>NW_023416368.1:98926372-99526372 GCF_014108235.1 Myotis myotis | reverse complement strand
TTGGGTTTGTATGGAGGCTTCATTACAAAGGCATGATGGATTAAATCACTGGCCATTACATGTACATGACTGATTAACTCATTACACAGGCGGGACTGAGTCAACCTCCAGCCCAAGACAGGCATCGGGTAGAAGGCTGAAAGTGCCAACCTCTAGTCGGGGTTGGTTTCTCTGGAACCAGCCCCACCTTAGGGCTCTCCTAAAGTCAGCTCATTAATATAAACTCCGGTGTGATTGAAAAGGGCTGGTTATGAATAACACAACACAGCCATTTCATCTTTATTGCTTTGAAGTTATTGCAGGTAAAAAACGCACATATTACTAATCAGTTAAGGAATTATAAGTGCTTTGGAAGCTATGTGCCAGGAACAGAGACGAAGACCAAACATATATTTCGTTTTATAAATCATAAAATCACAGCTGCTCAGTGCTAGACACGGAATTCCAACACAGGTGGATGTCCAAGGTGCCATTCTTCACCTCTCCACCAAACTCCCTGTCATGCCTACCTCATAGGTCAAGAAAGAAATGAGATAATCCATATAATGGAGATGGACAGTAGTGATTGTCACCCAACATGAATGTACTTAATGCTACTGCATTATACATTCAAAAAGGGTTAAAGTGGTAAATTCTGTCACAACAAAAAGTTAAAATGATAAAATAAATACATACATATGTACATAAATAAAGATGCATAAAATATTATTCTGAGGTAATGCATACCAAAGGGGTGATGGTGATTATTTCCAGATGTTGGGGTAAGAGTGAGCTTTTTTTTTTTGTTAATCCTCATCCAAGGATACTTTCCCATTTATCTTTCAGACAGAGTGGAAGAGGGAAGGACAGAGAGAAACGTCGATGTGAGAGAAACACATCCACTAGTTGCCTCCTGCACACATCCCAACCAGGGCGCAGGCCAGGGAGGAGTTTGCAACCAAGGTACACGCTCCTGACCAGAATCGAACGCGGAACCCTTTGGTCCGCAGGCTCTATCCACTGGGCCAAACTGGCTGGGGCGGGGTAAGAGTGATTTTAACTTCTTCATATATGCATTTTTTTATTCTCTGAATTTTTTTTAATTAAATCTTTATTGTTCAGATAATTACATTTGTTCCTCTTTTTTTCCCCCCATAACTCCCCTCCTCCCAGTTCCCACCCCACCCTCCACCCTCACTCCCCACCCACTGTCCTCATCCATAGGTGCACGATTTTTGTCCAGTCTCTTCCCGCATCTCCCACACCCCTTTCCCCCCCAAGAATAGTCAGTCCATTCCCTTTCTATGTCCCTGATTCTATTTTGATCACCACATTATTCACTTGATTCTTAGATTCACTTGTTGATAGATGCATGTTTGTTGTTCATAATTTGTATCTTTACCTTTTTCTTCTTCTTCCTCTTCTTAAAGGATACCTTTCAGCATTTCATATAATACTGGTTTGGTGGTGATGAACTCCTTTAGCTTTTCCTTATCTGTGAAGCTCTTTATCTGACCTTCAGTTCTGAATGATAGCTTTGCTGGATAAAGTAATCTTGGTTGTAGGTTCTTGGTATTCATCACTTTGAATATTTCTTGCCATTCCCTTCTGGTCTGCAAAGTTTCTGTTGAGAAATCAGCTGACAGTCGTATGGGTATTCCCTTGTAGGTAACTGACTTTCTTTCTCTGGATGCTTTTAGGATTTTCTCTTTGTCTTTTGCTCTTGGCATTTTAATTATGATGTGTCTTGGTGTGGTCCTCTTTGGATTCCTTTTGTTTGGGGTTCTCTGCGCTTCCTGGACCTGTAAGTCTATTTCTTTCACCAGGTGGAGGAAGTTTTCTGTCATTATTTCTTCAAATAGGTTTTCAATATCTTGGTCTCTCTCATCTTCTGGCACCCCTATAATTCTGATGTTGGTACGCTTGAAGCTGTCCCAGAGGCTCCTTACACTATCTTCGTATTTTCGGATTCTTTTTTCATTTTGCTTTTCCAGTTGGGTGTTTTTTGCTTCTTCGCATTTCAAATCTTTGACTTGATTCTTGCGCTCCTCTGGTCTGCTGCTGGGAGTCTGTATAGTATTCTTTATTTCAGTCCATGTATGCTTAATTTCTAGTTGGTTCTTTATCATAACATTGAGGGTCTCATTAGATTTCTTGTAGATCTCATTAAGTTTATCGGCAGCTTCTAGACAGTTCTTGAGAGACCTTAAAAGTGTGGTTCTGAACTCTATATCTTCCATTGACAATTTTGTCCTGTTTCTTTGTCTCCGCATTTTTTTTTATGCTTTCTTGGTGCACCCCCTAGTGGTCTTTGTGCGGCGTCTTGTTGTAGTTAAGCCTTGATTGTTGTAGTTAATACTGGGGGGATTTGACCTCCAGGCCAACTGGCTATGAGAGTCAGCTGTGTCTGCAGTGGGAAAACTTCTGTCCTCTGGGGAGGTGCTAATCTAGCCTTTGCCTGAGGCTATCTGGCAAATGGCTCTGTGCAGGGCTTGGGCGGGGTGGGTCGCACTGGATCAAACAGGGCGGGCGGGAGCGAGCAGTTATGGCTGCTCTCAGTTCCGTCCCTAGGTGCTCTGCCTCACAGAGTCCCAACAACCGCTGCAAACCTCAGAGAGAAAGCTGCCTTCGAATTCCGACCGAAGCCAGACAGTCCCGCTTCTCCCGTTTGAGTCTGGGTCCCTAGAGACTCGCCCGGATCTGGAGCTCAGAGTCTGAAACTCCCTCCCGATTGAAAACAACAACCGCGCCCTCCGCCGCCAGCCCGCTCTGCGCGCGCACTCCGCACCTGAGTATTTCACTTCAACACTGTGCCTCCTCTGAGTCTGGGTATGATATTCTCTTTCCTCCTAGTTGTAGAATTTCCATTCAGCCAGCCTTCCTGTGGTTCTGGATGATGTTCGTTCCATCTTTTAGGTGTACCCTTGAATTGGTTGTTCGAGGCAGCAATCTCCAGCGTTAACCTATGCCGCCATCTTGGTTTCTCTATTCTCTGAATTTTTAGCATGAGAGTGCAACACATGTATAAGATAACTTATTGGCATATGGGGAAATACAAAACAATCTTGCCCTAAAAAGAATTTAAAACCCAACTGGTAGTGAAGAAAATGATGAAATGATGTGAACAATGAAAGAAAAAGTGTAGCCGTACAGGACTGTATGCCATCTCCTAGTTCAATCCTCATCTCAGAGGTGAGGAACCCAAAGTCCAGGGCAGTCAAGACCCCAGGTCACATAATGTGTCAGTGATAGAGGCAAGACAATAATTGAAGTTTCCTTTTAATCCAGTGCTTAGTCTATTCTCTCTCTGGTCATAAACGTCCCGTCAGTGAGATTTCCACACAGGCCCATGCAGTACTGCCGTGTGGGCAGCAGGCAAGGTTGGGGAGAATGCCATATGGGATGCACTCACACACAGGATGAAGATGATTCTGGCCAAGAGACCAACTTGGCTCTGTTGGAATGAAAGGGCAAAACCTTGGGAAAAAAGCAGCCCACATATGCAATGGGAGGCTCTAGCCACAGCCTCAGATCAACCACCACCAAACTGCGCGGGTCCAAAACAGAGCATCACGGTGCAGAAGAGCCTGATGATGCACGGCAGGATCTGCGCTGTGCTCGGAAGATCACCAGAGCAACGGCTGGACAGTAACAAGTGTGAACTTAAAGGCCACACCCACTTGGGTTTGAACCCAGGTTATTAATTTCTCTGAGCCCCCGTTGCCTCACATGTAAAATGAGGAAAATATGCCCAGCCTGTGTTGCTCAATGGTTGAGCACTGGCCCATGAATCAGGAGGTCACAGTGTGATACCTGATCAGGGCACATGCCTGAGTTGTGGGCTCAATCCCTAGTAGGGGGATGTGTAGGAGGCAGCCAATCAATGATTCTCTCTCATCACTGATGTTTCTCTCTCTCTCTCCCCCTCTCCCTTCCTCTCTGAAATCAATATAAATATTTTTTTAAAACATAATAATAAAATCGGGATAATAAGTGCTACACTGTTATGAGTGAAAACAAAGGTAAAGCCTTCAGGACATTCCCAGCAACATTGCCTGTTATTATTAGATGAAGGTGAATAAAGAAAGGACAAGTATTTATGGGTCCTATGAACATTATGTAACACTAGAGGCCAGTGCACAAATCCGTGCACCAGGCCGCTAGTACGGATACCAGATCTTTAGTTAACCTCTTCCTGCCCTCCCTCCTCCCCCCTTCCCTCTGAGAGTCATCAGTCTGTTCCATGTTTCCATGCCTGTGGTTTCCTCTCCTGCATTGAGCATCTGCCTCCTGGTGGTCAGTGCATGTCATAGCTACCGGACGGTCAGACGGTCGGCCAGTAGCTTAAGCTTTTATATATATACTAGAGGCCCAGTGCACAAAAATTTGTGCACTCAGGTGGGTCCCTCAGCCCGGTCTGTGCCCTCTCACAATCTGGGACCTCTTGGGGGATGTCCACCTGCTGGCTTAGGCCCGCTCCCCGGGGGATCGGGCCTAAGCTGGCAGTCAGACATCCCTCTGGCAGCCCAGGAGCCCTCAGGGGATGTCCACTTGCCAGCGGGGAGCAGGCCTAAGCTGCAGTCGGACATCCTTAGTGCGGCTGAGGAGGCGGGAGAGGCTTCCGCCACCACCGCTGTGCTGGCAGCCGTCAGCCTGGCTTGTGGCTGAGAATAGCTCCCCCTGTGGGAGCACACTGACCACCAGGGGGACGCTCCTGCATTGAGCGTCTGCCCCCTGGTGGTCAGTGTGTGTCATCGTGACCAGTCATTCCCAGTTGTTCTGCTGTTAGGGTCAATTTGCATATCACCCTTTTATTACATAGAATAGAGGCCTGGTGCATGGGTGGGGGCCGGCTGCTTTGCCCTGAAGGGTGTCCCAGATCAGGGTGGGGGTCCCGCTGGGGTACCTGGCCAGCCAGGGTGAGGGGCTGAGGGCCATTTTCAGGCTGCCCACACCCCCTTCAGGGTGGGGGTCCCCACTGGGGTGCCTGGCCAGCCTGGGTGAGGGGCTGATGGCCCCCCGGCGACCTAAGCTCCCAGCCTCTCCTTTCTTTCTTTTTTATTTTTCTGCGATTTATTTATCTTCTATAATTGAAACTTTGTAGCCTTGAGCGAAGCCCAGGGCTGGCCAGTGGAGGAGGGAAGCTTGGCTTCCTCCATTGCTGGGGGCAACCCAAGCCTCCTGCTCACTCCAGCTCCATGGCTGCCACCATCTTAGTTGGGTTAATTTGCATACTCGCTCCTGATTGGCTGGTGGGCATGGCTTGTGGGTGTAGTGGAGTGGTGGAATGACAGACTGATGGTTAATTTGCATCTTTATTATTAGTGTAGACTAGAGGCCCGGTGCACAAAAATTTGTGCACTGGCGGGGGGGGCGGTATCCCTCAGCCCCACTTGTGCCCTCTCACAGTCTGGGACCCCTTGGGAGATAACAACCTGCTTGGCTTAGGCCCGCTCCTGGGTGGCAAAGGGCAGGCCCCCATCCCTAGGTGCCTGCCCCGCAGCCCCTGGTCAGGCTCAGAGCAGGGCCGATTGGGGGTTGGGGCGCCGCCCCCTGGCACACTCAAGGCAGGGTCGATGGGGAGGTTGCGGCGCCACCCCGTCACGCACAGAGCAGGGCAGATCAGGGGGTTGGGGCTCCGTACCCTGTCACACACAGAACAGGGCCGATCAAGGGATTGGGGAGCTCCCCCCTGTCACCCACAGAGCAGGGCAGATCAGGGGTTGGGGAGATCCCCCCTGCCATGCACAGAGCAGGGCAGATCAGGAAGTTGCAATGCCACCCTAAGTCACGCTCAGGGTTGGGCCAATTGGGGGGTTGGGGCGCCACCCCATCACACTCAAGGCAGGGCCAATGGGGAGGTTGCGGCTCCACCCTGTCACACACAGAGCAGGGCCCATGGGGGGTGTTGGGGCGCCACACCCTGTCACACACAGAACAGGGTCGATCAGGGGGTTAGGGAGCTCCCCCCATCAGGCACAGAGCAGGGCCGATCAGGGGGTTGGGGAGCCTTCCCCTGTCACGAACAGAGCAGGGCGGATAGGGAGGTTGTGACCCCGCCCCCTGTCACACAGAGCCACAGGGCGATCAGGGGGTTGTGGCCCCGCCCTGTCACACACAAGAGCCACAGGGCGATCAGGGGGTTTGGGCACTGCCCCCTGTCACGCTGCTCCAGGGGCCAGGAGGCCTCGTGACTCCGCTGATCCCAGTGCTGGGAGGCCTCGCGGCTCCGCTTGACACCGGAGCAGTGAGGCCTCGCTTCTCAGCTGATCCCGGGTTCGGGAGGCCTCGTGGCTCCACTGATCCCGGTGCCAGGAGGCCTCGCTGCTCAGCTGATCCCGGGTTCGGGAGGCCTTGTGGCTCCACTGATTACAGGCCAGGAGGCCTCGCAGCTCCGCTGATCCCGGTGCCGGGAGGCCTTGCTGCTCAGCTGATCCCGGGTTCGGGAAGCCTTGTGGCTCCGCTGATCACAGGCCAGGAGGCCTCGCAGCTCCGCTGATCCCGGTGCTGGGAGGCCTCGCTGCTCCGCTGATCCCAGGCCGGGAGGCTTTGCGGCTCTGCTGATCCCGGTGCTGGGAGGCATATTACCCTTTTACTATATAGGATAGAGGCCTGGTGCATGGGTGGGGGCCGGCTGGTTTGCCCTGAAGGGTGTCTTGGATCAGGGTGGGGGTCCCGCTTGGGTGCCTGGCCAGCTGGGTGAAGGGATGATGGCTGTTTGCAGCTGGTCACACCCCCTTCAGGGTGGGGGTCCCCACTGGGGAGTCTGGCCAGTCTGGGTGAGGGGCTGAGGGCCGTTTTCAGGCTGGCAGGTGACTGAAGCTCCCAACCTCTCTTTTATTTCTTTTTTCTTTTTTTTCTGGGATGTATTTACCTTTTATGGCTGTCACTGGAGCTGAGAGCCGTCTTTAGCTCTAAGGCTTGGCTCCAGCCCTGAGACCTCAGCTGCTGAAAGCAGGTTTCTGGGCTTTGTTTACTTTCTGTATTTGAAACATTGTTGTGACTCCAGCTCTGAGATCCCGGCTGGCTGAAAGCAGGTTTCTGGGGTTTTGTTTAGCTTCTATATTTGTAACAATGTTTCTTAGAGAGCAGCTGAGAGGCTGGCAGCAGCAGGCAGGGAACCTGGCTTCCTCCGTCACTGGAGCAAGCAAGCCTCCTGTTCGCATCAGCTGCCTGGCTCCCGGCCGCCATCTTGGTTGGCAGTTAATTTGCATATCTCGCTGATTAGCCAATGGGAAGGGTAGCGAAGTTACGGCTAATTAACATGTTTCTCTTTTACTAGATAGGAGATATATATATATATATATATATATATATATATATATATATATATATATATAATGTATCTAGCAACATTAATGGTATTATTACTAGAAAAACATTGTTCAGCTACCATGATGATATTTTGCTAGGCCCTGATCTAAACACTTTGCATGCACTAGTTCCATGGTCGGCAAACCGTGGCTCACAAGCCACATGCAGCTCTTTGGCCCCTTGAGTGTGGTTCTTCCACAAAATACCACGTGCAGGCGTGCACGTACAGTGCGACTGAAACTTCGTGGCCCATGCACAGAAGTCGGTATTTTGTGGAAGAGCCGGTATTTTGTGGAAGAGCCACAGTCAAGGGGCCAAAGAGCCGCATGTGGCTCGCAAGCCGTGGTTTGCCGAGCCGCAGTTTGCCGACCACTGCACTAGTTCATGTGAGCCTCTCACTTAACCTATAAGGTAGGTACTTTTTGTTATTCCCATTTTACAAGCGAGGAACTGAGATAGAGAGGTGAAAGTATTTGCCCAAAGCCCAGAAATGACAACAGAGGACATGGGTTCAAACCTGGCCATCTGGCTCAATAGCCCTACTTCCTAGCCACATACACACTGCCTCTCCACTACCAATATCCCATGGAACCCTCCCTGAGCTTCCTGAGGAGTCTTCTCTCTGCCCCCAGAGTCAAGAGACCTCTCTGACTGTGTCCCCTCCAGCATGGCTATCTTTTGTTCAAGCACTGGCTCACCATACAGGGGCCCTCCCTCATTCACACACATAAAGATGAAAACAGCAGAACAAGATCAGTTTTCAAAAGTGTAGAAGCAAGGCGCACAATCCAAAGTTAAGAGGGAGGTAGCGAAGGCCTGGGGCAGCGGACGGGGTGGGCTAGAATTGGGGGAAATGGGGAACATATGTAATACCTTCAACAATAAAGATTAAAAAATAAATAAAGTGAAGAGAAAGGAAAAATTAAAAACTATGGATTACAGAAGCCTGGGGAAGGTGTCATAAGGATTCTAAGGGTGGAAAGAAAAGGAAAGCACTATTGCCAAGGGCAAGGAGGGAGACGGGGATGAACCACGGAGGGAGATGGGAGTGAACCACAGAGGGAGATGGGAGTGAGCCACAGAGGGAGATGGGAGTGAGCCACGGAGGGAGATGGGGGTGAGCAGAGAGGGAGATGGGAGTGAACCACAGAGGGAGATGGGGGTGAGCAGAGAGAGAGATGGGGGTGAGCCACAGAGGGAGATGGGAGTGAGCCACGGAGGGAGATGGGGGTGAGCACGGAGGGAGATGGGAGTGAGCCACGGAGGGAGATGGGAGTGAGCCACGGAGGGAGATGGGGGTGAGCAGAGAGGGAGATGGGAGTGAACCACAGAGGGAGATGGGAGTGAGCCACGGAGGGAGATGGGGGTGAGCAGAGAGGGAGATGGGAGTGAACCACAGAGGGAGATGGGAGTGAGCCACGGAGGGAGATGGGGGTGAGCAGGGAGGGAGATGGGGGTGAGCACGGAGGGAGATGGGAGTGAGCCACGGAGGGAGATGGGGGTGAGCAGGGAGGGAGATGGGAGTGAGGCACGGAGGGAGATGGGGGTGAGCAGAGAGGGAGATGGGAGTGAACCACAGAGGGAGATGGGAGTGAGCCACGGAGGGAGATGGGGGTGAGCAGAGAGGGAGATGGGAGTGAACCACAGAGGGAGATGGGGGTGAGCAGGAGGGAGATGGGGGTGAGCAGGGAGGGAGATGGGAGTGAGCCACGGAGGGAGATGGGGGTGAGCAGGGAGGGAGATGGGGGGTGAGCAGAGAGGGAGATGGGAGTGAACCACAGAGGGAGATGGGAGTGAACCACAGAGGGAGATGGGAGTGAGCCACGGAGGGAGATGGGGGTGAGCAGGGAGGGAGATGGGGGTGAGCACGGAGGGAGATGGGAGTGAGCCACGGAGGGAGATGGGGGTGAGCACGGAGGGAGATGGGAGTGAACCACAGAGGGAGATGGGAGTGAGCCACGGAGGGAGATGGGGGGTGAGCACGGAGGGAGATGGGAGTGAGCCACGGAGGGAGATGGGGGTGAGCAGGGAGGGAGATGGGAGTGAGGCACGGAGGGAGATGGGGGTGAGCAGGGAGGGAGATGGGAGTGAACCACAGAGGGAGATGGGGGTGAGCAGGGAGGGAGATGGGGGTGAGCACGGAGGGAGATGGGAGTGAGCCACGGAGGGAGATGGGGGTGAGGCACGGAGGGAGATGGGGGTGAGCAGGGAGGGAGATGGGAGTGAACCACAGAGGGAGATGGGGGTGAGCAGGGAGGGAGATGGGGGTGAGCACGGAGGGAGATGGGAGTGAGGCACGGAGGGAGATGGGGGTGAGCAGGGAGGGAGATGGGAGTGAACCACAGAGGGAGATGGGGGTGAGCAGGGAGGGAGATGGGGGTGAGCACGGAGGGAGATGGGAGTGAGCCACGGAGGGAGATGGGGGTGAGCAGGGAGGGAGATGGGGGTGAGCAGGGAGGGAGATTGGGAGTGAGGCACGGAGGGAGATGGGGGTGAGGCACGGAGGGAGAAGGGGTTGAGCACGGAGGGAGATGGGAGTGAACCACAGAGGGAGATGGGGGTGAGCAGGGAGGGAGATGGGGGTGAGCAGGGAGGGAGATGGGAGTGAGGCACGGAGGGAGATGGGGGTGAGCAGGGAGGGAGATGGGAGTGAACCACAGAGGGAGATGGGGGTGAGCAGGGAGGGAGATGGGGGTGAGCACGGAGGGAGATGGGAGTGAGCCACGGAGGGAGATGGGGGTGAGCAGGGAGGGAGATGGGAGTGAACCACGGAGGGAGATGGGGGTGAGCAGGGAGGGAGATGGGGGTGAGCACGGAGGGAGATGGGAGTGAGCCACGGAGGGAGATGGGGGTGAGCAGGGAGGGAGATGGGGGTGAGCAGGGAGGGAGATGGGAGTGAGGCACGGAGGGAGATGGGAGTGAGGCACGGAGGGAGAAGGGGTTGAGCAGGGAGGGAGATGGGGGTGAGCAGGGAGGGAGATGGGGGTGCGCAGGGAGGGAGATGGGGATGAGTCACGGAGGGAGATGGGGGTGAGCAGGGAGGGAGATGGGGGTGAGCAGGGAGGCAGCGCCAGGAAGGAACTCTGCCAAGTGTGACTCTTGTTTGTTCTGACCCCAAGCGGCATCTGACCTGTCAAATTGGTAATCAGGTAGTGAATTGGAATTAATGAATAAGAGTGCCTATTAGGGAAGAAAAAGGGAAACACTAGACAGGGAAGGTGGGGGTGGCAAGATTCACTACAGAACCACCATCCCCCGGGAGACCAGCTCTTCAACGGGAAAGGACTTGGGCTCCACATGCTGGGGAGACTGCATGGGGTGGAGAACTCCAGTTCCAGGGAAAACAGAAAACAAAACAACACAAACAAACAAACATCTGTCCCTGAGGCCTGAGATACAGTGACCGCACCTGAGAGCCTGCGCCGCTCGGCTCCGCAGCCATGTCCCCGCTGGGTTCTTCGCCCCGAGGACGGCAGAGTCTCCAGAGGGCAGATCTGCGAGAACAGGGGCGCCAGGAGGGAGAAGCCCCTTCCATTTCCACCCTCAGACTCACCAGCTCTCGGACCCCTGCACCTGAGAACGGCTCCGTGAGCCCTCGGGGAGGGGAGTCAGGAGGAGCGAGGGGCAGACCCCTCCGCCCCGGCTCAGCAGCAGCGAACCCCGGCGTCTGCACCCCCATTTCACAGGTCGGGACACTGAGGCAGAGCAGGAGCGCTCGCCCCAATTCACACCGCCGGCGAGGGCGCCCCAGGATCCCCACCACGGCGCGCCCCGGGGACCCCTCCAACCTCACGGCGCGCCCCGGGCGCCCCCTCCAACCTCACGGCGCGCCCCGGGGACCCCTCCAACCTCACAGGCGCGCGCGACAACTTTCTCCGCCACCAGCTTCCCCACCTGACGCCCCTCCCGTGAAGTTATCCAGGTCCAGGTGTGGCGAGCAAACGGCCTCGGGGAGGTCAACATCCCTTCGCTCCGGCGCGCGCGGGGCTGGCTGCTGTCCAGGGAGGGGGCGCCGACACCAACGCTCGGGTCCAGACCGGACTCTGCCACCGGGCGAGGCGGCCACTCCCTCCGCGCGGAAAGCTGACCGCCCGCCGGCCTCCGGGGCCGAGGACGCGAGCGGAGGAAACCTGTCCTCACGGGCCGGCGGCCGGGACCGAGGGTCGGCAGGTGGCGGGGCCCGGGGCCCGCGGGACGAAGGGCCCGACCAGCCGCGTTCCGGCGCCCGAATGCGGGGCGGCCCCCGGGGGCGGCGAGCAGAGGCGGTGCCCGGCCCGCGCCCACAAAGGCCCCGCGCGCCCCTCGGCCAGTGCGGCGCATCCTGCCGGGGCCGCCGTCCCCCCGCGCACCCCGCGGGGCCCCGGCCGCTCACCTCGCCGCGCTCCCAGGAGGGAGGCTCGGGGACCGCCCGGCCGCACCGCCGCCTCCGGCCCCGACTCCCCCAGGGCTCCGGCCGGGAAGGCGCTCACTCCGGCGGCAAAGGTCCAGCGCCCCGCGCAGGTCCGGCCGGGGCGGGCCGTCTCTCTGGGAAATGGAGCCCACGCGAGAGCCGAGGATTCTGGGAAGTGTAGTCCTCAGAGCCTGTCTGCGCTCCCGGTCAGGAAAGGGCGGTTCCGGGCGGGTCCTCTCTGCATCTGCATACAGATGTCAGGCGGACAGACCACAGGCAGGACCCGCTAACTTTCCCTGTCATTCAAGGAAAGTGCACGTGTGCCCAGCCTGTCTAGGCAGCTGGAAGTGTGTCCGTGAGGAAAACAAAGATCATTGGTTGCTCCCTGCTCTCCAGAACTCTTTGAGGAGGTGAAGCGCATACATAAGCCATGAACATCCTATATAATAAAAGCCCACTATGGCAAGTATCTGGTAGGCCAGTCGTCTGTTCAACCAATCAAAGTGTAATATGCTAATGATATGCTAAGGCTGCTCAACTGCTTGCTATGGCATGCACTGACCACCAGAGGGCAGATGCTCTGACCAGTAGGTTAGCTTGCTGCTGGGGTCCAGCCTATCAGGACTGAGCAAGAAGGGCCAGACACACCCTGGAGCCCTCCGAAGTCCCTCCCTGGCTGGCCAACCTCCCGCCCCAGTTGTGCACTGGTGGGGTCCCTCGGCCTGGCCTGTGCCCTCTCACAATCCGGGACCCCCTCAGGGGATGTCGGAGAGCCAGTTTTGGCCCCACAGTGGAAGGACCAGTCACTGTGACATGCACTAACCACCAGGGGGCAGACGCTTGACACAGGAGCTGCCTCCTGGTGGTCAATGGACTCCCACAGGGGGAGCGCCGCTCAGCCAGAAGCGGGGCTCACACCTGGCAGCAGCAGTGACAGGAGCCGCTCCCACCTCCGTGGCAGCACTAAGGCTGTCCAACTGATGGCTTACCTAAGCCATCAGTCGGACACCCCCCAAGGGTTTCCGACTGCAAGAGGGCACAGGCTGGACTGAGGGACACCCCACCCCAAGTACATGAATTTCATGCACTGGGCCTCTAGTAATTATATAGCTTGTGTAGACAAAAAGGGGACACCTGATTAGCTCAGGGGAGGCCTGCTTGGCAGCCTTGCAAATGCAGAAACCTAAAGTAACCACAAAAGATGGTCTGAAATGAAAACTTTTAAGACTAAAGAGCAGTTTATGGTGTGTAGCCATGTCCAAGGCCGGTATCTTCCAGACAAAGGTCAGTCTTTACCTTAACTGAGTCTGACTGTTGTCTTTTTGCATCTATCGTAACATATTGTTGGAAGGTCAAAGTCATTTTCCATTTTCCAGACCCCTCAGAGCACAGGTACTGCTCTGCAGATATCCCCTCACTGTTACTGAGTTAATTGTTGACTGTTAACTATCCTGCACCCACCTATGTAAGAAATTACTGGTATATACATATATATATATATATATATATATATATATATATATATATATATATATATGATTTTACTTTTCATCCAATCAATCCAAGCTTTCCCCACTTTGAATTCTCCCTAATTGATTACCAATGGATTTTGTGTAACCCACTTACGTCTCCTCCTTTGATTGCAATGTATCAAACAAGGTGCATTCTCTCCAGAGCATTATCTCAATCCATTGAAATTCTGCTTCCTGGCATTTGTTGACGATTTGGCTCAAATAAACTCACAAAAATTCTTCACAGGTTTGAATGTCTCTTATGTTAGGGTTGCCGAAGGAGGAATGCACAAGGCCAAAGGGGGTAAAGAATTATGAATTTATTAGGTCATCTGGATACCAGATGGGCTGAGCCCCCAAATGGCGCCAGCACCCAAAGACGGGGAGTCAGAGGTTTTTAAAGGACTCTAGGTGGGCTTTTTCTGGGGTGGAGAATGCTCTGTGCAGGTCTGGATTCTAGGAAAGTCTGGAGGAGAGAGAGAATGGTCTCAGCAAGTGGAATGTCCGTTGTGAAGTGGTCTAAAGGTCCGTTCCCAGGGGAGGGAGTATCGATTCAATTATTTGATCAGTTCAGTAGCCATGTTTTTTGCCAGGTTTTAGCTTCTAAAAACTCTGATAATATCTTACGTTGACACTTTTTAGATCAGAAGAAAAGTGTTATGGGGAAAAGCGAAAGCGTAGAATCAGGAAGGTGGCCCCTGCAGTCCACAACGTGAGAATGGAGGGAAGAGTCCCAGGCAGCGCGGGAGGGGAGGGGCAGTCCAGGCACTGAGAAACCAACTATAATTTTTAAAATTATACTAATGGAACACGTGTCCCATTTGAAAGGTTGATAATTTCTTTCTTTTTTTTTCTTTTTTTTAAATTTTTTTATTAAATCTTTATTGTTCAGATTATTACAGTTGTTCCTCTTTTTTTCCCCCATAGCTCCCCTCCACCCAGTTCCCACCCCACCCTCTGCCCTTACCATCCCCCCACACTGTCCTCATCCATAGGTGTACAATTTTTGTCCAGTCTCTTTCCACACCCCCACACCCCTTCCCCCCCCCCACCCAGAATAGTCAGTCCACTCCCTTTCTATGCCCCTGATTCTATTATAATCACCAGTTTATTCTGTTCATCAGATTATTTATTCACTTGATTTTTAGATTCACTTGTTGATAGATGTGTATTTGTTGTTCGTAATTTGTATCTTTACCTTTTTCTTCTTCTTCCTCTTCTTAAAGAATACCTTTCAGCATTTCATATAATACTGGTTTGGTGGTGATGAGCTCCTTTAGCTGTTTCTTATCTGTGAAGCTCTTTATCTGCCCTTCAATTCTGAATGATAGCTTTGCTGGCTAAAGTAATCTTGGTTGTAGGTTCTTGCTGTTCATCACTTTGAATATTTCTTGCCACTCCCTTCTGGCCTGCATAGTTTCTGTTGAGAAATCAGCTGACAGTCGTATGGGTACTCCCTTGTAGGTAACTGATTTTTTTTCTCTTGCTGCTTTTAAGATTCTCTCTTTGTCTTTTGCTCTTGGCATTTTAATTATGATGTGTCTTGGTGTGGTCCTCTTTGGATTCCTTTTGTTTGGGGGTTCTCTGTGCTTCCTGGACTTGTAAGTCTATTTCTTTCACCAGGTAGGGGAAGTTTTCTGTCATTATTTCTTCAAATAGGTTTTCAATATCTTGCTCCCTCTCTTCTTCTGGCACCCCCATAATTTGAATGTTGGTACGCTTGAAGTTGTCCCAGAGGCTCCTTACACTATCTTCATATTTTTGGATTCATTTTTCTTTTTGTTTTTCCGGTTGGGTATTTTTTGCTTCTTCGTATTTCAAATCTTTGACTTGATTCTTGCGATCCTCTAGTCTGCTGTTGGAACTCTGCATAATATCCTTTATTTCAGTCCGTGTATGCTTAATTTCTAGTTGGGCCTTTTTCATAACCTTGAGGGTCTCACTAGATTTCTTGAGGGTGTCACTAAATTTATCAGCAGTTTCTAGAAAGTTCTTGAAAAACCTTAAAAGTGTGGTTTTGAACTCTATATCCAGTCGTTTGCTTTCCTCCATTTCTGTCATTTGTGACCTGTTTCTTTGTCTCCACATTTTTTATGCTTCCCTGTGTTGATAGAGTGGCTTTCTGTGTTAGGTGTCCTATAGGGCCCAGTGGTTCAGCCTCCCCAATTACCTGAGGTGGACACTCTTGGTGCACCCCTTTGTGGGCTTTGTGCACAGTCTTCTTGTAGTTAAGCCTTGATTGTTGTAGGTATCACTGGGAGCAATTGACCTCCAGGCCAATTGGCTGTGAGAATCAGCTGTGTTTGCAGTGAGCGAACCTCTGTGCTGGAGACACCCTTCTATGGCAAGACTTGCTTCAGTGGGGCTTTGGTGCTCACTGAGTCTGCCCCCTGAGTGTGTCCCTTATGGATCTGAGGAGTTGTAATCTGGATGGTCCCACTCTGACCACTGGGTACCCTGGCTCTTGGATCTCTAAGGAGGTGCTAATTTAGCCTCTGCCTGAGGCTACCCAGCAGGAGCTATGGAGAGATCTGCAGATTCCTCTTCTTTGTTTGGGGTTTGGAGGTGCCCAGATGAGGCCCAGCTGTGAAGCGATGCAAGCTGCTGTGGGGCCTTGGACCTTTAAGTTCTGGGTCTCTCTGATTCAGCTCCAGTTTGGTAGGTAATTTTCAGGTTGCAAAGGACCAGGCCTTTCATATGCAGAAGCCTCTGCACACAGCTTGGGTGGGGCAGGGTCTCAGGGGATCAACAGGGTGGAGCAAGCATCTATGGCTGCTCCCCAGTCCTACCTTAAGAGGCCCAGCTTCTCAGTGTCCCAGTAATCGCTACAAGCACCTCTGAGAAAAAGCTGCTCTCGAGTTCTGCCCGATGCCAGACAGTCCAGTTTCTCCCTATATGAGTCTGGGTCCCCAGAGACTCACCTGGAACTGGAGTTCAGAGCAGTCAGGAGCTTGAGACTCCCTCCCGATTGAAAAAGACAACCATGTCCTCAGTTTCCAGCCCTCTCCACATGCGCCGCATCCTCAGCTGCCAGCCCTTTCAGCGTGCACCTCCATACCTTTGCACTTTACTTCCGCACCTCCTCTGAGTCTCAGTGTGCTTTTCTCTTTCCTTCTGGTTGTAGAATTTCCGCTCAGCCAGCCTTCCTGTGGTTCTGGATGATGTCCAGTTTGTCTTTAGTTGTATTTTTGAAGTGGTTGTGCGAGGCAGCAATTTCCAGTGTTTACCTATGCCGCCATCTTGGTTTTTCCGATAATTTTTTTCTTAAGTAAAAGAAAAATGCACTTGATGCCAACCACCCAGAAATAAGCAGTTAACATTTTGGTGAACATCTTTAACAGCCCTCTGAACTACACATATTCATTATCAGTCTATCACTGCAGTTCTCATTTTAACAAAATGGGATATTGCAAATTGCAATTGTAACTATGTTGGGTTTTTTTCTCCACTTAAGAATATGTCTTAAACATTTATTTGAATTTGCCAATAAGTATTGTTCCTCAGTCGTCTTTTTTAATGGCTTCAGTTCATGCCATTTCACCTAATTAATGTTGGTTAAATATATTTAACTAAACTGAGTTCACTTATCTACACTAATAAAAGAGAAACATGGTAATTGGCGTACGACCGCTACCCTTTCCATTCGCTAATCAGCAAGATATGCAAATTAACTGTCAGCCAAGATGGCGGCTGGTAGCCAGGCAGCTTGAAACTAACATGAGGCTTGCTTGCCTCAGTGACAGAGGAAACCAACGTTCCCCGACTGCAACTGCAGGCCTCTGAGCCTGCAGTTTCAAACATTGTAACAAATATCGCCGGACTTCAGCCAGCAGGATCGCAACATTGTATGAAAAGGCCAGAAACCTACTTTCAGCAGCGGAGGCCTAAGAGCTGGAGCCAAGCCTCAAGCTAAAGCTGGCCCAGAATTAAAAAAAAAAAAAAAAAGGAAAAAGGAGCGGTTGGGAGCTTCAGTCACCCCCAACCTGAAAACAGCCCTCAGCCCCTCACCCAGGCTGGCCAGGCACCCCAGTGGGGACCCCCACCCTGATCCACGACACCCTTCAGGGCAAACCAGCTGGCCCCCACCCGTGCACCAGGCCTCTATCCTATATAGTAAAAGGGTAATATGCCTCCCAGCACCAGGATCAGCGGAGCCGAGAGGCCTCCCGGCACCGGGATCAGCATGACAGGGGGCAGCGCCCAAACACCCTGATCGGCCCTGCTCTGTGTGTGACAGGGTGCGGCACCCCCCCGGGCCCTGCTCTGTGTGTGACAGGGTAGAGCCATAACCTCCCCATCGGCCCTGCCCTGAGTGTGAGAGTGGCGGCGCCCCAACCCGCTGATTGGCCCTGCTCTGTGGGTGATAGAGGGTGGTGCCCCAACCCCCCCCCCCACGGGCCCTGCTCTGTGTGTGATGGGGTAGAGCCATAACCTCCCCATCAGCCCTGCCCTGAGTGTGACAGTGGCGGCACCCCAATCCCCTGATTGGCCCTGCTCTGTGGGTGATAGAGGGCGGCACCCCAACCCACTGACCCGCCCTGCTCTGTGTGTGACAGGGGACGGTGCCCCAACTTCCCTATCGGACCTACTCTGTGAGTGACGGGGGGAGCTCCTCAACCCCCTGATGGGCCCTGCTCTGTGCGTGACAGGAGGGAGCTCCCCAACCCCCCTGATGGGCCCTGCTCTGTGTGTGACAGGGGGCAGCGCCCCAACCCCCGAATTGGCCCTGCTCTGTGCGTGACAGGGGGTGGTGCCCCAACCCCCCAATCGGCCTTGCTCTGAGCCCAACCAGGGGCTGCACCTAGGGATTGGGCCTACCCTCTGCCACCCAGGAGCAGGCCTAAGCCAGCAGGTCGTTATCTCCTGAGGGGTCCCAGACTGCGAGAGGGCACAGGCCAGGCTGAGGGACCCCACTCCCCCCCGAGTGCACAAATTTTTGTGCACCGGGCCTCTAGTTAAAATATATTTAACGAGCCGAAACCGGTTTTGCTCAGTGGATAGAGCGTCGGCTTGCGGACTGAAGGGTCCCAGGTTCGATTCCGGTCAGGGGCATGTACCTGGGTTGCGGGCACATCTCCAGTAGGAGATGTGCAGGAGGCAGCTGATCGATGTTTCTCTCTCATTGATGTTTCTAACTCTCTATCTCTCTCCCTTCCTCTCTGTAAAAAATCAATGAAATATATTTTAAAAATATATATATATTTAACAAAACCCCTATTGTTAGTCATATTATTTCCAATTTTTTGTTCCATTAATATCCTTGTAGCTATATCTTTGGGATTATTCTCCTACTTTAAATTTCTTGAAATTGTATTGCTAGATCAAGGACTATTAGAATTTTAAGCACATTGCCTAGTTGTTACCAGCCCAAAGTTTGTGTGCCCAACACTTCCAAAGGCCAAAACTCAAAACATCAGAATTTGGAATAAGGAAAGGTTTATTGATCAAGGAGGTGCCAACTGAGAAGATGGGCATCCTAATCTCCAAATTCATTTTAAGAAAGTAACAGAATCAGGCTTTTTTATGTCAAGGGAAGAGAAAATTGAAGGAGGAGGGCAGTTGGGGGCGAGATCAGGCCGGCAGGAGGAGGGCAGTTGGGGGTATGTTGGGGGCAGCCTATCAATGATTCTCTCTCATCATTGATGTTTCTATCTCTCTTTCCCTCTCCCTTCCTCTCTGAAATCAATAATAAAAAAAAAAAAACAAAAAACAAATAAAAAACTAAAGTGCTGCCGAAACCGGTTTGGCTCAGTGGATAGAGCGTCGGCCTGCGGACTGAAAGGTCCCAGGTTCGATTCCGGTCAAGGGCATGTACCTGGGTTGCGGGCACATCCCCAGTGGGAGATGTGCAGGAGGCAGCTGATCGATGTTTCTCTCTAATCGATGTTTCTAACTCTCTATCTCTCTCCCTTCCTCTCTGTAAAAAATCAATAAAATATATAAAAAAAAAAAAAACTAAAGTGCTATACTCAAAGCACTATAATGAATCAAGATGAAATTCTAAAAAATTTTCAAGTAACCCATGGAAAGGCAAGAGAAGATAAAACAGAAGAATGAGAAGAAAATAAAACTAAATTCTAATAATAGCTTTAAAAAGTATGCTAACGTGCCATGGCCGGTTTTGCTCAGTGATTAGAGTGTCGGCCTAAGGACTGAAGAGTCTCAGGTCTGGTCAGGGTCACATACCTCAGTTGGAGGTTCCCCAGCCCTGGTGGGGGCCTGTGCGGGAGGCAGCCAATTGATGTGTCTCTCTCTAGGTCTAAGAATCTCTCTCTCTCTCTCTCTCCCTCCCTCCCCCCCCTTTATCCCTCCCTTCCATTCTCTCTAGAAATCAATGGAAAAAATATCCTCAGGTAAGGATTTGAAAAAAAAAGTATGCGGCTGTAATAAGCCAGTCACAAAAAGACAAATACTCTATAATTTCGCTTATATGAGGTACTTAAAGGAATCAAATTATAGAACTAGAAGTGGTTGTCAGGAGCTGAGGTAGGGGTTGGGGGAATGGGGTGTTATTATTTAATGGGTACAGAGTTGCACTTTTACAAGATGAGTTTTGGCAGTGGATGGTGATGGTGGTTGTACATTGTGAGTGCACTTAATACTGAACTGTACCCTTAAAATGATTGACGGTAAATTTCACATTACGTATATTTTACAATAAAGAAAGGGAAGAATGCTGCTGTAAACATTCTATGAGCTGTTCTAGGATTTGCAGATGCCTGTGGATACATGAGGGCTTCCCTAGGGGTACAAGTTTTAAGGCCACAGTTTCCATTTGTACTCTCCTGCATAAGGAAGGTTCTCTTCTCTCTTCCTCATCACTTTTTTTAAAAAAGATATATGTTTTTATTGATTTTTAGAGAGAGAGGAAGTAAGAGAGATAGACAGAAACATCAATGAGAGAGAACCATCATTGATCTGTTGCTTCCTGTATGGCCCCTGTATGGCCCCCAATGGGGATCGAGCCCACAACCTGGGCATTTGCTTTGACTAGGAATTGAACATGATTCTTGGTTTCTAGATCGAAGCTCAATCACTGAGCAACAGCAGCCGGGTTCCATTTATTTTCTTTAATCCTTACCTGAGGATATATTTATTGATGAGAGAGAGAGAGAGAGAGTAATCGGTAGCTTGCCATATGCTTGCTGACCAGGAATTGAACATGCAATCTAGGTAAGTGCCCTGATGGGGAATTGAACCCACAACTTTTTTGTGTATGAGATGATGTTCCAACCAGCTGAGCCACCCCTTAAAGAGCCCTCTTCCCACTCACCAGAGAACTCTTAAAATGATGCAGTGCCCTTGGTTGTAAAACTCTGGCATACCACACCCAGGGACTACTGAAAACAGTCTTCTAAGAAGACTTCTTTCCTAGGTTAATGAAATGCCCCAAACATGGGGTCATATTTCTGTTAGCAGTGAAGTATTGCATTAGAAATGAGGTATACAGGCATTTAAGAGGCTCTGAAACCCGATAGTTTAATAATTTTGGAGTTGTAATTTTTTTAACAATCCCTTCTCATCCATTGAACAAAAATTGCCAAATTATGGACTGCTTTTGAGGTTATATGTTGTGAAAAAAGCAATAAAGGCTCTGCTAAGGAAAATTTTGAGACTTCCAGTCAAGAGAACAGTAGAGGTAAACATGGTACTCACCTCCTCCAACAGCCACATCAAAATTACAACTAAACTACAGAACAACCATTATTTAGAACAGTGGTTCTCAACCTTTCTATCGCCGCGACCCTTTAATACAGTTCTTCGTGTTGTGGTGACCCCCAATGTCATTGTTACAAGTTGAACATAATTAAAGCACAGTGATTAATCACAAAAACAATATGTGATTATATGTGTGTTTTCTGATGGTCTTAGGCAACCCCTGTGAAAGGGTCATTCGACCCCCAAAGGGGTTGCGACCCACAGGTTGAGAACCACTGATTTAGAATCACCTGAAATCAAGCAGAATGGAAGTCCTACAACTTTGAAATTAAAGAAGAATCCACAAAAAAAAAAGAAGAAGAAGAAGAGGAAGCCACACTGAGACTAGTAGGAGGGGTGGAAACTTGGAAGGGCTGATCCCACACCCATGTGGCAGATAAAAATCAGAAGATATCTCAGCTGTGGAGGTGCCACCTGAGGAGTGAGGGGTCCCAGTCACACACCAGGCCCCCAGCTCAGGGTTACAGTGCCAGGAAGAGAAGTCCCATAACTTCTAGCTGTAAAAAAACAGTGGAGGCTGCGGCTGAGGGAGTCCCAGGCAGTTCCTCTTAAAGGGCCTGTGCACATACTTACTTAGACTTACTCCCTCTGAGTTTTAGTGCTGGGGCAGCAGCTTGAAAGGCATGAAGACGTATGGGGAGGAACTGAACTCTTTGGTATCTGGGTGTGAGCTGGAACAGCAGCTTTCTCCCAGACAGAAGTTCGGGCAGAGGCTATTGTTCCTTTAATGAGCTCTTCCCCCACAGAGCCAACAGATTGCACCATATCTGAAACTCCATCAATCTGGCTCACACTGTTTGCCCTACCCTCATGATTCCCTGAGGCCCTGCCCCACCCAACTTCCCAGCCCACCCAAACTGTTTCCAGTAGCTTTACCATAGGAATGGCCTACCTTGGCTCATGCTTCTGATTTCCCTAAAATCTCTCAAATAAGCAGCATCTGGCCTCAGTGAGCCCCATACCTCTCGCTAAGTGGCCACAGGCTCAACACTAGCAGCAGCCAGGGTTGGTTCACAACATGGCCTTGCCTGGGCACCTCCAAGCCCAGCATAGGAAGCAGCCATCATCAGATTGCTTTGTAGCTTATGCCTGATGGCCCCAAGCAGAGCACAGGTGCTGGCTGACCTTGGCCTCCACCTCCCAGGAAGCCCCAGAGTCAACACAGCCAGTGGACAGCTTCTGACCACATCGAAGTGCCACCACTCAGCCACCTCCACAAGTGACACAGTCAAGGTATGGGCTTGTTGGGTACCAGAGCCCTGCCGAAGTAAGTCTTGCTCTGTGGGGCAGGTCCTTGCACACTGATCCTCCACTGTGCTTGGTGGTCAGTGAACACAGCCAGTCCTTGCAGCTGGTCAGCCAGAGCAAATCCCTCCTGTTGATGTGCCAACAGCATTCAAGACTCAATCACAACAGAAGGGTGTACAGCCCACATGGCGGGGCACTACTTGAGTACCCAGCTGGGGTGATCAGGAAGGCTGTACCACTGGACCATACAGGACACCTACTACATTAAGCCACACTACCAAGCCTAGGAGATGTAACAGCTCTACCTAATACATAGAAAGAAAAAATACAGGGAGACTAACAAAAGGAGGAGACAAGGAAACATGGCCCAAATGAAAGAACAACAAAACCCCAGAAAACAAAATAAAATGGAGACCAGCAATCTACTAGATGCAGAGTTCAAAACACTGATTAAAAGGATGCTCAAGGAACTTAGTGAGGACCCCAACAGCATAAAAAAGAACCAGGCAGAAATAAAGACTACACTCACTGAAATAAAGAATAATTTACAGGGAATCAATAGTAGAGTTGGTGAAGCCAAGAACCAAATCAGCAATTTGGAATATACAGAAGGAAAAAACACCCAATCAGAACAGCAAAAAGAAAAAATAATTCCCCAAAATTAGGATAGAGTAAGGAGTCTCTGGGACAACTTCAAGTGTACCAACATTCACATAATGGGGGTGCTAGAAGGAAAAGAGAGAGAGCAAGAAATGAAAAACCTATTTGAAAAAATGACAGAAAACTTCCCTAATTTGGTGAAAGATATACAAGTCCAGGAAGCACAGAGAGTCCCAAACAAGATGAATCCAAAGAGGTCCACACCAAGACACATCATAATTAAAATGTGCACAGTTAAAGACAAACAGAGAATCTTAAAAGCAGCAAGAGAAAAGCACTTAGTTACCTACAAGGTGGCTCCCATAAGACCATCATCTGTTTTCTCAAAAGAAACATTGTAGCCAGGAGGGAGTGGCAAAAAATATTCAAAGTAATGAAAAGCAAGATTACTCTGTCCTGCAAAGCTATCATTTAGAATCAATGAACATATAAAGAGCTTCCCAGACTAGAAAAAGTTAAAGGCATTCATCACCAAACCAGTATTATATGAAATGTTAAAGGATCTTCTTGAAGAAGTAGAAGATAAAAAACTATGAATAATAAAATGGCAACAAATGCATATCTACCAACAATAAATATATATCTATCTACAATTGAATCTACAAACAAAATGAACAAGCAGAACAGAAACAGACTCATAGATACAGAGAACTTTTTGTTGATTGCCAGATGGGAGGGGCATTGGGGGAACGGGTGAAAAAGCTGAAGGGATTAAGAAGTACACATTGGTTGTTACAGAATAGTCATGGGAATGTAAAGTACAGCATAGGGAATGCAGTCAATAATCCTGTCTAATAAAAGAGAAACATGGTAATTAGCGTACGACCGCTACCCTTCCCATTGGCTAATCAGGGCAATATGCAAATTAACTGCCAGCCAAGATGGCGGCTGACAGCCAGGCAGCTGGAAACTAACATGAGGTTTGCTTGCTTCAGTGATGGAGGACTCCAACATTCCCTGCCTGCCTTGCCGGCCTCTGAGCTTTCAGTTTAAGAAACATTGTAACAAATATAGAAGCTAAACAAAACCCCTGAAACCTGCTTTCAGGGAGCCAGGATCTCAGAGCTGGAGTTATACATTGTTTCGATTATAGAACCCAAACAAACCAGATACCTTCTTTCAGCAGCAGAGGCCTCAGAGCTGGAGCCATGGCTAAAGCTGGCCCAGAATAAAAAAAAAGAAAAAAAGGAGCAGTTGGGAGCTTCAGTAGGCCTGAATCAGCCCTCAGCCCCTCACCCAGACTGGCCAGGCACCCCAGTGGGGACCCCCATCCTGAAGGGTGTGTGACCAGCTACAAACAGCCATCATCCTCTCACCCAGGCTGGCCAGGCACCCCAGTGGGGACCCCCACCCTGAAGGGTGTGTGACCAGCTACAAACAGCCATCATCCCCTCACCCAGGCTGGCCAGGCACTCCAGTGGGGACCCCTACCCTGATCCAGGACACCCTTCAGGGCAAACCAGCCAGCCCCACCCATGCACCAGGCCTCTAGCCTATATAGTAAAAGGGTAATATGCCTCCTGGCACCGGGATCAGCGTGACAGGGGGCAGCACCCAAACCCCCTGATCACCCTGCTGCTCTGTGTGTGACAGGGGGCGGGGGCCACAACCTCCCTATCTGCCCTGCTCTGTTTGTGACAGGGGAAGGCGCCCCAACCCCCTGATCAGCCCTGCTCTGTGCCTGATAGGGGGGAGCTCCCTAACCCCCTGATTGCCCTGTGGCTCTGTGTGTGACAGGGTGCGGCGCCCCAACCCCCTGATCGGCCCTGCTCTGTGTGTGAACAGGGTGCGGCGCCCCAACCCCGGCCCCCCATGGGCCCTGCTCTGTGTGTGACGGGGTAGAGCCATAACCTTCCCATCGGCCCTGCCCTGAGTGTGACAGTGGCGGCACCCCAACTCCCTGATTGGCCCTGCTCTGTGGGTGATAGAGGGTGGCACCCCAACCCCCCAATCCGCCCTGCCCTGAGTGTGACAGGGGGCGGTGCCCCAACTCCCCTATCAGCCCTACTCTGTGAGTGACAGGGGGGAGCTCCTCAACCCCCTGATCGGCCCTGCTCTGTGCCTGACAGGGGGTGGCACCACAACCTCCCCATCGACCCTGCCTTGTGTGTGACAGGGGGCGGTGCCCCAACCCCCCAATGGGCCCTACCCTGAGCATGACTGAGGGTGGCATCGCAACCTCCCAATCTGCCCTGCTCTGTGCATGACAGGGGGTGGCGCCCCAACTCCCCAATCGGCCCTGCTCTGAGCCCGACCAGGGGCTGCACCTAGGGATTGGGCCTGCCCTCTGCCACCCGGGAGCAGGCCTAAGCCAGCAGGGCGTTATCTCCTGAGGGGTCCCAGACTGCGAGAGGGCACAGGCCGGGCTGAGGGAACGCCCCCCCCCCCCCGAGTGCATAAATTTTGTGCACCGGGCCTCTAGTCCTATATAATAAGAGTCCAGTCATCCGTTCAACCAATCAAAGTATAATATGCTAATGATATGCTAAGGCTGCTCAACCGCTTGCTATGAGGTGCATTGACCACCAGAGGGCAGATGCTCCAACTGGTAGATTAGCTTGCTGCTGGGGTCCAGCCTATCAGAACTGAGTGAAACAGGCTGGACATGCCCTGAAGCCCTCCCACAAACCCTCCCCAGCTGGCCAATCTCCCACGTCCCTCCCTGGCCCCGATCGTGCACTGGTGGGGTCCCTCGGCCTGGCCTGCACCCTCTCACAATCCAGGACTCCTCAGGGGATGTTGGAAAGCCAGTTTTGGCCCGATCCCGCAGGCCAGGCCAAGGGACCCCACTGGTGCATGAATTCGTGCACTGGGCCTCTAGTATTCTAATAACTAAGCGTGATGTTGGATGGGTGCAGGATTTATTGGGATGATCACTTATTAAGTTACTAGAGGCCTGGTTCACGAAATTCGTGCATGGGGGGGGGGGGGCTGTTCCTCAGCCTGACCTGCACCCTCTCCAATCCGGGAGCCCTCAGGGGATGTCCTATTGATGGCTTAGGCCCACTCCCTGTGGTTCTCTGCTCTCTGTGGGTCCTGCCTGCTCCACACCACAGCAATGTGCAAGCAGGCCCTGCTGGGTGCTGTCTGCGGGCTGCGCTTGCCTGCTCCTGGGTCACTGGGTGTTGCCTGGAAGCCGCACTTGTCTGCTGGGCTCGTGTTGCCAGGGCGACACCACCAGCGTCCCACCCCAGCAGCTATGGTGCCTCCATCTTTGTTGCAGAGTGATGGTTAATTTGCATATTACTCTTTTTTTAGATAGGATGTAATGTCTTGTCACGGGGTGAATACCTGAAACTAACATAATAATGTATGTCAACTGCAATTGAAAATAAAAAATGATTTTTTTAAAAAAAGAAAATATTGAATGCTTCAAATGGCAGAGAGTTTTTGAAAATAAGCAATAGATGATGTGAAAAAATATTTCAAAATGGATGTCAGTCAGGACCTTAGTGGGCTTACTTGCTAATGTCAATTCTGTCTGCAGCTCTGTAGCTCAACATTCATCCACAGAAGGGCTCATTAACTGTCCAACTTGTATTTTTCCAACACCACCAAGCAGTTAACTCAATTGTGACACTATTTGCCTGGTTAAAAACAATCCCAGCTGAAAGCTTTCCTGAAAGAAAAGATTTATTGAGCCATATGCTAGCCAGGACCTGGGGCATACAGTCTAAAATACCAGCAGCCAAGAAGGCATGGAGAAGGCAAACACATCTACCATCCTTGAGCTGATGGGGCTTTTATACAATGTGTTTGGGGAAGAAAGATGCAAGTTGTTTTTGTGGATAAATAAAGAGAAGTAACTTTTCAATGGAAAGTAACTTCACAGAGTTATCTGATCATACATTCCTACCTGGGCAGGTCATGGTGGGGATATAACTTCTCTGGTAAAAGACTCATCTTGGTCTTAGGCAAGTCCATTCTTTTGGCACATCTAGGTTAACGCACCTTCGAAATGCCTCTTTCAGGCCCTTCCTTCTAAAGCGTGACCACCCTTTCAGACACCCTCTGCAGGAGAGGACCCTCCAGCAAACACATAACTTTGCTAACCTGTGACCTGATCCCTGCCTCTCTCCCAACTTCATATAATCTTCCTGAAGGCCTCTTCTTAATTCCAAGTTAATAATAGAAACTAGAAATTGTTATTTTCTGGAGCATTTGTCTCAGGCTGTTGAGATATCTTGCTTCCAGGCATATCCTCTGTTTGCTTCAAACAATTCTTATAAAAATCCTCTGTAGGTTTGGACATCCCTGAGTGGCCATGTTCTTGGCATCATAAGGCAGGATTCTGAAGAAGCCCAACCAGGACCAGCCCAGGATCTGGACCAGCTGCCATGTGCCCCACTGGCTCCCTGCTTCAAATTCATTGAACTAGGGGAGTCTTCTCTTGGAGTCCCAAACCTACCTGCTTTAGGTAGTGGTTCCTGGCTTTATTTGAGCTGTTCTTATGTGGCTGCTTTTAATTTCATGGGGTTTTTTTATAATTGGCTCAAAAGAAAAATTAAAATTAACATGGAAAAGCATGCCCCATGGCCAACAAGTCCCACAACAGTCAGCCTCCCTTTAGTACTCTGGCAAGTTTAATGTACAATTCATATGAAGCCTCACCGTGTAAGTATCTACCAAATGGGGAGATTTAATTAAAAGTGATTTCAGCTTAAGATGTCCAAAATGGGGCTGTTTTGAGATTCGAAGTTAATTTTTTACATGCTCAATTAGAAAAAGCAGGCTCTAACGTGGAACTGAATGAATGGAATGCTTACCTTGATTGACAAATAGAAGCCTCTACTTTGTATGCATATATGCATAGTCCATGGACACAGACAAGGGGGCTGTGGGGGCCTGGGGCAGGGGGCAGGGGCGGGCTGAAGGGGGCCAATGGGGGAATAAAGGGGACATATGTAATATTTACAACAATAAAGATCAAAATTATAAATAAATAAGTAAATAAATAAATAAAAATATGTGATCTGTGACACTGATAACACGAAGTGGAGAGCATAAAGAAGTAGAGCTTTTGTATGCAATTGAAGTTAAATCATTAGCAGCTTGAAAAGATCATTATAACTATAAGATATTTTATGTAATCCCCATGGTAACCACAAAGGAAAAACCTATAGCTTCATTCTTTGCCATGTGGATGCACAGTCATCCTTTGCTTAAAAGACTGTTCTTTCCTTATTCAATGACCGTGGAACCCTGTTCAAAATCAATTGACTATAGACAGACTCTAAGTGCACGAGAGGCCCAGCCTTGTTTTGGGCTACCCCACAGCATCTGTGTGGGCCTGAGGCGGGTAGGATTCTCATGGGAGATTTGCAAAGTGTGGAGGAGATGGGAGCCCAGGAGAGAGAACAGGAGAGGACTGGATAGCAGATACTAAAAAAAAAAAAAAAAAAACCCAAAAAACTTTTAATGAATTGACTAGATATACACAGGTTCTATTTCTGGGCACCCTAGCTCATTGGTCTACATGTCTGCCTTTTGCTAGTATCATGCTGTTTTCATTACTGCAGTAACTTTGAAATCAGGAAGTGTATGTCCTTGTTCTTTTTCAAGATTGTTTTGTCTCTGCAGGGCCCCTGACAATTATATATGAATGTGAGGATTAGCTTTTATATTAACACAAGAAAAAAAGGTTATTTGAGCTTTGATAAGCAGCACAGCAAATCTATAGATCACTTTAGGTAGTATTTTCTTCTTGACATTACTAAGTCTTCTGATTCATGAACTCTGTATATCTTTTAATTTATTCAAATCTTTACATGTTCAGTAATATTTTGTAGTTTTTCAGCATAAAAGTCTGTCCATATGAACAACTGTAAACCTACTTTTGCCCCACCCTGTAAGTGAAACTATATATTTGTCTTTCTCTGTCTGATTTGTTTTGCTTAACATAATACCCTCTAGGACTCAGTGACGGTGAACCTTTTGAGCTTAGCGTGTCAGCATTTTGAAAAACCCTAACTTAACTCTGGTGCAGTGTCACATATAGAAATGTTTTGATATTTGCAACCATAGTAAAACAAAGATTTATATTTTTGATATTTATTTTATATATTTAAACTAGAGGCCCAGTGCACAAAAATTTTTGCACTCGGGGGGCAGGGGGGGTCCCTCAGCCTGGCCTGTGCCCTCTCGCAGTCTGGGACCCCTCAGGAGATAACGCCCTGCTGGCTTAGGCCTGCTCCCGGGTGGCAGAGGGCAGGCCCAATCCCTAGGTGCAGCCCCTGGTCGGGTTCTGCTGAGCAGGGCTGATTGGGGAGTTGGGGTGCCGCCCCCTGTCATGCACAGAGCAGGGCGGATTGGGAGGTTGAGATGCCACCCTCAGTCATGCTCAGGGTAGGGCCCATTGGGGGGTTGGGGCACCTTCCCCTGTCACACACAAGGCAGGGTCAATGGGGAGGTTGCAGTGCCACCCCCTGTCATGCACAGAGCAGGGTCGATCAGGGGGTTGGGGCGCTGCCCCCTGTCACGCACAGAGCAGGGCCGATCAGGGGGTTGGGAAGCTCCCCCCGTATCAGGCACAGAGCAGGGCTGATCAGGATGTTGGGGCGCCTTCCCCTGTCACGAACAGAGCAAGGCAGATAGGGAGGTTGTGGCCCCGCCCCCTGTCACACACAGAGCCGCAGGGTGATCAGGGGGTTTGGACACTGCCCCCTGTCACGCTGATCCCGGTGCCAGGAGGCATATTACCCTTTTACTATATAGGCTAGAGGCCTGGTGCATGGGTGGGGCTGGCTGGTTTGCCCTGAAGGGTGTCCTGGATCAGGGTGGGGGTCCCCACTGGGGTGCCTGGCCAGCCTGGGTGAGAGGATGATGGCTGTTTGCAGCTGGTCACACACCCTTCAGGGTGGGGGTCCCCACTGGGGTGCCTGGCCAGTCTGAGTGAGGGGCTGAGGGCTGTTTTCAGGCTGACAGGTGACTGAAGCTCCCAACTGCTCCTTTTTTTCTTTTTTTTCATTCTGGGCCAGCTTTAGCTCTGAGGCTTGGCTCCAGCTCTGAGGCCTCTGCTGCTGAAAACAGGTATCTGGTTTGTTTGGGTTCTATAATCGAAACAATGTATAACTCCAGCTCTGAGATCCTGGCTCCCTGAAAGCAGGTTTCTGGGGTTTTGTTTAGCTTCTGTATTTGTTACAATGTTTCAAACTGTAGGCTCAGAGGCCGGCAAGGCAGGCGGGGAACATTGGTTTCCTCCATCACTGAAGCAAGCAAGCCTCATGTTAGTTTCAAGCTGCCTGGCTGCCGGCCACCATCTTGGCTGGCAGTTAATTTGCATATCGCCCTGATTAGCCAATGGGAAGGGTAGCAGTCGTACGCTAATTACCATGTTTCTCTTTTATTAGATAGGATGCCATTTAACAAAGAAAAATCAACCAAAAACATGAGTTCGCATGTCACGTCTGACACGCGTTCGCCATTACTGTTCTAGATCCATCCAGGTCTTCTTAAATGGCCCCGCCTTCAGCACCCCTCCCCCTGCTGCCGCTGCTGGTCACTGTCTGTGGGGTGATCAATGGGGTGATCAGGTCCTTGCTTGCACCTGCCTTGGCCTGGTGCCACCCACTCACCTGCTCCACCATCCCACCGTGGTCCCACTCTCATTGGTGTCCATCAGGGCCAGCAACGCCTCCACTGCTGCCCACTGCCAGCACCATGTCGCCAATGCCTTCCATGTTCCACACCGCCCCCTGGTGGTCAGCACATGTCATAGCGAGTGGTTGAACTCCCAGTTGAACAACTATCAGAGGGACAGTTTGCATATTGGGCTTTTATTATATAGGATTACTATCTTCTCTCTTTTTTTCTTGATGAGTCTGTTCAAATGTTTTATCAATTTTGTTTATCTTTGCAATGAACCAGTTCTTGGTTTCATTATCTTTTGTATTCTATTTTAGACTCTATTTCATTTATTTCCAACCTGGTCTCTATTATTTCCTTTCTTCTGCTCACTTTAGGCTTTGCTTGTTGTTCTTTTTCTAGTTCCTTTAGATGTACATTTAAACGTTTATTTGAGATTATTCTTGTTTTTCAAGATTAGCCTATACTGCCATGAACTTCCTTTTATATCTGCTTCAGCTATGCCCCATAAATTTGAGATTGTTGTGTTTTCATTTTTATTGGTCTCCAGGTATCTTTTTATTTCTTGATCATTGTTGACCCATTCATTATTTAGTAGCAGGTTGTTTAGCCTCTGTGTGTTTGTATGTTTTTTCAATTTTCTTCTTGTAATTGGTTTCTAGTTTCATATCATTGTATCAGAGAAGATGCTTGATATGATTTCTATCTTTTTAAATTTATCAGTACTTGCTTTGTGGTCTAAAATGTGGTCCTGGAATATACTCCACATGCACTTGAAAAGAATATATATTTTTCTGCTTTGGGGTAAAATGTTCTAAAACTACCAATTAAATCCAGTGACCTAATGTGTCATTTAAGGCCACTGTTTCCTTGTTGATTTTCTGTCTTGATGATCTGTCCATTTATGTCAATGGGTGTTCAAGTTCCTTTTTTGACTCTGTTACCATCAATCTTTCCCTTTATGTTTGTCAATTTGCATTAGATGTTGGGTGCCACAGCCTGTGCAGCTAGGGTTCAGGATCTAAAGGAGGGGCCGATGCACAAATGAAAATACTATACAAGAAATATGAATTTTGAAGGCATGAAGGCCAGGTGGAGACCTCTCCCTTGGAGAGGGACACTGAAACCTGGCCTTATTCGCTTTTTATTCAGTTTTAGATACACATCTTGCCCTCAATAAAGCATGGCAAACAGGTAGCAGACAGATCATCTCTAAGGTCAATAAAGATCAGTAAAGATCAATAAGCTTCAGTAAACATTTTTTTAAAATATATTTTATTGATTTTTTACAGAGAGGAAAGGAGAGGGATAGAGAGTTAGAAACATCAAAGAGAGTGAAACATCGACCAGCTGCCTCCTGCACACCCCCTACTGGGGATGTACCCACAACCTAGGTACGTGCCCTTGACCAGAATCGAACCTGGGACCTTTCAGTCCACAGGCCGACGCTCTATCGACTGAGCCAAACCAGTTAGGGCAGCTTCAGTAAATATTTACTTTGAGGCTATTAGGTAAGGAAATTTCTTCAAGCCAAGGCTATCTCAACACAGCCCTCCTAACAATTAGGTCCATTGGGCTTCCACGTTCCTTGATGCACTCTCATGATAGTATTGGGAAAGCGGTGGCTTCTCACAGTCGGGTGCATATGTATTTACAAGAGTTATATCTTCTAGTTGAAATGATCCCTTTATTATTATGAAATGCCCTTCTTTGTCTTTTTTATAGCTTTTGTTTTAAAGTCTATTTTACCTGATATGAGTTCTGCTACCTCAGCTTTTTTTTCCATTTCCATTTGGATGAAGTATCTTTTCCGTCTGTTTATTTCATGTCTTTGTGTGTCTTTCATTCTAAAGGGGGTCTCTTGTAGGTAACAAATATAGGCCTTTTTTTAATTCATTAAGCCACCCTATGTATTTTCATTGGAGCATTTAATCCATTTACATTTAATTATTCACAGGTATCTAGTTATTGTCATTTTATTGTTTTTTGCTTGTTTTGTAGTTCTCTTTTTTCTTTCTTATTCTCTTGCTCTCTTGTATGCTGATGACTTTCTGTAGTGTTGTGTTTGGATTCCTTTCTCTTTATTTCTTGTATATCACTTATAGATTTTTAGTTTCTGGTTATCATGTGCTTCATAGATACCAAACTGTGTTTATAGCAGTATTTTTTAAGTTGATGATCGCTTACGTTCAAACATATTCTTTATTCCCTACCATTTTTCTCACCCCCTCCACTTTTATGTTTTTGTCATTATTTTTTCCTTTCCTTCTTTTGTGTGTGTGTTGTGTATATCCTTTAATTTGCTTTTATAATTACCCGATAATTCTACTTTTGCCTTTTAACTTGGTACTAGTTTTATAGTTGGTTAATCCACTGCTTTTATTATATGTTAGCCTTTGTCAGTAGAGTATTTTTTCTTGGCCATACTTTCTTATCCATATTTTTTATTTTCTTCTTTTTTATCTTCTTAAAGAAGTCCCTTTAACATCTCTTGTAATATTGGTTTGGGGGTGATGAACTCCTTTAGCTTTTTCTTGTCTGGGAAATTCTTTATCTTTTTTTTCTACTCTAAATGATAGCTTTGATGGGTAGAGTAATATTTATTGTAGGTCCTTGCTTTTCATTGCTTTGAATATTTCATGCCAATCTCTTCTGGCCTACAAAGTTTCTGTTGAGAAATCAGCTGACAGTCTTATAGGAGCACCCTTGTAGGTAACTAACTGCTTTTCTCTTTCTGTTTTTAAGATTCTCTCCTTTGCATTTTAATTATGATGTGTCTTGGTGTGGGCCTCTTTGGGTTCATCTTGTTTGGGATTCTCTGTGTTTTGTGGGCTTGTATGTCTATTTACCAGATTAGGGAAGTTTTCTGTCATTATTTCTTCTAGAATGCCATGGGAGTAAGAGTATCTTGTGAAATTAAGATGTTCCTAGAAGACTGAATAATCTAGAAGACAGATGGTTCATATGCTCAGAGTAAACTAGTATTTATGTTACCCAGGGAATTTATATATTCTTATAGGGACCTTATTCCCTAGGACCTCAGGGAGTCTTTATATAATCAGAGTACTGTCCTATGGGTTCACCTGGTCTCAGGCTAGTAAGCATACCTGTGTAGTCTCCAAGGGTTTTGTTGGATTATGACATTCTAAATGGTCAGAGTACCCTGGGGAAGCAAGAGGAGATTATTTAGAGGATTCTGTGATATCATATAGGACCAAATGCCTGAAAGAGAAAAGTCACAGAGTCTGGGAGACTTGGAGAGTCTTGGGAAGACAGAGGTATTAGAGAGAAAGAATGTCATGGGAGGCAGAGTGCTCTGAGCCTCGGGATTTTTATCATGTCAGAACATTCTTGAAGTGTCCTTATAACATCACTAACTTTGAGGTTAGAGTATCCTGGAAGGTGAAACTGTTTTCAAAGAATCAGGATGTCTTGGAGGTTGGGGTGACGGGGTGATTCAGAGTCCTGGAAATTCTGGGAGTACAGAGCTGGCAGGGATTTAAGGTAGATCGGCATACCCTGTTGGTATCTGAATGTGTGAAATCAGGCATTCTAAGTAGGTCAATGTTTTCTGGAGAGCTGGTGCCCCTTGAGAGTTTGAATCGACTTGAATAGACCTGTCATGGAGTAGAGTGTCAAGGTGTTCTTGTCGGGAATCAGAGCTCTTGCAGAAGCAGAGGATGCTAGGCAGGAGTGACGACAGTATCCAGGGCATCAAGATACTTGGGCAGTTCAGGGAATGTTATGAAGTAAGTCTCTTTATTTTTTATCTTTAAATATATTTTATTGATTTTTTACAGAGAGGAAGGGAGAAGGATAGAGAGTTAGAAACATCGATGAGAGAGAAACATCGATCAGCTGCCTCCTGCGCACTCCCTACTGGGGATGTGCCCACAACCACGATACATGCCCTTGACTGGAATCGAACCTGGGACTCTTGAGTCCGCAGGCCGACACTCTATACACTGAGCCAAACCGGTTAGGGCTGGAGTAAGTCTCTTATGGGGAATGGTTTCCTTGAGAGGCCAGAATTTTTTTGAGGGTTAGAAAAATCATCTTTTGCATTCAGAAGGTCCTGGTGGGTGGGTCAAAGCTGTTCTGGGCTGTCTGTGTGTTGGGGGTAGGAGGAGGTGTCAGTGATTATGGTACCTGTTGAGAAGTCTAGGGCTGAGAGAGCAGAGGTCACTAGAGGGTTAAAGTGCCCTGGCCTCAGATGTCCTGATGTGCCAGGGTGCATCAGATAGTCAGGGTGCCCTGAGAGATCAGGCTATGTCTTTACCTGGTCAACAGGGACAGGCTTGTATGATCAAAGTATCTCCTGGGTTGGTTCAGGGGTTGAGTGGTTTTTTTAGTGTCAGCATGCCCTTTGCAAGATTAGAACCAACCAAGGGTTCTGAATGGACTGGAAGGCAGCATACTCTTGAGTGTCTAGATGCTTTAAGTCAGGAAATTCCTTATAGGGTCAGAGTTTCCAAAACCTCTATAGGTCTGGATGTCCTAGAGCAGTGATGGCGAACCTTTGAGCTCGGTGTGTCAGCATTTTGAAAAACCCTAACTTAACTCTGGTGCCATCTCACATATAGAATTTTTTGATATTTGCAACCATAGTAAAACAAAGATTTATATTTTTGATATTTATTTTATATATTTAAATGCCATTTAACAAAGAAAAATCAACCAAAAAATGAGTTTGCATGTCACCTCTGACACACGTGTCATAGGTTCGCCATCTCTGTCCTAGAGTGTCAGGGAGTCCTTGTGAGTTTAGGCCACCATGCTGATTATAAGGTACTCAGGTCAAAACTTGCTGGAGGGCCCATTAGTCCTAGAGAGTGAATTCTTTGTGCCCTAGGGAATCAGAAATCTGACAAGGTCAGAATGAGTCTCTTAGAAACTATGGTAACTATAACAATGACTAGAGGCCTGGTGCACAAAATTCATGCACAGGGGTGGGAGGAGAGGGTACCTCAGCCCGGCCTGCATCCTCTCCAATCTGGGACCTCTCAGGGGATGTCTGACTGCCGGTTTAGGCCCAATCAGGCCTAAACCGGCAGTCAGACATCCCTCTCACAATCCAGGACCGCTGGCTCCTAACCACTCACCTGCCTGCCTGCCTGATCGCCCCTAACTACTCTGCCTGCCTGCCTGATCACCCCTAACTACTCTTCCCTGTTGGCCTGATCGCCCCTAACCGCCCCTGCCTCAGCCCCTGCCACCATGGCTTTGTCTGGAAAGATGTCCATAGGATGTCTGGAAGACATCCAGTCTAATTAGCATATTACCCTTTTATTAGTATAGATTATTAGTATAGATAACAAGGTAGCATTTTCATCCATGCTTACTATTTCAGGCATAGTCCTATATCCTTCTCTCTTCTGGATTCTCAATCACTACTTCATCAGGTAGGTAGAGGTGGTCCTCATTATTTGTGGATTCCATATTTGCAAATTCACCTACTCACTAAAATTTATTTGTAACCCCCAAGTCAATACTCTTTTTCAGTGCTCTTTGGCATGTCTGTGGTTACTTGTAGCCATGTGCTGCATGGATGGGTGAAAAAATTTGAGTCTCAAAAAAAAGAAAAGAAAAATTTGAGTCTCACATTCCTAGGTAAGGTCAAACAAGGCAACTGCTCTACCTTTTTGTCTCAGCTCTCATACTGTACACAGGTGTTTTTTGCAATCTACTTAGTGCCGTTATTTTTCACATTTTTGTGCTTTGGGGGGTAATGTTGCTGCTTAAAATGCATCAAAGCTGAAGTGCCATCTGGTGTTCCTAAGTGCAGGAAGGCTGTGACATGCCTTGAGGAGAAAATACATGAGCTTAGATGAGCTTTGTTCAGCACGAGTTATAGGACTGTTGGCCAAGAGTTCAATGTTAATGAATTAACAAAATGTGTTAAGTAAGGGGTATCTTGAAACAGGAACACACATGCAACAAGGTTATGTATTGACCAGTGGACAAAAATATTGTGTCCAGAGGCTAACAGGAACCTATTTCCCATAGGAGCAATGGTTCAGTATTCATTAATTCAGTGTTTGTAGTGACTTTATGCAACATAACTACCTATCTCAAATAAAGAGAGAAACTGTGTTAATTACCCCAGGAGATAATGTTATGGCATGTAAATATGAAGTAATGAGCTCAGAATCACATAGCTAGTACAAGGTATAGGCAGGATTTGAACCCGTGGCAGACTGGCTTCAGAACCTATGCTCTCTTTCCTATCACATCACTCTGTTTCTTATAAGACAAGAGGTTCCTGATCAGGATTCCTTGAAGGTCAAGGTTGGGGGGATCAGGGTGTCCTAGAAAACCAAATGCCTCCAATTACTTGTAGACAGGGTTGGATTTCGGGTCGGGTTTATGCTTAAGATTGAATTGCCAGTTCTGCCTTCAGGCATCCCTTGCAAAGGGGCGAAGTCCTAAAGTAAAGCTGAGTCTCACGAGTTCACCCCAGGGACAGAGTGTTTCCTTTATTATTATTAAAATTTATTTTGACTGAGTCAAAATAAATGACTCAGACCTCCACGGTGGGTGAGTGAATCTCTGGGGTGCTCCTGCTGAAGTGACAGGTGCGGGGGCTCCATGCCTGGGCTCCGTAGGGCAAACTCGCCCTTTCTTTGGCTTACCCAGCCTCCTGAGGGATTATGATATTCTGGGATGTCAAGGCAAAGTTATGATGTCTCAGTATTGTAATGGGGTGACTCGTGGAGACGACCACCAGGGACTCAGATCAAAATTTAGGAGCCTTTATTAAGCTGGCCAGCGACTACAGTTACAGCACCCTGCCGAAGCAGAGGCTGAACTACAGCGCTGACTGCTACAGGAGTTACATTTTATTATTAAATTCTGTGGAGGCCCAGAGAAAAATGTGTCTTTCAAATTCTGGGCCCCCCCGCCCCATGTGGAGGAAGCTCTCTTTATTTATACTTTTTCCAGTCCTTTGTCTCCCAAATTTGGAATGAGACTTCCGGGCCTTCTGAGAAAGAAGGCTTGCGTGCTGGGAAGGGGCCATGAGACCATATCTCAAGGCCTGGCCTGATGTCGGTACCTTCCTATCTATGTGTTTTAGGAACAGACAGCACAGCATGACCCGTCTGGTCAAAGCTCCAGATAAGCAGCCCAACACAGTATCCTCTGAAAACAGGACTAGTGGATCAAAGTTTCCTTGTAATATCAAAATGTCCTGGGAAATTAGGCTGTCCTGGGAGGCTGGGCAGAGTTCCCGTGTAGCGTTAGGGGATCTTGAGGCGTCAGGGTACATTGGATTTCAATGCTTGCTTGTGGGTGCAAGTTGACTACATGTTACTGGGTCTCTGGAGGTCATGGCTGTCATGGAGCTCAGGTTATTCTAGGAGGTCACAGTATGTCTTGGGGTAGAGGGAGAGGGGCTGGTATCTCGGGTCAGTGTTTCTCGACTTTAATGTTATTACGATTGAATGTGCCTCCTTCCAGTTCATACGTTGAAGCCCTGACCCCAGTGTGAGGGTATTTGGAGATGGGGCCTTTGGGAGGTGGTGGGGTTAGAGGACATGGTGAGTGTGGGGCTCCCACGATGGCATTAGTGCCTTTGTAAGAAGAGGAAGAGACACCAGAGCTGGCTCGCCCCTGCACTGTGGAGACGCTGGCTGTCCGCAACCCGCAACAGAGCTCTCGCCAGTGGGCACCTTGATTGTGAACTTCCCTGGCCTCCAGGACTGTGAGAAACAAACGTCTAAAGTTTAAGCCACCCAACCTTTGGTTTTGTTTGTTAGTTTGTGGGTTGGGGAGGGGGGGGTGTTTTTGTGTTTTGTGTGTGGTGGGGGGGCGGGGGTTGTTTGTTGGTTTGGCAGCCTGAGTTGATGAAGACAAATGTACATTCAGTTCTCCTGGGGACCCTGTTGCAATTCAGATTCTGGTTCAGTAGGACTGTGGTGGGGTCACGATCCTGCATTTTTAACAAGCTTTAATATGTTTCTGGTGCTTTTGATTCATGGACCATATTGTAAGTCTCGAGATCCTAGAGGATTATGATGATTTTCTGTCTTAACTTGTCAGGGTGCTTTTAAAGGATGTGTGTGAAGGATTAGCATGACCTTGAGGATCAGACTGTTGTATGGGTGCAGTGTGTTCTAAGGGGGTTAGGGTGTCCGCTTTGGGGCAGTGTGTCCTGAGAGCTCAGAGCTTCATAGTGGGGACAGGGGATCTCCTAGTGGAGGTGGAGTGTTCTGAGTTTCAGTGTGTCTTAGAGTCCCCTAGATTCCTGGGATATCAGGTTGTCTTTAAAGAGTCAGGATGTCCTGGGACAGTGATGGCGAACCTATGACACACGTGTCAGAGGTGACACGCGAACTCATTTTTTTTTGGTTGATTTTTCTTTGTTAAATGGCATTTAAATATATAAAATAAATATCAAAAATATAAGTCTTTGTTTTACTATAGTTGCAAATATCAAAAAATTTCTATATGTGACACAGCACCAGATTTAAGTTAGGGTTTTTCAAAATGCTGACACGCCGAGCTCAAAAGGTTCGCCATCACTGTCCTAGGATGTCAGAATGTACTTCCTGGGTCTGTGTAGCCTCAAGACCAGAGTATTGTGGGTGTCAGGGTGTCCTGGCTGCTCCAGGATTTTGGGTGTATCCAGGTTTCCTTGAGCAATCCAAATGTTGGAATGTCATGGGAATCCCAGTCTCCTGCGAGTCCTGAGGCCCAGGGGGTTCAAGGTGCACCTGGAATTCAGATGCTGTTCAGGGTCAGAGTTTTCTGAAAGTCTAGGCAACCTTGGAAGATTGCGGGGCCCTGGATGAATGAGGCGGTGACATGTGGAGGAGGAAGCAGAGAGCACTGAGAACTGTGGTGTCCTGGAGACTCAGCTGGCGGCTCAGGTTGTCCTCGGGGGTGTCTGGTGTATTCTGAGAATCAGGGTATCCTGGAGGGGCCAGAATGCACTTGTATCTCTTAGTTTCTTAGTTGTCTGGACACAGGCCTGTGGGTAGCACCCACGGGCTGAGATGCCAGGCAGGCCCTGCTCCTGGCCCCCGTTGCACCCTCCCCCCAGGTGGGGTTCTGAGGAAGGGTCTTAGGAGGAATGCATTTTCTCCTCCTTCCCCTCCACTCCCAGCAGGGGATTTAACAGGACAAAAGAATGTTGTCCTCTGGGAACAGGAGCTCTTGGCCCCAGTCCCTGGACCCTCCAGCAGAGCACCTTCCCTCATCCGGCTTGTGATCCTCCCCTGATGAAGGGCTCTGGTGACCAGGCCGTGATTGGATGGGCCCACAGGGCGAGGAGGAGGTCATTCCTTCAAGACTCAGGAGACAGAGGTGGTGTGGGGTTGCAAGCTGGGCAAAGAGGCAGCTGAGAGCAAAGGGAGAACGGTGTGCAGGAGCGAACGGGCAGGGAGAGGATAACAGAGGCAGAAACAAACAGGGGGAGGGCAAGACAGAGAAAGAGGTGAAGCTCAAGTAAAGAACTGGGGAATTTAAAAAAAAACACAGAGATATCTATCTATATCTACAGAGAGAGACTCGAGAGAGGTATAAACAGAGGGAGACAGAGCGAGGTAACAGGCATAGAGGGAAAACAGGAAGAGAGAAAGACTGCCCCGGATTAGAGACTCTTAGAGACTCGGACACAGGCCGGGACTGTCCAGGGTGCTGCTGTTCGGCATGGAAGTGGAAGGGAGGCGTGAGCAGGGTAAGCCAAGGAAGGGGCGAGTTTGCAGCAGCCTCTGGCTGGAGAGCTGCCCAGCCGCCAGGACTCAGACCTCCACGGTGGGTGAGTGACTCTCTGGGGCGCTCCTGCTGAGGCGGCAGGTGCGGGGGCTCCATGCCTGGGCTCCGTGGGGCAATGGTTTGACACAAGGAAGGTGAAGAGAAGAAATAGAACAGAGCCCTACAATGTTAGCGCCATGTGGACCCGGGAAAGCCTGGGCCACTCCTTCCCTGGCGTTGCTGAGCTGCTGAGCGGCTCACCTCACTGGTGTGGGCACAGGGAAAGCTGGGCCTGTCTCCTGGCTCTGACCTCAGTTTGCCCACTGCACCGCCTTCTCTGAAGGAGGGAGCTGGAGGGGCCAGGGTTTGGGATCTGAGGAGAGCAGGGACCAGTGGCTCAAGGCATCCGTGTCCCCAAGGCCGAAGGTGGGCACTGGGTAGGGCCAGGCCCCTGGGTCCCACAGGCCCCTGGGATGGGGTGCCACAGCTCCAGACACCTCCTCTTCTCAGTGAGTACCTTCCAGGTGTTTCTTTTCTCTCCCTGTTCTCTCTTCCCCGCAGGCTCTCAGACTAATTAGTGTGGGGGCTTAGGGAGCCTGTGGGAAGGACAGACAAGCCTTTCCCACGAGCTCAGGTTCCTGCAGCCGAGTGGCCCAGCCAGGGCCGGAATAAGGGAGAAGATGAAATGAAGAGGGGAGGGTGTGTCTGAGCGGAAGAGGGGGAGCGGTTGTCTTCCCAGGGAGCGGTGCGGAGGATAGGAGCAGTGTGACGAAGGTTTAGGTGAACGTGAGCCCTAAGATAGGGACAAGTAATGGATCTTAGAGACCTGGACAGTTGGTTGGGTGTCAGAGCAAATAGGGCAGCCACAGGGTGAGACACAGGAGGCGGCGCGTTGCAGGGGGTGGACCTGGAGAGTGGGATGGGGTGGGCATGCCCTGCAGAGGCCAGGCTGCCAGAGCTGAGTGCCCAGGAGGAAGAGTGAGTCTGAAGAGTGGATCCCATGCGGAGAGGCAGCCTGGCTTAGGAGACTTGAGGTGAAGCAGGGCCAAGGCTGAGCTGGGTCCAGCTGGTTATGAAAGCTGCAGGGTTCCTGTCGGGGCAGAGTGTATATGGACAGCATGGAGGCTCTGAGCAGAGGGGGGACAGCACCAGTGTCGGGAGTGGACGGTGGGTCCACTGGGCAGCATCTCTCCCTCCCTCCCTCCTTCCTCAGACCTGAGCGCCCAGCCCTGCAGGAGCCTCTCTGGTGTGGGAGTGGGGACACCACGGCTTTCCCCGCAAGGACAGAGAGGCCACCTGCACTCCCGGCGCCGCCACCGCACCACCTTCAGCCCCGCACAGCTGGAGCAGCTGGAGTCAGCCTTTGGGAGGAACCAGTACCCCGACATTTGGGCCCGAGAGGACCTGGCCCGGGACACCGGTCTCAGCGAGGCCAGAATCCAGGTGATGGATTCTGGGAAGAAGTGCGGTTTGGGGGCTGAGGAACTACTGGGACACACATGCTCACAGGCATCATGACCCCAACCTAAAATTCACCAAAATATAGCCCATCCAACAGTCAACAGAACCTCCTCTGCTCGGGAGTGTCCCTGAGTTAACCCTAGTGCTAACCTAATCGAACTTGCATTTCAGCACCTACCCCCACCCTTAACAGTGATGTGAATTCCAACAGAAATTCAATCTTAACTCTTCACCTACATATAGACACATAACCTTGTCCCTAACCATGGCCTCAAAACTCAACCAGCCTGAGGCTCCCTCAATTCTAACTGTGGAGTTCATCAATCTTAGGCATAAACCCGACCCTAAATCCAACCCTGTCTGCAACAATTCAACTTGTCCATTGTCTGAATGTCTAATAACCCCAGGGGAACTGTCCTATTCTCTGGGGAGGGAGAAATGCCATGGTGTCATATTTATCTCCTTCTTGTTGCAAGTTAACATTTCTTACCCAAAGTTACAGTAGGGCAAACGTAGATACAAGTTGGGGATAATAGTGTGCGTCTCACTTCGTCAGTAGATCTGGCACAGACATGGCTCCTGGAGAGCGTTACTTCCTGTGGTGATGTGGGAAACATTTATGCCCTGTGCCTATTCCTTCTGCCACTGGGGAGGACGTCGCATGTAACAGTGCCACCTAATTGAGAGGAGGGCTCTGACCTGGCTATTCTCCCCCCTCAGGTCTGGTTCCAGAACCGCAGAGCTAAGCAGAGGAAGCAAGAGCGGTCACTGCTCCAGCCACTGGCCCATCTGTCTCCTGCCACCTTCTCTGGTTTCTTGCCCGAGTCCCCTGCTTGCCCCCACTCCTACTCCACACCATCGCCACCGGGGACCTGCTTTCCTCACCCCTACAATTATGCTCTTCCCTCTCAGCCCTCCACAGGTGGTTCCTTTGCTCGACCCCACCAGTCCGAAGACTGGTACCCCACCTTGCACCCAAACCCCGCTGGTCATCTTCCCTGTCCTCCACCCCCACCCATGCTTCCTCTCAGCCTTGAGCCACCAAAGTCCTGGAACTGAGGTCAAACAAGGGCTAATAAGGTAATTAATTGCCCAGGAAACAGGGAAAACTAGGTGGTTCCTTTCCTTCTGAGTAAAGTAGAAGTATGGTGAGGGGCAGCACGGAGAGTAGAAATTAAAAAATGGGAGGTCATGATCAAGGCTCACTGAGGTGATTGAGAGAATTTAGGGAGGTGAACCTACTGGAAGATGCACACAAGCCTCAATGGAGGCGACTGGGGGAAGGGTAGTTTTGATGGAAGCAATTGTTGCTGCTGACAATAGAAAGGGTTGAGGGAGATAGAGCTTGTGGGGCTTCATTCATTGAGGTCATGATTCAAGATCTCCATCCGAGCCATTGCTAGCTGATTTCAAGGCTTTTGATGGAAAGGCTACCCATACATTCCTTCCCAATCCCCCACCCTACACCCCAAATCAGTCACTCACTTTTGTTCATTCTGTCCTAGAAATATCTCTTGCATTTATTCTTCTCTTCTCCATTCCAGCAGGCACTGCTTTTGCTAGCTCAATATTTTCTAATTCTCAGTGGCTCCCTTAGCTTCAGTCTTTCTGATTCCAACAGACCTTGCAAATTCAGTCATCAAAGAATGGCTCCCAAATGTCTTATAAAAAAATAAATAAGATCTGATTCACTTGGCCTGTACGAGACTTAACATTCTTTCAACCTAACTTTTAAGTTGACTGCATATTTTATTTTCTCGTGGGTTTTTTTTTTTTTAAATTGGAACAAAGGAAGAAGATGTGTGTGTGTGTTTAGATACCATAAAGACTGTGCAGAAATCTATATGGTGTAAGCCAGGCAGTTCCATTTATAGAACTGTTTGTTATGTAGTTACATGATGTGATGGTAGTGTTTTAAATTAGGAAACCCCTGAGAGATTGTACCTCCTATCAGTGGTCGGCAAACTCAGTCAACAGAGCCAAATATCAACAGTACAGTGATTGAAATTTCTTTTGAGAGGCAAGTTTTTTAAACTTAAACTATATAGGTAGGTACATTGTTATTAACTTAATTAGGGTACTCCTAAGGCTTAGGAAGAGCCACACTCCAGGGGCCAACGAGCTGCATGTGGCTCGAGAGCCACAGTTTGCCGACCACGGTCCTAGTTGAAATAAACTATAATAAATCATGCTTCAGAAAAAGGAGGGGACTTCCAGGCAAGATGGAGGTGTAAGTAAATGTGTTACTCACTTCTTCCCACAACCATCAAAATTACAACTAAACCACAGAACAACCATCATTCAGAACCACCTGAAATCTGGCTGAATGGAAGTCAGATTTCATTCAACTAGGGAATTAAAGACACAGTCACATCCAGACTGGTAGGAGGGGCAGAGACAGGAACAAGCTGGTCCCACACCCATGTGTGGCAAATAAAAATAGGTCCCTGGCCAATGTGATTTAATGGTTACAGCATCAGCCATGCACCAAAGAGTCTCGGGTTCAATTCTGGGTCAAGGGCACATACTGGGTGGCAGCTTCAACACCTGGCCCCGGTCAGGGCACATGCAGGAAGCAACCAATCAATGTGTCTCCCAGCGATGTTTCTCTCTCTCCACTTCCCTCCCCCCATCTCTTCCACTCCCTCCCTTCTACTCTCTCTAAAAATCAATGGAAAAAAATATCCCTGGCTGAGGATTACTACAAAATAAATAAATAAATAAATTGGGCCCAGCTGGTGGAGCTGGTGTAGTGGTTGAGCTTCGACCTATGAGCCAAGAGATCATGGTTCAATTCTGGGTGAGGCACATGCCCAGGTTGCTGGCTCCATTCCCAGTGGGGGGCGTGCAGGAGGCAGTCAATCAATGATTCTCTCACATCATTGATGGTTCTATCTCTCTCTCCCTCTCCCTTCCTCAATAAAAATATGTATTTTTTAAAATGGGAGGGATATCTCAGCCATGGAGGTGCCACCCGAGGAGCGAGGGGGTCTCAGCCCCAAACCAGGCTCCTCAGCCCAGGGTTCTAGTGCCAGAAAGAGAAGTCCCATAACTTCTGGCTATAAAATCCAGCAGGGATTATGGCTCAGTGAGACAGAGGGCTGCTGGAGTCCTAAGCAGTTCCTCAGACTCACTTCCTCTGAGCTCCAACACTGGGGCAGCAGCTTGAAAGGCACCAGAGACACATGGGGAGGAACGGAATTATCAGGCATCAAGGCAAGACTGGGGTGGGGGGGGGTACCTTTCTCACAGACAGAAGTGCTGGCAGAGGCCACTGCTCCTTTGCTGAGCCTTGCGTCCACAGAGCCAGCAGGCAGGAGCATTTCTGAAACTCCATCAGCTAAGCTCACACTGTTTGCCCACCCTGGTGATTCCCTGAGGCCCTGCTCCACCCAACATTTAGGCCCACACTAGCTGTTTCCAGTGACTTTACTATAGGAATAGCCTGTCTTGGCTCATGCTTCTGATTTTCCCAAAATCTCTCAACTAAGCAGCATCTGGCCTCAGCAAGCCCTGTACCTCTCCCTAAGTGGCCCCAGGCCTGGCACTAACAGCAGCCAGCCTTGGTTTACAGCTTGACCTTTCCTGGGCACCTTCAAGCCCAGCACAAGTAGCAGCCATCTGCAGATCGCTTTGTAGCTCATACTGGGTGGCCCCAGGCAGAACACAGGCAATGGCTGACCTTGGCCTGTACTTCCTGGGAGGCCCCAGAGCCAGCGCACCCAGTAGACAGCTTCAGATCACATTGAAGTACCACCACGCAACCACCTCCACAAGCGACACACTCAAGGGGCAGACTCAGTGGGCACCAGAGCCTTGCTGAAGTGAGTACTGTTCTATGGGCTGGGCCACTGCACAGCTGCTGCTCCACTGTGCTCAGAAATTGGTGTCGGTGGTCACAGCCAGTTCTTCCAGCTGACTGGGCAGGTGGTAAATCTCTCCCATTGCCATGCCAACAGCAAACAAAGCTCAACTACAAGAGGAGGGCGTACACAGCCCACATGGGGCACACACCTCAAATGAACAGCTTGGGTGATTGGGGAGGCTGAGCCACTGGACTCTACGGGTCACTTAGCACACTAGGCGACTCTACCAAGGTGGGAAGATAAAGCAGCTCTACCGAATATCTAGAAACAAACACAGGGAAACAGCCAAAATGAGGAGACGAAGAAACATGTCCCAAGTGAAAGAACCGAATAAAACTCCAGAAAAATAACTTAACAAAGTGGAGACAAGCCATCTACCGGACGCAGAGCTCAGAGCCCTGCTAGTGAGGGTGTTCCCTGAACTCAGAGGAAAAGTAGAAGGACTTACGAGAACTTCAGCAAAGAGCTAGGAAATGTAAAAATGGACCTAGAAACCAGAAAAAAAAGAACCAGTCAGAAATAAAGACTACATTAACTGAAATGAAAAATACATTACAGGAACCCACAGTGGAGTAGATGAAGCAGAAGATCACATCAGAGATCTGGAAGAGAAGACAGCAGAAAACATCCAAGCAAAACAGCAAAAAATAAATGGGGATAATATAAGGAGCCTCTGGGACAGCTTCAAGCATACCAACATGCACATCGTGGGGGTGCCAGAAGCAGAGAGAGCAAGGACTTAAAAGCTTATATAAAAAAATAATAATAGGAAACTTTCCTAACCTGGTGATGAATATAGACATACAAGCCCAGGACGTGCAGAGAGTCCCAAACAAGATGAACCCAAAGAGGCCCACACCAAGACACATAATTAAAATGCAAAAGGTTGAAGACAAAGAGAGAATCTTAAAAGCAGCAAGAGAAAAGCACTTAGTTACCTACAAGAGACCTCCTATAAGACTGTCAGCTGATTTCTCAACAGAAACTTTGCAGACCAAAGCCTCCCGGCCCTCCTGGAAGGCGGGGAGCCAGCTGTGGTGGAGGAGGGGTTGGCGGCAGCGGCTGCAGCATCCAGTGCTGGCCCCGGCAGTTGGCGCGCCCTGCACACAAAGGCGCCCAGCCCTTGGGGAGGGCGAAGAGCGCACCACAGTCGGCGTCCGGGGCCCGGCTCCAGTCACCGCTGCCTGCGCTCAGGGCGCAGGGGAAGCCGCAGGGCGTGCCAGGGGCCGGCGGCCGAGGCGCGTCCGTGAGCCCTGAGCTCGGGACCCGCCGCCCTCCGGGTCGGGCGCAGAGCTTTGCAGCGGCTACTGCGAGGGCCTCGGCGCGCCCCGGGATCTGCGCAGGAGGGCGCTTGCCCGCTCCTACCCGACCTCTGGCACCTTCCCGTAGCGTCCGAGCGCCAACTGCCCCAAGAACGCTCCAACTCCAGGCCACCTGCCGGGCAGAGGGGGCGCTGCTGCTGGGCACCAGCCGTGGCCCCAGGGAGCGAGCCGGCGCCTTCAGGGGAGCTCGGGGGCCCCGGATTGGGTGTCGGCCGCAGCCGCCTCCCCGGGGAGTCCAGGACCTTCAGGCGTCCGCCCTCTCTTTCATGCCGAGCCCCTGCCGCTGCTGGACCTGTCCGGAGAGCCATCCGCCTGGCCCTGGGCCGCCAGGGCCTGCAGTACATCGGCTCCCTGCCCCTGCCTCAGTCTCTCCAAAACTATCTGCAGTCCCAGTGACCGGGCTGTGCGCGCTGAGGGGCAGCAGTGGGCAGGCCGCTGGCCCGGCCTTTCCTCTCACGGGCACACAGAACATTCAGGAAGGTGTCTTTCTCACCCCGATCCCCCAGAACTTGCAGCTCTTTGGAAGGCCAGTATGTGTTCCCAACTTTACAAATGAATGTCTGTTGCCAACAGTATTTGCTGCCTGAGAAGCAGCTCCCCCAAGTCCGACACCTGCTTGGAAGCCGCGAAGCCCCCGGGGCCTCTGCCCGGAGGAGGGCCTGCCTGCCCACTGGACTCAGCAGCCACCAGATCCGTATTGATCCGGGAGCCTGTTTCCATATTCAAGAGAATGAATAGCCCTAACCGGTTTGGCTCAGTGGATAGAGCGTCGGCCTGTGGATTAAAGGGCCCCAGGTTGGATTCCGGTCAAGGGCGTGTGCCTTGGTTGCGGGCACATCCCCAGTGGGAAGTGTACAGGAGGCGGCTGATCGATGTTTCTCTCTCATCGATGTTCTGCCTCTCTACCCCTCTCCCTTCCTCTCTGTAAAAAATCAGTAAAATATATTTTTTAAAAAGAGAGAGAATGAATAAAACGGCGCAGGAGACTGTTGTGTGCGAGCAGACAGGGCCGGCTGGGGAGAGACTGCCTCTGGGTCATGAGTGATGACAGCGGCCACTGGGTCCCCTCGGGGCCTCACCCCTGTCAGGGCAGCCAGACACTTGAGGACTTCCCCCTTTGCAGGGGATGCCCGCAGGCAGAACTGGCAAGTGGCCCGAGCAGTGTTGAGCCGCCTCCGGCTTACCTCTGCTTACCTCTTTGAAAGTCGTTTACTTACCCGTGACACTGCCTTCCTGCCCCACACCCACCACTGTCCCCCAATTGCCCCGGCACAGGGAAGCGAGTCTCACAAATTCACCCCAGGGACAGAGTGTTTCCTTTATTATTATGTTAAGTAGCAGGTGCATTTTAAGAGAGGAGTACTAGGCGAGGGCAGTACTTAGTCCAAAGGTGCTAATGGGGAGGTTGGGGGCATTGCAACCCCCTGGTGGATATGCCCGGGGAGCCTTCGGGGGTGCCGGGGGTCTCTAGGCAACCATCCACTCAGGATGCAGCCTGGTTGCCACAAAGCTTTATTTGAGCAAACTATTTTTTCACTTTAGGAGGCTTGTACGAGCTTGTTTGTTTCAAATGCATGCGTGACGTGCTGTTTATTTATCAGGGTGGGCCCGCGGGGGCAGCCCTGTAACTGGAAGGGTGGCCGTGGGAGGCACCTTCTTCGCCTGCTCCAAACCTGGCCCTCTCCCAGAAGGATGCTGCTGCTGAGACTGCCTCCTCTGGGCAGCCCTCCAGTGTTTCCGCTCTCTGCCCAGACTCATTTTTAACTGGAAATTGTCCCAGCAGTGGCATCTCGGAGCCCCAGACGGCACTGCCACCCCCACTTCAATGTGAATTTCACTGATGAATGAGGAACGTTTCTAATAAAGTGTGTCCCTTAGAAAAAAAAAAGAAAGAAAGAAACTTTGATTTTTAGAGAACCAAGATGGCGGCATAGGTTAACGCCGGAGTTTGCTGCTTTGAACAACTACTTCAAAAGTGAAACCAAAAAACGGAAGGGACATCACCCAGAACCACAGGAACGCTGGCTGAGTGGAAGTCCTACAACTAGGAGGAAAGAGAAACGCATACGGACACTCAGAGGAGGCGCAGTGCTGAAGTCAAATTCTGAGGTGCGGAGTGCGCGGAGCAGGCTGGCGACGGAGGGCGCGGTTGGTGTTTTCAATCGGGAGGGAGTCGCAGACTCTGAGCTCCAGATCCCGGCGAGTCTTTAGGGACCCAGACTCAAATGGGAGAAGCGAGACTGTCTGGCTTCGGTCAGAGCGAGTGCAGCTTTCTCTCTGAGCTTTGCAGCGGGTGCTGGGACTCAGAGAGGCAGAGCCCCTGGGGACAGGACTGAGAGCCGCCATAACTGCTCTCCCTGTTGATCCTGTGCGACCCGCCCCGCCCAAGCCCTGCACACAGGCATTTGCCGGATAGCCTCAGGCAAAGGCTAGATTAGCACCTCCCTAGAGGACAGAAGTTCTCTCACTGCTGACACAGCTGATTCTCATAGCCACTTGGCCTGGAGGTCAAACCCTCCCTGGTATTAGCTACAACAAGGTTTAACTATAAGACTGCGAACAAAGACCACGAGGGGGTGCACCAAGGAAGCATAACAAAATGCGGAGACAAAGAAACAGGACAAAATTGTCAATGGAAGATATAGAGTTCAGAACCACACTTTTAAGGTCTCTCAAGAACTGTTTAGAAGCCGCCGATAAACTTAATGAGATCTACAAGAAAACTAATAAGACCCTTGATCTTATATTGGGGAACCAACTAGAAATTAAGCATACACTGACTGAAATAACGAATATTATACAGACTCCCGACAGCAGACCAGAGGAGCGCAAGAATCAAGTCAATGATTTGAAATGCGAGGAAGCAAAAAACACCCAACCGGAAAAGCAAAATGAAAAAAGAATCCAAAAATGCGAGCATAGTATAAGGAGCCTCTGGGACAGCTTCAAGCGTACCAACATCAGAATTATAGGGGTGCCAGAAGATGAGAGAGAGCAAGATATTGAAAACCTATTTGAAGAAATAATGACAGAAAACTTCCCCCACCTGGTGAAAGAAATGGACTTACAGGTCCAAGAAGCTCGGAGAACCCCAAACAAAAGGAATCCAAAGAGGACCACACCAAGACACATCATAATTAAAATGCCAAGAGCAAAAGATAAAGAGAGAATCTTAAAAACAGCAAGAGAAAGAAACTCAGTTACCTACAAGGGAATACCCATACGACTGTCAGCTGATTTCTCAACAGAAACTTTGCAGGCCAGAAGGGAGTGGCAAGAAATATTCAAAGTGATGAATACCAAGAACCTACAACCAAGATTACTTTATCCAGCAAAGCTATCATTCAGAATTGAAGGTCAGATAAAGAGCTTCACAGATAAGGAAAAGCTAAAGGAGTTCCTCACCACCAAACCAGGATTATATGAAATGCTGAAAGGTATCCTTTAAGAAGAGGAAGAAGAAGAAAAAGGTAAAGATACAAATTATGAACAACAAATGCACATCTATCAACAAGTGAATCTAAAAATCAAGTGAATAAATAATCTGATGAGCAGAATGAACTGGTGATTATAATAGAATCAGGGACATAGAAAGGGAATGGACTGACTATTCCTGGGGGGGAAAGGGGTGTGGGAGATGTGGGAAGAGAAGAGACTGGACAAAAATCGTGCACCTATGGATGAGGACAGTGGGTGGGGAGTGAGGGCGGAGGGTGGGGCGGGAACTGGGAGGAGGGGAGTTATGGGGGGAAAAAAAAGAGGAACAAATGTAATAATCTGAACAATAAAGATTTAATTAAAAAAAAAAAAAAAGAAAGAAACTTTGCAGACCAGAAGGGAGCAACAAGAAATATTCAAAGTGATAAAAAGCAGGGACCTACAATCAAGATTACTTTACCCAGCAAAGCTATCTATATGTATAAAAGCCTGCCCTAGCTGGCTTGGCTCAGTGGATAAAGCATCAGCCTGTGGACGGAGGGATCCGGGTTCGATTCCAGCCAAGGGCACATGCCTGGGTTTCGGGCTCAATCCCCAGTGCGGGGCAAGCAGGAGGCAGCCAATCAATGATTCTCTCTCATCATTGATGTTTCTGTCTCTCTCTCCTCCCTTTCTCTCTGAAATCAATAAAGAAATATATATATATTTTTAAAAGCCTAATATGCTAAGTGTCCAACTAATCGGTTGACTATTCGGTCAACCACTTGACCAGCCACTATGATGCTCACTGACCACCAGGGGGCAGACGCTCCACCCGGTAGGTTAGCTTGCTGCTGGGGTCTGGCCGATCAGGACTGAGTGAGACAGGCCGGACATGCCCTGGAGCCCTCCTGCAGTCCCTCCCCAGCCAGCCAACCTCCTGTGGTCCCTCCCTGGCCTCTAAAATATTTCTTCTAATTAATTTTCTTTCAATGTGCATGAATTTGTGCACCAGGCCTCTAGTCATTTAGAATTGAAAGACAGATAAAAGAGCTTCCCAGACTAGAAAAAGCTAACGGAATTCATCACCACCAAACCAGTACTATATGAAATGTTGTATTATATCAAATGTTATATTATATTAAATGTCTTCTTTAGGAAGAAAAATATCAAAAATATGAACAATAAAATGGCAATGAATACATATATATCAACAATTTAATCTAAAATAAATAAATGGATAAGCAAAACAGAAACAGCCGCATAGACACAGAGAACATCTTGATGATTGTCAGGTGGAATGGGGGTTTGGGGGATGGGTGAAAAAAGCGAAGGGATTAAGAAGTACAAATTGGTTGTTACAGAATAATCATGGGTATATAAAGTACAGCATAGGGAATATAGAATATATTATTCTAATATTAGATACTAGTGTCAGATGGGTACGAGATTTATTTGGATGATCACTTAGTAAGTTATGTAATGTCAAATCACTGGGGTGTACACATGAAAATAATGTAATAATGTATGTCAACTGTAATTTTAAAATTAAAATTTATTTTTTTTAATTTATTTTAAAAAATGAAAAAAAATAAACTGGCTTCAGATGCTATTTGCTGCTTCTTGGACTTTATTTCTTAATTAAATCTTTATTGTTCAGATTATTACAGTTGTTCTTTTTTCCCCCCATAGCTCCCCTCCACACCGTTCCAACCCCACCCTCTGCACTTACCCCTCACTGTCCTCATCCATAGGTGCACGATTTTTGTCCAGTCTCTTCCCACACCCCCCACACCCCTTTCCCCCCAAGAATAGTCAGTCCACTCCCTTTCTTTTTTGTGTGTGTGTTATACATTATTTTTTATTTTTTTTAATTCTTTATAAGTTAAGGTATTACAGATGTGTCCTCATCCCCCACATTAAACCCCCACCCTCCCCCCCACTCATGTGCTCATCCCCCTGTTGTCCATGCCCCTGATTCTATTATATTCACCAGTTTATTCTGTTCATCAGATTATTTATTCACTTGATTTTTAGATTCACTTGTTGATAGATGTGTATTTGTTGTTCATAATTTGTATCTTTACCTTTTTCTTCTTCTTCCTCTTCTTAAAGGATACCTTTCAGCATTTCATATAATACTGATTTGGTGGTGATGAACTCCTTTAGCTTTTTCTTATCTGTGAAGCTCTTTATCTGACCTTCAATTCTGAATGATAGCTTTGCTGGGTAAAGTAATCTTGGTTGTAGGTTCTTGCTATTCATCACTTTGAATATTTCTTGCCACTCCCTTCTGGCCTGCAAAGTTTCTGTTGAGAAATCAGCTGACAGTCGTATGGGTACTCCCTTGTAGGTAACTGATTTTTTTTCTCTTGCTGCTTTTAAGATTCTCTCTTTGTCTTTTGCTCTTGGCATTTTAATTATGTGTCTTGGTGTGGTCCTCTTTGGATTCCTTTTGTTTGGGGTTCTCTGCGCTTCCTGGATTTGTAAGTCTATTTCTTTCACCAGGTGGGGGACGTTTTCTGTCATTATTTCTTCAAATAGGTTTTCATATCTTGCTCTCTCTCTTCTTCTGGCACCACCATAATGTGGATGTTGGTACGCTTGAAGTTGTCCCAGAGGCTCCTTACACTATCTTCACATTCTTGGATTCTTTTTTCTTTTTGTTTTTCCGGTTGGGTTTTTTTTGCTTCTTCATATTTCAAATCTTTGACTTGATTCTTGCGATCCTCTAGTCTGCTGTTGGAACTCTGTATAATATTCGTTATTTCAGTCAGTGTATGCTTAATTTCTAGTTGGTCCTTTTTCATAACCTCAAGGGTCTCACTAGATTTCTTGAGGGTCTCACTAAATTTATTGGTGGTTTCTAAAAAATTCTTGAAAAACCTTAGAAGTGTGGTTTTGAACTCTATATTTAGTCGTTTGCTTTCCTCCATTTCTGTCATTTGTGACTTGTTTCTTTGTCTTCGCATTTTTTATGCTTCCCTGTGTTGATAGAGTGTCCTATAGGGCCCAGTAGCTCAGCCTCCCCAATTACCTGAGGTGGACACTCTTGGTGCACCCCTTTGTGGGCTTTGTGCACAGTCTTCTTGTAGTTAAGCCTTGATTGTTGTAGGTATCACTGGGAGCAATTGACCTCCAGGCCAATTGGCTGTGAGAATCAGCTGTGTCTGCAGTGAGAGAACCTCTGTGTTGGAGACACTCTTCTGGGGCAAGACTTGCTTCAGTGGGGTTTTGGTGCTCACTGAGTCTGCCCCCTGAGTGTGTTCCTTATGGATCTGAGGAGTTGTAATCTGGATGGTCCCACTCTGACCACTGGGTACACTGGCTCTTGGATCTCTAAGGAGGTGCTAATTTACCCTCTGCCTGAGGCTACCCAGCAGGAGCTATGGAGACATCTACAGATTCCTCTTCTTTGTTTGGAGTTTGGAGGTGCCCAGATGAGGCCCAGCTGTGAAGCGATGCAAGCTGCTGTGGGGCCTTGGGTCTTCTTTTGGAAGTTCTGGGTCTCTCTGACCCAGCTGTAGTTTGTTAGATAATTTTATATTGCAAAGGGCCAGGCCTTTCATATGAAAAAGCCTCTGTGCACAGCTTGGGTGGGGCAGGGTCTCAGAGGATCAACAGGGCTGAGCAAGCAGCTATGGCTGCTCCTCAGTCCTACCCTAAGGGCCCTGCGTCTCAGTGTCCCGGTAATCAGCTGCAAGCACCTCTGAGAGAAAGCTGCCCTCGAGTTTTGACCAATGCCAAACAGTCCAGTTTCTCCCCATATGAGTCTGGGTCCCCAGAGACGCTCCTGGAACTAGAGTCAGGGCCATCAGGAGCTTGAGACTCCCTACTGATTGAAAAAGACAGTGCATCCTCAGTTGCCAGCCCTTTCCACATGCGCCTCCGTACCTCTGCACTTTACTTCCGCACCTCCTCTGAGTCTCAGTGTGCTTTTCTCTTTCTTCTAGTTGTAGAATTTCCACTCAGCCAGCCTTCCTGTGGTTCTGGATGATGTCTGTTTTGTCTTTTTTTAAAAAAATATGTTTTATTGATTTTTTACAGAGAGGAAGGGAGAGGGATAGAGAGTTGGAAACATCGATGAGAGAGAAACATCGATCAGCTGCCTCCTGCACACTCCCTACTGGGGACGTGCCTGCAACCAAGGTACTTGACCGGAATTGAACCTGGGACCCTTGAGTCCACAGGCTGATGCTCTATCCACTGAGCCAAACCAGTTAGGGCCCGTTTTGTCTTTTAGTTGTATTTTTGTAGTGGTTTTGCGAGGCAGCAATTTCCGGTGTTTACCTATGCCATCTTGGTTTCTCTGCTTCTTGGACTTTTAAGAAGCATTCCTAGTGAACTTTATAGAATTCTGAAGACACAGTTATATTTTCCTTTTGAGTTTTATACTGCTTCAGTATTTATAAGAGGCCTGGGAATAGCTGTAGCATTTCATATGCTTTCTTAGAAAAAAATGCACAGTTAGTTCCCTTGGCCACTGAAGATGTTTCTCATGTAATCAAACAACAGTTTATACATCTTGATCCTATTCTTTATTTGACTGTGTTTCTTTGGAGTTAAAGTGGCTGTGATAGCCTTATCCAAAGCAGTCTCCATTCCCTCCCGGGTTAAAGCTGAACATTTCACATCGGAGTCCCGCTCCTATCTCTGTTGCTAGTTTCTGACCGTGTTCCACACATACAGGTTTTTCTTTCATATCATTCAGTCTTGCTAATGGTTTTAGGTCATCTTGGAGATCAATCTGAGTTCCTGTTAATAAAAATACATTTGATGAGTATTTCTTAAGTTCTGGTGCCCACTCCTCTTTCACATTTTTGAAAAGAGATTGGATTTACCACAGAGAAGCATATAAGGAAAACATTAGTCATAGGATAAGATAAAGGCCTCAGACTGTGAATGTTCCCCCACGTCCTACGTGTTTGAGGGTTCAGGATCTGGAAGAGGAGCTGTATGCCAATGAAAGAGACAAGACAAGAAATAATAATTTGGAAATATTGGGGGCCAGGCGGGCAAGCCCAATGCAAGAAAAAGGATTTCCACTGGTGCCCAGGCCTTGCCCACCTTTTATTCAATCTTGGATACACATACAGCCCTTAGTCAGGCAGGCAATTGCGGTAGCAGACAGAGTATCTTAAAGGTCAGTAAATATTAGAAATATTTATTCTGAGCCTATTTGGTCAGGAAATGCTTAAGCCCCCATTGTCCGGACTAAACAATCGGTGCATCACCCTGGCCCTTGCCAGGGTTCAAGGGTCTCCAGCCTTCCGGAATCCTTGTTTGCACGTCTCTGATAGTGAAGACAATGGGCTGCTTCCCACTTCAGACCATCATAGCCTTTCTGTCTGGCCCTGTCACAGAGTCAGTCCCAGGAGGCACTGCTTGCTCCTCAGGGTGACACTGACTGTGGTGCTGGGAGACTGTGGACACACACACCTCCAGGAAGGCATCAGTTGGCATAGCTTGTGAGCAGGCACGTCTAAACTCCTAATGATGAAAATTCTTAGAATTTATTCTCTTTTTTTATTGATTTCCGAGAGGAAGGGAGAGAGAGGGAAACATCAATGATGAGAGAGAATCGTTGATTGGCTACCTGAAACCCAGGCATGTGCTCTGACTGGGAATCAAACCGTGACCTCCTGGTTCATGGGTCGATGCTGTCAACCAATGAGCAATACCAGCCGGACAGAATTTATTCTCTTAACAACTGTCCTACATGCCATTAAGCAGCGTTAGCTAAGTCATTATGGTGTATATTACATCCCTAGGACATACTTATATTATAACTAGAAGTTTGAATCTTTTGACTCCCTCAAATTCCTCTCCCTCCCCCACCTCTGATAACCACAAATCTGATCTCTTTTTCTATGAGTTTTGTTTTTCTTTGTTTTTAAATTAAATTTCATATATAAGTGAGATCATGCAGTATTTGTCTCTGACTTATCTCACTTAGCTTTTAAAATTGGCCTGAAGCCATAAACACAATATTTATTAGGATACATTTAGATTGTATTTGTCCCCGACCACCATCCACTTGAGCATCAGTCCTGAGAGCCATACTGTGGCCGCCGTCCCCTAACCCCCGGGCCACCTGGGGATCCACCACCCCCACAGCAGCTCCCTGCAGCAGGGCCATGTCCCACCACCACCACCACTGCCCTGCCCCTTGCCAGCCCTCCCTCCTCACTAGTTTCTGAACCAAACTGACTACAATTGCCAGGAAGCAAAATCTCAATTGATTGAGAAGATGCACTTATTTTGTACATCAGAATCAAGGAGAAGACATAAGGGGGATATAAGAAATTCACTGGCGGTAGATTAGGGAGACAGGAGAACGCAAAGCAGGGAAATCTCTGGGATTGGATAAAAAGTAAATCGAAGCCCTAACCGGTTTGGCTCAGTGGATAGAGCGCCAGCCTGCAGACTCCAGGGTCCCAGGTTCGATTCCAGTCAAGGGCATGTACCTTGGTGTGGGCACATCCCCAGTAGGGGGTTTGATGGAGGCAGCTGATTGATCTTTCTCTCTCATCAATGTTTCTAACTCTCTATCCCTCTCCGTTCCTCTGTGTAAAAAAATCAATAAAATATATTTTTTTAAAAAGTAAAGCAAGTAGACACATCCTTCTTTTACATAAGTGAGTACAGGATACTTAACAATTAACACAATAACAATAATAAGGGTTCCTGCTCTAGTGGGAGATATGCTCTGAGGGGTCTGGGAAAGGGAAATTATCCTGACATTCCAAAGGCATGTTATCGCAAAAAGACAACAGACGGCCTGAGTTAAGGTAATGATTGACCCTTGTCAAGAAAGATACCAGCCTTGCCCTAGCTGGTTTTGCTCAGTGGATAGAGTGTTGGCCTGTGGACTGAAGGATCTGGAGTTCGATTCAAGTCAAGGGCACATGCCTGGGTTGTGGGTTTGATCCCCAGTGGGGGGCATGCAGGAGGCAGCTGATCAATGATCTCTCATCATTGATGTTTCTATCTCTCCCTCTCCCTTCCTCTCTGAAAAGAATAAAAATATATTAAAAAAAAAAAAAAGAAAGACACCACCCTAGAACATGACTACTCGCCATGACTCGCTTTTAGCAACAAAGTTTTCATTACAGACCATCCCATGTGGGTGCTTTAGGTCTCTGAGTTTGTAAGGCCACCATGCGGGTCTATCCTGAGCTTGTCAGGTTAGTATGTGGCCCCTCTTTCGTCCACATACACACTGAGTGGCCAGATTATTACGACCACCCCATCAGTACTTCATTGACACTTCCAAAAATACTGAATATTGAAAACTTCCTAAGCAAATACTCTCAAGGTTTTATTATGGTTATTATTTGCATAACTAATTCACTTCATTGTACTGATGGGGTGGTCATAATAATCTGGCCACGCAGTGTATGTTGCAACTATTTTTTAACATTTGTTATTTGTGTTTTAACCTTTTTAAACAAGGGTTTTCAGATAGAATTAAGCCTTATTGCTGTAGGTATCTGTTGTATGTAATGAATTCACTTCTGTTTTTAGCATAGAAATATACCAGTTTTATATAAGATTGAGAAATGGTCACACAATTCATTTTCTGTGGTTCGGATGAAGACCTTAAGGTGAAAAATCTCCCCTTGTTTTTACTGGCTTTACCCATGGTTTCTTCGTTATTTGGACCAAAGTATTATATCTTGAATCATCTAAAATTTATTTTAGTATGTGCAGTAAAATAGTCATGCAATTTCCCCTCACTCAGTTAGCTGGCTTTTCCAATATAACTTATTTAATAGTCTGACATTGACCTGTAAAATTGTATTTTTTTTTTCACTTACTAAGTGCTCATATCTACAGGGAATGGTTGCAGACTCCTAATTCTTTTCCATCAATTAGGGGCTCTATTCTGATACCAGCACCTAGTGCTTCAATTACCAAAAATTTAAGGATTATTGATATGTTTGATGTGTTACGTTTTCTTATCCAAACACAGGTGTGTCCTGGCATTTATCCAGACTCTCCTATTGCTCAGAAAAGGGTTTTTTTGTGTTTTTTTAAAATATATTTTATTGATTTTTCACAGAGAGGAAGGGAGAGAGATAGAGAGTTAGAAACATCGATGAGAGAGAAACATCGATCAGCTGCCTCCTGCACACTCCCCACTGGGGATGTGCCCGCAACCCAGGTACATGCCCTTGACCGGAATCGAACCTGGGACCTTTCAGTCCGCAGGCCGATGACGCTCTATCCACTGAGCCAAACCGGTTTCGGCATCAGAAAAGTTTTTTTATAAAACAAATATTAATAGTAGTTTTATAAATTACAAAAGTAATATGTGCTCTTTGTAATAAGTCAACTCAAAAGAAAAAGATTTTATGTATATAAAACATATATACATACATATATGAGTATATACATGCATGGTATACATGTATATATAAATCTGGATCAGCCCTAACCGGTTTGGCTCAGTGAATAGAGCATAGGCCTTCGGACTAAAGGGTCCCAGGTTCGATTTTGGTCAAGGGCATGTACCTTGGTTATGGGCACATCCCCAGTAGGGGGTGTGCATGAGGCAGCTGATCCATGTTTCTAACTCTCTATCCCTGTCTCTTCCTCTCTGTAAAAAAATCAATAAAATATATTTTAAATAAATAAATAAATCTGGATCAATCACAAAAGCCTTATGTTGAAGAAATAATTTTTTTCAAAGAAATGCCTTCAATACATCACACCATTTATATAAAGCTTTAAATATGCAAACTAATTTTAAATAACCAAAAATTTGAAGGTGTATGCTTGTGCATATTATGATTAGAATGCATAGACATAAAGTAAAATTGGATGACATGCAGTTTCAGGAGGGAGAACATGCAATGTGATCCAGGAGTTGTACACAGCAGTATTCAATCCTTCTTGAGTACATTTGTGTTTTTTATATTAGTGAGTCCTAATAGTGTGGGTGGGGCACCCTCTCTGTCCCCAGCTGTTGCCAGCGGAAGCAGAATTCCTGCAGTGTCGCAAGGAAAGGAATTTCCTAAGACTCACAAGGACAATGAGTGATATTTATTTGTGTGAAATTAAACCCCTGGGTTTCCAGGGTCTCACTTCTCTCCATCCTGCCGTGGAAAACCTCCAAGCTTGTCTTCAGAAGGGCAAGAATTCAAGCCACTGCCCGGAGTCCCCACTTCATTTAAAGCATCTACATCTGGCCAGCTTAGCTTGTGTTCCCAGCTGCAGCCCATTGCGTGTGGAGTCCATGGCCATGCGGTTGGTAGGGCCACACGGGGAGCTAGCGCACGAATGAGTGCAGGCCATGGAGTAAGTGTGGAGCAGGAGCACGAGAGAGAGTCGGTTTCTTTGGTTATTTTAACCTTCCAGGATTTCATGAGCATGCAGTGGCTCCACCCGCCCAGCCAATCATCTTATTCTCAGGTTTGACTGACAGACAAGCATTTTCCCTGTCACCCACCTTCGCTGTGCATGCAGCCATCTCCCTCTTTGTTTGACCCCTTTCCCCAGAGACCTGCAGGGAATGGATGAAGCTGCCCAGATGACCGTGCTTATAATGTCTGGCCTCCTCTTTGCTTTCTTTCTGTTATTAATATTAATAACTAGCTAGTTACAATGGTAACACTAAGACTTTTGAATGTCTGAAATATTTCACAATAATTATTTGAGTTAATTATTTTGTTTATCATTCCCTATCCAACTGGGCATCATGAGATAAACAACATTAACAGTGTGCATCTGTCCACAACTATTTATGTTCATAGAAAAATATACATAAAGACACTAATAGTTTTTCCTTTATAAAAGTAAAAATGGAATTCTAATATATATATATATATATATATCCCTTAATGTATATATATTTCATATACATAATATAGATTCATATATATATACATATATATATTTCATATATATGTTAAACAAAAAATTTTAACTTCCATGGCTAAGAGTCTTTTTCAAAAAAAAGGATTTATTAGGCCACTGCTAGCAAAAAAAAAAAAAAAAAAGACAAGTTTTGCATCTTGGAGTCTAAACCCCAAGAAGCATGGCTAATTAGGAAAGACTTGTCCAGGAGGTTTGCAAGTATTTTTTAAAATCTTTATTGTTGTTGTTATTGCCGAAACCGGTTTGGCTCAGTGGATAGAGCGTCAGCCTGCGGACTGAAAGGTCCCAGGTTCGATTCCGGTCAAGGGCATGTACCTGGGTTGCGGGCACATCCCCAGTAGGAGATGTGCAGGAGGCAGCTGATCGATGTTCCTCTCTCATCGATGTTTCTAACTCTCTATCTCTCTCCCTTCCTCTCTGTAAAAAATCAATAAAATATAAAAAATAAAAATAAAATAAAATAAAATAAAATAAAATAAAATAAAATAAAATCTTTATTGTTGAGAGTATTACAGATTTCCCCCTTTTTCTCCCTCATTGCCCCCCTCCACCTGGTTCCCACCCCACCCCAGGCCTTCACCACCCTATTGTCTGTGTCCATAGGTAATGCATATACGCATATAAGATCTTTGGCTAATCTCTTCCCTCCCCCTCTCCCGTTCCCTCTGAGATTCATCAGTCTGTTCCATATTTCCATGCCTCTGATTCTATTTTATTCATCAGTTTATTTTGATTAGGAGTTCTTGTTTGTTCATTTTGATTTATAGATTTAATTATTGATAGATATTTATTTATTGCCATTTTAATGTACATATTTTTATCTCTTCTTCTTCTTCTTCTTTTTTCTTCTTCCTTTTTCTTCTTCTTCTCCTTCTCATTCAGGAATACCCTTCAACATTTCATGTAATACTGGTTTGGTGGTGATGGACTCCTTTAGCTTTTTCTTGTCTGTGAAGCTCTTTATCTGACCTTCAATTCTAAATGATAGCTTTGCTGGGTAAAGTAATCTTGGTCATAGGTCCTTGTTATTCATCACTTTGAATATTTCTTGCCACTCCCTTCTGGCCTGCAACGTTTCTGTTGAGAAATCAGCTGACAGTTATGGGTGCTTTCTTGTAGGTAACTAACTGCTTTTCTCTTGCTGCTTTTAAGATTCTCTCTTTGTCTTTAACCCTTGGCATTTTAATTATGATGTGTCGTGTTGAAGGCCTCTTTGGGGTCATCTTGTTTGGGACTCTCTGTATTCCTGGACTTGTAAGTCTATTTCTTTCACCAGGTAGGGGAAGTTTCCTGTCATTATTTCTTCAAATAGGTTTTCAATACCTTGCTCTCTCTCTTCTCCTTATGGCACCCCCATAAAGTGATTGTTGGTACGCTTGAAGTTGGCCCAGAGATTCCTTACACTATCTTCATATATTTGGATTCTTTTTTCTTTTTGCTCTTCTGATTGGGTGTTTTTTTGCTTCCTCATATTCCAAATTATTGATTTGATTCTCAGAATTCTCTACTCTACTGTTGAATCCCTGTAATTATTCTTTATTTCAGTGTATGCTTCATTTCTGACTGGGTCTTTGACATTCTCACTAAGATCTTTGAAAGTCTCCCTGAGTCCCTTGAAGGTCTCATTAAGATCTTTGAGTAACCTTATAACCATGGTTTTGAACTCTGTATCCAGTAGTTTGTTTGCTTCCATTTCTTTCCTTTGTGACATATTTCTTTGTCTCTGCATTTTGGCTGCTTCCTGTGTTTGTTTCTATGTGTCAGGTAGAGCTGCTATGCCTCCTGGAATTGGTAGAGTGGCCTTGGGTAGTAGGTGTCCTGTAGGGCCCAGTGGCTCAGCCTCCTCACTCACCTGAGCTGGGCAGTTTAGGTGCGCCCCTGTGTGAACTCTGTGCACAGTCTTATAGTTGAACCTTGATTACTGTTGGTGTCACTTGGAGGAATTGATCTCCAGGCCAATTGGCTATAAGAACCAGCTGCAACTACAGTGGAAGAGCTTCTGTGCATAAGACACCCGATGGAGCAGGACTTACTTCAATGAGGCTTTGATGCTCACTGAGTCTGACCCTTGAGTGTGTCCCTTGTGGATATATAGAGTTGTAATCTAGTATGGTCTGAAGCTGTTCACATGTGCACTGGCTCTGGGGCTCCCAGGGAGATGCAAAGTCAGCCACTGTCTGGGGCCACTGGGCAGGAGCTACAGAGGAATCTGCAGATGGCTGCTACTTGTATTGGGCTTGTGAAATGCCCAGGCGAGGCTGAGCTGTGAAGCAAGACTGGTTGGTGCTAGTGCCAGGTCTTGGGCCTTTTATTGATAGGTTTGAGGCACACTGAAGCCAACTTCTGCTTGTTTGAGAGATTTTAGCATTCTGAAGCCTGAGCCAGGATAGGCCATTCATATAGAAAAGCTGCTGCAAACAGCTTGGGTGGGGCTGAAAATTGGATGGAGTGAGGTCTCATGGAATCACTATGGCTGAGAGAACAGTGTGAGCCAGGCTGATGGAAACTCAGATATGGCTGCCAGTCAGCTCTGTGATGGAGGTGGTCCCAGCACAGGAACAATGACCCCTGCACGGACCCCCATCTGGGAGTAAACTGCCCCCAAGTTCCTTCCCTGACACCAGACAATCCAGTTCTTCCCCATATATCCCAAAGTCACTCAGCACTGGAGCTCAGAGGGATCAAGTCTGAGTAAGCTCATATGCCAGCCCTTTAAGTGGAACACCTGTGTCTCCAGCAGCCTCTGCATCACTCAGCCATAATCCCTGCTGGTTTTTATAGCCTTAAGTTATGGGGATTTTTCTTCCCAGTCCTGAAACCCTGGGCTGGGGAGGGGGGGGCTGGTGAAGGGCTGGGACCCCTTGCTGCTCATGCAGGACCACTGCAGCCAAGATATAACTCCCAATTTTAAAAAATAGCACACATGGTTGTCAGACCAGCCAGTTCCATGCCTCTGCTCCTCCTACCGGTCTCACTGTGATTTCTCCTTTACTTCTCTAGTTGTAGGACTTCCATTCAGCCAGCTTTCAGTCAGTTCTGGATGATGGTTGTTTTGTATTTTAGTTGTAATTTTGATGTGGTTGTGGGAAGCAGCAAATACCGGCATTTACCTATGCCACCATCTTGGTTCTCTGTTTGCAAGCATTTTTTATACACCAAGTAGGTGGAGAAAATGTAAGCTATTCTGAAAAGATTTACATTAACTATAGACAAAGAGAATGGGCTAACTCTGGGACAGGCACAGCGGAGTCCACAAGGAAGAAGTGTCCACTCTTGTGAATTTGAAACTGGACAATGAATGGGTCCAGGTCATCTGTCACTATTTGAGCCAATTAAGCAGAGACAGGGTTGAATCATGTATGAGCATTTATTCCAATAATGCCAGCAGTATGGGAGAGCAGCAGTCATATCCACGAAAATCTGCTCTAACCCTTCCCATAAGCCAGCTGCTTATATTGGGTAGAAGGACAAAGATTACACAGGAAAGTAGGAATTACAGGCATGGGGAAGTAGGCCAGGTATAATGATTACAGGTTACAGGTTTGTTTTTACTTACTATTTCAATTTCATTAGTTGTTATTGGCCTATGCAGGTTTCCTGATTCTTCCTGATTGAGTATGGAAAATTGTATGCTTCCAGGAATCTGTCCATTATGCCCAGGTTTGTTGGCATATAGATGTTCATGGTATTTTCTTATAATCTTTGTATTTCTGTGGTGTCAGTTGTTATTTGCCTCTTTCATTTCTGATTTTATTTACTTGTGTCCTCTCTCGTTGTTTCTTGATGAGTCTGGCTAAAGGTTCATCTGCCCTAGCTGGTTTGGCTCAGTGGATAGAGCGTTGGCCTGCGGACTAAAGGGTCCGAGGTTCGATTCTGGCCAAGGGCATGCACCTTGGTTGTGGGCACATCCCCAAAAGGGAGTGTGCAGGAGGCAACTGGTCAGTGTTTCTCTCTCATTGATGTTTCTAACTCTCTATTCCTCTCCCTTCCTCTCTGTAAAAAATCAATAAAATATAAAAAAATAAAATAAATTAATAAAGAATAAAGGTTTCTGCCCTAACCGGTTTGGCTCAGTGGATAGAGCGTCGGCCTGTGGACTCAAGGGTCCCAGGTTCGATTCCGGTCAAGGCACGTACCTTGGTTGTGGGCACATCCCCAGTAGGGAGTGTGCAGGAGGCAGCTGATCGGTGTTTCTAACTCTCTATCCCTCTCCCTTCCTCTCTGTAAAAACTCAATAAAATATATTTTAAAAAAAAAAAAAGAATAAAGGTTTCTCCATCTTGTTTATCTTTTCAAAGAACCAGCTCTTTGTTTCACTGATCTTTTTTATTGATTTTTTTTGTCTCTATATCTATTTCCACTCTGATCTTTATTATTTCCTTCCTTCTACTTACTCTGGGATTTTCTTATTCTTTTCCTCATTATTTTACTTATAGGGATAGATCATTTAGTTGAGCTTTTTCTTGCTTCTTGAGGTAGGCCGATAATGCTATGAGCGTCCCTTCTAGGACTGCTTTCATGGTGTTACATAGATTTGGAGTTGTTACGTATTCTTTTTTATATGTTTCAGGAAGTTTTTTTATTTCTTCCTTGATCTCATTGGTAACCCATTCATTGTTTAATAACATGTTTTTTTAGCCTCCAGGTGTTTGAATGTTTTTGAGTTGTTTTTTAAATATATTTTTATTGATTTAAGAGAGGAAGGGCGAGGGAGAGAAAGATGGAAAAATCAATGATGAGAGAATCATTGATTGACTTCCTCCTGCATGCGCCCCACAGTGGGGTTTGGGCCCACAACCCAGGAATGGGCCCTGATTGGGAATTGAAACGTGACCTCCTGGTTCATAGGTCAACACTCAAACACTGAGCCACACCAGCTGGGCAAGTTTTTTTATTATAGTTTATTTCTAGTTTCATGCCATTGTGATTCGAGAAGATGCTTGATATGATTTCAATCATCTTGAACTTATAAAGACTTATTTTGTGTCCTAACATGTGGTATATTTGAGAACGCTCTATATGTACTTTTGCAGCTTTGGGGTGAAATGTTCCGTAAATATCAATTAAATCCATCTGATTTAGTGTGTCATTTAAGGTTGTAGTTTCCATATTGATTTTTTTTTTAAATATATTTTATTGATTTTTCACAGAGAGGAAGGGAGAGAGACAGAGAGTTAGAAACATCGATGAGAGAGAGACATCGATCAGCCGCCTCCTGCACATCTCCCACTGGGGATGTGCCCGCAACCCAGGCACATGCCCTTGACCGGAATCGAACCTAGGACCCTTCAGTCCGCAGGCCGACGCTCTATCCACTGAGCCAAACCGGTTTCGGCCCATATTGATTTTTTTGTTTGGAAGATCTATCCAGTAATGCCAGTGGGGTGTTAAAGTCTCTACTATGACTGTATTGCTGGTGATCTTCTCCTAAAATTCCTCCAGAAGTCTTTAGGTATATTTAAGTGCTCCTATATTGCATGCATATATGGTTTCTTTTGCATACATATATGTTTACAAGGGTTATATCCTCTTGTTGGATTGATCCCTGTAGTATTATGTAGTGACATTTTTGTCTCCTTTCACTGGAGCATGTAAGCCATTTACATTTAAGGTTATGATTGATACGTTTTTTCATTTTTATTCTTTATGGACATGCTCCGCTTCTTCTTCTTATAATAGTCCCTTTAGCATTTCTTGCAATTCTGGTTTGGTGATAGATAATAAACTCCTTTGGTTTTTATGTGTGTGTCTGGGAAGCTCTTTATTTCACCTTCAATTTTGAATGATAGCCTTGCTGCATAAAGTAGTCTTGATTTCAGATCCTTGATTTTCATTGCTTTGAATACTCCATACCATTCTCTTCTGACTTGTACTGTTTCAGCTGACAGCCTTATGGGAGCTCCCATGTAGATAACTGTCTCTCTCTCTCTCTCTCTCTCTCTCTCTCTCTCTCTCTCTCTCTCTCTTTCTTCTTAAGATTCTCTCTTTGCCTTTAATGTTTGCCATTTTAATTATGATGCGTCTTGCTGTGGTCTCTTTTGTTCAGTTTGATTGGGACTCTCTGTGTTTCCTGAACTTGTGTGACTTTTTCCTTCACCAGGTTAGGGAAGATTTTTATTATTATTTCTTCAAAAAGTTCTCTATCCCTCGCTCACTTTCTTTTCCCTCTGATACCCCTGTGATGTGGATGTTGTTCCATTTCATGTTGTCCCAATGTTCCTTTATATTCTCCTCATGCAGAGGAAGGGGGCGGGGGAGAGAGAGAGAGAGAGAGAGAGAGAGAGAGAGAGAGAGAGAGAAACATCAATGATGAGAGAAAATCTTGATTGGCTGCCTCCTGAAAGCCCCCTACTGGAGACTGAGCCACAACCTAGGCATGTGCCCTGCCTGGGAATCAAACCATGACCTCCTGGTTCATAGGTCCACACTCAACCACTGAGCCACACTGGTCAGGCTCCAGTGTATTGTTGATGTCACCTATAGTATTCTTCATTTCCAACTGGTTGTTATTTATGGTTTCTATGTACTTTATCATGCTGGTGTAATTCTCACTAAGTTCCTGTGGTGGTATTTTAAGTTCCTTGAGCATCCTTAGAACCATTACTCTGAACTCTATGTCTGTTAAATTGTTTACTTCCATACCATTTATTTCTTTTTTCTAGATATTCCTTCCTTTCTTTCATTTGGGTGTTGTTTCTTTGTCTCCCCATTTTAGTTATCTTCTTGCATTTCTTGCTATGTATTAGCTATAACTGCTATGACTCCCAGTCTTCATGTGTAGACCTTTGGTAGTAAATTTCCTTTGGGGCCCAGTGGTATGGTCTCCTTGAAATCCTGAGCTGGCTGCTCTAGGACTGTCCCTTTGTGGGTTATTTGGGCTCTGCTGTTGTAATTGGGTCTTGATTGTTGTCCCATTCATGCATGGTATCTCCTCTCAAGCATCCTAACTGTAAGGCTCACCCTGACCACAATGTGCAAGCTGTTGCACAGGTGCTGACAAAACAAAGCAAAACAGGAAATAAATGAAAACATACAAAAGAACTCAAGAGCAACAGCAAAAACTGCCGCAAAAGAAAAAAGAATTAGGAAAGAGAACAAGAATAATAAGAAAAAGTAATAATAAATAAAAAGAGTACTAGAAGAGTCTTAGCTGGCTTGGCTCAGTGGATAGAGCATCAGCCTGAGGACTGAAGGGTCCCAGGTTTGATTCCAGCCAAGGGCACATGCCCAGGTTGTGGGCTTGATCCCCAGTGTGGGGCTTGCAGGAGGTAGCCAATCAATGATTCTCTCTCATCATTGATGTTTCTTTTTTTTTTTTAATTAAATCTTTATTGTTCAGATTATTACAGTTGTTCCTCTTTTTTCCTCCCATAGCTCCCCTCCGCCCTCACCCTCCCCCCCCCACTGTCCTCATCCATAGGTGCACAATTTTTGTCCAGTCTCTTCCCGCATCCCCCACACCCCTTACCCCCTCAGAATAGTCAGTCCACTCCCTTTCTATGCCCCTGATTCTATTATAATCACCAGTTTATTCTGTTCATCAGATTATTTATTCACTTGATTTTTAGATTCACTTGTTGATAGATGTGCATTTGTTGTTCATAATTTGTATCTTTACCTTTTTCTTCTTCTTCCTCTTCTTAAAGGATACCTTTCAGCATTTCATATAATACTGGTTTGGTGGTGATGAACTCCTTTAGCTTTTCCTTATCTGTGAAGCTCTTTATCTGACCTTCAGTTCTGAATGATAGCTTTGCTGGATAAAGTAATCTTGGTTGTAGGTTCTTGGCATTCATCACTTTGAATATTTCTTGCCACTCCCTTCTGGCCTGCAAAATTTCTGTTGAGAAATCAGCTGACAGTCGTATGGGTATTCCCTTGTAGGTAACTGAGTTTCTTTCTCTTGCTGCTTTTAAGATTCTCTCTTTGTCTTTTGCTCTTGGCATTTTAATTATGATGTGTCTTAGTGTTGTCCTCTTTGGATTCATTTGTTTGGGGTTCTCTGCGCTTCCTGGACTTGTAAGTCTATTTCTTTCACCAGGTAGGGGAAGTTTTCTGTCATTATTTCTTCAAATAGGTTTTCAATATCTTGCTCTCTCTCTTCTTCTGGCACCCCTATAATTCTGATGTTGGTACGCTTGAAGTTATCCCAGAGGCTCCTTATACTATCTTTGTATTTTTGGATTCTTTTTTCATTTTGCTTTTCTGTTTGGGTGTTTTTTGCTTCTTCGTATTTCAAATCTTTGACTTGATTCTTGCGATCCTCTAGTCTGCTGTTGGAACTCTGCATAATATCCTTTATTTCATTCCGTGTATGCTTAATTTCTAGTTGGTCCTTTTTCATAACTTCGGGGTCTCACTAGATTTCTTTTTTTTTTACTTTATTTTTTTTTATTATTTTTAGTTAAGGTATTACAAATGTGTCCTCATCCCCCCCATTAACCCCCAACCTCCCCCCCACACCCCGCACACTCATGCTCCCATCCCTCTGTTGTCCATGTCCATTGGTTTGGCTTATATACATGTATACAAGTCCTTCGGTTGATCTCTCACTAGATTTCTTGAGGGCCTCACTACATTTATCGGCAGTCTCACTAGTCTTTTTGAGGGTCTACTAAATTTATCGGCGGTTTCTAGAAAGTTCTTGAAAAACCTTAAAAGTGTGGTTTTGAATTCTATATCCAGTCGTTTGCTTTCCTCCATTTCTGTCATTTGTGACCTGTTTCTTTGTCTCCACATATTTTATGCTTCCCTGTGTTGATAGAATGGCTTTCTGTGCTAGGTGTCCTACAGGGCCCAGTGGCTCAGCCTCCCCAGTTCCCTGAGGTGGACACTCTTGGTGCACCCCTTTGTGGGCTTTGTGCACAGTCTTCTTGTAGTTAAGCCTTAATTGTTGTAGGTATCACTGGGAGGAATTGACCTCCAGGTCAATTGGCTGTGAGAGTCAGCTGTGTCTATGGTGGGAGAACTTCTGTGCTGAAGACACTCTTATGAGGCAAGACTTGCTTCAGTGGGGCTTTGGTGCTCACTGAGTCTTCCCCTGAGTGTGTCCCTTATGGATCTGAGGAGTTGTAATTGGATGGTCCCACTCTGACCACTGGGTACACTGGCTCTTGGATCTCTAAGGAGGTGCTAATTTAGCCTCTGCCTGAGGCTACCCAACAGGAGCTACGAAGAGATCTGCAGATTCCCCTTCCTTGTTTGGGGTTTGGAGGTGCCCAGATGAGGCCCAGCTGTGAAGCAATGCAAGCTGCTGTGGGGCCTTGGGCCTTCTTTTGGAAGTTCTGGGTCTGTCTGGCCCAGCTGCAGTTTGTTAGGTAATTTTCAGATTTCAAAGGGCCAGGGCATTCATATGCAAAAGCCTCTGCTGCAGCTTGGGTGGGGCGGGGTCTCAGGGAATCAACAGGGCTGAGCAAGCAGCTATGGCTGATCCTCAGCCCTGCTCTAAGGGGCCGAGCGTCTCAGTGTCCTGGTAATCGCTGCAAGCACCTCTGAGAGAAAGCCGCCCTCGAGTTCCGAGTTCTGCCTGCTGCCAGACAGTCCAGTTTCTCCCAGTATGAGTCTGGGTCCCCAGAGACTCACCTGGAACTGGAGTTCAGAACAGTTGGGGGTTTGTGACTCCCTCCTGATTCAAAAAGACAGCCGTGTCCTCAGTTGCCAGCCCTTGCCTCATGCGCCTCCATACCTCTGCACTTCCACACCTCCTCTGAGTCTCAGTGTGCTTTTCTCTTTCCTTCTAGTTGTAGAATTTCCACTCAGCCAGCCCTCCTGTGGTTCTGGATAATGTCCGTTTTGTCTTTTAGTTGTATTTCTGAATATGTTGTGGGAGGCAGCAATTTCCGGTGTTTACCTATGCCGCCATCTTGGTTTCTCCTCCTGTGCTGTTTGCATCTTGCTGTCTTCCTCATCCTCTTGTCCTTCTCATCCTTTTGTCCTGTCCTCACCTGCCTATTGCACAGGGAGGGATTTTGAAATGTATGAGAAGGTGGGCCTTGCTGAAAGAGGGGAGGGCCAGTCCCACAGTCAGCAGGTCCTCTCCACACAGTGATCATCCTCCAGCAAGAGCTGGAAACAGACCCTCCCTCATTATCCTCTCCTCTCATCTCCCAGCTGCCCATCCTGTGCCCACCACTGTGGGAAGCCGGTGTGGGCTGCATCATAAGGGCAGCCAGGTAGAGTCATTGTTTGGGGCCACAGGAGAATTTACCTGGCTGAGGGACAGTTGAGGAGGGCTTCCCACAGATTCTGAGTGTCTCCAGCTGCCTTCTCTGCAGACACGAGTGTGGAGGGGCAGCACTGAGGGTGGAGATGGGGAGAAGACAACCTTTCTTCAGCCAGGCAGCACTAACCTCAGACTTGCCCTTCAACATGGAGCTGGCTCTCCTAAGAGGCCTGCAAGCTTTGAAAGGCTGTCTGTCCCACCAGGGTTGCCAGTCCCAGCCATGTTCCTTGCTGGGACTGGCTTTCTCCAATCCTCTGTGTCCAGGAGCCCATGTCCAGTTACACACCTCTCTCTCTTCTTCCACCCACCCTGAGCGTCCCTCCTGCCTGCGGACCTGGACCATCTTCAGGACCAGGTGGGCTAAGCTGACCCTGGGAGATGTAGGTCTGGAAAGAGGGCAAGGGCTCTAGCCCAGAGCACTGTGACTTCCTGCTGCTCATGGGCAATTGCAGCCAGCACTCCCACACAGGAGGACACCATGCTGCCTGGAGCCAGCTGACATCACTCAGAACAAACATGTCCTGTTTGCCACCTTCCATACTTCCTCCTCCTTGCAAAGGCCTCAGGCCAGAGCAGTGAAGACCTTAGCCAGGGAGCCTGTTATTGGCAGGTGACCCCTGAGATGGAGATTGTGAAAGATGAGAATTAATAGCTCCCATAAGACCTAAGGTCTCAGGTGAACCTGTAGAAGGATTTAGCCTTCAGCTCCCCCTGGGGAGCACTGAGGGAGTATCCCAGTGGATGTCTGGGCTGGAGATCGGGGAGAATGGAGCTAGGGGTGGGGGAGAGTTTGGCCAATGTCCCTGGAACACCATCAAGCACTTGGGACAGGACGTCCCCATGAATTTTCAAGTAAGAGAAATTGCCCAGCTGAAAACTATTGTCTTGAACATGGGTTCCCTGGTCAGAATTCAGCGGGACTGTGAGCCTGGATGGGAAAATAACCTTGAGTTTTACTAAGCGCTGGCTGTAATGTAGCCATTCCCCCGACGTGAATGGAGGTAGCAAAGCGCAGTAGACTGAGCAGGACCCGGCCTCGTCCCCAACAGAAGCCACAGGTGTTTTCGAACCACATGACAGTTGTGGCAGACACCTGCCCTACTTCCCCAATGACAGTACGTCGTTGGCTCCACCGCTGGATACCGTGTCATGAGGCGGGGAAGAAGCATATAAGCTATCTCTGTATACACAGAAGCCTGATATGCAAATTGTCCCCTCGGGAGTTTGACCGGGAGTTCAATCGCTCACTATGACATGCGCTGACGGAAGGCCTTGATTGGCCCTGATCGCCCTCCAGGCCTCGGGACCCTACCCATGCCTGAATTTCATGCACCGGGCCTCTCGTATTTTCACAATTACCAACATGATTGGTTTTCTTTCATATTTTTCTTGGTTTTCTCTTTCGGAGGACCAGCAGAGGGGGCCAGCAGAGCATCCGCCGGAGCGGGGGCGGGCTGGGAGGGGCGGGCCGGGCGGGGCGGGTGGTAGCACCTAAGCGCCCCCGGAAGAAGCTGAGCGTTGTGCATCCGGAGACCCCGCCAGGGAGGCGTCCGGGTCCGAAGGCTCCGAGCGCTGACGCAGGGCCAGCGGTCCCGCAGCCGAAGGCGGGCCCCGCCCTGGAGCAGCGCGAGGCTGGCGGCCCGGGGGCCCCGGAGCCCGGCGCGCGCGCCGCCGGCGCTGCTGCTGCTGCTGTGGGAGCTGGTGCGGGAGAGCGCGGCAGGTGAGCGGGGGTCCCAGTCACCCCCACCCGAGTGCAGTGGCGTGGAGGAGGCGACGGGACGCTGGCTGAGGCTGCGGAGGCCGCCTCCAGGTTGGAGAGCTGGCCCGGAATCTGCGGGGGACAGGGGTTCCGGAACGTCCGGGCGAGCCGGTGGCCAGGCGCCCCGTGGGCGGACGGGTTTGGGGGGTGCTTTACAGCCAAGGGCACTGGGCTAGGCAGGTCTTCGGTTTTGCCGCCTCCCACTGTGGCCCCCGGATCGGGATGAGCGGCCAGCGGGCGGGGACCGCGGGGGACTGGCGGGCACGAGACATTGGCGGTGACACCCCCCCCCCGTCCGGGACCCCGCCGAGGCCACAGCTTCCTGGGGGTCCCCGCTGGCACTCGCGCTCGGCTCCCCGGGCAGGTCCCCCCTAGGCAAGCTCCGTGCGGGCAGGGACCCGAGCCGACAGGTTCTCCCCCCCCCCCCCCCGCTGGCTCGGTCCGTCGCGGGCGGGAGGGGGTCTCCCTGGGGGGAGGTCTCCGGGAGGGGGTCTCCCTGGCCTCTTGGCGAGGCTCAATCGGGTGGCCCCGGCGGGAGTGGAGGGTGAGGAGGAAGGAGCCAGCAACCTGGCTCGGGATTGCCACTCTCGCTCAGTTTCGTTGGGTGCGCAGAGCTGGCCGGCCGCGTCCACCCCGAATTCCCCGCCGCAGGCCACGGGCGCCGCCCAGCGTCCATTCGCAGGCGGGACGTGTCGGCCAGTGGCGGTCATGCCAGCTGCGGTCCTGTGTGCGGGCCTCTGTTCCAAGAGCTTCACTTACAAGAACATCGATTTACAATCTGCAGACTTAAAATAAGGCCCAGGGGGGCCGCTAGGTGGCAGCACTGGGACCTGGAGCGGTGGAACCGTTTCTGCGCCTTAGGATCTAAGGCTTAGATGAGCCTCAGAATGTTCTTAACACATAAAAGGAAACACGGGATTACCAGGGAACCCTCCCGCACACCGTGGCCGCCGACCATCATGAGAGGGAAGGCTGTCAGCTAGAAGTCTGTGAAAACAAGCAGGTTATAGCTTCCCTCCAAATCGAGGCTCTCGAACTCACGTTTTCAGGTGCACACAGGGATCTGTGGACCCCTGGATAAGAGCCTCTTCCTGCCCCTCCCTGGTGTGATAAGGGGCCCACGGCTGGTCCCAGTTGTGCAGGGCAGCGATGGTCATGGTGTGTGCATACAGGCCCTGTAGCCTTGTAGGGGGAGGGTCAGGGCTGGCCCAGGGGGATAGGACCCCAAGCAAGGAGGCGAGAAGTGGAGGGGTAAACCCAGGTGTGTGCCAAACTGTAGGAGAGAGATGGCACATGGAGGGGACAAAGCCAGAGGTTCCAGCAGACCCCCTCACAGTGTTCTGGCTGTCCTCCCGGCCCTCCCTGGAGGAGGTGAGGAGTGGGAGGTGGCTCTCAGGACAGAGGTGAGTGTGCAGCAGGGAGGAGCCTCCAGCACACTGCAGATTCAGGTATATCCATCAAACAGGAAAACAGGCTCTGCGAGATGAACTGGTTCCGCGAGGTTGGCAGTTAATTGGCTGGCTAGGACTTGGACCCAGAAGGCTGGCTCTGGAATTCGCGCTGCCTGAGGCAGGAGGGCGTGCTGGCCAGGTGAGAAAGGCTAGAAGGCAGAATGAAATCAGTGGCCTGTGGGACAAGACAACTAGGGACAGAATCATTAAGACAGATCGTTTCAAAGCTGGTTACTAAGGCAAAACTGGAGTTAGTGCTGGGAGGTGGGAGCAGGATGAGGGGGGTGCTCTGGGGTGTCTGCCTGAGCACCCGGCTGGGCGTGCTGCTGGCGCTGAGCTGGGAGCAGTGCGAAGGGCCGGCCAGCGCAGGGGCCTCAGAGGCCGGCGTGGGCACTGAGGCATGCTCCCGGGGGACATCACAGGCCCCCTGAGACTTCTCTGGTCTCCCGCTGCCCTGCCCCCTGCCCCTCAGGTGGTTCTGCAGGCCCTTCTCACTCTGCCTCCCCAGCCCTTCCCTCCATGGCTCAGCTCAGCCCCGGGATCCAGGGGCCCCTCCATGCCAACCTCAGCCACGTCCTTTCTCTGGCCCAGGCCCTGCCCCTGGATTCCAGCCTTAGGCTCTGCACCAACTGGCCTTTCCCGTGGGCCGATCTGACAAACGCTTTGAACAGCACCCCCTCACACCGGGCACTGTTCTAGGCACTTGGCAATATTAACTTAGTGTACCCTCACACGGTCCTCTTATCCCCCGCTTTCTAAAGGAAAAACTGAGGCATGGAGAGGCAGTCTAGCCCTTTCTCTCCTCCCCAGACTCATCTCTCTCTCTTTTTTTTTATTGATTTCAGAGAGAGAGAAAGGGGGAGAGAGAGAGAAACATCAATGATGAGTGTTAGGTTAGGTGGCTCAGGAGGCAGCGCAAGAAATAGAGTCCAGTGAATCAGAAAAGAAAGGAAAGGAAAAGGTTTATTCTGCGTCCCTGGGAGACCCACGTACCCCAAGGACAGGGCACGTGGATTCACGCCAACAGGGAGGGGGGCGCTTTTTTTATACTGCGGTTGGGTGAGGGGCGGGGACATGAGCTGAGGAATTCTCTGCTGCAGGGAATGGGCGGAATATTCAGGATGAAGTTCTTATCTGTGTGGGGGTATGTGAATTCAGGGAGAAGAAGCTGGTATCTGTGTCTGGCACCTTGATCTGTGAGAAATTCCAGGGGAAGTCCATTATCTTGTCATGTCTGCATGTATCCGATCCTGGGCTCTCTCCGACCTAACATCCCGGCCTTTTGGTGATAAGGGACGGCGACTCATTCTGACTGCTTCCAGCTGACCACGGGCGACGAGGGGGGCGTTTAAAGGCCAGGGTTAGGCAGAGGCAGATCAGAGGGCAGCCGAGCGTAGGGATGGAGCAGGAGCTGATTCACAGTCACCCGTGACATCTCCGTGATCCGGGAGTGGATGAACTTGAGGAGGCAGGGGGCTAGGAGGAAAAAGAACACAGATGAGAATCAGGGGCCCTACCATGGGTAGGACCCAGGTGGCTAAGGGGCTTTGGAACCAGCCGGAAGGAGAGTTGTCCTGGAAGTGTCCTGCATGTAGTTCTTCAGTCAGCTTAGTCAGGGTCTGTATGTTTACGTTTTGCTCCACTACTCCGGACTCATTGATGTAATAACAGCATTCCTCCCGAAGGAATATGCAGGTTCCTCCTTTTTCTGCAGTCAGAAGGTCTGAGGCGAGCTGGTTCTGCAGGGCTACTTGGGCTACTGGTGTCACTTGTCACTGTAGGGAGGCTAAAAAGAGGCGGTAGTAGACTCCAGGGCTAACTGGAGCTTGTCATTAAAGTACTGAGCAGTGACCAGACTGTTCCCAAGGGCCCCCCAGTGAGGCCTACCGAGGTAGCGATATTCACCCCTAACCTGACAGTGAGGAAGGCAGCCCGGTGTGTCCAGGGGTGGGATGGAGGGAGCAGCCAGGCGAGCTCCGACTCTCCATACAAGGTTAGTTGGGGAACTACTGTGACCACGAAGCAAGGCCCGGGGTCAGAGGAGTTCATGCAGTTCCTTAAGGTGCCGTTGCACCAAAAGAAGGTACCTGGGCTGGCCTTGGTGAGACTGGCTGCGGTGTGGTATGATAGTCTCTTCCGTGGCGACCCCATAGGTGTTGACATCTTGATTACATCTGTCTGGGTTCCACTGCCAGGTGACTTGTTTGCTGTCTGGTGGTGGGTTTCACGGACCTTGAACCTCCACACATAAGCGGGTGGGGGTGGGTGTAGGTTGCACACGGCTGGGAGGAGAAGGTAGGAGGAGGGGAGGGCGGTTAAGGCAGACCTTAGTGGGGCCCAACACCTCACATTTATAGATGTCATGCTGCTCCTGGGTCCTCTTGAGTCTGGAGAGGCGGTGCCAGGACAGGTCGTCAAGCTGGAGTCGCCAAGCAGCTTGGCCGCAGTGGGGGCTGTGAGGATTACAGTGTGAAGTCCTGTCCACCTAGGCTCCAAGGCTTGTGGTTGTAGGTTCTTAAGGAGGACCGAGTCACCAGGGTGAAGGGCTGGTCTTGGGAGTCCTGGTCAGTCGGCTCTGGCTTGGGCAGAAACCTGTTCTCGTGTTCTCGGAGCAATTGCCTGGTTAAAGACAGATATGGGAGAGACGTACCCAGGGGAGGGGGATCAGTAAGAAGACGGTGGTTGAGCAAGAAGAGTTAAAAGGGCTCAAGAAAATGGGGCTCCTTGGTGTAGCCGGAGTTTGGTCAGGGCCATGGGCAGGAGGTCCGGCCAGGAGCTGCGAATTTCTAGAGAGTTTAGTTAGATGGTTCAATAGGTTGGAATTGAGTGGCTATGATGAGGGTTTGAGCCGGTGACAGAAATCCAGCAGGATGTAGAGGAGGAGGGACTGATGTCAGAGAGTAGATGGAAAGTTGTGTTGATGAGGGTGGGCATAGGAGTAGGTCCAGGGTTCGTAAATAGAGAGCGACACTAGAGGATTTCCCATCCAGACAGTAGAATTGATGATTCCCTCATCATTCCATGTCCATTTCACCTGAAAATATGAAAAACCTGAGCAAAATTGGAGGGTCCCTTGCCAGGTAAGAGCCTGTGAGGAATGATGGGTCATCCAGTCCTGGATGGTGTCGCCGAATCTTCTTCGGGGATGGTGGGAGGCACTCGGTGAGCCTGAGAGAGGTAGGTATTGCAGCGAAAGTGGGAGAAAACGTTAGAATGCGCTGATATCCAAAGGAAAATGGAAGGAGCAGTGGAAGCCAGGGACCTGGAGGCTGGAGAAAAGGCGGAGAGGGAGGGAGCAGGTCGCGCAGCCTGTTCCCAGGCCTCTAGCCGCTTGGATTTTAAAACTGCCGCATTTTTTCCTTTGGGGAGGGTGGAGGGGGATGGGGCGAGGTCAGAGCAGTTTTCAGTTCAGAGGAGGGGACAGTTGTGGCGGAGAGAAGGAGAAAAGGCGTTCACAGCGAAGACCGAGATAGGCAAAGACTGAGCTAGGCTACTGTGGTCTGGGACAACAGGGCCCCATGACGGGACGCATGGCAGTGGAGGATCAGTGTCCCTGTAAAGGGAGGGGGGCAGGAGTGGGAGGAGCAGGGAAGCTGAAGGGCTCAGAGTGACTGCAGAGTGGCCACTAGGATGGTGAGGATGTCTCGTCCTAACAGGGGCATGGGGCATGCTATCATCAAGGAGGCAGGGAAGGGGTCCAGTGGCCAGAGGGCAGGTGGATTTGCCGTCAATACCCATGTCCGAGATCTTGGAAGGATAAAGGGGCCCTAAAAAGGAGGGCAGGACAGAGAAGGCAGCCCCCGTGTCAACCGGGAAGGTGACCTACTACCTTCATTGTGACCCGAGGCTCAGCGAGGGGATTGGAGTCATCGAGGCTGGGCTTCTTCAGTCTTCAGCCAGTTCCAACATGGCCAGCGGGTGGGTCCTGGACTGGAAGGGTGGTCCCCCCACGCTGAGGCGTAAAGGGCCCGCCACTTTTCCAGGGCAGTCACTCTTCCAGTGACCATTTTGACCGCATGCAGGGCAGGGCTTGGTCGGAGCTCGGGGCCAGGGGCACTGCATTGCCCAGTGGCCTTCATTTCCGCATTTGAAGCATTCTCCGGTGGCGTTCCTTTCGTTGCACCCCCACCGCTCACGGCCCCCTTGGGGCCATGGCGGCTGCCGTCCACCTCAGGGCCACAAACAACTAAGGCGTGTCTGCAGGTCCACCTCCTGTGGAAGGCAGGCCTCCCATCCTGACTGTGCCTGCTCCTCCAGGGCATTAAGAACCTTCAAGGCCATTTTTCACTCGATCTCGGGCCTGGGTTTGAGGACCAATAAAGACCTTAAAGGTCGGGTTAGAGAGTGGGGGGCATACAATCTTCAATCAGCTGCCTCCTGCACGCCCCCTACTGGGGATGGAGCCTGCAACCCGAGTATGTGCCCTGACTGGGAATCGAACCGTGACCTCCTGGCTCATAGGTCGATGCCAAACCACTGAGCCACAGCAGACAGGCTCCCAGACTCATCTCTTAAATTTGCAGTCTGCCCTTGGCCTGGGTTTTCCTGGATACACCGTTCTTCCTCCGGGCATTCATACTCTGCTAGTTCTTTTTGCCAAGAGCAGCGGTTTTCAAACTTCAGAATCACCTGAGAATCACCCAGAGGGATTGTGACCTACAGAAAGCTGGGCCCCACCCCCAGTTTCTAATTCAGTCGGGCAGGGGCCTAAGAACGTGCATTTCTAACAAGTTCCCAGGTGACACGGTGCAGCTGGGCCAGGGATAACACCTGAAGACTCCCTAGCCTAGAATGTTCTTCCCTGCTCACCTACCCCACTGCCTGGAAACTCACGGCTGGTGAGGTGTCCCCTGGGCTCAGTCTACAAAACTCCTGACCCAGCAGCCTCCTGGCCCCAGAGTTACCAGCACCTGGTCCCTCCTGCACCCCACACTCCTCAGCTCCCACTAGCCTGACTGAACCTGCTTTAAGTGCTCAGTTGTCTCCCTTCCTGCTAGACCTGATCTCCCTTGGGGCCATGTCTGCCTCAGGTCACCTCTGTCCCCACCCGCACCGCCCCCCCCGCACCCCCCACACACACACACACACACACACACACACCTGACTCAGTGCCAGGCTTGTGGTAGGTGCTCAGCAGATGCTTGTCCAATGCAAGGAGGTCAGGGCTGGCAGAGCTGAGCATGCCGGCCAGGAGGTGTGGGCTGGCCACCTGGCAGTTTGGGGGGTCACCTGGGAGCTTGCACACCTGCAGTGTCCAGTTCCCCCTGCCCCAGAACAACTAAATCCACCTCAATGGCAGGATTATCAGAGCTGCTGGGCGGTGCTGGGCAGATGTGGGGGCAGCCCAGCCCTGGCCTCCCTCCTTTCTAAGTGGGAGCAGTCAGGGCCTACCTTACAGGAGATGCCTGTGAAAACACCATGGATCGATACTTACAGAACCCAGGAAGCACTCCTGGCACTGAGACCTGGGACTCGCCTTGCTGGCTTTGCACGCGCGCTGCAGAAGTTTCTGGTGACTCCGAGGCCAGGCCCCCACTCCCCTCTCCCCTGCCAACGGGCCTCTCATTGCCATTCCACACCCTCTCTCCCAGCAGACACGAGCATGTGTGGGGTGTTTATGCCTGGAGAGTCATGCTTCCCTTTTCATTCCCCCCTTCAGAGAGTCCCTGGGCGCTGCCGGTGGTGGCCGATGGCCCGGCTCCCTTCGCGAAGGCCGTGATGGCAGAACTGGCCGGCCTGAAGTTAGAACACAAGCCGTGGCCTGGAGGTAAGGCCCTGCCCGCCTGCTGGAGGGACCAGGTGGCGGAGGCCAGGAGCCCCCAGCCTGCAGGAGGGCACCTCCGCAGTCTGAGAGTCTGGGGGTCTGGCTCAGGGAGGGGGGACTCTGCCGGAGGCGGGGGGGGGGGGGGGGCTGGGGGGGCCACAGAGGCCAGAGCCTCCCCAGGGTGCCTGGGGGCAGGGACTGGCCTCAGAGGACTGGCCTTTCAGGAAGCTTCCCCACCCAGCTCTTTCCTTCCCAGGCCGCCTCTCCCCTGCAAGCAGTCTGGGGCCTTCCTCCGGCCACTGCTGTGCCCTTCACTGCCTCAGGGGGCGCCCAGTGGGCAGGTTCTCGCTGACAGAGGAGAGCTCATGCCACACCGCTAGAGTGCCAGGGCCAGTGGAGAGGTGGGCAGAGGCCAAGTCTCCTGGGGGGGCAGGGACGGGGCCAGGCATCTCGCTCCCCACAGTCAGAGGAAGAGACTGCCTACGGGGTGCGGGACTGCCCATTGAGCCGCTGGCCACACAGCCAGCCCAGTGACCAGGAAGGGACCGTGGGGGCTGTTGACACAGGCCCTGAGGCAGCAATGGGCAGCGGCCACTTCCTTTATGCCATGTCACAGCAGAAGCAGGTTCCCCTAAACAGCTGTCATGGGGCCCTCGCTTCCTCCTGCTGTGGCCCCACAGCACCTGGCACTGACCCCAGCCGGCAGGGGTGGCACCTGGTACCTCCAGAGCCAGGGAGTGGCCTGGTGATTGCTCCCTCAGCTTATTTTGCCACACTTTGCACTGGAGTGATGATCCCTCCTGGGTCTGGTGAGCAAGTGGGGATCTAGTCAAGCTCAGACCGTCTCCCTGGGCAAAAGAGGGGTGTAGTCAGTGTGTGAAGCCCCAGAGAGCAGGCTGGGCCCCCAGGGCCATCCGGCAGGTAGAGCAGACAGTGGTGGGGTTTTCAGGGCAGGAGGGATGCCAGGCTCCTTCCTCACTGGGTACGTGCAAGGCGGTACCTGGGAGGCGGCTATGATAATGAGCTTGTGGCCCTTACTCTGGGACTGGGCATCCAATGCCAGGAGTAAGCTGTGGGTGAAGCAATCCAGGGTGGAGCAGAAGCCAAGGCCAGGAGCCAGCCCTCCCATGGAGCGGGGGGGCTAGGTGAGCTGGATCCGGGCCATTCCAGACCCCTGGCCACGCCAGAGCAGTCAGCACTCAGCCCTTCTCCATCCCTCCTCCGCCCCGAGTCACCCGTTTCCTTTCCCTGTTATTACACAGTCCTCGAACACCCTCTTGCCTCAGGACCTTTGCACTGGCTTTCCCTCTTCCGGAATGCTCTCTCCCAGGTTTCTTCATGGCTGGCTCCATCGAGTCTTCACTCAAAAATTCCCCTTGGGAAGGCCACTCCTGACTGTTCTGCCCCAAACTTAAACCCCTCCCTTAACATTTCACACGCCCTTACTCTTTTCCCTGTAGCACTTATGCTGTCCAGCCTGTCGTGCACTGTATTCATTTCTCTTACGTATCCTGCATTCATGTAATGTCCGGCCTCCCCTTGCTCCTTTCCGATGATTACCAGCTAGCTAGTTACAACGGTAACATGGGGGCTGGCTGCCAAACTGATCTCATCTCCAGCACCAAGGTGAATGGATCGGTTGGTGCTTCAGGAGACATGGTAGGGAGCAAGCTGAGGCAGCATTTGGACTTAAAGAGATCAACTAGCAATGTCTGCTGTGGAAGGGGGGGGAGGGGTCCAGATGCCACCAGCTCCGCAGCCCAGGTCTAAGGCAAGAAGGATGGTCAACCTTTATCGGCTTCTCTGGGGAATGAACAATTCCACATAAGTTAAGCTTCTAAACAAACAACTTTCTAAAAACCACCACCTTTTTAACTGTGAGACTGGAAACCGGATACGCACACTTACTGGAGATGATGTAAGGCATGAGCAAGAGCCCGAGAGGAGCTGAAAACGGTGTAGAGTAAAGTCACAAGCCTCAGGCATAGCCCTGCCTCAGTGTTTGAGTGTTTAAACCATTCAGACGCCCTGTTTTTGTAGCTGAAATGGCCAGTTCTTGCTCTTGCCCAAGATAGCGAATTCTCTGGGTAGGTTCTGACCCGACCCCTGGTCCGCCTGGCACTGTGTGAGCCTGAGACAGTCTGTGTTTCCACAGGGACGCACTCCCTCCACTACCACTACCTGGCCCTGTCGCAGCCAGGCCCCGGCCTCCCCCAGTTTCTGGCTGTGGGCTACGTGAACAACCAGCCCTTCATACGGTATGACAGTCGTGTGGGCAGGGCCGAGCCCCAGGCCCCATGGATAGCGCCCGTGGACGCCCACTACTGGGAGATGGAGACCCAGAAGCAGAAGGCCTGGGCAGAGGTGCAGCAGGTGGAGATGTGGACGGTGATGGGCTTCTACAACCAGAGTGGCGGTGCGTCAGGCCCCCTGCCCCAGCTGCCCTCCTTCCACTAGGGGACAGGGTGCGGGCAGGCCCCTGAGGCATGGCTCTTCCCCGTCTCCTGCCCCCACAGCCAAGCAGGGGCACAAGGGCCTTCAGAATCAGCTGTGATGTCAGCAGCTGGCCCCCAGGCCAGTGCAGGAAGCACCCACAGGAGCTGGGAGCCCACGAAGCCTCCCCCTCAGCTAGCTAGGGTTCCAGACCTCAGCAGGCTGGGCGGCCTTTACCGGCCTCACCCATCCCAAATGCTTCAAATTGTACCCCCCCCCCCCCCAGGCACCATAGGGAGGGAAGGGAGGCCAGATGACCTTGAACTGGGCAGACAGCGCAGGGCAGGAGACCCCGAGGAGGACCCCTGATCCGCCCAATGTCAGCAAAGGACGGGAGCATTTCTCCCACCCTCGGCCTCCTCACTCCGCAGCAGTGAGCTCACACCCACGGCCAGGGCTGCGGGACGCCCTCCCGCCTGGGCCGGGACTCCCACAGGACACGAAGGCCCCAAGGGCAGGTGTAAAGGACCGAGACTGGGAAGGGTGAGCTCCGCCCAGGGCCCCCAGAAGCAAGGCCAGCCCTCCGGGGGAGAGTGACCAGCCCGGGGCACAGCTTTCACATTTCCCCCTTCTAAAGGCAGGGCATCTGACACCCATCAGGAGCCAAATCTTTCCTGCTTTCCTGCTTGCGAGCACAGAAAACATCCATGTGCTGAGTGTTCTTCCCACATGAAAGGCCCATCAGTGTTCTCAGCCCGAGCTGCTCATCCAAATTCCCCGGGGGCCTGCCCTGCCCCCAGCACGCAGGAGGCCCCTTAGCATTAAGGAAGATGACCTGGAGGGGAGTGGGTGACGGGACAATGACTCCGCCCCAGCCCACTACCCCGCACTAACCGTGGCCTCCTGACCGCGTGCCAGGCACGCACAGCGCCCAGCGCATGTTCGGCTGTGAAATCCAGGAGGACGGCCGCTCCAGCAGCTTCTGGCAGTTTGGCTTTGATGGGCGGGACCACCTGTCGCTGGACCTGGAGACGCTGAGCTGGGTGTCAGCCGAGCCCATGGCCGTGCGGACCAAGCGCTGGTCCGAGTCGGAGCGCTGCTACGCCGAGTACGACAAGGCCTACCTGGAAGGCCTCTGCCTCGCCTCTCTGCGCAGGTATCTGGAGCTGGGAGGCCCCAGCCTCACCCGCAGAGGTAAGGCCCAGCCTGAGGCGGTGCAGGGGCCCCCCACACTCCCATTCTCCAGCACTGTCCCACTTGACAAAGCAGCCTGGGGGTGGGGGTGGGGGGGACATCCGCTGGGGCCCAGGAAGATGGCCAATCGCCAGAGCAGAGAGGACCCGGCTCAGGCCCTCACCCCAGGGGAGGTGGACGGGGAGGAGTTCCGGAACCCCTGTCCAAGGGTGGTCGTGGGGAATAACGCCCCTAACTCAGCCTCGTTTTCTTCATCTGGAGAGAGAATGGATGACACTTGGTGGCTCATAAAGTCCTTTTGGGGTTTAACATCCTGTGGTTCTGCTCCTTGGGAAACAACCCCAGGCCCCGGGGACAGCGTCCGTCACCACTCCCAGGACCAGCAAGACTGCTGGGGACGCTTCGCCCCTCCTTGCTAAGCATGCTCCCCAGACCTGGTGCCTCCCAGACCCCTGACCCTGGCCTCAGGGCTGAGATAGTGGGCTGGGGTGGACACTAAGGAAGTGGAGTGCTTGGGGTGTGAGGGTAGAGGCCGCAGGCTGCTGGGGCTGGGGCTGGTCGAGTGCTCAGCACACCAGGGATGTCTGCTCACTGAGTGGTGGGATGCGAATAGGCTGAGGTAATGGAGAAGACAGTCCCCAAAGGAAGGTTAGAACAAGTGAGGTCGGCAGAAGACTGGTTGTGAGAGAGAGCGCGTGGTTTAGAGCTCAGGTACTTGAGCCCAGCCTCCAGACCCACAGCGGCTCCAGGACGTGCCAGTTTCCTCATCAGTGTAATAGGGTCCCTGCGGCACCACAGTGCTGTTAAATGAGTGTTGTTGAACTCCTTCAGCACCAGATTCTACCTCCTTCCCCTGGGAGATGAGGCAAGTTACCCACAGAAACGGAAGCGGCAGGTTTGTAGCTATAAAGAGAAAGAGGTGTAATATAAGGAATTGACTCATGTGGTCATGGAGGCTTAGCGGTTTCAAGATCTGCAGTCCACAAACTGGAGAACTGGGGCAGCCGATGGCACAGTTCTGGCCAAATGTGGACAGGCTCGACCCACGGGGAGTGACGACAGGAAAGACCAGTGTCCCAGCTCAAGCAGCCAGAGAGGGGTCCCCTCGCGGCAGCCTCTGTCCTGTGCAGATCTTCAGGGCATCGGATGAGGCCACCATATTGGGGAGGGCCGTCTGCTTTCCTGAGTCCTCAGAGTCAAGTGTGACTCTCACCCAGAAGCACCCTCAGCGCCCCAGAAAACTGCCTGACCAAATGCCCATGGCCAGTCATACTGACACACAAAATGAACCGTGCACCTAGATTATGTCGTTCGGAACAACTCTGGGAGGAAGAAACGATGGGTCCCCATGAGGGCCTGCGAGGCAGAGGGCTGTGGACAGGACCCAGGCTGCCCCGCTCCAGAGCCCATGCTCACACCATGCTTGTTCTAAGGCGAGGGAAGGGGCGGCATTCAACAACCTTATTCGGCACCTGCTGTGTGCAGGAGGTCACGGGGAAGCATATAAAATCCCTAAGAAATCCCTAGGGTCTCTGTGGCATGAAGCGGGTGGTGTCAATATAGGACCCAATAGCCCTGCCAATGCGGCTCAGTGGTTGAGCACCGACCTGTGATCTAGGAGGTCTGGGTCAGGGCACATGCCTGGGTTGCAGGCTCGATCCCCAGCAGGGGGCGTGCAGGAGGTGGCCGACCAATGATTCTCTCTCATCATGGATGTTTCTATCTCCCTCTCCTTTCCTCTGAAATCAATAAAGATCTGTTTTAAAATATGTATAAAGGACCCGATGGCCCCACCCAGGACTCCCTTGGAGATGAGGGCAGGAAGTCACAGCCCCGCCATGGGAATTCCCAGGACAGGGCCCCTCTGGAATGGTTAACAAAAGGTTGTCCCTGCCTCCAACATGGGTTGAGTGACCCCTGGAGAGAGCCCTGTCCTCATCTCCTCCCTGCCCTCCACCATGGAAGATGCTGGAGGGGCCTGGGATCAAGCAGAGGGGACAGGCAGAGTGGCCACGCACCAGCCTTCCTCCCTCCCCCTCTCTCTGCAGAGCCACCCACGGTGCAGGTGACAAGGCATACGATCCAAGGCAGGGGCACCGCACTGAGGTGCTGGGCCCGGGGCTTCTACCCACAGGAGATCTCACTGAGCTGGTGGCTGGGGGAGGAGGAGCTCGGCCTGGAGACTGAGCACATGGAGACGCGCCCCAGCGGGGACGGCACCTACCAGACATGGGCTGCCGTGTGGGTGCAGGCCGGGGAGGAGGCTGGCTACACCTGCCGCGTGCAGCACTCCGGCCTGAACCACACGCTCACTGTGGCTTGGGGTGAGGAGCTGGGCTTGGCTGGTGGGGGCCATGAGGGCAGGGAGGGTCCCAGGGCCCTCAGAGATAGACCCATGGTCCTGGAGGTGCCTCCTTTTCTCCACCTACCTCAGAACCGCCCCCTCGTCAAGAAGTCATTGCCATGGTTAACTACGCTATCCCTATCCTGGTGCTGGTGCTGGTGCTGGTGGTTGGAACTGTGATCTTCACCAGGACTCGCCATCGAGGTAGGTGGGGTAGAATCAAGGTGGGAGGCCCTCGGGCTGGTCCAGTCTCACAGGGGGATACACTGCTCCATCCCTTCAGCTGCAACTTTTCCCTTCTGGTGAGCAGCAGCTACTGCTGAGCCTGCTCCTGCCCACAGCCGCACACCGTCCTAGGGCCGGAGGACCCCCAGCAGCCAGGGGAGACTGCTGAGCTGGGAAGGGCCTAGAGGGGGGAGGGAGAAGGAAGGAAGATCCGGGCCCCCACTCACCTCACCTCACGCTTTGTGTCTTTTCCCACAGCCAGGAGCACGGAATCCTACCAACAAGCCCCAGGTGACTGCGGGATGGGCGGGCTCTGGAGAGGAAGCCCCAGGTGCTCCCAGCATGACGGTGGTGCCTTAGATCCAAAGATGGGGTCTGGGCACTAGGACTGGGATTTCTCCTGCAGCCTGGCCTCAGCCCACTCCCTCGGCTCCCCTCCTAGTTCTGAAGCCAGGCAGAGAGGGCGGGGTAAGGGCACTCCTGGGAGTCACCACCTGGTTTGGTGGGATCCAGGAGCAGGTTGGGTCACCTTCCTCCTTCCTCCCTGCAGGTGGAGAGGAACCCCCATAATTCCCAGAGCCCAGTGGGAACAGGCTTGCTCAGCTCCTCTACTGACAGAAGTTCGCAGACCAAGAAGCTGTTCTATGGGGTGATGGGGGCCTGGAAGCGCCTTGCACTGACTGGCAGATGTGATCTGATGTAGACCACCCAAACCTGTAGAGAATTTTTATGAGTTTATTTGAATCAAATTGCTGACATGCCAGGAAGAAAGATCGCAAATGCTCTGGAGACAGTTACTGGGTTTCTTTTGTGCATTAGCATTAAGGAAGGAGCTAAGGAAGATGGCGTGGAGGGGAGTGGATTACAGGATAACTAACAAGAGTATGTGCTTTCCTGAGGGCGGTGTTCTGGCATCTCAGAGGTGTGATAACCTAGATGCACAAGAACAATGGACAGGGCTGGCTTAAGGTAAAGACAGACCGTTTACTACAGAAGGTATAGGCCTGGGCGTGCCCACCCGCCATGAGCACCCAGTTAGGGACTTAGGATCAGATCACCCGGTGAGGTTACTTTCCACAGAACCCCTTGTTCATCCAGAGGGGACCCTGCTACACTGGCCCCTGGCTTGCGGGGAGTCTTCCTCCACTTTCCTCCGTCTCTTGCAGGAGCAGCCCCCACCCCTAACTTCACACACTAGACAGAACCTAGCAGGCTCCCTGCTACCAGGAGCAAGGTCATCCTGACCTCCAGGGGTGTCTGCTCTGGAAATGGATGACGAGGTCCTTGGCAAGTAGGCATCACTTCAACTTTTTAAAATCATATTTCTCTGACAGGTTAGTTCAGGGTCTTGCCAATCCTATATAATAAAAGGCTAATATGCAAATCGACCAAACAGCAGAATGACAGGTCGCTATGATATGCACTGACCACCAGGGGGCAGACGCTCAATGCAGGAGCTGCCTCCTGGTGGTCAGTGCGCTCCCATAAGAAGAGCGCCACTCAGCCAGAAGCCACCGCCGCTGCGCTAAGAATGTCCGCAGGGAGCGGGCCTAAGCCATCAGTCGGACATCCCCCAAAGGCTCCCAGACTGCCAGAAGGCACAAGCCAGGGTCAGGGACCCCCTCCAAGTGCACAAATTTCATGCACTGGGCCTCTAGTAGAGCCATAAGATGGAACTAAAAGGATCCTGTACTAGCCCCTGATCAGTGGACACACTCACTCCCCACACGCTCCGTCATGCTGCCTCCCTCCACTGAGGTCGTGTGAGCCCTTCCTGCCCAGGCTGCGAGCTCCTCCGAGCACCTGGTACCTCCCGCCGCACCCTGACACACACTGAGCTCAGTCTGGTGCGCCTGCAAAACAGACCGTGGACCATGACTCAACCAGCACCCTACCGCTGGGTAGGAAGTAAACCCAGGGCCCCGAGTCCCATTCCACAGAGGGATGCACAGGCCCAGAAAGCATGGTGGTCCCACCTGACCAGGCATCACAATCACTTTCATTTTTGTTGACCTGAATAGCAATGGCTGGTCCGTGTTCCCTAACAAAGATGAGGGCTCTGAGCCCAGCTGGACACTTAGTCACCCCTCAGTCACCCCTCAGTTACCCCTCAGTCACCCCGGCCAGGAGAGAACCTTGTGAAGGGAAAGGGCAAACAGAGGTGGCTCATCTTAGCCCTGAGTGTTCCCCTGGGTGATGCCAACAGGCAGGAGGGCAAAGGAGGAAGACCCTGGCCCCCTTGGAGCAGAAAAGGGGCCTGCAAACCTGGCAGGAGCAGAACGGCAGCTGAGCAGGGCTCTTCCCTCAAATCGCAGGCCCCAGGGAAAGCAGCCCCCACCCAGGGGGGAAACTGGCTTTGTGTCCTGGGCCCTGACCAGCTTCCCTCGGCTCAGAACCACGGGCTCTCCCCCTGCTGACCGGCCCCTCGGCTCAGAACCACGGGCTCTCCCCCTGCTGACCGGCCCCTCGGCTCAGAACCACGGGCTCTCCCCCTGCTGACCAGTCCCTCGGCTCAGAACCACGGGCTCTCCCCCTGCTGACCGGCCCCTCAGCTCAGAACCACGGGCTCTCCCCCTGATGACCGGCCCCTGCTCCCACAGGGCAGGGCATCTACCCCTGAATGAAGTGCCGAGTCAGACTTCTAGTACTCCGTCCACCCTGATCACCTATCCCTCAAACCACACCACTGGCACAGATCTCACCTGCGGGCCACCCTGGAGTCTGGTTCCAATCCTGGACTTGGTTCAGGCTCCCACATTCAGAGCAGACGTCTCTGGCTGCTCATGTGGCCCCGCTGGAGTCAAGAGTATTAGAATTCCTACCCAGCAAATGGCAAGGCTTTCCCACAAGCCACCTTCAGTGCACCCGCACTCCCCCCATTCACCCTCACTGTCCGGCCAAGCCTGCCCGCCTGAGGTCACCCTCCAGAATCCAAGTCGCCCCGGGGAAGCCCCTCTGAACATCTCTGCTCTGAGGTCTCCAAGCGCCCACGCGGGTCTGCAGGGCGCCCCGGTGACTAACGCAGGGCCCGCCCAGGTGGCCAGGGGCTGCCCTCGGGGTCAGCGACGACGCTGGCAGGAAGGCCCCTTCCCTGTGCTCATCTTTTTTCACTTCTAACTTCTGGGAGAAGCTCACAGACCAGGGTGGAAGCAGAACTGGGGGCACAGGCTGTCTCGTGGGTATCTTTTTAGCCTCTCCTTGCCCCTGAACTGCCCCATAATGGAACAGTAAGATCAGAATGGAGACACACAGCCTCACCTCAAGGCCAACAGCGGGAGGAGGGAGCCAGCCTGCCGGGACTCACAACAAAGGTGACCCTCACTCACTCAGGCCCCTCCAGGCTTCCTTGCAGTGACCAGGGAGCCAGAGCTGTCTCCTTACCGCTGGGCTGAGTTAAGGGAGTGAGGCTGTGCTGAAATCCCTCTTCCCCTAGCAGTGGCTGGGGGTGGGGACGAAGGGGTGACCTGCAGGCGCCAAGGTGGGTAGCTTGGCCCCTGCCTGACCCCAAGTCCGATGGGACTGAGGAGGGGAGGCCCTGAGCTGGCTTCTAGGGGCTCTCCAGTGGTTCTTAAGCACGCGGCCTCCCTGCTCTGCACCAGGGGCGAGGAGGCAGGAGGAACTGTCCTGGCTTCCTGGAGCTCCATCCAGCCCCCATCCCGATCCAGAGATGAGCATCTTCAACAGCTAGGCAGGGACTGAAGAGAAAGCCCATTGAGATCAATGAGTCAGGCACAGGCAGAGCTGAGGTCTCCCTGAAGTCCATGATGGCCAGGCTACACCCCTTCTGAGCTCCCCAAGTTTATGCGCTACTGAGGTTGGCGGTATGTGTCAGGCTGGCCTGCTCTGGGGAGGTATCTGGCAAGGAGAGATCTGGGGGTGTACTCCAGCATTTCTTTTTTTCTTTTAATATATTTTTATTGATTTCAGAAAGGAAGAGGGAGGGAGAGATGGAAACATCAATGATCAATGATGGGTTGCCTCCTGCACGCCCCCTACTGGGGATTGAGCCCGAAACCTGGGCATGTACCCTGATGGGGAATGGAACCATGATCTCCTGGTACATAGGTTGATGCTCAACCACTGAGCCACACAGACCGGGCCCAGCATTTCTGTTATAGTCTCCAACTCTTAGCCTCCTGGTCTAGCCCAACCTGCCCCAGTAAGATGATCAAAGTGTAGGGGACTTTAAACCCAAGTTTTAAACAATAATAAGTAAGATGTACTAACAACTAAACATATGTATCCTTCTGACCCAGCAAGTCCACTCCCTAACCTTATGCCCAGGAGAAGGAGTTGCACACTTACATTCACCACACGACAAAAGCACCGCCCACAATAAGCCCCCAACTGCAAACAGCACCAATGCCCACCAACAGAAGAACAGATAAACATGTGTGCTCTATTTACACACGGAGTATTTATACCAAAGGGTAATGAACAGTTACTACATACAAAGGCATGGGCAAATCTGCACATGAAGTGAAATGAGAAAAGCTAAACATAAAAGCATGCACTGTGCGGTAGCAAGCTCTGTACTGTATGATTTCATTTCTCTGAAGTCCACCAACAGACAAAACTAATCCCTCGCTAAAGAGGTCGTGATAGTGGGACATTCAGGATGGCAGAGGAGAAGGCTGAAGCTACACTCACCTCCTCCCAGGACCAAACTGGAATTACAACTAAATGAAACAGCAATCATCCTGAACAACCAACTGAAGACTAGCTGAAGAGAAGTCTTCTCACCAAGGGTTTACAGAAGAGACCGCTGAGACTGGTACAAAGGGCAGAGAGGAGAAAACGCTGGCCCCCCTCCCACGGCCAGTGGCTGAGATTCCGGAGGGATATCTCAGCTGTGGGGGTCCCCCTGAGAAGCATCCGGTCTAAACCCCAGGCCCGCTCCCCAGTGCAGAGCACCAGAGCCGGGAAGAGGCACCCACATAACATCCAGCTGTGACAAGCAGGGGAGTGTCTGTCTGCCAGGGAGAGTCAGAAACAGACTCACAGGCAGAGAACAGACTGTGGTCGTCATATGGGCGGGTTTGGGGAACTGGGTAAAAGGTGTGAAAAGATGAAGACGTTCAGATTGGCAGTTACAAAGCAGTCACAAGGACGTGACATGCAGCCCAGGGAACATAGACCATAATATTGTAATAACTATGGATTGTGCTAGGTGGGTGCTAGACTTACCAGAGGGATCACTTCGTAAGTCATATAAATGTCTGACCACTATGTTGTACACCTGACACTAATGCAGAATAATACTGAATGTAAAATGTACTTTACAAATAAACAAATGTTACTATTGAAAAAAATAAAATAAAAGCTGCTTGTCTACAAAAAATCAACCAATAAATGCATAAATAAGTGAAACAATTATCATTTTTTCTCTCTCTTTCCACCCCCTTCCTTTCTCTCTCTCTCTAACATTCAATGAATAAAAATTTTTTTAAAGAGACTTAGAATAGCCAGCTGGCGTGGCTCAGTGGTTTCAGTATTGACCTATGAACCAGGAGGTCACGGTTTGATTGCCAGTCAGGGCACATGTCCGGGTTGCGGGTTCTATCTGTGGTGTGGGATGTACAGGAGGCAGCCGATCTCTCTCATCATTGATGCATATATTCTTTCAAATTAGTGTTTTGGGTTTCTTTGGATATATTCCCAGAAGTAGAATTGCTGGGTCATAAGGCAGTTCCATTTTTAATTTTTTGAGGTAACTCCATACTGCCTTTCACAGTGGCTGCACCGATTTGGATTCGCATGAACAGTGTTTGAGGATTCCATTTTTCTCCACATCCTTGACAACACTTGTTTGTTGATTTATTGGTAGTAGCCATTCTGAAAAGTGTGAGGTTATATCTTATTGTGGTTAAAATTTGCATTGCTCTGATGACTGGTGACATTGAGCATCTTTTCATATGTCTGTATTGGATCAATATATGCAATATACTTTTTACTGAGGGTCAGGTAAACATAGTAAAAAAAACGCTTAGAGAACCTTCGATGGACGGTAACCACACGCCTATAACTCTGTACTCCTCGAGGGGACTGATTGTCTTACCCGTTTTTTGTTACTGCTGTTCCTGTAACGTGGATAGATTGGACTGGATGGATAAATGAGCGGATTATGCATAAATGACTGGAGGGAAGAATGAAAACGCATGGATGGCCGAGCGGGTGGTGAATGGAGGGTGAAGAATGGAAGGGGGAAGGGTATACAGAAGTTGGTGCGGGCACGCGGAGTCCGCGGTGCCCGAGGGGCCGCGGGACGGTGGAGGTGATCGTAGAAGTGAAGGTCGCGGGAGAAGTCAGGGCTGGAAGCCGAGGCTCTGCGGGCAGCAAGGAAGGGCGCACCGGTTTGAAAATGTAAGTTGGGGGGGGAAAAAAGGACACATATGTAATGCCCTTTGTAACACTGTAAGCAATAAAAAAAAAAAAAAAAAGAAAGAAAGAAAAAGAAAAGGTAAGTTGGAGGCACACAAATCCCAGACAGATACGTGGACCTCGAGGCCACTCCACGCTACCGCCAGCTCAGCCCCACGTGGCTCCTCCGTCCCGCCCCCGAGCGCGGCCGCTGCGAAGCCGAGTCCTCCCGGCACGAGGGCCTCGGGCTGGCAGTGCCCCGGCGCCCGGCCCTCCAGATCGGCCTCGGGGCGGCTCTCCGAGCGGCTGAGGGGCCGTGTCTGCGGGTGGGAGCGCATCTCACGCCGCTCGATAGCTCCGCTCAGTCCTCCGCCTCCACGCCTGCCCCGCGCGGCGCCCTGTCCCGGCGCTCGGCCCCGCGCACCATAGAGACGAGGTCCGCCGCCGGCCCAGACCGCCCCGTGCGGGTTAGAGCGCCCTCTCCCGGCATCTTTGGTCGCCGGGAGCCGTTAGAAAGCCGGCGTCCGCGGACGCTGATTGGGCGAACGCTGAGGGAGGGAAACGCGTGCTGGACCCGCGTTCGCTTGCTGAGCCTCGACGGCGAGTGGGCCCGTGGGGCGCGGCCGGGAACCTGGGCCTCGAGCTCGGAAGAGCCTGAGAGGGAGCAAGGCTTCCCTGCGCCTGAGGAGGAGGAGGAGGAGGAAGAGGAGGAGGAGGAGGAGAGGAGGAGGAGGAGGAAGAGAGAAGGAGGAGGAGGAGAAGGAGGAGGAGGAGGAGGAGGAGGAGGAGGAGGAGGAGGAGGAGGAAGAGAGGAGGAGGAGGAGGAGGAAGAGAGGAGGGGGAGGAGGAGGAGGAAGAGGAGGAGGAGGAGGAAGAGGAGGAAGAGGGGAGGGGGAGGGAAGGAGGGGGAGGGAAGGAGGAGGAGCAGGAGCAGGAGGAGTCCGGAGTCGGTCACAGTGTCCCGCTCCTCGACGCCAGCACCTGCCGGGGGCGCATCGAGATGGCCGGCCACCGCCCTGCTCGCAACCTCGTGCAGAGCCTGCAGGAGGAGGCCGTGTGCGCCATCTGCCTCGACTACCTCACGGACCCCGTGTCCATCGGCTGCGGGCACAACTTCTGCCGCGGGTGTGTGACCCAGCTGTGGGGCAAGGACGACGAGGACCAGGCGGTGGGGGCCACGGGCGGGCGGGACCGCTCCATTCGGGAGGTTTTGTACCAGCAGAGCGCGGGCGAGTTGTTCCAGGGCCCGGAGGAGGGGCCCTGGGGCGCAGGCGGTGGCATCAGGCACTGGGACGACGCGTGGGTCCCGGAAGAGGAGGAAGAGGGGCACTATTACCGAATTGACATCTACGAGGAAGAGGCGGTGCTGGACGACTGGTACGAGGAAGATTGGTACTTTGCCCCGGCCCCGCCGGCGCCCCCGGCCCCGCCCGCGGACCCCCGCCGGCGGTTCACCTGCCCCCAGTGCCGCCGGAGCTTCAGGAGCCGCAGCCTCCGCCCCAACCTGCAGCTGGCCAACATGGTCCAGGTCATCCGCCACCTGCGCCCCGACCTGGTCTCGGGGAGCCTGGGGGGCGAGCACGGCGTCTGCTCCGAGCACCAGCAGGCCCTGAAGCTCTTCTGCGAGGTGGACGAGGAGGCCATCTGCGTGGTGTGCCGGGAGTCCAGGAGCCACAAGCAGCACAGCGTGGTGCCGCTGGAGGAGGTGGAGCAGGAGTACAGGTGAGCGGCCTACATTAAGGGGACATGGGAGTTTGGACAGGAGTTGGCAGGGATGGGTACTTGTTTAGTCTTTTTTTGTTAGAGATTTGGGGGCGGGGGGGGGGTACAGAGGAGAAAGATGAACACACAAGGACAAAGGCTGAGGCTGTCCTCCCCAGAGAAGCTGAGCAGACAGAAGCTGCCCATTGTCAGTCAGCCTAGGCAGAGGGACAGAGGTAACAGATCCCTGGTATTAATTTCCGTCTGACCTGAGTTCTGAGTTTACCCCTAACCAAGACTCCAGAACTCTGAACACATAGAAATGGAAAGCTGAGGTACTTGAAGATAACAGACTTCTCAGCACAAGCAGAATCAGAACGTAACTGGGCTACTGCGGGCAGCTGGCCACGCCCCACACCAACGGGCCATGTCCTGGTCACTTTGCTTCCCTGGTGTGATGTAGAGTGAAGGACTTAGGATCAGGTGACCGGTCTCATCTTAGGCAGGTTTCAGCCTGTTAGCGTTATTTTTTCCCTAGCTTGTTACAATTAAAAGAGATCACGTGTGCCCTGGCCAGTGTGGTTCAGTTGGTCGTGTTGTCCTGTGCACCGAAAGGTCACCAGTTCATTTACCGGTCGGGGCATATGCCGAGGTTGTGGGCTCAATCCCCAGTCAGGGTGCGTGCAGGAGGCAGGCGATTGATGTTTCTCTCTCTCCCCGTCCCTTCCTCTAATATATATATGAGAGAGAGAGAGAGAGAGAGAGAGAGAGAGAGAGAGAGAGAGAGAGAGAGAGAGAGAGAGAGAGAGAGAGAATATCATGCGCGGTAAAATATTTTATAAACCATAAGGCACTAATCAGATGTTTACTTTTATATTTTACTTTCCTTTTTGTCTTCCCTTCTTTGGATTTTGACCTGGTTAATGCCTTGCTTTCTAGTTCTCATTCTGAGTATTAGAAAGTTGACTCAATGACAAAAGTCAGTGTGAATACTAACTTCCTTACCAGAACCTAGGTGATGTGGCCCCTTGCAGTACCCAAGGAAGAAGAAGTTGTCTTCAGGCCCAAAAAGTCTTAACCTGGTGGATATTTAGTAGCAGCTACTCACATCTCAGTAGTGCTTTACAATTTATAAAATGTATTTCCTCATGTTCTCCTACAGCAGTGATTTTCAAACTGTGGGTTTTCACCATTTAGTGGTTCTTAAATGAGTCATGCCCAGCATTATTTTAAAACTAAATAGAAAATATCACTGTGCATGGAGCATAGGAAGATATCCTATATAATAGAGGTAATATGCAAATTGACCGTCATTCCAGCACACAAGATGGCCCCCCCACGTGGCCACAAGATGGCCGCCACAAGATGGCCAGCAGGGGAAGGCAGTTGGGAGGGACCAGGCCTGAAAGGGAGGGCAGTTGGGGGGGACCAGGCCTGAAAGGGAGGGCAGTTGGGGGGGACCAGGCCTGAAAGGGAGGGCCAGTTGGGGGGGACCAGCAGGCCTGAAAGGGATGGCAGTTGGGGGGAACCAAGGCCTGCAGAAGAGGGGAAGTTGGGGGAACAAGGCCTGCAGGGGAGGGAGTTGGGAGGGACAAGGCGCAGGGGAGGCAGTTTGGGGGGGGGGTGACCAGGACTGCAGGGAGGGCAGTTTAGGGGCAACCAGGGCAGCAGGGAGGGCAGTTAGGGGCAATTCAGGCTGGCGAGAGGGCAGTTGGGGGGGAAACAGACCAGGCCCTGCAGGGAGGGCAGTTAGGGGCCAACTAGGTGGCAGGGGAGGGCAATTAGGGGTGCCCAGGGCGTGCAGGGGAGGGCAGTTAGGGGCAACTAGGGTGGCAGGGGAGGGCAATTAGGGGTGACCAGGCGTGCAGGGGAGGGCAGTTAGGGGCAACCAGGACGGCAGGGGAGGGCAGTTAGGGGCAACCAGGGCGGCAGGGGAGGGCAGTTAGGGGCAACCAGGCCTACAAGGGAAGGCAGTTGGGGGGGAACAAGGCCTGCAGGGGAAGACAGTTGGGAGGGACAAGGCCTGCAGAGGAGGGCAGTTAGGGGTGACCAGGCCGGCAATGGAGGGAAGTTAGGGGCAATCGGGCCAGCAGGGGAGCAGGTAAGCGTCGATCAGACTGGCAGGGGAATGGCTAGGGCAGCCGTGGGCAAACTACGGCCCGCGGGCTGAATCCGGCCCGTTTGAAATGAATAAAACTAAAAAAAAGACTGTACCCTTTTATGTAATGATGTTTACTTTGAATTTATATTAGTTCACACAAACACTCCATCCATGCTTTTGTTCCGGCCCTCCGGTCCAGTTTAAGAACCCATTGTGGCCCTCGAGTCAAAAAGTTTGCCCACCCCTGGGCTAGGGGTTGATCAGGCTGCAGGCAGAGGTGGTTAGGGGCAATCAGGTAGGCAGGCAGGTGAGCAGTTGGGAGCCAGCAGTCCTGGATTATGAGAGGGATATCTGACTGCCTGTTTAGGCCCAATCCCACTGGGGTCCCAATTGGAGAGGGTGCAGGTTGGGCTGAGGGACTACCACCCCCCCCCCCCAGTGCACAAATTTCATGCACCGGGCCTCTAATATATATATATATCCATCCATTATGACCAGCCGCCATGATGTGCACTGACCACCAGGGGGGGCAGACGCTCAACACAGGAGCTGCCCCCTGGTGGTCAGTGCGCTCCCACAGCCAACCTCCCACAGTCCCTACCCCCCTTCCCCACCTCCGACTGGCCAGCCTGGGACTGGGTGAGATGGCCCTGATCGGCCCCAACCCCCAGCCAGGCCAAGGGACCCCACCCATGCATGAATTCATGCATTGGGCCTCTAGGTGTTTTATAAACGTTGTAAATTTTATATACACATGTGTATACTTGGTCCAGAGTAAAAGGTATTGCTTACTCTGGGTTGCAGTCAAAACACAAGCAGAACATCATATATTAGCTATCACACACACCCTCACTTTACAGTAACTATTGGTAAGTGCAGTTAAACCTTTACAAATCACTGCTAATTCCATATTAACCTGACTTTAAGGACAAACCCAAGCACCCACTTTCCACCAGGGTAATAACTAAATTTGCCTACAGAAGGAACTATGTTCTATACACTGAAGCTGAGGAAAGGAGGTAACCTTACATTCCTCTGCTAGAATTTTTCTGGGAAGGATTTGAAACTGAAATTTTAATTAAAAGCCAGTTTAAGCAAGAGAAAAGAGGTGGTCTCTTCAACTGGGAAGGTCAGATAACACTCATTTGAAGCCTGAAAATTATTTATAAACAACAAATCCAGTTAAAGAAATTGGGAATAACCCCTTTTGAAATATAGAATATTTTAAAATAAAACATTTTATTTTTTTAAAAAAAAGTTTTTATTGATTTTTAGAGATAGAGGAAGGACGAGGGATAGATAGAAACATCATTGATGAGAGAAAAATCATCAATCAGCTGCCTCCTGCACACCCACTACTGGGGATCAAGCCCAGAACCCAGGTATATGCCCTGATTAGGAACTGAAACAGCAGCCTCTTGGTTCTGGGGTTGATGATCAACTGCTGAGCCACACTGGCCGGCTTACTTTCAAATACACACCAGAACTTAGGTAGATAGCACTGCCAAACATAGGAATTACAATAAAAAGGTAAAAATCTTTTGTTTTATGTAAGTTATGTGTAAATTGATAGTAACTGACATATTCTTTCATTCTTTATACCGTTCATAAGTTTTGTAACTTGCTTTCAAAGGTGAATACACATTCCAGTAGCATGATTTAGAATTTTACTGAACAAAAGTCTTATAATAGTTAACATTGTATAAGGAACTATTTTTGTACAGTGGTTTATTTAACATTGTACATTATCCATCTCACAGTTCTGGTTACATGAATTCTCTCATCAGCTATTAATTCAACACATATTTTTTTATCTACTTTGGAGTGGTCAGGCTTTTTAGTTTTAGGTGTTAGGAATAGATTTGTTACTTATCAATGATTTTCAGGAATAGGAGAGAAAGGCACTCTCCCCCCTCCCTCCACAACTTCTATCAGCATTTCAGGGTATGGGTTATACTGGGTACAGCAAGCAGCCTTCAGATTAGGTCTATACTACTTAATGAGGTATTTAATAGGCTGGGTAGATGTGTTCATTTATACTATTGCATATCCAGGATAGTTATATTGTTTTGAGGTCAATCTTCTTTTGTTGAAAGTATTATAGATACATATCCCCTACCCCTGCCCCTCGTGATCCCCCGCCTCCCCTGCACCTGCCCTCTCACCTTCACCCCACTATTATCTATGTCCATGGGTTATGCATATATGCATGTAAGTTCTTTGGTTAATCTCTTCCCACCCCCACCCCCCAAAGTTCTTTTAAATGTTCTTTTAAAGTTTGAAGTTTAATTTTGTATAAAAAGAGGCTTTTTAACTCTGAAAACTTATTTACATCTTCCTTTTTGTCCATTCCATGAGTTAGAGTTCGTCTTGACTCTTCAAGCTAGAATCAGAGGATTGTGAAAGTAAGACCACTTAGATTTGACTAAGGGCACCATTAAATGGTGTCAGGTTTTAGGCGGCAGGTGGGTGTATAAAAAGAAAATGAACAGAAAATGAACAAAGAATTTCACCTATGGAGGCTCAGGCATAGCTGGATTGCCCTGCCACCCAGCTGCCGCCTATAAAGTCATTCATCGCTCTGCAAGAGGGACCAGATGCTTCCATCATCAGTATTCCTTGTTTATGTTTTTTCCTTTGACATAGCTAAAGATGGCAGCCAGTTTTTTTTGAGGTCTTTATCAAGCATATATTCACGTTATGATGTAGAAGATAGGGTCAGCTTCTCCAGTTGAGTTATTTGAGTGTTGGGCAGTGACACCATGCCAAACACTGTTAAATTTATGCCATTAAAAACAGTGTTCTACAGAGCACAATCCTCTGCAGCTTTAAGACTGGACTGTATTGGAATATTAACAGGAATCTTCAAAGGCCATGAAAGCTTAATGTTAAATAGCCCTTTTAATTGCAAAGGAGAAAAAAATGGAGAAACTTGTGAAACCTTACATTTCAAGTGCTGTCACAACTTTAAGAGGAAATTGAGGAGTCCCAGAATTTCTTCATTTACTTCTGCAGTTTTAACAAGGAATTGATGACTGAGCATATCACTCTTCAGGTTTTAAAAAACATCAACTCATCTTTCTTTGCTATTAGTTGAGATGAATCTACTGACAAAGGAAATTGTGCTTTGCTTATTTTCACAATTAGGCTTTAAAAACCATGGATGTGCTGTTTTCATAAGCCTGGTACTTGACCACTAAAGACAGTATTTTTTTTTGAAACTGTTATCACATAAACTGAGTTTGGTGAAAAATTATAGTATTCATTGATGGTGCTACAGCAATGGCATGTTTTGGATGGGTTTTGTTTGGGGAGGGCAAAAAATGAAGAAAATTGGCATTCAAGATGTCCTGCAATAGTCAATACCAACCATAAACTTCCATCGATCTGCCCACAATCTACTGGAAATCTTCAGCCTGCTGTCAGCATCATTATTTGAAAAACATTACATCTGATCCCAGTTTGCCTTGGGTTTTGAAGATCTAAATGCTGTTCAGAGTGTTTTCTGTTATATACTGAGGTTCCTTGGTTGTTAAAGAACTGAATTTAGCTGAATTTATGGTCAGAACAACAGAATTTGGAACACCAATAACAGAACAATCCTGATTTTAAAACACCAACAAAAAAGAACCTATACTTTAAAAATTAAAACTTTCAGAATGTAACACATTGAAGTTTAAAATACATTGACCTTGAAATGTCCAGGAGCAAACACCAGCACTGCTCATTATTAAATACTTGAAGCAAAACTTGCCAAAAATCCAGCTACAGATAGCAAACTCATGCTAACAATGTCTAATTTTCTTGGTCAGTCTTTTGAGGACCAGATTCATGAATGTTATTTCAAGAAAAAAAGTGAAATATACAGAACTATTTTGGGGTGATGTATTCTTTGGTAGCTTTTGGGAAGAATGTGTTTCACACTGATGTTTAGTTTTCACTGGAAGAACTTCAGAAAGATTTTATGGAACTCAAAAGTTCGACTGTTTTTACTAGCAACTTCCAGATACTCTAGAGAAATTTAGATGTCAAACGACTGAACAGAATACTTCATTCCATTTTTTCCTTACATCGTAAAAGCTTTTTTTCTTTTTTTGCTATATCTAGCTGTGGGGAGAAAACAGTGAACGAATGTTGTTAAAGAGCTTGCATTTTGTTGCATCTTCTACACTGCCCAGGAAAAAAAGTTAAGGTATAACTGTGACATGGTTATCATATCATCTGAATAAAGTTTCGCATTCCAAGATTACCATTTTTTAAATTGATTTTAGTTGTGATACTTAATTTTGAAAATGTAAGTATCACTGGAAGGAAAATGTAAGATTTTTAGATGTATGAGTAGAGGTGTGGGTTACAAAAATGTTGTTGAGAAAAACTGGTCTATCCATATCCAGCAGCTCATCTGTTTATTGCAGGTCTTCCCTACAGGTTTAGCTATTGACCACTGTATCAAAGTCAGACTGTTTAAACTTGCTCCTCTCTGCCCCTGTGGCTGTACCCGGGCCCTCATTTTCAATAGACTTGCTACATACCTGAAATCCTCAACTCCAATCGCACTATGACCTTAGCTCTTAGCTTTCTGGTGCAGTTAAAAACACTCGTTATACCAGCTACCGTTCGATCAACTTCTAATTGTTTTCCTTCCCAATTTATCAGATACTTGCTAGCCTTACTTACTATCCTACTGAGCCTGGACCTTGTGATTGGTCTTGGCGTGAAGAGCTGGTTCATGTTATGGTCTAGACCAGGGCTTCTCAACCTCAGCACTGTTGACACATTTTGAGTGAGCTAATTTTTGGTGGTGGGGAGAAGGTTGTGCATTGTAGGCTACTTAAGAGTCTGGATTCTGCTTACTAGACGTAAGTAGCACCACTCCACCAGCTGTGACAACAGATTTCTCCGGACATTGCAGGACGAGATGTCGGGAGGGGAGTGCGCGATCGTCCCTAGTTGAGAACTGCTGTTCTAGATGCAGGGAAACTGGTCAAATCCATAGACTAGCCTCACTTAGGCCCTAGAGCCAGTGCCTGGCATAGTTGTTCAAGTGTTCACTGGAAGAACAGCCTTACCTAGCTGGACCCTTACTAAATGTAGTCTCAACATCAGTAGGTTAATTGATAGGACCCAGACTTCTCCCAGCTCTTGGTGTGAAGATGGCAGGGTCAGCAAGCCTTTTATAAACATTAGCGCTGCTTATGTCACTGACACTTGGGAGAACAGGACAGTGACAAAGCAGTATATGAAATCAAGATCTAGAAATGATTAGTAAAAAGCAATTACTTTAGCTACTCAGTTTCAGCAAGGCCACAGGGCAGTCTTTTGTTTTTTAAGTATTATGCAGACCTAATACAGGAGACCGGAGCCTGTCTACTCCTGTCAGAGTGTGGGTGGCCCTGTGTTGGTACATATGAATATCAGCCCCTAAAGTACTTCCTTAAAAGCTAAGACTCCCCTGCCACTGGTCATCAACCTCTGGCCACTATGCCATGCCTCCTGAAACTTTCATAGGACCTATAATTTCCTTGCTATTTCCCACCCCGATCCTTGACCCCCCTCTGAAAGTTATCCTATAACAGTGAAGTTATTACAAATATGTATGGACTAATAAAATAAGATTACAAAGAGGGCGAGGCAGGCTTACTAGTCCTCTATACTAGATCTAAAAGGACTTTCTGCACTGATGGATGTGTTCTAAATCTATGCTGTCCAATACAGCAGGTACCACTAGCTATATATGACTTTTGAGCTCTTGAAATGTGGCTAGTGCAACTCAGGAACTAAATTTTCAATTGTGTTTAATTTTAATTGATTTTAAATAGTTATACTTGGCTGATGGCTAAAGTAGGTTGAATTCTGCTCCTTCCTAGGGCCCTAAAGAGTAATAGCAAGTCCAAAGAAAAGATGAAAATAAGCCAAAAAAACGAGTACAATTTATTTACCCAATCAGGAGAGAAAGGCTGTAAGATGATATTTTTAAGCATATAAGGAGAACATATTTAAGAGAAGGCTTTCTTGTATTTTCAAAAAAATCTAACCAAAATGGCCATGAGCCAGTTTCACTTATAGGGGATATGACAGGGTTTTAGTAGAAATTAGCTTAAAAAAAAAATTGTATTAACCCCTTCACCAAAAAAGCTGGGAGGCTGGGTCCTCAAAAAAGGAAAAGTATAAATGAGGTTTTATTTGGTGCCTGATGTAGGGCAAAACCTAGTATTAAGCAGGTAAGTGAGTTCTTCCCTTTCTCATTTCACAGCAACTCCTGACAGAGGATGGTGAGGAGGTCTTGGAGTCCTAGAAGGGAAAGCAGTTTGTGCTGACAGTATTAATGAGAAAAGCGAGAGGTGTGGGAAGAACAGGGCTATGGAGACCATGAGAGATGATGGTGGTGATATATTACACTTTTTTAAAAAAATATTTCTATTGATTTTAGAGAGGAAGGGAGAGAGGTAGATAGAAACATCAATAATGAGAGAGAACCATTGATTGGCTGCCTCCTGCACGCCCCTGACTGGGGATCGAGCCTGCAACCCAGGCATGTGCCCCCGGCCGGAATCAAACCCAGGACCCCTCAGTCCAAAGGTCGACGCTCTATCCACTGAACAAAACTGGCTGGGGGCCATATATTACAATTTTAATGACAGTTCTGGCCCACAAACCAGAGAGTCCTCAGAGGTACGGTATAAGAACTCTGTGCTTGGGGAAATGGCTCATTTCTGCATGTGAGAAACACAGGAGGAGAAGTAACAGGCTCCTGTTGTTATCAGGAGACCTGCAAAGAGGAAGGAAATGGCCTGTAAGTTAGTACTTTTCTCCCCCTCCCAAAGGGGGAAAATGGACATCTCAGGGATTTGTATTAAAGAACAGGAAGGCTTGCCCAGCCTGCATGGCTCAGTGGCTGAGCATCCACCTATGAACCAGGAGGTCACAGTTCAATTCCCAGTCAGGGCACACGGCCAGGTTGCGGGCTCAATCCCAAGTTGGGTGCATGCAGGAGGCAGCCAATCAATGATTTTCTCTCATCATTTATGTTTCTTCCTCTCGCCCTCTCCCTTCCTCTCTGAAATTAATAAAAGTATATTAAACACACACAGGAACTCTCATTCCTCCACAGCTATCTGAGGTTCAAACTTAGGCCTTCCTGACTTTTTCCTCATCCTAATGTACTTGGATCCAGAGTTGGTCTGAGGCTTCTGGCTGACAATTCCACTTGGCACCAAGATGGGCCCAGAAATACAAAGTGGGATCCATGTGGCCTGGAAGAGGCTCCCTGGAGGTCACATAACCCTTTTTTGTCTGCCATTTCCTAGGCACACAGAATCCCCTCTCCCCCTACAGCAAAGGATGGAATTTCTCAGCAGGCTTGGCTGAGAAACCCAAGTGTGAACAGGAAATACTGTCTCTTCAGCCCTCTTACCTTGTGGTAAGCTAACCAGCTTCAAGGTTCCATCTCAACACATTCTCCTGACCCTGGTTCATATGAAATTCTCTTCCTAGTAATAAAATCAGAAAAGGCACCTTGGGTCACAACTTTTATTTCTCCCTACCACCTAATGCTGTTTTAAATCCTTTAACAAAGCCAAGAGCTTGCCTTCTCCCTGCATTTCTTATAGTCCTGCCTGGACCAGGCCTACTTCCACAGCTTCTGACTCTGCACATCAGCTAAAGCACCCAAGGCCTAGGGCAGTGATGGGGAACCTTTTGAGCTTGGCGTGTCAGCATTTTGAAAAACCCTAACTTAACTCTGGTGCCATGTCACATATAGAAATTTTTTGATATTTGCAACCATAGTAAAACAAAGACTTATGTTTTTGATATTTATTTTATATATTTAAATGCCATTTAACAAAGAAAAATCAACCAAAAAAATGAGTTCGCATGTCACCTCTGACACGTGTCAGGTTCGCCATCACTGGCCTAGGGAATCCCTCAGTCCCTCTCCCAGGAAGACCCAACAGAATGCCTTAGGACCTGCTTCAGGGGGACTGTTAGATGTCAGATTTCTGCCTAAGATGGACACTGAGTCTTTATCAAGAGAAAAAAAAGGCATGTGATTTCTTGTAAGTTCTGTTCCCAGAATTGATTAAATGCCACACCTCCACTTCTTCCTAGAATGGACAGAACCTATAATTATACCCCCATGTTTCCTTGTCAGCAACATTTTTTAGCTAATTCTATAGGCCTTAGTCATTAAATAATTTTTATGTACATTCCAGTACTAAACTCTGGAGTGAAGGTAGCATAGGGAGAAGAGAAATGGATTGGAAGAGAGATTCAACCCCTCACTCATAAGGCCTTTGGTAAGCCCTCAGTCCCTCCCTTCATAGGTCTCATGATCCTCCTAGACCCTCCTGTCCAGCTTCAGAACTCCTTGTATCTAGTCTTACTTCAACCTAGCTGCACTGTGACAACAAATGCCTTTTAGAAAACTCAAGTCTAGGCAGGAGAGGGATGAGAATCCTAAAAAGAAGTCCTTTGATTTCAGGACAAAATCTACTTCCTTAGCACCACCTCTGGTTTCATTCTCTCCTCCCTTTCCTCTTGAAACCATCTCTCCCAAGCTTGCACGCCTCTTCCCTGTGCAGATCCTGTTTCCTGAACACCCTCCCTCACATTAGCCACTTGCCCTTTACGAAGTCTGAGGCTGGCCACCAAGATTAGACTCTTCCACATGCCAAACCCTCTAGCTGGTGCTGGGAATGCAACATGGGAGCAGAAACAGACCAGGCCCTGTCCTCAGTATGCAGAAGAGAGCCCCCAGGGACTCAGCAGCAAATGGAGCTGAGTGCTATGAAGGCCCAGCACACTATGAGGGCATGAAACAAAGGAGCCTGACTGAGAGCTCAGTGTCAGGAAGTCCACAGCACTTTCCTGACGTGGCAACCTGAGCTGAGACCTTAAAGCAGCTTAGATTTAACTCAGAAAGTGAGGTGGGATACGGTGGGCCTTCGTTTCCTCAGCTCCCACCTACAAGAGCACTCACCTGCGCATTCAAGGGAAAACCTGTTTCACCTGAATGCTGGCAGAAAGGGAATGAAGGTCTCTGCTCCTGGGAGAAGGAATCCTGGGCCTCTGGCAAGAAGTCCAAGGGGCTCTTTCCAGTTAGGCGGGTCCTGTGGGCTCCCCTCCAGAGAAGGAATGTTGAGACAGCCTTCCTTAGAAGAACCTCTCCAATCTCCTCTTGGGATTCTCACCTTGTGTGGAATGGAGAAGATGCCTATAGGGACAAGAGAGGGGGAAGCCCAGGGCTCCTAACAAGTGGGTGAGACCCAGTTGAATTCCCAGCGAGGATTGGTGGGGCTGAGCCCAGCCCAAAAGAGTTCTGCCTAAAAGTGTTCAGGGTGGGGGGGCTCTGAATACAGTTGGAATTTTCCCCAAAGGCCAGGGAGGTCCTCCAGCAGGCTTCCACCTCCGGGAGGCTAGAGTAAAGATGTTCTGGATGAGACAGACTCATTGGAGGCACAGCTGATTTTCAGATACATCCCACGGCTGAGGGACGTCACCCCACTGTTAGGAGCTCAGCTCAGCTCTCTTTGAGGACGAGTGACCCCAAAGATTCCTGGTTGAGGGGAGTGAGGAGTCCAGGTGAGCCCTTGAACTGGCGAGATGGGGGCCCCCCCGGTATGCCTAGCAGGGAGCCACAGGGCTCCTGAGGGAAGCAGGTGTGGGTGGAGTTTAACTCCAGCTGAATCTGAGTTGGAAAGGATGCCCCATCCGTCTGCACTCCTAGCCATACCCACAGTGGTCTCCAGGGTTGGGGAGACACCTCCCTTGGCTCAAGACTGTCCCTCAGAGGCACTGTGGCCGGCATCTCCCCCAAGGGAGGAGGCCAGGCAGTGGCTGGAGGAAGACTCCAGAGCCCAAACCCTCCGGCTCTAGTTGTCTGCCAAGTCCACTATATTCCATTCCTCCCTCTCCTCCACGGCATCGCCAGCTTGGACTTGGTGTGCTCCAGGGCACACTGCCAGAACACCACCGAGCAAGGGAGCCTGTGGGAAGAGGCCGCAGACCTGCGGGAGGTGAACGGCATCTACTGTGGTCAGTCTGGGAGGAGCCGGAAGTAGGGGCGAGCCTGGGAACTGCCTGCCTCTGGAAAGGGGCCTGCGGTGCAGGAAGCCCCGCCCGTGAGCATGAGTGGGGGGCCGGGGCGCTTGCACACCTGGGCCCTGGCCCTCCCTCAGGGATGCCGATTCCACGGGGGCTCCCTGGGCTGTTCAAAAACCAGATGAGGTTTCTCAAGGGGAAAATACAATGCGACTGACTGCTGATGTCCCTGGAAGTGGAGGCAGGAGGTGGGGGAGCGCGTGCCCTGAGAGCGGAGGAAATCCGCCGCGTAGACCAACAGCCGGGGCCGCCCTAGCGCAGCCAGCGACTCGCCCAGATACACGGAGTCCCTGCCTGAGCGGGCACAGCGGGGCTGGTCGGGGGGTGACGGCGGGGCGGGGGCCTAGTGCCGCGTTAGGAACGTTAGGGCGGGGGTGCAGGTGGCCACCGGGATGAATCCAGCTGCGGAGGTGCCTCAGGACAGAGCCCCGAGGAGGGCGGGCGTGCAGGGCGCAGCGACCAGTGCTCCCAGGAGGCATCGCGGCCCCTCCGCTCCGCGCGGCCCCGCCCCGGCTGCTGTCACCGCCCGCGCCTCCCTCCGGCCCTCCTTCCCCAGGGCCCTCCGGCAGGGGTCGCCAAGGTGCTGCCCCGAGGCTGGGCCCCACCGCTCCCTCCGCCTCATTTCCAGCGTCTTCTCCTCCCATCCACCCTCCCTCCCACTGGAGCATCCTTCCCCCATGGCCACTGGGTCTGTCCCACGTCTCCTGTCTTTCTCCAGTCGGCCCCAATATCCCGTCCCCCGGCCCATCTAACCCCAAAACGGTCCCGCCTCCCCAAGACCTACACCAGGGCGGGTCCCCAGAGGCGCTCACGGAGAAGGCGGGGCGTCACTCCGCCGGCACCTGGGCCTTTACCCGCCACACACCGCGCCCCGCAGGCCCGGGCCCGAGTCCGTCACAGAAAAGCAGATACTGGGTCCAACCCTCCCTTTATTTTACCCGGAGGATACGGCGGCCTCCTGCCGAGGGCCCCGGGGAAGGAGGGCGGGGGCCTGAGCCCTGGCCGGGCGGGTCAGCAGGTCAATCGGAGCGCCAGCCGGTGCCCCGAGCGGCGAGTTCAACTCCCGGTCCGGCACGCGCCCGGCGGCCGACCAGGTCCCGGCCGGAGGCAGCCAGGGACACGGATGGATCTCTCTCTCTCTCCCTCCCCTTCCTCCCCCGCGTCCTCTCTAGAAACCAGTAAACACATCCTCAGGGGAGGCTTTAAAAAGATCAGCACTGGCGGGCGCTGCCAGCGCCGTCTCTGCCGGGGACGTGCCGCCGTGGGCCCCCGGGCGCCGCAGGCAGCCAGGCGGCCCGTGAGCTGCTCACCTCCCTGCGGCCGGGCCCCCGGACATCAGCACCCGGAGGCCTCCCTCTCGGACCCGCCGGTTCTGCCGGCGCCCGGGTTTCCCGTCACCCCGGCTTCCGCTCTGGACGCGCTCTCGCCGGGCCCGAACCCTCCCGCACGCGGCGAGTCTCCCCGGAAGCTCAGACGTAAACCCCTCGGGAAGAGCCGCCCCTGCGCGTGGAAACCTCTCGGGGTTTCCGTGTCCCGGGCGCCGTCCATGTCAACAATCTGACGCCGCGGGTTCGCACTGCGACCCCCACAGGAAGCTCCGCCAGCGGGGCCACCGCCGGGCGCGGCCCGGAGCCCGAGTCCTCGGGGCGATGCCGGCTCGTCCCCCTTCCGCTCCTCAGGCTCCACGGCCCCATCAGCGTCCGAGGGGCGTTTTGAAACAGGGTGGCCTTGGCTTCAGAATATTTATACTCGTTACCAAGTTACGCTGTGTGGGCTGTTGTCATCTCACCTCGCTCTATACTCTCCATGGCGCCGCCATCTTGCGCGGCATTGAATCATGGGGGCCGCCATTTTGCGAAAGAGGGCGGGTGTTTCCGGTTCCGGCGGGGGATGTTCTCTCTTTTCCTCGCAGGGCGGCGGCGGAGGTGGTTGCGCTGCTGCTCTCTCTGAAGTATCCAGGTCCATCCTCGTCGCTGCGGCGACCCCCGCACCCGCCGCCGCCATGACTGAGCAGATGACCCTCCGTGGCACCCTCAAGGGCCACAATGGATGGGTGACCCAGATCGCCACCACCCCCCAGTTCCCGGACATGATCCTGTCCGCCTCTCGAGGTACGAGCTGAGATGCGGGGCCGGGGATTGGAGGATAAGAGAGGGTGTCCCTGTCGCGTGGCTGGGCCCGTGGCACGCGGCCGGGAACGGGGTGGAAGGGCCGCGCGGACTGTGCCCCGGCCTCGGCCGGGGTGCAGACGTGGAGACGGGTCAGCCAGCGGCCGCCGGGAGGCTTGCAGGACTGGGCGCTCTTTGATTTCTCGCCCGCCTCCCCGCAGGTGTGCGGCAGTGGGTCGGGCGGGGCGGTGATGACACCAACATGCCATCTGAGTGCCCGTGCTGAGAACCAGAGGCTGTTTCTGAGCTGCCGCCCGGCCCCTGCCCGGTGGGACGCGGGTGGGCACCGAGGGCGCCGCGCGGGGCTAGTCCCCGGCCGGCCGGCCCGAGCCCGCCCTCGGTGCCTTCGGGCTTCTGCTCCGGAAGCTTCCTGGGCCTTGGGTTCGCGCCCACCCGCACCGAAAGATGAGCTGAGAGGTGACTGACCGCGTGGTGCTCAGTCGGGAAGCTTCGGTGCGCGGGTCCCGGGGAGGCAGCCACCAGGAGCGAGGGGAGCGGCTCGCCTGGTGGCACCGCAGGCAGCCCGCGGCTAGTCTTCCCGCTCCCGAGCGGCTGGTTCTGCATCAGTCGTCAGATGAGGCCGAAATGGGTGTTGAGCTGGCCTCAGTGTCAGGAGAGAGCGCCCTAATCTCCGGTGAGGTTAGGCACTGCTTGGCCCACTTGGTTCTGGAACAGCGGGCCACTTGGCCTTGGCCGGGCCTGTGCTCGGGGCCTGCGGTTCCCCTCCCCACCTGCCCTTCATTGGTTAGATTGCGGACCCACCGAGGACAGGGGTGTCCCGATCGTCCATAGGTGAGCAAGTGGCCGTGAGGCTACTCACTGGGCTTCCTTTCCTGTCTGACCTGCCCTTAGACAAGACCATCATCATGTGGAAGCTGACCAGGGATGAGACCAACTACGGCATCCCCCAGCGTGCTCTGCGGGGTCACTCCCATTTCGTGAGTGACGTGGTCATCTCCTCAGATGGCCAGTTTGCCCTCTCTGGCTCCTGGGACGGAACCCTTCGCCTCTGGGATCTCACAACGCAAGTAGCTGCTCACTTCGCTCTGGGGGGCGGCGGGGTCCCTGGGCCATCCGGTCCCTTGTGGTACCTGAGTCCAGAGAGCACCTGGAGAGGGTAGTGGGGTGCTGGCTCTCTCCTTGTTGCTTTGCGTTTGTTGCACAGAAGTGCTGAGGAGTGGTCTTCCAGATATTGCCATTGAGGCCACAAGAGTTTGACCAGCCAGGTTCTGCCTTGGGAACATAATGGAGGGTCCTGGTGATGACAGGCGACATGGTCAGCCAACCCCGTGTGGGAGTGAGGACATGTCCTGCAATTCTGAAGGGAATCCTCTGGCGCATTCTTAGCTGAGGGCCGGTCTGTGCAGACCCAGGTCGGGGCTGTATGAGGAAACGCAGCTCCGCTGGGGCAGGACCAGGCCAGGGAAGCGTCTCCCTGGAAGGAGGCTCGCAGTGACCAAGCCCTTCCTCTCAGGGGCACCACCACGCGCCGATTCGTGGGCCACACCAAGGACGTGCTGAGCGTGGCCTTCTCCTCTGACAACCGGCAGATTGTCTCTGGCTCCCGAGATAAAACCATCAAGTTGTGGAACACTCTGGGTGTATGCAAATACACCGTCCAGGTAAAGTGACGGCGCGCGTTAGGGTGCTCTCCCGCCCTCTGAACCTGGGCCTTATGTGGTGATCTCGGGCTTCATCTGCCGAAGGTGTCATTGATCTCGAAGGTTTGGGCTTGGAAGTGTGAAAACAGATTGTCGTCATAACGAAGGGGTGGGGTCATGAGTTTCTGGACAGGATGGTTTTCCCTAATTTCCTTCTCATCTGTAGGATGAGAGCCACTCAGAGTGGGTGTCTTGTGTGCGCTTCTCACCCAACAGCAGCAATCCCATCATCGTGTCCTGTGGCTGGGACAAGCTGGTCAAGGTGAGCTTGGAGCCAGGGTGTAGGGTCTCTGCCAGCTGGAATGTGTTCCCACTCTCTCCCAGACGGTCATGCACTCCAACTTGTCCCTCACTTTACTTTTTTTCTTGCTAGTTGATCTAAAGGAACCAATTGACGGGCCTAAGTCCCTTATGAGGCAACAGAGCGTTTGTTACCTGTTTTCATCCTAATTGTCCACAAGTGGCCGGGACCTTTTTTTGGTTACTGATCAAATGACAAATGACCACCAGATCCAGGAATGCTTTGAAAAGAGCTTTAAAGGCCCTTAATGTTTGGCTAGAGCTCTTCTGACTATTGACAGCTCCAGAGCCAAGTTCTTCATCTCTGACAACCACCACCCCAAATTTAGGTATGGAACCTGGCAAACTGCAAGCTGAAGACCAATCACATCGGCCACACGGGGTACCTGAACACTGTGACTGTCTCTCCAGATGGGTCCCTCTGTGCTTCTGGAGGCAAGGTACTTGGGCCAGGAGTCTCCTACGCAATGGGCACAGCGTCTTAGAAAGAGTGCTTGACAACAAGAGCAATCTGAGAGTAAATGTTTCCAAAGATTGCTTTCTGACGATGAGATCTTTAAGGCATACGATACTGTTCAAAAGAAAACAAATGTCTTCTGTTATACATCTGGTTTCTTTTGAAGCTATTGACATTAGGATCTCATTTAACATACAGTGGTTTGATTTAGATGACAGGCTCTTGGTAGGTTTGGTGAGTGAGGTGGCGCATTAAAGGAAAGGTATAGAGGTAAATATTGGCTACGTCAATCATTTGTTTTGGGGAAGTTTAAGGTACGGGGGTGGGGTAGATAAGACAACCTTGAGATAGCTGGGGTTAACATCTGGAAGAGGTCACATTGCCCTGACTCAGCTTTGCTCTCTCCCAGGATGGCCAGGCCATGCTGTGGGACCTCAACGAAGGCAAGCATCTCTATACACTTGATGGTGGGGACATCATCAACGCCCTGTGCTTCAGCCCCAATCGTTACTGGCTCTGTGCTGCCACTGGCCCCAGCATCAAGATCTGGGTGAGTATGGGCTGCAGTTGAGGACAGGTACCTAGCTGTACCCTAAGCCATGGCAACATTGTGATTTCCTGAACAACTGCTGTCAGGGTGTCAGTGGAGGCCCAGAAAAAGCTAGTTAAAACTTGCTGGGTTTGGGGTTTGCAGTGGTTCAGTCTTTGCCTACTTAAAGGAATGGCCAGATAGAGCAGCTTATTCAGCCGCAGCACAGTTGGCACTTGGTCTGAATGTTTGCCGGAGGGGTGGGGTGGTCCTGTGTATTTCAGGTTGTTTAGCAGCAAACCTGGTCTTCAGTCACCAGTAAGTGCCTATAGCAAACTCCCTTAGTGACAACCAGAAACGTCTCTAGGCATTGCCAGGTGGGAGTGGCAAAAAATACCCTCTGTCGAGATAGTAATCTCAATAGTATCAGTGGCATTAAAGTGCAGGGTTGCCTTAACTCCGTTTTGTTCCTTCCCCAGGACTTGGAGGGTAAGATCATTGTAGATGAATTGAAGCAAGAAGTTATCAGTACCAGCAGCAAGGCAGAGCCACCCCAGTGTACCTCTCTGGCCTGGTCTGCTGATGGCCAGGTAAGTGGGTGTGCCGCTTGGAGGGAAGATTGTGGTCTAGCGCAGCAGTCACCAACCGTGGTCTGAGGTCCCAAAGGTTGGCAACCAGTAGTCTAGTCTAGAGGGTAGTGATTACCTGCTTTCAGTTCAGTTTAATTTGACCAATTTACAGGCATGTTAGTCCTTACTTACCAGCTGTTGCTTCCTCTAGGAATAGGAATAATCGCCCATAATCATGTAGTTAGAAGAGTGGGGATCTTAAGGGCCATCTTTCTTCATTAATGGGACTAGAGTTTCATGACCCTGACGTATCACTCAATTCTCCTTTGCAGACTCTCTTTGCTGGCTACACAGACAACCTGGTGCGAGTGTGGCAGGTGACCATCGGCACCCGCTAGAAATACATGGCAGAGCTTTAGTAATAAAATGGTGTTCTGGCTTGTAGAAAGCGTCTTTCTCTGATTAGGAAAAACTGCTTCCCATTTTTATATTGGCAGGCTGGAAGCACAGGCCAAGTAAACAAGGCTTTGGGGAAGAGGGAGAAGTCAGACTGTTAGGTACCCTCATTCATAATGTCCTATTTCAGATAGACCTTCGATGCTTTTTAATGTTTTTATTGATTTGAGACTAAGAGAAACCCATCTGCCTCCCACGTGCCCCTACTAGGGATTGAGCCTGCAGCCTGGGCAAGTACCCTGATTGGGAATTGAATCTGCAACCTCTGGGCGCATGAGATAAGGCTCAACCAGCTGAGCCGCTACACCAGCCAGGACCAGGTCCGACTCTCTTTAACACACACACACAAAGACTATAGCAGAGGTGCATTTTGTTACTCTTCCAAAGGGAAGATTAGAGCACTTTCTGAAACTGGTTAAGGCTAATGTAGTCTACATCATATTAGGTCTTTTGTTAACACATTTCGTACCGCTCAGGAGTTTTCTCGTGTTTCACGCGCCATCTGTTAAGGACCACTCATGAGTGTTCTCATTTTTCACGCCCATGGAAAAAGGAGCGAATCTAGATACTTATGTAAATTTTGTTTGGTCCCCCTTCATAAAGGAAAATGTTTTACGCAGTACCATACATTAAAAAAGTACTAGGAACTTTAATTGTTTGTTTGTTTTTGTAAATAAAAATGTTATAATTGAAAAACAACACCTAAAGTGCATCATGATGATTTAAATAACATGCAGTTTGCCCAAAAATGTGCGGTCCCTGGCGTATGTCTTAGAGATTTCTATGCGGTACGCAATGTGTTAAGATGGAGACTTCCTTTTTTAATTATTAAAGGCAAGTCAACTAAACCAAAAGAACTACCTAAATCCTTTTCACTCCTTACATACTGGAGATTTAATATATACAGTGGTCTGGAATTCATAGCCACAGACCTGGCTAAATTACAAACAGCTATTGAAGTAGCCCATATATATACACACATACCAGAGGCCTGGTGCACTAATTTGCACACAGGTGGGGTCCCTCAGGGAGGCCTGTGGGGATCTGGCTGAAACCCACAGTCTAACACCGCCTACAGCTCCTACCTGCCATTCCTGCTCTTCCCGGCCCCACTACAGCAGTGCTCGCCAGCTCTGCGCCTGGCATCTGTGCCGCACCAGCACAGCCAAGGGCAAACCTGAGTGGGGCGGCTGAAAGGCTTAAAAAAGACAAGAATGAAAGCTGGGTCTCGATGGGATGCTGCTGCTTTAAGGGATAATGATGCCCATAAGCCGTGTGCTTGTTTATAGCACAGTGGTTCTCAACCTTGGCTGCACATTAATCACCTGGGAATCTTTTTAAAATCTTGATTTCTGGGCCTCATCCTCCGGAAATTCTGTTTCTTTGTTACTAATGTTGTGGCCCTATCCCATAATAAAGAAACAATTTCTGGAGGATGAGGCCCAGAAATCAAGATTTTAAAGATTCCCAGGTGATTCTAATGTGCAGCCAAGGTTGAGAACCACTGTTCCAGTGGGTTTAGATCCTACTCAACTACATGCACCTGAACTCTATCAAGCCTACATCACTCAGGGACATGGGGCCACATGTTCAGACCATAGGTTCAAGCTTACAATTATAGCTGTTGGCTATAATTGTGCTGGGAGGGCTCTGCTCTCCAAGCTGGGACTTGCACGTGACCATGGGAGGACTGCCATCCCATTAGCCCAAGGCTTGAACCTGTCCAAACACTGTAGCCGCTCCCCCACAGGCATCCTTCCGAGGGGAGTGGCCTATGGGATTGGGTCAAAACTGGCTCTCCAACATCCCAAGGGGTCCCAGATTGTGAGAGGGTGCAGGCCAGGCTGAGGGACGCCACTGGTGCATGATCCATTGGGGCGGGAGAGGGACTAGGGACAATGGGAGGGCTCCAGGGTGTGTCTAGCCTGTCTTGACCAGTTCCAATTTGATGACCCCAGCAGTAGCAAACTAACCTACCAGTCAGCGTCTACTGGCCAGTGGTAGGCAAACTTTTTGACTCGAAGGCCACAATGGGTTCTTAAACTGGACTGGAGGGCTGAAACAAAAGCATGGATGGAGTGTTTATGTGAACTAATATAAATTCAAAGTAAACATAAAAGGGTACAGTCTTTTTTTCAATAGTTTTATTCATTTCAAACGGGCCGTAGTTTGCCCACAGCTGATCTACCCTCTGGTGGTCAGTGCATGCCATGAGTGGTTGAGCAGCCTTAGCATATCATTAGCATATTAGGCTTTGATTGAACAGTTGACCGGACACTTCAAATATTAGGCTCTAATAGGATACCCTCCAGTTCCTCCTCAGCTAATAGTAATGATCTCTGGCTTTATCTCCAACTTTGAGATTTCTAGATATGGTCACTTATACTTTGGAAATGTGCCTGAGCCATGGGTGTGGAGATTCTTAGGGAAGCATAGTCCTAAAGCATCAGAGTAGTAGGAGATAGCAATCAGCAAATGATCTTCAAGTAGTCTGAAGAGTATGCCAATAACGGAGGTAGGCTATACAAATGGAAGGGTAGGATTTATATCCCACTCTCTTGAAGCACTAACCAGATGTGACAGGTGCACAAGGCAGAGGAAAAGCTCAACCATCTCATTTAGTGGAGGGACTGGCTGTAGAAGAAATGAAATGGCTTCTAAGTTACATCCTTGGCTTCTGCTCATCTAAAGGAATGGACTTCACAAAAGAAGCAAATAAAACTTTTTTTTTTATTTCCACAACCCACTTCCCTTTCCTCCAGGAACATAAATTGACCTGGGCCATCAAAGCACAGGACAAAAGCTGATAAATGACACAAGGCAAAGGGTTATTAGAAAAATAGATTATACCCAAGGCTCTCCTAGGGACCTAAACCCTGCTCCCCATCAGAGCTCAACAAATGAAACTGAAGACATGAGAGGATGGAAACATGAAACTCCACTGAACAAAGGGGAAAGGAGTCTGGCAGTGAAAAGGGTAGGGTGTGGTTTGCTGGGAAAAGGGGTGAGAAAATAATTTACTGGGGGGATATAATGGTATGTGGTTTCGATCATGTCAACCACTCCGGATCTCACTGAAACTAAATTCTGGCCAGTCTGTGGAGGTAGAAATTGGGATAGAAGAAAGTTTGGAATCCTTCCTTCCCCAGAGGAGATGGTTATTATCCAGCTCTACCTTTTGCCCAGCCTGCCTCCCCTCAAAAAACCTCCAAATTCCATAGCTATAACTTTCATCAGAAAGTGGAATTGGAATGGGGAGAGTCATGAGTCCTGCCCAAATCCTCCAGCCTGGGAACTGGTATGAAGGTTGAAGAGAAGGGATGGGTAGAGGGAAGTTAAAATTAAATATTCCCCCGCCTCTACTCAAACTCAGTCCCTGGGTGGACAGGAAGGGAAGACTAGGCAGCTGTTATCAGGGACCCATGCAGGTGAGGCAGAGCTGGAGGCCAGAAAGTTCCTTAGGCTCCTACAGGGAAAATCGGGGTCAAGGAAGAGCAGGAAACAATGCAGAAAATTTTGGGAGCCTTTAGCCCCAAAACTTGGGCCACCCTCCACCACCACCCGCCCCGCCAGTGCTGACCAGAGGGGCCCCAGCGGGTGGTAGGCTGATCAAGGGCACAGCTTGATGCGGGTACCCTTGGAGAACACCCGGAAGAAAGGGAAGACACGCTCGCCCAGAAAGGCAGCCGAGAAGGTGTGCACGTGGGCCAGAGTCTCTGCGTTGTAGAAGCCCAGGCGCCCAGCCTCGTAGTCCAGGTACACGCCGAAGCGCCGGGGTCTCTCACTTGGGCTCAGCAGGGTCTGCTCCGTCGAGCTCTGTGCCTGGTAGCGTTTGCCGTTGGTGCCCACACACCACACTTCCCTCTGGAGCAGGGGCTGCGGGGGTAGGTGGAGGCGGCGGCGGCGGTGGTGATGGCGTGACGAAGAACTGGCATCCCCGATGCCCACAGAGGAACCCCCGGAGCCCACCTTCTCCCTATGACGACTTGATTCTCGGGCGGCACCCACGGCCCAGCCCCGCCGCCCGCCCACCTCTACCTCCCAGTAGTGCCGGCCAGAGCGGAAGCCCTGGGCCCCCAGTACGCAGCAGTCGGCCGAGAAGCACTTGGAATGGTCAGCAACCTCCTGCCGCCGTTCTGCCAGGCGGACCCCCCGGCGATCAGGAGACAGCATCAGGGCCGGGTGAGCCGTGTCAGGGTCCAGTGTCAGGTCCACTTGTGGGAAGAGGACAAATTCACCAGGGATGGGCCCACTGTTGCCCACCAGCAGCCAACTCCAAGGTGCAGCCTTTCCTAACGCCCTCCCCCACTCACCTTCCAGACCCCCAGCTGTCCTTCGGATCCCACCCCTTCCTACAGGCAGGATCAGGTTCCTATGGGTTCTCTTCCTACTCTTGTTTCCAGGACACTGGGCAGGTCTTCCCTCTGGCCCTGGCTCTTCCTGCCGGCCTCCCCCCAGCACCTACCTGAGCTCAGACAGCAGCCTTGGTTTGAAGCCCAGGGGGCCTACCTGTAGCCTGCTCCATCTCAGCCCCCAATCTTCCCTCCAGAACCTAATCTCAGGTCTGTGAAGGTGAAGGCAAAGGAAGGTCGCACAGGTGACCTCCCTACCTCGAGCAGCCTGACAGAACATCCGGCTCATTTTCCTCACGATGGCGTCTGTCAGGAAGTCATGGCTATGGGGTTGACACGGGTCAGGGGACCAGATCTCTGGGGGCTGCAGCTGTATCTCTTCACACCTGGAGGAAGGGGACCAGGCAGGGGGTGGGACCATGATATTCCCAGGGGAAGGAGAGGAGGAAAGGGGCAGGATAGCCAAAGAGGCAGGGATGGGGAACCAGGTGCCACTAGGTCACAAAGGATAGGGTGAGAACACACCTATTGAAAGTCTCCTTGATGTCCTGGGAATAAGAAACACAAAGAAGGAGAGGGAGAAAGAGAGAGAATCAGCTGTGCAGGGGTGGCCACTTCTCCCTGCTTGATTCCAGCCGTAAAGACTGACATAAACAGGGAGCGAGAAAAAGCACTTCAAGGCCTTCACTAACCACGCACCCATCTCAGTCATCCTGTGCCTCAGCACACCTAACTCATCTCACCCTGCTGAGCCTAGGCATAGAGTGTTCAACCTCAGTAAACTCGTCTTCACAGTATGAAACTCTTTCCTCAACACTCATTTAAAACCCTCCTCCTCCAACTGAACCTCCTTTATTTTCATAAGGTATAATCACACACACACCACATTTTACAGTAACTCCTGTCTTCAGCCTCAAGACCTTTGGGTCTTCAGGAGAAATCCCTGTGGATTCATCCCAGTAAGAAAAGGCTGCTATGGACAGGTGTTAAACAGGGTGCTGGGGAGCAGACAGGGAAGTGGACCCCGCTCACCTTGAGCAGCCGCAGGCCCCCCTGCTGGCTCCGTTCCTGGGCTTCGTTCAGCAGGCGGCTCAGCTGGGCAGCCTGCTCAGCCAGGAGACTGGCCGCTGCTCCCGCCCGGCCCAGCTGGGCTTCGTGCATCTCTCGAAGGCGCCGCTCCAGCCCGGCCTGCTCTTCAGCCAGAAACCTTGTCAGCCGTCCAAACTCGGAGGCCACAGCTGCCAGCTCTGACTTCATCTGGCTCTGGGATGATGCAAAGGAGATGGTGGATACCACCTCAACACACAGAAACATAAACCTCCAATTTGGCAACTGCTGCCCCTCAATCCAAGGCAAAGGCCCTACATCCCAACTGGAAAGAGGCATCTGTCCCCTTTCCCACGCCCAGCCTTACCAGGCATCACTCCCAGCACCCTGGCCCAAAACTCACCCGCCTCTGCCTGCAATACTTCTACCTTAGCTACCTAACTTGACTCATTTTAGGTCTAAGTTTTACTATTCCCTAAGAGAAGCCTTCCCTCCCCTCCATATCTACAGCAGGACTACCCCCTTAAATATCAGTATAGCATGTCTCTCAATTAGAAACGTTATGTTTACATTGGAGTACCCTTTAACATCCTTTTCCCTCACTACACTGTAAACTGTTTGCTACAGGATCCTTGGACCCTGGCATAGTGCCAGCCATGGAATGGGTGCTTGGTAAGAACTTCTGAAATGAATAAATTAAAAATTCAGGAATCAAGATAGGAAGTTAGGGTCCTGGATATATCACTAGTGACCTTCGGAAATTTACTCAATTTTAGATCAGAAATAGGCAAACTTTCTGTAAAGGGCCAGATAATATTTTATACTTTAAAGACGAGGCAAAATCAAGGATATTAATATGTAGGTACTTCTATTATAATAAGGGAAAATGTCTGTCCACTCCCACCCCATTAACCTGAGCTGGGCAATCCCAGATGGTAGACAGGCTTTTTGCCCATGTATCATCAGCTGGAGATATTCCTGGGACCAAGAGTGACAGGCCAGAACGGGGAGGAAAGTCCTGACTGGCCAAGTGGGTGAAGTGAACAGTTAGTTTCTCTGTCCAGTGACACTCAGATTCTTACACCTTCTCTGCACACCAGGAGCCAAGTCTCCATTTGAGCAAGAAGCTGGAGGCAAGACCAACTCCCAGACCCAGATTCCACCACTCAGTGCAAGGCAGCCACCAACAGCGGAGTCCCTAAAGTGTAGGTGGCAACAAGCACAGACAGGCCCCGCACCGGCCAGGGTGGCAGGCACAGAAGAGATGGATGGGGTTGGAGGTCCGACAGGAGGGATGTCCCAGACTTGGTATCTGAAGCTCAGCATCAGGCCATTCCAGTGCCTGAGGGGTGGGATTCGGGGGGGAAATATCTAAAATACTCCTTGGGGAGAGGTGAGAAATGATGAAAAAAGGCTGAGAAACTGGACCAGAGGATGTTGGGTTCTGCAATCCTAACATTCACAAATTCATCCCCTCCATTGGCCCCCTCTCATGCTCAGGGCTGCTCTGCCCACTCCCTGCCATCTATTCTGGGATCTGGGGCTTCTGACGGCTGCTTTATGCATTTTGACTTGCCTCCTTCTGCCCTCTGCTATCCAGTGTGCTGGGCACAGCGTGGTGGGACAATGGCTCTGGAGTTAAATGTCCAGAGTGGTAAGCCTGCTCTGTGGCCTTGAGCCGGACACCCAATCTCTCCAAGCCAGGCTTCTCTCCCCATTTTGGAATCTGGGAATGTATATACCTCCTCACCCTCTAAGGCCCCTCTCTCCTCAGGACGCTGAGGGCGTCTACCCCTCCCCCAGGCTTGGCTGCCCCTCTTCAGATCTAGTCACCACTTGTGCCAGTGGGCAGCCATCCTCCCTGCCCTGACCACAGAGCCAGTCGGCCCTAAGGACATTCACCCACCTTCAGCTCTGTCACCCGCCTCTCCTCCTTGGCTTTCATCTTCTGCACAGCCTCCAGGTGCTTCCTTAGAGGTTCCACATGCCCCTGCAGTTTGGCCTGAGGGAACAGCAAGAGGAAGGCTAATGGCCTGGGCGGGGAGAAGCATCTGCTCTTCCCCATCCTCCCTGCAGTGGGTTGGGCCTCAAAGCCTGATCCCCATCACAGTTACCAAATGAGCATCATACTCCCATCCTCCTCTTCCTTCTCTTCCGATGATGGCAAAGGCTCCAACCCTCCACCTGCACTCATGTCCACAGCCCTGGGTGCGTTTCCTAAAGGTAGGATCCTGACTGGAGAGCCCCACTCGCAGGTGGAGTGTGCCTGGTTGAGCACCTCACCACACAAAGTCCGCCCATATGAATGTTCCTGCCTGTGGTCCTGTCCCCTCATAAGCAATCTTCCTCATAACTTTCATCTCTAAGTACTTTTCTGATTATTTTCACGTGACAAAAATCCATCAGTTGTTCACCACCACTTGCAAAATATGAGGCTCTAACTGCCCCTGCATTTCTAGCCTCCCCTCCTGTACCTACCCTTCTGCAGTCTCTTAGTTTGGGCCATCTCTCGTCTTTTTCTGGATGGTAATACTTCCCAGGCACTGTAATCATTACAAGTGTACCTGCCTTCCCCAGGTCAGAGGGGCTCTTAGGGACAGGGTGGCCACTTTCATTCCTGTTTCTCCCGGTCCATCTGCTTTCTCCCACTCAATCACTTGCTGAATGAAAAACAAAAGCCCTCTCCTCCTAAACACTGAACCTTCACAACAAACATGCACTTCAGCTCTGTGTTCCAATCATTTGTAGCAGTCTTTTTCTTTAAAGTGCTGATAGAGAGACCAAAATGGGTGAGATTAGCCCAAACTATTTATTTCCTTTTTTATGTCTTCTGCATTTATCCCTCCTTTTCCTTGAGGGGTAACACAGGGCAGAAAAGCTCAAGCCTAGACTCCAATCTGATCCTAAATGCAGCCAAGTGTCCTGAAGCAAGCCATGATTCCAGTTTCCTCATCTTAAAATGGGAATTGGGAATAACAGAACCTACCCCTTGGGTAGTATGCTTAGCACAGTGTCTGGTATATAGCAACAGGTCAGTAAATGTTACCTAGTATTCCCTACATAGGCCTTAAGCTGCCAATAAAAACCTGACAATGACCCTTGAACTACAGACGTTACTGACTCAGGGTACAAAAGGCCGTTCTTGTTGGTTTTTTGTTTTTTTTTTAATATACTTTTATTGATTTCAGAGAGGGAGAGGGAAACAGAGATAGAAACATCAATGATGAGAATCATGGATCAGCTGCCTCCTGCACACTCCACTGGGGATAGAGCTCGAAACCTGGGCATGTGCCCTGACCGGGAATTGAACTGTGACCTCCTAGTTCACAGGTTGATGCTCAACCACTGAGCCATGCCAGCCAGGCCAAAAAGCCATAGTTGCACAGGTAAGTGGTTGCAGACAAAAATTATGTAATAAGATTACAATCGACCCATAACATGAAAACAGCAGAAACTACACAAAATTTTGCCTTTTGATATCACTTTCCACTTTTCTCCAGTAGTGTCAATAATTTCAACTCTATTAATACAGAATTTATGATGCTTAAATTTTCCACTTAATATTTTTCCTAAATTGTTGACAAAAAATTCATAAGCAGAAATCCAAATAGAGTACTATGTAAAAAAAATCTTCAAGGACCTTTAACTTTTCTGGAGCTTTATTTATACAGCATTTGTATATTACAACCTACTCAATAAAGAAATATTTCTACAAAACAACACAGCGCCAAGCTAGTGCTAGTCAGTGTACGTATCTAAACAAAACAAACTCCTTGTCTGCAAAACAGCCTATAACTTAGAAAGGGAATCACTCAAATTAGTTCTATATAATAAAACTCATGTATTGACATTTGCTGGTCAGTTACTGTAAGATTATTTGGGTCTATGTGACCTCCCCACATGGCAGAGCCTACTGGAGTGGAATTCAATAGACGTGGTTAACACAAATTAAAATCCAGTTTCAGAAACTCTTCAGAAGTCCTGCCAGGGGAGTGTGAAAAAGGGGTGGGATGCTCATGGATATTCCACCCTGGGATCCAGCGAACAAAGCTGGCTGCACATTGTTTGATGGGAGAATTAACTAGGAACTGAGGGGATATAAAAAGGAAGAACAAAAGGAGCTGGCAACTTCCCCGAAGACTGCACGGCCTACAAGGCAGGTGCCATTACTAACGCAGTGAGTCCCACCACAGGCTGGGCTTCCTGAAGATACTCTCCCATCACAGATTCAGAATCTCTAGTGGTAAAGTCCATTCTATTCTGAAAACCTCCACTAGTAACGTGGCCCATCAGCCAGGCTTGACCATCACTGTGGGGAAGGAACGGTTAACCTGTCACGCAGGGATATTGGTTTGTCGTAGCTGGACCACGTAGCTGAGAAGCTCTAGGCTCATTATTCTAAAATCGGGGCAATGATAATACCTAAACGAGGTTACCCTAGGAATCAGGAGATATGAAAACACAAGTCATAAAACGAGAAAGCTCTGTGCCAATCACATAGAAGCTACCTGCTCCTCTTCCCGGTCACACCCAGGCCTCCTCTAAGCAGTGCTATCTGTGCCGGCTGTCCCACGGCCAAATCGCCTTTACCGATGTCCAAAAAGAGTCAGGACCAAAAGTAGGGGGCAAGATATTAAGCAAAATACAATCAAACTCCAAGATGAAGCTGTATGTCAGAAAAGTCAAACAAACCGATATCCAAATAGTAGTGACCTCGTTAACAGGGTAGGCCGGGGTGCGGGGGTGGGGGGAAGGGGGTAGGGGCAGGGGAGTAGGTCATAACCAAGGCCATCACTTACTAGCAGCTGTGTGGCCCTGTGTATATTACTTAAATCTCTCTGACTGTTTCCCGATCTGTAAAATGGGAATAGAAACCATATCAAACTCACAGGGTTGTTTTGAGTTTTCAATGAGCCAGTCCATGAAAAGTGCTTAGTATAGGGCCTGGAGTGCACAGTGTATGTTCAGTAAATATTAACTTTTAGTCCTGGAGAAAATAAAGTTCAGAGACATTCAGAAAGGTAAAAGCCTCTCTCTCCCTAGCGGCCTGTCACCTGCACTCCTACACTGAGGGCCACTGGAAGTGTGGACGAGCAGTGGCTTTTCCCAGAAGACACAGCCCAGCGACATGGCATCACCAGCTTTGCCCAATTTCCTGAGAAAGCCAGTCCTCCGTGGCCTCCCCTGGGTCTGCTGTCTGTGCACAGGCTCCTTCCCCCTAAGCCTGGTGCCAACGGTGTTTACGGCGGAGAATCACCTTGCGGTGAAGAGATTCCTGGGGGGGGAGACCTTTCCTCTTCCCAGCTCCTTCCTTCCTCGCCGCCCCGCCGAACCCCTCTTCGGCTCCGCTCACCTTGTACTCCTGCACCACCTCCTCCAGCGGCACCACGCTGTGCTGCTTGTGGCTCCTGGACTCCCGGCACACCACGCAGATGGCCTCCTCGTCCACCTCGCAGAAGAGCTTCAGGGCCTCCTGGTGTTTGGGGCAGACGCCCTGCTCGCCCCCGCGGCCGCCGCGGCCCGGCGCGGGGTGCATCTGGCGGATCACCTGGACCATGTTGGCCAGCTGCAGGTTGGGGCGGAAGCTCCTCCGCGGGAAGCTCTTCCGGCACTGGGGGCAGGTGAAGCAGCGCCGCGGGGGCGCCGGGGGCAGCGACGTGACGGGGTCCAGCTCCTCTTCCTCCTCCAGCACCTCCTCCTCGTCCTCCTCGTCCTCCACCCCCAGGTCCTCCTCCATGTCCAAGTAGTAGTCCAGGACCTCCTCCTCCTCCTCCTCCCACACGTAGTCCATGTTGTCCCAGTCGGACCCGCCCAGGCCCCCGGTCCAGAACACTCCTTCCTCCTCCTCCTCGACCTCTTCCTCCAAGTCGCCCTCGTAGTCATCATCCCTCATGGGGGTGTCCCAGCCCCCGCCGGCCCCCACAGCCTCCACTTCCTCCTCGTCCCCTCCGTTCTCCTCCTCCTCCTCCCGGTCTAACTCGTCCCGGTCCTCCTCATCCTCCCCTCCCCACAGCTGGGTCACACACACGCGGCAGAAGTTGTGCCCGCAGCCGATGGACACGGGGTCCGTGAAGTAATCCAGGCAGATGGCGCACACCGCCTCCTCCTGCAGGGTCTGCACGGGGTTGGGTGCCATGGCAACGGCAGCCATCTTAGTGTCCACTCAGCCAGGGTAAAAGGTAGGGGGCCGGGGGGTCTTCCCTCTCAGACGCCCTGACGACCCGGCCCCACCCCCAGCCCTGCCTCTCCACACCTCGCCTCAGGCGCAGGTAGAGAACTGTCCTCCCGACAACCCACCCTCCACACAGGTCCCTTCGCCCAGACGACAAGCGTGTCTCCGCCACGGGAGAGAACACAGGGGAGCGCTGACGCCCAGCCCCTCAGGTGGCCCTGAGTGCAAATCTGCCCCCAACGCTCTCCGGGCCTCCTCATAAACCCCCGCCCCGCCTCACTTCCTGGCTCCGCCCCCTCACTTCCGTTCTCCCTCCCAACACTTCCGGTACCTACAAGCCACCCAGCGAGCGAGTTCCTTCCGCGATCGCGCAACGCCCCCTTCCCGCCCCGGCGCGGGCGACAGGAAGCGACGAGGAGACGCTCTAGCATCCACTCGGGAAGAGGGCGGCAGGGCTAGGACGACGGAGGCCCGCATCTCGGTGGTGCGGGGGCGGGAGCAACGCAGACGAAGCAGAAAGACCGGCCACTCCCAGCCCCCGCCCCTGAGGAGAAATGTCGGGAGACAATGCAATCCTGCGTGGCCGTCCGCTGTCGGTGCTGTGACCGCGTCGGCCCGGCGCCATCCTACCGGCCGGGCACCAACGATTGCAGCCAGCACGCCTCACAGCTGCTGCCGGAAGCAGAGGGGCGGGCCCGGGGAGCGTCTACACAACTTCCGGCCCTTCTAGGCCGAGGACTCCGGCGTGTGAGGACTCGAGCGCCCCTCGGCGACCGCCCCGGGGCGGGGTCTGAGGACGCGCGGTGGGTGGGGCCGGAGACTCTCCCCGCCTCGCACTCGGGCGGCATCCCCGCACCCGTGATAGAACGGCCGCCCGGTCGCTTCGCATTTAATATCAGAGGCACGTTCCTGACTGCACGGCCGTTCAGGGACAGAGTGGCAAGTCGTTCATGCACATGCGCATGGGGGACGCTCGGACTGTAAAAAGGCGGGCTCTCCAAGCTGCTTTTTCTGTTTTGAGAGAAAGAGGACGTTTGTGAAAGCTGGGGACAGTGAGACAAGGAAGGGCTCGGTCAGGAGAAGCAACAAGTGCTCTGCTCCGGCTTCTAGCAAAGTTATGGGAAATAGGTGACCGAGGCGGGGCGCTGCCAGCTCTCTGCAGAGTCAAGGAAAAGGGGGCCTCGCGGCGTGTTCAGGGGCGAGCCCGGCGCCCCGGCTCCCCTGCCTGCAAGTCTGGTCTGGTGAGGGCCCTTAGAGTGTGCGGGGTGCGCGCCGCGGGAGGGGTGGGGCGCGGGCGGGAGGAGGCCCTTCCAGACGCACCGACGGCGAAAGGCGAGGCGCCCCGCAGTGTGCAGGGCGCTGCCCGCTGTGAGGGGGAGGCGGGAAGTGTGACATGTGCTCCATGTTTTCATAGTCCCGTGTCCACTCGCATGAAATGAGCATGACGGAGCCTCTCAGAGGGTTTTGCCCTGTGCAGCCAGAGCCCACGTCGTGCTGCGTGGCGCCCGGCGAGGTGCTAAGAGGCCGCTCCCCGCTGCCGCCGAAGAGCACCCGGAGCGGACGTGCTGTGCGAGCGCCAGCGGCCGGTGGGAGGGGTACTTCTCCATCTGTGTCCTTCTGTACCTTTTGGATTTCGAACCCAATGAATGTCTTGCCTTAAAGAAAAAGAAAAAACTTTTCTAAGTGCCATCGACTCCGCCAGCTGCGCGCCACTCTTGCTCCGCGAGATCCGGAAACTCCGAGGTCTGCTTCCGTGGGTCCCGGCCGCAGCGCGGGGGCTCGGGACGGGTTTGGGGCGTCGAGAAGGTCTGTCCAGGTGGTAGCACTGCCTGAGATGTCGCCGTTAGCGTCTCTGTCCCGTCGATTATTTGTGCGAGAGCAATGCTGTGACTCATGAAGCTTTTTAAAAATGTGTCGTTTAATTTTTAAAAAATAAAATGTGTCGTTTAATTTTTAAAAAATAAAATGTGTCGTTTAATTTTTTAAAAAGACTGCGTGGAAGTTACAGGGCCATTGTTCTTGTACGGAACCCCCGTGAGTGCCGGCGCTGCGGGGTGCGGGATGCGGGTGGGGGCGCTCCAGGGGGACCTGTGCCTCCTAAGCGGTGCGGCCCAGACCGCGCACCCCGGTGGCTGGGCTGCCCGAGGCCGCCCGGAGCGGCGGGCCCTGCGGGGGCCAGAAACTGCGGCCACGACACCTGCGCGCAGCTCGGCGGCGGCGCGGGGAGCTCACTGCCCCGGAGCTTGGCGGCCCGTCGCCCGCCGCCCGGCCCGGGGGGACTCAGGGAGGTGTCTGCCGGGCTCGGGAGCAGCGGTTTCCGTAGTGTAGTGGTTATCACGTTCGCCTCACACGCGAAAGGTCCCCGGTTCGAAACCGGGCGGAAACAACGGTCTCTTTTTGGTCTCGTTTCTACCTGTACGGTCACCTCCTCACCCCATCACGTCGAGGACAGGTGGCTGTCTCACGGGAGAAGGGCGTGTGCCTGCGTACCTGTATCTCTGTTTTGGGGGGTCAGGGGCGGAAGCGGAGCCACCGCAGGCCCTCCACGGTGCTCGCAGTGTAAATTCAGGTCTGGAACCTCAGCCCTTCTTTTGATCTTTATCTTCCCCTCGGGAGCGGCTGGGCCATCTCTCCCACGTCGGGGGACGGAGCCGGGCACACGCGGCCGCTCCATAGTGCTTGCACAGTTGGTTCTTTTTTTTTTTTAATTTTGTTTTATTGCTTAAAGAATTACAAAGGGTAGTACATATGTCTCCTTCCCCACCCCCCACCCCTTGACCTTCCCCCGGCCTCCCCTACCCCGCAGTGTCTTGTGTCCATTGGTTATGCTTTTATGCATGCATACAAGTCCTTCGGTTGATCTCTTACCACCTCCCCAACCCTCCCCGGCCTTCCCACTGTAGTTTGACGGTCTGTTCCATGCTGCTCTGCCTCTGTATCTACTTTTGTTCATCAGTTTATAATGGTCTTTATTATCCAGAAAAGAGTGAGATCATGTGGTATTTTCCTTCATTGACTGGCTTATTTCACTTAGCATAACGCTCTCCAGTTCCATCCATGCTGTTGCAAATGGTAAGAGTTCCTTCTTTTTTACAGCAGCGTAGTATTCCATCCTGTAGATGTGCCACAGTTGGTTCTTTTTTTTTTCCAGTCCATCTTTTAATTTTTTTGAAAAACTCCTGACATTACAGAACTAAACTGAAATGTATTAATATTCCACTCTTACATTTCCATGACAAACAAACAAACAAAAAAATTCATGAGCCAAAAAAAACACACACACACACACAAAAAAAAAAAAAACAGGGAGAAGCTTATAAAACTAAATATGGATCTCAGCATTAACAGCTGAACAGAGAAAGGAATTAAAACGCTTTAATTAAAAAATCACGAGTGGATGATAAAGTGTGTAGAAACTGAAAATTTCTAAACTATTTAAAACCTGGAATCGCTAACTGTTCAGAAAGTACACAGATGGATCATGGGTGGTGGTGAACAGCAGAAAGGGATTATGGATGAATCTGCATTGTTCTAGCTGTTCCCCATGCGACCCGTCTCCCAAGAAAGCCTGACATTGATTAGATATTGAGTCAGGCTAATGCTGGCAGCAGATCCAGTGATGGTAACCTGCCAATCAGTGGATCCTTCCACTGGGTTCGCAATTTTGATCTGCGCCCCAGACATCTGACGGATCTCATTGATTTTGGCGCCTTGACGCCCGATTGTGCAGCCAATCAGATCGTTTGGAATGGTGAGTTCATGAGAAGTAGTCTGAGCAGATGCATCCAAACCTGCACTGAATCCGGTGTTGCCATGCGTCATGGGAAAATGAGACTGTTGCATTGCCAACTGGTGCAGCTTGGTCAAATCTGGCTGTGGAATGGCATACTGTCCTTGAATGGTATAGGCCTGACCACCTGCAAAGATGACTGGTGAACTGGACGGCTTGGGCCGGCCTGGGATGGTCACGCCCTTCGGGGGGACTCCAACATGACCACGCAGATCTGTTTCACACCCTCAATGATGGATTGCGGAATGCCAGCAATGGTGATGGCCCGCTCAGTTGAGTTGGGGAGCATATCCCCTGCCACCTGGACTTGAGCTCCTGTACGCTCTCTTATTTCCTTGATCTTGCAACCACCTTTCCCAATGAGAGCCACACTGACTAGCAGGCACCACCAGCCGCAGGGTGCCTGGGGGTCTACTGGCAGCTGTGCTATTGGTCATAGAGCTGCTGATGTCCTCCTCCAGTTTGTCAATGATCATAGCGAAGGCTTTGAAGATGGCATTCGTGGGTCCAGCCAAAGTGATAATTCTCAGGACAATTCCCTTCGGAGATGTTGATACGTGCACCACTCTCCTCACGCATCTTCTTAACTGGTTCTCCTTTCTTTCCGATGATACTGCCAACTTCCTTCCCATGCGTAAGTAGCCGGATGGTGAGAGTGACGTTTAATCCACCCTCAATCACACCGGTGTCCATGTCGAGCAGTATTCTGGGGAGCTGGACTTTGAGTGGTCAAGTCTTTGGTCACTGGTGAGGGGGAGGGAGGGTGAAAGCCAAGAACTGCAGGCGCGAGGCGACTGAGGGGAAAAGGGGCGCGGGCGGGAAGGGGAAGGGCGGGAGGCCGGGGCGGAACAATAGGGGCGGGCGGGAAGGCGAGGGGGGCCCCCCCCCCCCCCGCGGGCGGGCGGGCAGGCGGAGGAGGAAGGGGGAAAGAGACCCCGGGCCGGTGGAGGGCGGCGGAAGGAGGGCGGGCGGGCGGGAGAGGGCCCAGGCTGCGGCTGCTCCGGCTGCTGTCTCTGCTGGTCTCCACAGTTGGTTCTTAAAGTGTATCCCCATCCCTGCATCTGAGTCTTGGTCCCCATCCCTGCATCTGAGTCTTGGTCCCCATCCCTGCATCTGAGCCTTGGTCCCGGTCCCTGCATCTGAGTCTTGGTCCCGGTCCCTGCATCTGAGCTTGGTCCCGGTCCCTGCATCTGAGCTGGTCCGTCCTGCATCTGAGTCTGGTCCTCATACCTGCATCTGAGTCTTGTCCCGGTCCCTGCATCTGAGTCTTGGTCCTCATCCCTGCATCTGAGTCTTGGTCCCGGTCCCCTGCATATGAGTCTTGGTCCCCGTCCCTGCATCTGAGTCTGGTCCTCATTCCCTGCATCTGAGTCTTGGTCCCGGTCCCTGCATCTGAGTCTTGGTCCCCGTCCCTGCATCTGAGTCTTGGTCCCGGTCCCTGCATCTGAGTCTTGGTCCCGGTCCCTTATCTGAGTCTTGGTCCTATCCTGCATCTGAGTCTTGGTCCCGGTCCCTGCATCTGAGTCTTGGTCCTCATCCCTGCATCTGAGTCTTGGTCCCGTCCCTGCATCTGAGTCTTGTCCTCATCCCTGCATCTGAGTCTTGGTCCCCGTCCCTGCAATCTGAGTCTTGGTCCTCATCCCTGCATCTGAGTCTTGGTCCCCGTCCCTGCATCTGAGTCTTGGTCCCGGTCCCTGCATCTGAGTCTTGGTCCCCGTCCCTGCATCTGAGTCTTGGTCCCGGTCCCTGCATCTGAGTCTTGGTCCTCATCCCTGCATCTGAGTCTTGGTCCCGGTCCCTGCATCTGAGTCTTGGTCCTCATCCCTGCATCTGAGTCTTGGTCCCCGTCCCTGCATCTGAGTCTTGGTCCTCGTCCCTGCATCTGAGTCTTGGTCTCTTGAGACCAAGCATTAGCTGTTGCCCAGCTAGTTCACACCGTCAAGTATGAGGCTCTTCATGTCCATGTTGTGGGTTGGAGTCCCGCGTTGGGCGTGTTCTCTTTTGCAGACGGTGAGGGCCTTCAGGCCACCGTTCCACGGGCTGAAACCCGCCTGCCTACCTTCAACACGGGCCAGGTGCCTCTGTTACCGGAAGACCAAAGAAAGACCAGTAACTCCCCGAAGCTGCAATGGGACCCCAGGACTCGCCCTGGACGTTCATCAGCCCAAACCTTAGTCCTGAGAGGTGCCAGCCCCTTGCGAGGTGGTGGTGAAGTCGGGATTCCGCTCTCTCAGCGCTGCCGCCTGGTGTCCAGGTCGAGAAAGAGGCGAGGTGCCTTTTGTTATCTGAGACCCTCATCTTCAGATTATCCTCTCTACCCTCGATTTTAAGCGTTGATCTTTTGTGAAACGTTGTCCCACACATTCCAGCCTCTACATTTCTCCCACACATAAAGGAATGTAAAATACCCTTTATTTTGGAACACCCTACCTAACCTGAACAGCCTCGGTTACTAGTCTTGTCACAGAAGTTGCCCTTAACTGCAGTTGAAATGCATTCCTTTCGTTGACTGTTTCCTTAGCCCATTTTCTATTTTCCGGCTGGAGAAGTCCCCCCCATACACAGGAGACCCCAAGAGCAGCCAGATGATCATATAAAGCGAAGTGTAGCCCAACTTGGGGAGACGCGGTAGCATGATGCCCCGGGAGGGCAGCCTGCTCAGAAATAGATTGCAGTTTGTAGAATAGGCAGGGTTGCCAGTTCAGTCCTTGTTCCTAGGAGCGTTGCTGTCACTACGCTCTTATCTTGCAACATGTGAATCTAAACACCCTGGTGTTGAAAGAGTGTGAATTTTGATATTTTGTCTTGCACAGAAGCTGTAGATTCCAATGCAAATTGTGGTTAGACCTACCCGTGTGCCTCAGTGCTTGAGCGTCCACCTATGAACCACCAGGTCAGGGCACATGGCTGGGTTGTGGGCTCCCTCCCCAGTGGGGAGAGGGGTGTGTGTAGGAGGCAGCCAATCGATAATTCTCTCTCAGCATTGATGTTTCTCTTTCTCTCTCTCTTACCCCTTCCTCTCTGAAATCAATAAGGAAAACTCCAGAAATAAACATGAGTTTTAAATTGTTCGCCATTCTGAGTAGCAAGATGAAATCTCATGCCATGTCAATCCCTCTGGCCAAGGATGTGAATCATCCCTTTGTCCACAGTCTCCAAGCTTTATATGCCACCCCTGGTTAGTCAGTTAGTAGCCATCTGGGTTATCAGATCCCATGTTAGGGTATTGAAGTGCTTGTGTTCAAGTCGCCCTTCTCTTACTTACTAATGGCCCTCCGGTGCAAGACTACTAGTGCTGGCCATTCGGATATGCACATGTACTTCCTATACATTCCTATGTGTGCACAGGAAAAAGCATAGTTCTGGTTTCAGGCGTCGAGGGGGGTCTTGGGATATAGCCCTGCAAACAAGTGGGTGCTACTGTAATGAGAGCAACCTTGAACAGGTTGGGAGAAGCCTAAGGGGACATTTCCAGGACGCGTGGATCTGAAGCTTGGGGAAAGCCGTCATTGCTAGAGCCACAGGTGTGGGAATAAAGGTTGGGTCAAGCTGTGGGGGGGACTCTGACTGTCCAGGGAGATGGTGGAGGAGTTGGAGGAGGAGGAAAGGAAGCAGGTGAGCTTCCACCAAGGCCAAGGGAGTCGAAATGGGCCAAAAGGTGTAGAATCCAGTGATGGTCGAGTAAAGGACAGCGGTAACGCATCCATGGCCTGGGACACCTGCAGGCTCCCGGTGACTTGACCACACATCAAGGATTCTTACTCCATAGGGCTCAGCCTCTGTTCCTATTCCTGGTTCCACAGGAATAAGCGTAATATTTTGCAATATTAAGCCATCATTACTACTTTTAAGTTTGCTTATATATAGATCTACGTATAACATACATTAAAACGCATCCCAATTCTGTACATTAAATGCTAGGGTTGATGAGTTTTATTTTTATAAAATACTTAAGAGATTTCATTAAGTTTTCAAAATTTAATAAAATTTTAGCTTTACTGAAATATCACTGACTTAAAATTTGATATTCATTCATTTCAATCTCCTCTCTTAAAACAGATAATTTTATATAACATAAGAAATATGTAATTATTTTGAAAGCATGTGTAAAATTAATTTCATTTTTACCTATTTGCATTTATTTTAATTTACATTTCGATGAAGATATACTCAAATCTCATATTCTTTGAGTGCATTTTGTGCTTCTTTAACATATTTTTATTGATTTCAGAGAGGAAGGAAGAAGGAAATAGAAACATCAAAGATGAGAGCGTCATTAACCAACTGCCTCCTGCAGGCTCTTTCACTGGGGATGGGGCCCCACAACCCGGGAATATGTCCTGGCCGGCATGTCTTGGTTTATAGGTCAATGCTCACCCACTAAACCACGCTTAGACAGGCGTATTTTTTGTATTTTAATTCTTTAGCTCTTAACTGTCAATAGGGAACAAGTTATGTGAAAATTTAAACCTTGCAACTGTCTCCCTAGAATGATTCCATATATGCCACCCCTGGTTAGTCAGTTAGTAGCCGTCTGGATTATCAGATCCATAGAACCAGGGCCTAGCTAGAACCATAAACACAGTAATGGACAGAGTTAACCAGGCTCAAGTCTTCGAAGCTACATTTTACCTTCCCTTCTGCGAGGCCCGCTGCTTTGTTCACAATTTTTTTCTTTTTCTGATTTCTGGACGTGACTGATTTCCCGACCCATTAACGGGTCGCGCTCTACAGTTGGACAAAAATCGTTACCAGGGACACCGGAGTATTCATATTCCGGGACTCTGACTGGGAGGCGGGCCTGCGGGCCCGGGCGGTGGCCGTGGCTACACCCTATAGGACGCAGAGGAAGGGGCTGCTACCGCCTGTTTCCGTAGTGTAGTGGTTATCACGTTCGCCTAACACGCGAAAGGTCCCCGGTTCGAAACCGGGCGGAAACAGCTGCCGAGGTTTGCCTTTTTTCCCATCGAAGAGTTTCTCCCTCGCAATGTAGGTGCACGTGCACACATATGCGCGCGTTTTATTCGTACTCCTTACAGTCCCGGACCATAACAAGGCCACACAGGCGGGATTGCCACGCGACGACAAGTGGAATATTAGAAAGTGCAGGAAGGAAGGATCGGAAATATCCGGTGGAAGTGAGTTCGGGAAATGTTTTCCCAGGACCACAGGGGCGATCGCAATACCGTGCACACCGTGGACAGCACCTCGCGGGGGGGCCTGGCCTGCGGGGGGCGGGGTGTCCCGCAGAGGACCCCACAGTCCCGTTCACGCGGGGGGCCACCGAGGCTCCGACGCTCGGGGGAAGTGGTAGATGGAGCCAAGGGCCGGGAGAAAGGCGCTCAGCACAGCGGTCCTGCCGCGGCCTCCCGGGGACCCCGCCGCCCCCGCCCGCGCCGAGGGCCGGGGGCAGAGGCGGCGTGAGCCTCGGAGAAGCAGCCCGGCGCGCGGGACCCCAGCCCGAGCTCCCGGTCCCCCCCCATACAGCCCGAGTCCGCCTGGAAAAGGGGGTGCACGCTCTTGCACACCTGACGGGGCACCCTTACACCTGTGACAAGCAACTAATTTCCCTGCTGTTCTGCCAAACTTGGAAGCCAAATCAAGAAAACATCAAAGCGGAAAATCAAATTCTCTTTAACGGTTTATGTGTCTTAAATGTAGACGAAGGGTTCCTGACTCGAAGCATAGGCAGTGATGGCAAGGCTGGTGAGGCCGCCTGCACTCTGTAAGCAGCGATTAAACGGAGCAACTTCTAAGCCGAGCTGGAGCTGCTAGGCCAGCGCAACTGCCGCGCAGCCTGCTGCCTGGCCCCTTAGGGATGTTACCACCGCAGAACAGCCTTGGACTGGCCCGAGGCGACCTATGCTTGTGAAAGGCCTGTCAGCAAAGATAACAAGAAAGCAGTCATTATGGCTGCAGGACTGATGACTCGCTGAGGGAAACTAAAAACATGGCTGAGAATTAACATCACTATGTTATGTCTCCCGCACCAATAGAAATGCCTTCCTTCTGTTGGTGTAATTGTTCCCCTTCCCCTTCTCATAAAACCCCTTGCCTTTGTCTCCTAATCCGAACACTGTTTGGGCTTCTGGGTGACTCGGTGCTCACAAACAGCTGTTTTTATTGATCGCAAATAAATGTGTGTTGCCTCTCACTGTGAAAGGCCTTTTTACCTTTTGGTTAACAATTCCAATAACTTGCCCACAGAAATCAATGCCGTGCCCATTTCCTTGTCATCGCCTTGCTCTTTCATACTGACGTGTATGCCTTCTCAGAATGTATAGATGTACTCACCCAAGGAGGAGGGCCAGGGCCAGCCATGGATCTTAGAGAGTAAGGGGAGTGAAGAGTGAAGAATTCGCAACCCCATTTGGAAGAATCCTCCAAGTTCCCTTGCTGACCCCATTTCTTTCCACCACCACCACTCCCCCCCCCCCCCCACCCACCCCACCTCCTTAAATTTCACTGACTGGATTGAGATGAGTCAGTACAGACCCCACCTCAGGCTTTGGACTGCCGGAGTGTCTTCTGAATCACCCCCTGGCCCCCCCCCCCCTTCAAGCTGACTTCCTTGGTGGCCCCAGGACTCTGGGAGGTCAGAACTGTCACTCAGGCCTGTCACTCTTCTCCAGGTGGGTTTTGATCGGCGCCTCAGCTAATGTGAGTCTCGTCATCTTCCTTGCGGAGACAGTAAACAGATCCAGAACAACACAAGTAACCTCGCAGCACTGGCGGGGCAGGAAGCTGGTGTGAATCAGATTTCTTTGGGGTTACGCTTAATGCTGACCTGTCATTATGGCTTTGTAGCTTCCCTAGACTGACCTGGTTTCAATGACACTATGATTCTCTTTTTTGAGGCGGAACCTGTAGCTGCTTGTCAGTGTGGTTGCTTGTCAGTGGAAGCCCCTTTCCACCGACCCCTTTGTCCTCTCAGCATCGCCCCCACAATTTGAAAGCATCCTTGTTTCCTGGTGGCAATCCCACCCTGGGCCTAGCTAAATCTTTCCTGCCCTGGGATGCAGGGGATTTCAGGGAACTTGAGTTGTTGGTTTTTTGTTTTTGTTTTTTTGTTTTTTTCAGTGAAGACTACAAGAAAAGAGCCAAACCTGGGTGCCAGTACAGTACACAGGGCCAAAGGTCCCTGTCTCCCCACATCTAAGTTACCCTAGGGAGATAGTTTAGAGGATGTGAATTCCCATTGAGGATTCTATTTAATTGTAGTTTTGCTGGATCTTTACTTTTTTTTTCCCTCAAATAAATATTACTCCACAGCATCATTACTCTATAAAATTTTCTACCTGAATGTTTAACCTTTCACTAAAAGTAACTGTAATACTCTTTGTTTTATTTTTAAACCTTTTTATTAGGAAATTTAAAGTAGACAGAATGTTATTGTGAAACCCCAAGTACCCATCTCCCAGCTTCCGCAATTTTCTCTTTCCACCATTCCTGTTTCACCTCTGCCTCCACCACCTCCCACCCCCTTGCTCTTTTCTTTATAGTCCTCAGATTCCACAGGCTATCCTTCTGTAGTCTCTCTGTTGACCGTCTCCCCTTCCCTCTGGTAGTCCGGTACTCCGTAGACCTTCAAAGTTTAGGAAATAATATCAGTAGCTACAGATCCCATGAACTGGGCTGTGGTATGGACTAGGCACTGGCAACAAACCTACGGTGTGCCACTATGAAAAGGAAACTTCATCTATTTATTTGTTACAGTGCAGTAAGAATATGGGCCAGGCCCCTACCCTCCTGTTTACCTTCTGATAGGCAAGTAAAATAGCAAGCAAGTAAACAGATGAAGACATAACAAGAGAGCTATAAGGACTGTGAGAAAATTAAAGACGATGATCTGATAACGTGGCAAGCAAGCAGACAACAACAGTAGAGAGCTGGGCCGGGAAAGATGCATCAGAAGAGGTGACAATGAGCGGAGACATGAAGCTAAAGGGCCAGCCTTCCCAAAGTATTAGGAAAGAGGCCCAGAGTAGGAGGGAGCTTGTGGGTTCAAGGACAGAGGGAAGACCAGGGGTTTGGAGGGTAAGGAGCCACAGTATACCTCCTTGGCTCTTCATCCTGATGACTCCATCTCCTCCACCATTTGCTGTTTTTCTTTGCAAGTGGATTGAAAAATGAGTGGAGGCCCTCGCTGGTTTGGCTCCATGGATGGAGCATCAGCCTGCGGACTAAAGGGTACTAGGTTCTATTCCAGTCAAGGGCACATGCCTGGGTTTCCGGCTCCCTCCCCAGGAGGGGGCGGTGCAGGAGGCAGGCAATCAATGATTCTCTCTCATCATTGATGTTTCTCTCTCACTTTCCCTTCCTCTCTGAAATCAATAAAAAATGATTGCAAGTAAGCAATAAACCTGGGTGCTGTGGGTTGGGAGGTAGAGGAGGGAGTCTGCAGCAACAATCAAGATTCAGATACCAACTGTGCAACCTAACTAGTGCCTCCTCTTCTCCCACTAAATGAGGGCTCCAATACATAAATCTATAATTGTCACTTGAAATGTCCATGAGAATAGCACCAATGGCTTAGATGTTCAAGATGACACTTAATGAAAGGATTCTTTAAAATATTGCTAGTTTATAAGAAAAACAATAATATTTGTAAGTTGGTTTATAACCTTAAGAATAACTAGACTTTAACCTTTACAACTGCAATGCATTGAATAGTCATCACAAAACAAGTGTGCATTCTTCTCCATATTCAAACACCTCCCTCCTTGCCCTTAGACACCAAACATCTCAAATAACAACAGAAAGAGTTTCCCAAAATATCCAGTTATTTTAAGCCAGTTGGTCCTGAAACAGAATGGGGAAGCAGGTCATTTGGGGTCATCTTTTTGGCCACTCTTCCTGTTTTTGCAGCAGGTGGCTCTGGTTGACATTTCGTCTTCCTCCTTACCCAAAAGTCACATTCCCCAGGACACCAGCATGTGATTGAGACCTGTCTCTTATCTGGGGGACTTGTACCCTTAAACCCATGTGACGTGATATACATGGCAGTGAAATAACGGGGTGAGCATTTGACGTGGGCTGGGCCATTTCTCCCGATGCCTCACAGATCCTGGGAGAATGACTTGGTGAAGTCTGGTAAAGGGGAACCAGGGACTTAAGAAAGACCTGAGACTGGAATATTTTTAGACTTGTTAGAAAATACGCACAAACATATTAAAATTGGAGATGATATTTTAAGATGAAAATATTCAAGTGGATGGTTGATGAATAATTTCTATATAAATTGTATATAATCATTATTGTAAGACCACTGCACAAACTACATGTATGTGACACCAGCCAGTAAGAAAATCATTTACAAACTTAATTTCTTACATCTGGTTGGATTCTCCCTGTCCAAGGAAGAAGATCTACAGAGTAAAAAATAACTGAATAGCCCTTTCCAATGAGGTTGTGGCTTTGCAAGAGAAGAAAACATGACGGCCTCTAAAGAAACAGGCCTGAGAAGAGAAGAAAAACTATGAGATTATGAACCATAAACCAGAGTGACACGGTGACCTGCAGAACCTTTTGTCTGAGTGTGCTCCTGTGAGAGGCAAGAGGAGAGTTCTTTTCCCTGCCAGGCGGTGCCCTGCAGGCCCTGCCATGGGTATCATCCTGCCAGACAGACAGTGAGGAGCCCTGGCCATTTTAAGGGTGTGGGGGAGGAGGGAGCCAGATGTTTAGTTATTTTTATTTTTATTTTTTTGCTAAAGCAGCCCATTGCTACCACAGCAGTGGAGAAATAGGCAATCTCATTCATAGCTGATGGGAGGGAATATCAGCTGGTAGGATCCACAACTGGGTGATTTGCCTATTTTTATCAATTACAATAGCATCTATACATTGACCCAGTAATCTCACTTCTGGGAATGTGCCCTGCAGATATGAATGTAAAAATGAAAAATGACAATGGTATATGCTTACTACCTGCAGCATTAATTGTAATAACAAGAGATTGGAAACAACATAAATGTCCATCAGCAGGTGATGAGTTAAATAAACTATGATTCATCTACAGCAGAATAGTATGAGGCTGCAAAAAGAGATTGAGGACATTTTATATGTCTTGAGATAGGAAGATCTTCAAGCTATAACAGAGCTGTAATTATATTTTTGTGTAAGTAAAGGGAAATAAAATATGTCCACTTCTAGTATAGACCCAAAATAAGTGAAAGCAGAAATTCAAATGGATATTTGTACACCCGAGTTCATAGCAGCATTATTCACAAGCCGAAAGATGGAACCAGCTCGTGTGTCCATTGAAAGATGAGAGGGTAAACAAAATGTATTATATACATACAATGGATTCTTTTTCAGCCTTAAAAGAAAGGAAATTTTGACACATGCTACAACAGGAATGAACCTTGAAGACATTATGCTAAGTGAAGTAATCCAGTCACAAATGGACAAATATTGTATGATTTTTCTTATATGAGATACCTAGAGTAGGCGAACTCATAGGAACAAAAAGTAGAATACCAGGAGCTGGGGGAAGGAGAGACTGGGACATAATTGTTTACTGGGTCCAGAGATTCAGTTGGGGAAGATGTCAAAGTTCTGGAGATGGATTGTGGTGACGGTTACACAACAACAACAACATGAATGTGTATAAAGCTGCAGAACTGTACACTTAAAAATGGTTAAAATGGCAAATTTTGTTATGCATATTTTACACAATTTTTTAAGAACTCATTTTGTCCAGGTAAACAGGATAGATAAATAATGAACAAGAGTGTAGCCATAAAAAGCTTAAACAAATATCGCACACAGGCAATGTCCATTACAGAGTTTCTTCGGTTTTCCAAGCTGTCAGGCAATGTATGAAAACAAAAAATACCCGCTCGCCCAACGTGGGGCTCGAACCCACGACCCTGAGATTAAGAGTCTCATGCTCTACCGACTGAGCTAGCCGGGCGCGGTGGCGACAGCCCGCCATATCTCCAGTCAATAATTATTGCCTCACTGTGGGCTTAGGCCTGCATTCAGCCGGAGGGGGGCTCGGAAACAAACTCGGAGGATTGTGCCCGCCCGTCCCTCCTACTGCCGTCAGTTTCCTGCTTGTCCTTTGCCAGGAACCTGCCCTTTTCCAGCCCCGTGAAGCTCACGGTGCGAAGGGAATACGCGCGCAGGACGATGCCAGTGGCCCCATCACCCTGTAATGTTTTAATCTGGAGTCAAAAGGCAGCGTCAGGGGATGGGAGAGGCGAGGGCCGCAGCCGACACCTCCAACGTGGGCAAAACGCCACGATCAGGGGCCGGTGAACACACCATAGAACATACAGGGGACATAGTATAGAATTGTACAGCTGAAACTATATAATTTTATTAACCAGTGTCACCCAATAAATTTTTTAAAAAAGGAGACAGCAGTGTCTGAGGCTTTCCCTGGGGCTGGGAATACATTGCGTTCTTGAGTTTGGGAGACAAAGTAAAAAAAGCGCGATCCCACGCTGGAGATGCCGGGGATCGAACCCGGGGCCTCATACATGCAAAGCATGCGCTCTACCGCTGAGCTACATCCCCCACTTGCTAGCACCTTCCTCCCTGCTCTCTCTTAGCAGTTTCGTCGTGCAGGGCGTGTGCACATAGACGGTCTCCGGGGCGCACGGTACCCCAGAAGTTGCAAACCCCGGCGGGCAGCGTCCCGAGGGTTTCCAGGGCTCTCTACTAAATGCCTACGGGGGCGCCGGCCTAGACGGAAGGACGCCCCGGGGAGGACCGGGCTGGGATAAACACCTGGAGGCCGCGGTGGAAAAAGAAGGGGAGGTCATTTGATGTGAAGCGGAAAAGAAAGGAAGACTGTGCAGGATGCTGTGTTTATTTATTTATTTTTTAAAAAAAGGAGTGTAGTAAATATAATATTTGTATACAATAATTCAGAATTGCTTGGGATGGGGAGGGAACTGGAGTCTAGGCGATAGACAGACTTTTCACTATAAACCGCTGTTTTTGAATCACGTCCAAATCAATTCAACCCAAGAAAAGTTTAGGGAGCGCCTACTAGATACCAAGAATTGCTCTAGAAAACTGGTGGTCCAATGGTCCAAAATCACATAGGCCATCGCTCTAACAGCTCGCATTCCAGAGGAAGTAGATGCTGGATTGAAAATGGTTAAGGTGTGATTGTAAACAGGCTTCCTTGAGAAAGGTAACTTTTTTTTTTTTTGAGAAAGGTAACTTTTGAAACAAGATTGGAAGGAGGTGGGAAGAGAGCCAGGCACGTGTCTGGGAGAAGAGAGGTCCCAGTCAAGAGCCAGTTCAAAGGCCGTGAGGTAGGGCCTTTTGACGCGTTGCAGGAACAGCAAGGAGGTGCCTGTGGCTGGAGCAGAGTCCATAGGACAAGGGTAAGAGATGAGGGTACAGAGGAGGCCCAGTGCAAGGAGGGGGAGGAAGACTGAGGTGGGGCTGACAGGTGGGAGCCACTGGCGGGTTTGAGCAGAGAAAGGCCACGATTTGATTTAAAAGTAACATTTCCACAGGATTGTTCTCACAGCTGGGTGAAGCGAGGGCGGCAGAGTGGGACAGAAGGGGAAAGATTTGTTTCTCGTTGGAGATGATCCAATGGAGGGAGAGACTGAGGACTCGGGGTGAGGTGTGCACCATTTTTCCCTCTCGGAGTCACAGAGGGCTCCCTGTTTTTGTCCTGAGCCCCCGGAGGGTTGGAGTGAGGAAGCACGTGGTGGTGCAGATCAGAAGTCCAGGGTGGAGATGCGACGCTGGAGCTGAAGGTGGAAGCCAGGGCTCCTGGGTCCTGGGCTAGGCCTGTGTGCTGTGGTGCCACAGGGATAGGGGCACCTAGTAAAGTGCCAGAGATCAGAAGGGAGTAAGCACAGGCAGGGAGAAGAGATGGAGGCAGCAGGTTAGAGCCATAGAGCCATAGAGCCATAGAGCCACAGAGCCACAGAGCCACAGAGCCATAGAGCCAAGAGCCATAGAGCCACAGAGCCACAGAGCCACAGAGCCAAGAGCCATAGAGCCATAGAGCCACAGAGCCACAGAGCCACAGAGCCATAGAGCCACAGAGCCACAGAGCCATAGAGCCATAGAGCCACAGAGCCACAGAGCCACAGAGCCACAGAGCCACAGAGCCACAGAGCCATAGAGCCATAGAGCCATAGAGCCACAGAGCCACAGAGCCACAGAGCCACAGAGCCATAGAGCCATAGAGCCAAGAGCCATAGAGCCACAGAGCCAAAGAGCCATAGAGCCACAGAGCCACAGAGCCATAGAGCCACAGAGCCATAGAGCCACAGAGCCATAGAGCCACAGAGCCACAGAGCCACAGAGCCACAGAGCCATAGAGCCATAGAGCCAAGAGCCATAGAGCGGGGGACACGTCGGAAGGGCCGGGAAAGGGTGTCAGGAAGGAGGAAGCATGAGCCGAGAGGGCAGGTGGGGTGAGGCCCGAGAAGGGGTCTTTGCCTTTGGGTTAGGATCGCTCAGGTCACTGGTGCCTTTAACCAGAGCGATTTCTGGGGAGAGGGAGGGCGCAAGCTGGGCCCTCCGGGGGGGGGGGGCGGGGGGGGGCCTGAGTCAGGGCTGCAAATAATGCTAGCAGCTCTGGAGGAGGCTGAGGAGATAACGGGGGGCGCATAACATCGAGTAAACTGGGAGAATTTACTGTCAATGTGTTCTTTGTTTATAAACATAATCAAATAACGCAGAAACAAGGGGGAGGGGACGCTGGCAGGAAAGGTGGCTACAGAGGGGGATGCAAGGCCGCGCTTGGGGGTGGGGACAGAGCCGGGTTCCAGGCTCCAAGCTCCAAATTTAGCTCCGGCAGCGCCGCTCCCGGCTGCTCCCGGGAAACCCGACCCGCGCCCTGGCGCCAGGCCCCGGCGCCCCCCGCTCGGCGCGCCCACCTGTCCCGGCCCGTTGCCCAGGCGGCCCGGGTCGGGCGGGGGCGACGGGGAGCGGGCGCCGCGGGACCGGGGCGCCAGGGCGGGGACCGAGGGGTCCGGGCGCGGGGCGTGGGGCGCTGTCCTCCCGGGAGCCCCTCGCGGCACCGCCCGCCGACCCCCAAAGCGCCCCCTCCGGGCGGGTTTCCAGCCGGGAGCGCCCCCCGGGCCCGTCTCGGTCGGCCGGTGTCAGCCACGCCCTTCCTCCCAGAGGCCCGCCCCGCCCGGCCCCGGCGCCGCCATTGGCCGCCTGGCCCGGCGCCGCCCGACTCGGGGCGCGGAGGGCGCGCATGGCGGCGGTGGGGCCGCGCGCGGGTCCCGGCTCCGGGGCCGAGGCCCTGGCGCTGGCGGCCGAGCTGCAGGGCGAGGCGACCTGCTCCATCTGCCTGGAGCTCTTCCGCGAGCCCGTGTCGGTCGAGTGCGGCCACAGCTTCTGCCGCGCCTGCATCGCGCGCTGCTGGGAGCGCCCGGGCGCCAGCGCCGCCGCCCCGCGCCTGCCCTGCCCGCTGCCCTGCCCGCAGTGCCGCGAGCCCGCGCGCCCCAGCCAGCTGCGCCCCAACCGGCAGCTCGCCGCCGTGGCCGCCCTGCTGCGGCGCTTCAGCCTGCCCGGCGGCGCGGCCGAGCGCGGGCCCCCGGAGGCGGCGGGGTGCGCGCAGCACGGCGAGCCGCTCAAGCTCTACTGCCAGGACGACGGGCGCGCCATCTGCGTGGTGTGCGACCGCGCCCGCGAGCACCGCGCCCACGCCGTGATCCCGCTCGACGAGGCTGTGCAGGAGGCCAAGGTGAGCGCGGCCGCGCCCCCGCGGGTCCCCCGCCCCTGCCCGGCCTCCCGCCACGCCGTGCCGACGCGCAGGCAGCAGACCGGGGCTCCGGCGAGCCCCTGCCTCCTCCTGTCTCCTGCTCAGCACTGGCGCCGGGCGTGAGCTTGGCGACCCCTCTGTCACCCCCGCACCCTCAGTACCCCCAGTACCATCGCCTGGGCGATGTCCCGCAGACTTGGCGAGTTTCTTTCTTTCCTTCCCTGGCCTCTAGCGGCGACTTGGGCGCATCCACACGGCCGCTGCCCCGCTCCCAGCTCTTCCCGCGGGTGGGAGACCTTCCCGAGCGGTCGGGGACGGTGGGTGGTCCGGGGTTGAGCAGAGCCCGGAGCGAGCCGTCTGGGCTCCTTTCTGTCCCGCCTCCTCGCTGGGGCCCCCGTTGAGGTGTGTGTTTCCGCCTGAACTTGGACACTGATGGTCTTGGGATGTGAGACCCACGGGCTTTTGGCGTCACCCTAAAAGGAGCCCTGTCCCCCTGTGCGAAGCCAGGCTGTCTCCACCCCGGCCTCCTCCTCAGGGCGCAGGGCCTTCCCTTGCTCCTGGGGTTTCCAGAATCCCCTGCCCACGCCGTCTCACCCCCCGCAGGAGCTCCTGGAGTCCAGGCTGAAGGCCCTGAAGAGTGACCTGGAGGACTATGAGGTGTTCCGTTCCACCGAGGAGAAGGAGAGCAAGGAGCTCCTGGTGAGCCCCCTGCCCGGCAGCGGAGGGCCCCCCACACCTGGCAGTTGTGTGTGTGGAACCACAGAGGTGGATTTAGAAAGATAATTGGGTGCATGTTTAAAAGGCGACCCTATGCTTTATCATGTAACCAGGGCTTTTGCAAGCGAAAGGAGGTGCTAAACTAACCCTAGAACAGCGGGCTTCGACTGGAGCTGTGCCAGTGCCCGGGATGTACAGCCCTGTTAGTGTTCCACCCCAGGTAGGGCCTCGGCCTCTCTCCCGATGGAATGCCCTGATGTTTCTGCAGAGGAACATGCATATTCAGACTCAATGAGAACATAAATACAGTAAATAGCCTCATGTCAGCCTAGGCCAGTGGTCGGCAAACTCATCAGTCAGCAGAGCCAAATGTCAACAGTGCAACGATTGAGATTTCTTTTCAGAGCCAAATTTTTTAAACTTAAACTATATAGGTAGGTACCTTGTTATTAACTTAATTAGGGTACTCCTAAGCTGGCCTTTGCTAAAAACGTCCTCATTGTATAATAATAAAGCCACCAACACAAAATAATTACAATTCTTAAATTGATGACAAAAATACCTGTAGATTTGCAGCTGGTTGGAAGAATATAGGTAACGTTATGCTTTGAGGAGGTACTTTTGTCACCCGTGTGCGATTTGCGGAGGCGACTAGCACTAACCACTGCACGAGACTGCTGACTGACTGGCTCACTCAACTCCTGCCTGAATCGGCCGCCTCCCCCGCGCTGCGTATCCCGTGGCCTTTGCGCTTGGGAGAAGTTTCAGTCGCACTGTACCTGCGCACCTGCACGTGGTATTTTGTGGAAGAGCCACACTCAAGGGGCCAAAGAGCCGCATGTGGCTCGAGAGCTGCGGTTTGCCGACCACTGGCCTAGGCCATTTTTTTTTTTTTGCCACCGGAAGAGTTATGAAAAGACTGTTTTTTCATTTTTAGAGTTCTGAGGTTTTGCAGTTGGGCTAAGTGGAAGGGGGCTGCCTGGGTCAGAGCTCTGAGAAGTCTGGGAAGTCTGGCGACCAGTTCCTAGGAGCTCCCGCTGCACAGCCCAGTGTGCCCATGACCCCTGGTGGGCGGGAATTATATTTTGTCTTCTTTTCGGTGGAGCAGGAAAGTGAAACGGGCTCCTTTTGATGAGGGGAGCAGCGTGGGTCACGGACTGTCATTTTCTACCTCGCAAATTCAGGTCTTCGCTCGATAAGTCGGTGTTAAAAGAATGGGAGGATCTATGGGGAATCTGTTAGGAGAGGGCCACGCAGTTCTGAAGTTGGGAACTGGAGGGCCCTCCTGTCCTCAAGCTGGGGAGGGGGTGGTGTGGGGGGGAGACCTGAGTTCAGGCCCTTCCGGACCCTCCCCTGCACTGGTGCCCCTGCCTCCCTGTGCACCCCCGCCCTCCCTTCTGATCACTCACTTCCCTCCCCAAGGAAGAGCGCAGCCCTCATCTCCAGGCTCCCCCCCTCTTCTGGAGACAGGAGTGAGCATGGGCTCCTCCATCTGCGACCCAGAGGCCTCCCACATCGTGGGCAGCGTCCTGTCTCTGGCCCTACCCACCATGACACCGCTTGGCACCTGCCCCTGGGTCCCCTGCCAACCACCCCTCTGGCCCCGTATTCTTTAGAATCACAAAATACTACCTGCTTAATGCAGCAGTAGAGGCAGAGGATAGACCATGCTGGATGATAACAGAATGAATGCTTTTATCTGAAAATGCTCTTACCACTTAGGAGTGCTTCTCAGTGGGGGCAGTTTTGGCCCTGAGGGGATATTTGGCAATATCTGAAGATATTTTTTTAAAATATATTTTTATTGATTTCAGAGAGGAAGGGAGTGGGGGAGATAGAAACTTCCACGATGAGAGAGAATCATTGACCTGCTGCCTCCTGCACGTCCACCACTGGGGATCGAGTCTGCAACCCAGGCATGTGCCCTTGACTGGCATCATACCTGGGACCTTTCAGTCCACAGGCCGATGGTCTATCCACTGAGCCACACCAGCCAGGGCTGGAGATATTTCTTGTTGTCAATCCTGGGGCAGGGGTGCAACTGGCATTTAGTGGTAGAGGCCAGGGTGCTGATTAAGCATCCTGCAATGCACGGGACAGCCCGCTACAACAAAGAATTATCAGTAGCGCAGAGGCTGGTAAGCCCTGATTTAGAGTATTTTGGCTAATATCATCCCACTTGTGTTATTTCCTTGGGAGGCCGGATGATATAGTTGCAAGAAATGCAGGTTCTTGGGTCAGACTCCTTGGGGTGGAGTCCTGGCTCCCCACTTACTGGTGACAGACGTGCTGCTCTGTCTCTCTCCTCGTTTGTACAGTGGGGTGAAAGTGCACCCCCATTGTTGGGTTGTCAGTGTTGAGTGAGTTTACACCTGTAAAGAGCCCCATGCCCAGTGTCCTGAAGGGCCTGGTGAGGTTCGGAGGGGGTGGGAGGGAAAAGCCATGGCCTGAACCCAGGTCTCTTGAATTCAAAACCCACTCACGGGCTCCTCTTCCAGCCTTTTAAAAAAAGCTTAGTGATTTCAGAGAGGAAGGGAGAAGGAGAGAGAGATAGAAACGTCAGTGATGAGAGAGAACCATAGATCGGCTGCCTCCTGCACATCCCACACCGGGATCCAATCGAACCGTGACCTCCCGGTTCATAGGTCCACACTCAACCACTGAGCCATGCTGGCTCGGTTCGGGCTTTTAAAGCAGAGGGACTGTGGGGGTTGAGCTTGTCCGGGAGGGATGGAGCCCTCCTCACCTCTCACTAGTCCTTGTTATGTCATGTGCAGCCCCTCGCACATATTCGCGTAAAGGATCCAGGGGATCCGTAGCATGAGCCTGTGTCTGAAAACACAGGAGCAAACATCCCATGGGTCATGGTAACGGAAATAACAGAATAGGAAGCCTGCACACAGCATATTCTCACTTGGGTCAGGTCCGTGTGCTGCCACCTCTGGTCACTGGCATTGATTTTCCTTCCTCTTCTTTTTCTGCAACCTGCAGATTTTGTATTATGAGCATATGTTACCTTCATAATTGCTAAACAGAAATGGTGCTCTTTAAAGTGAAGCGAAGGCCCTGGCTGGGTAGCTCAGTTGGTTGGAGCATTGTCCCCATACACCAAGGCTGTGGGTTTATCCCCGGCAGGGCACATGCAAGAATCAACTAAGCCTGGCCGGAGAGGCTCAGTGGCTGAGCGTTAACCTATGAACCAGGAGGGCGTGGTTCGATTCCCGGTCAGGGCACTTGCCTGGGTTGCTGGCTGGATTCCCAGTGGGGGATGTGCAGGACGCAGCAGATCAATGATTCTCTCTCATCATCGATGTTTCTGTCTCTCTCCCTCTCACTTCCTCTCTGAAATCACTAAAAATATGTCTTAAGAAAAAAAAAAAATCAACCAGAATAAGTGGAACAACAAATCGATGTTTCTCTCTCCCCCTTCTTCTCCCTCTCTAAAGTCAATTTTTTAAAAAAACTTTAAAATGAAATAAAGTCTGCAAGCCTCCAGCGTGCTTGGGTCTGGGGTGACCCTGTGCATTCCTATAGTGCTTGCTAGAACATTTTGGAACGGTTTGAGGCCTTGCCCTGCTGCATCCGGAGCAAGGTTATAGACATTTCAGACAATCGCAAAGAAAAGAAAAATGAAATAAAGTGAGGAGTGAAAGTTGGAGGGGTGATGAATGTTAAAAAACAAAATTCAACTGAGTATATTTTAAAGATCTTATTGGCTTTCTTCAGTGGTTGATGAATTGAGCAGCATCTAATCTAGCATATAGAAGGGAATCCCAAAGAGCTGTATTAGGAGAGAGATTTTATAAGCAGAGGTGGCAAGGACAGGAATGTCTGCAGGGGAGAAAGCCGGTTTGGTTATTGCAAGGCTACTTTCCCAATCAGGGATGACAGGTTATCAACAAAGGCAATTCCTGATCAGCTAGTTTAAGATTCCATTTCTGCCCTGGCCGGTTTGGCTCAGTGGATAGAGCGTCGGCCTGTGGACTGAAGGGTTCCAGGTTCAATTCCAGTCAAGGGCATGTACCCTTGGTTGCGGGCACATCCCCAGTAGGGGGTGTGCAGGAGGCAGCTGAATCGATGTTTCTCTCTCATTGATGTTTCTAACTCTATCTCTCTTCCTCTCTGTAAAAAATCTATAAAATATATTAAAAAAAAGGAAAAAAGATTCCGTTTCTGAGATAGCCGAAACTACAATGAAGCCTGTTTAGCGAGGTGGTGCTTAGCATAGCGACTCCATACTGGCCCTGTGTTCTTGTATGTGACACATAATAAATGTGTTTGGGGAAGAAAGAGTGACCTCAGTTTAATACTGAGAGTGGCCCGGGGGGCACTCATTTATCCTTCCTTTTTAGACAAGGAAACGGCAGCCTTTAGTAGTTCTTAGGTGAGTTTGGAGTCGCCCTAGGTTTGAGGGAGAGCCCAGGTACAAAGGCACATGGGCATATCTGTGACAGGGGAAGCGAGAGTGTGTATTGAAGCTGCTGTGCCCTTAGTGGTGGGGTATTTAAATTACAGGCTGTGCAGGGTGTGCCTGTGTGGGTGAGCCTCTGACCCCTGAACAGCGAGGCGGATGTAACCCTGCCCTCTGGGGTGGCTCAGCGCGCCTGTCCAAATGCCAAGCCTCGATGCCCATGTCCCTCACCTCTGCAACTTCTCTCCCGAGACAGAAGCAGATGGCAGCCGAGCGAGAGAAGGTGGGGGCAGAGTTCCAGGCCCTGCGGGCCTTCCTGGTGGAGCAGGAGGGCCGGCTCCTGGGCCGCCTGGAGGAGCTGTCCCGGGAGGTGACACAAAAGCAGAATGAGAACCTGGCTCAGCTCGGGGGCGAGATCGCCCAGCTGTCCAAGCTCACCAGCCAGATCCAGGAGACGACCAGCAAGCCCGACCTTGACTTTCTGCAGGTGAGTGGCTCCCCAGGGCTTTGAGTCCTTGATCCTAAGGCGTAGGGAAGGCAGTGAGAACAGAGTCAGGTCCCGTGAGCTTAGTGACTCACACAGTCTGCAGCCAAGGGGGCCTGGAGAGAGGTGCCCTGGGGTCAGAGGCAGGTCTACAGGGATGTGATAAAACTGTCCTCACCGTGAGGAACAAGAGTATGTCTGACATCATATCCCAGCATTCGCACACTGGAGACAAGTCCCAGGAAACAACACCTGCACTAGCGTGATGCACTCAGATGTTTTCTATCCTATTTCATTAGAAAAATAGTCACAATCTAGTCCTACTTCCCTGGCAGGGGAGATGCCATGGCCACGAGGGTGGTTTTCCCAGAGCGAGGCTTATCCGTTGCCCCGTGGATGTGCTGACCCCTGCGATGTCCCCACATTTGGGAAACGGGGCTGCATAATTTGCAGTAGAGGGGACTGCGTTCGCGCTCTCCCCTGAAAAAAATAAAAATAAAAAATAAATAAATAGGGACAGCCTACGAAATAAACTTCACAAGACACAAATGGATCAAAAACAGTCATTTTGAAGACTGGTCTGAAGGAGCAGTCGCTGCGTAAAGGCTCTCGCTCGTCTTGGTGGCGTGAGAGCCGAGGCCTCGCTGGGCCCAGCACTTGGCTCCAGGGAGGATTCTGTAAGGACGGAGCATTTCAGAGCTGTGCGCAGGGCCAGAGCACCCACCACGTTGACGAGATGCCCAGCTCCAGGCACGGGGGAGCCCTTGGCACCCAGGCCCGTGGTGGGGGTGGTAACCCTGCTTACTGCCTCTTCCTCTGGAGGCAGGGCAGGGGCAGTTTTGTTTTTTCAGAGGTGAATGGGGGTTACCTGATGTTGATTTTGTTTTCTTTCATCTTTCTTTCCAGGAATTTAAAAACACACTAAGCAGGTGAGTGGACCTAATGGTTCCTCGGGCCCCTCTTAGCCGGTTCTTTCCCACGGCGTAGCCTCTTTCTTCCCCACCCCCAGCCCCTCACCTCCGATGGCCCCACCGCCTCATCTGGTACCTTCTGAGGCAGAAGTCCCTGTGCCCGGTGTGGGTATGGGCATGAGACCAGGCTCGCCTTTTTCTGCGTCTCCCCGCCCAGGGGGCCTCGCCGTCCTGATGGTGGGAGTGGGACAGTGCTTGTGGGCCTTCCTCCTTGTCCTGCAGGTGCAGCAACGTGCCGGCCCCCAAGCCAAGCACAGTCTCTTCTGAGATGAAGAATAAAGTCTGGAACGTTTCCCTCAAGACCTTTGTCTTAAAGGGGCTGCTCAAGAAGTTCAAAGGTAGGCCCAGGTGTGGGGCTGGGCCGTGAGGTGCCAGGGGCAGGGGTGTGGTTTTAGAGGTTTGGGGCCCAGAGATGTGCCTTTCCCGAAGCTGTGTGAGGACAGCAGAGCTGGGGTATGTGGTGACGAGTTTACTCAGGCCCCCTCGGCGCAGAGCTCCCCCCGGGGACCGACAGGATAGAGGGGAATTGGGGGCGGACGAGGATGGGGAGGGAGATCCCAGCTCTGACCAGCTCCGGGCAAAAGAGGGGAAGCTGGACAGGAAAAGCCAGAATCCTGCCTCTCCCGCACTTGCGCTGGCCCGGTGCCTTGGGCCTGCCTGGGAGTAAGTGAGCCAGCGGGGCCACCTGTGTCGGAGGTGCAGTCACTGTCGTCAGACAGTCTCGGTGTCATTCACACACACCTGCTTGGTTTCTCCTCAGAGGACCTTCGTGGAGAGCTGGAGAAAGAGGAAAAGGGTACGTAGCTGTGGGGCAGTGAGTGCCTGTTACCTGCCTCGTGGGGAATTCCCTCCCTGCGGGTGGGCAACTGTCTCTCTGGGCTCTGTGTGTGGGTGGTTCCCTCTGCCCGCCCACCACCCGCCTCCGTGCCTGCCTTCTACTCCCCTTCCCTGCCCATACCTCACAGCACCCGCTCCCGCAGGCCACGGGGCCTGTAGGCTGTGGCCCGGAGCAGGAGTGCCTGCCCCTCAGGATGCTTAGCTTGGGGAAGGCTTGTCAGGCACCTACACAAGCCCCCCTCTCCCCTGTCCCCACTCCCAAACTTACTGAGACCTCTCCTGGGGACCGGAGTTGTGTGCAGGGGTGAGGGGAAGCAGGAAGAAACGGAGGACAAGGCAGGTGGTTCTTACTCCTGCGGAATTCTGGGTGAGTGGGACCCAACCCCACAGGGAGGGGAGCGGGGGCCAAGCCTGGAAAGAATCTAAACCAGCTGAGTCAGACTATGCCCCTTCTGTGCACAGAGCCCTGCACAGGCCCCTCTCAGCAAAGGCTGCAGTTCTCCAGCCACCCTCGGGCCGCGCTGCACGCTCTCCCCGGGTGCACCCCTGATCCCGCTGGGGGCTGGAATGCACCCGCACACACTTCCCTGGGCTGGGCCCTGCTGCACCAGACGGCCGCCTGTCTGGTTTCTTCACCTTCTCCGTGTGTTCGCCTAAATGTACCTTTTCAGTGAGGCCGTCCTTGGCCCCTCTAGTTGAAATCACAGTTGCTGTCCTGATCCCTCTTCTATATTTTTTAAATCATTTATTGTCTCTCCTCCCCTCCCCTAAGAAAGGAAGCTGCAGGAGGGCTGGGATTCCAAGGGCCTGCACATAGGAGGCCTGGAACACTGAAAAGTGTGCATATTTGAGCTTTTGGAGGTTTACACATACATACACACACACACACACACACACACACACACACATATACATATATAATTTCAGAGAGGAAGGGAGAGGGAGAGATAGAAACATCCATGATGAGAGAGGATCATTGATCAGCTGCCTCCTGCACACCTCACACTGGGAATCGAGCTCTCAACCCCGGGCCTGTGCCCTGACCGGGAATCGAACTGTGACCTGGTTCAAGGTCGATGCTTAGCCACGGAGCCCCGCCGGCCGGGCTTGAGCTTTTCCTTGTGGAAAATTTCAGACACGTGCTCAAGTAGAGAGAGAAGCGTAACGAATATGACACGCTCACCATACACCCTCAGCAATTACCACTAACACCCCTGCTGACTTCTTACCACTGGACTATTTTGAAGCAAATCACAGATAATATCATTTCCATAAATATTTCAGTATTTGATCTCTAAAGAGAGACTTTTAAAATTATATATATATTGTATTGATTTTTTACAGAGAAGAAGGGAGAGGGATAGAGAGTTAGAAACATTGATCAGCTGCCTCCTGCACACCTCCTACTGGGGATGTGCCCACAACCAAAGTACATGTCCTTGACTGGAATCGAACCCGGGACCCTCAGTCCAATGCTCTATCCACTGAGCCAAACTGGTTAGGGCTCTTTCAAACTGGTTAGAGACTTTTAAAAATACATATATGTGTATATTGATTTGAGAGAGAGAGGAAGGTGGGGGGGCAGGGGAGAGTAACATTTCCATCGGCTGCCTCCTGGAGGGGCCTGCAACCCGGGCATGTGCCCTGATCGGGGACCTCTTGGTGCATGGGACGCTCAACCAACTGAGTCACAGCGGCCAGGGCTAAAGAGATAAAAAAAACAACCGAAAAACCATCATCATAATTAGAAAAGTTGATTCTTTCCAGTATCTAAGTTGTACAGTTTGATTTCAGATGTACTTGTTGGAGGGGTAGGGGTAGGTGTGGGGGTGGGCAGGAAGGGGGCAGGGGCTGTGCAAGAGGCCTGCAAGGGCCATCTCTCCCTGACTCCCCACTGCAGTGGAGCTGACCTTGGACCCGGACACGGCCAACCCCCGCCTCATCCTCTCGCTGGATCTTAAGAGCGTGCGCCTCGGACAGCGGGCCCAGGACCTGCCCAACCACCCGCGTCGCTTTGACACCAACACGCGCGTCCTGGCCTCCTGCGGCTTCTCCTCCGGGCGGCACCACTGGGAGGTGGAGGTGGGCTCCCAGGACGGCTGGGCCTTCGGAGTGGCCCGCGAGAGTGTGCGCCGCAAGGGCCTCACGCCCTTCACGCCCGAGGAGGGCGTCTGGGCGCTGCAGCTCAACGGTGGGCAGTACTGGGCCGTGACCAGCCCCGAGCGGACACCCCTCAGCTGCGGCCACCTGTCCCGCGTGCGGGTGGCGCTGGACCTGGAGGTGGGGGCCGTGTCCTTCTATGCTGTGGAGGACATGCGCCACCTCTACACCTTCCGTGTCAACTTCCAGGAGCGTGTGTTCCCCCTTTTCTCCATCTGCTCCACAGGCACCTACCTGCGCATCTGGCCTTGAGAGACACTGCCCGGCCCCCCAGAGGGAGGGGCCAGTCCAGGGTGCAGCCTTCTCCTGGCTGCCCCTGGGAAGGGACGGAAGCTCCGGCCGGGCTTCCTGCCTACTTCACCCTTCCTGCCCCCAGCTGCTTTAGACAGGCTTCGGGAGCCCAAGCAGCAGAGGCAGGAAGGCCTTGGCCCCCGGGGCCTGTCCCCTTCCTGGCATGTGGCTTTGGTACCAGCTGCTCGGGGGCGAGGACAGGAGCCCAGCTGTGGACAGAGCTGCTTCCTGTTCGGGGGCTCACTGCTCAGACTCAGCAGCGCCTCTGGCTCCCTGGAGCAACACCAAGCCCTGGGCCTTGTCGGCCTCAGTTGCAAGGGGCATATTTGGGGCCAGGCTGGCCAGGTTCATGATCACTTCTGTTTTGCCTTCTTGTCAGCTGCCAGCTGCCTTCAGGGACCTGAGTCCAGCTGGCTCACCAAACCGTCTACTCAGGGAGGAGCACTGTGCTCCCAGCTCAGAGGACTGTCTGGGCCAGAACTGGAAGCAGAGCCTTGACCCGTACGCGAGGGAAAAGCCCCAGACAGCACTGTAGGCATGGCTACCCTCTGACACCCAGAACCTGATGATCCGTGGCCACGTGTTCTCACAGCTGCCTAAACCCCTCTCAGGTGCCAAAGTGCAGTCTCCCTGGGTAAGGAGACAGAAGGTTCTGGAATTTTGAAATACCGGAGAGCACTTACAGTTTTGCAGGTGCCGCTAGCACCAGCATGGAAATGCAGAGCAGAAGCATGCCCCTGGCAGATTCTTTCTGGAACTTGCCGAACGTGTGCCACCAGCAGAGGACCCTGGTGGCTGCTATCACCCGAGCTCATTGCTCCCCAGCTGCTGTAAGGCTGGGCTTCTGGGAGGGTGGTGGGGGCTGTTCCTTGCGTTGTGCTCCCCAGGAATGGGGACTAGAGATGGAAATACAGACTATGAGTTCGTTTCTACAGTGGCTTAGCTCATTCTTGACTTACCCTGCCTGAGTGCAAGAGCACACGTGTGAGCAAGGATCTCTGCCAGATGAGGTGCGCGTGTGTGCGGTGTGAGAACTGCGCGGGTGTTTATATCGGATTGCAGGACAGTGGGTATGAACACGTGCATAGGGTGTAGGTGTTGAAACCGACCGAGGTCAATCAGGTCAGACCCTATTATTGACTTCTGGTTAAATATCAGCCACCCCCGTATGTAGTTGATGGCCACAGGTTTCCAACCCCACCAGATCCCCGGCTGGATGGAAGCCAGTTGCTGACCTAGTTCTGCCTACCCAGGTGGTTCAGGCAGATGCAGGGACGGTGACCGTCAGTAGCTGGTCTGCAGGCGTCGTGGAGCTCCTGTACTCTGTCCCTTGAGATGCTTCAAGCACACTGTGGTTTGAGAGGCCGACCCAGTGCTCACAGCAATAGGCAGTCAGAATCCAGTGTCCCACAGGCAGGGACAGGACCGTTGAAGAGTCTAGCCAACAGCAGCATTCCAGAAGGGGAATCCGATGCCCTCTTCATACGCGGAGTGCAGCTCTAGAACACCGTAGCCAACCAGCGTATTTGAATATCACTGATTTCCACAAGGAAAACCCGTGGCTTTTGAACTGAGTGTCGCAATTACCCTTTATGTCGTCTAGCAACTATGCTGAAGTATTGTAACACAGGTTGCAGGTCACAGGAGATGGGGTGACTGGTGGAGGTCCTGAAGGGCCAGGTCTGGGGACTGCAGGGGTGGCTGTCTGTGTGTATCCTCAGCTTTTGTGTTCGTGTGTCTATCAGAGTTTATAGAATAACTGCATAGATTTCTATGCATCTGAAGAGATGTTAACAACAGTTACACATAATAACTGCACGTGGGGGGCGCGAGAGATGTTCTCTCTTGGTCACCAGGGCAGCGGGTGACCGGAAGTCACGGTGCTGGCGTGAGAGTGTGTGTGCATTTTTCTCTTCCATCCTTGGGGCATCCTAAGATCTCAGACTTCTAAAAAAAAAAAAAAAAAAAAAAAAGATCTCAGACTTCTGAGCCTCTGTGGGCCTAACTTGGGCTCTTCTGCTCCAACTCTCAGCCCCAGGTCCTTGCGAGCTCAGAGCTGTGAGGACCCAGGTCCTTGCCACCAGACACACAGCTCTTCACGGACTGGAGGTCACCTGGGGCCTGCTTTTGGCCTGGCCGTCCAGTGACCTCAGTCATCCGGCCTTGCAGGGCAGAGGGCAGGTTGGACAACCAGGCCAACGTCCACCATCTACCTGCAGCCGCCACCTTCTGGCTATTGCCCGGCGAGGGCTCCTGTCCCTGACCTGGGCTCTCACCCTCCCCTGCCCTCAACTCCGTGTGCCCTTTTGGGGGCTCTGACCGGACCTGCTCCCCAAGAATCCAACGGGGCCCTAAGGGTGGTCTCTTCCTAAAGGTGCCCTAGGGGCTCTGGGCCCGGGCCCTGCCTTAGACCTTGGTCCACCCCCTTCCTTACACTCAGCCATTCTGATTTCTCCACTATCAGCTTCTGACTCCTTCCTGATCCCACCTCCACCCCCACCCCCACCCCCACCCCCACTCCGCTGCTCCCTCACGTGCCCGCCTACCTTACCAGCCCCGACCTCGATTCCCCCCAGGACAGACCTATTAACATCCTTCCCCGCAGCCCTGACCCAGCACCGGATCCTCGCGCACACTAAGCCGCACAGCCCTGCCCTCCAAGGGTCCTGGGCCCTGACCCCGCAGAAGCCGCAGAAGCGTGGAAGACCTGGGACCTCCTCACAGCCCCGCCGACCGGAGGCCCCGCCCCACCGGCTCCGCGGGCGCCCGAACCTCGGGCCTCTGCGGGCGGCTGTCCCAGGATTTGCAGCCCCGCCCGCGGCCCCAACACCGGCCGACGCCGCAGGCTCAGCTGCTCGGCCCAGCGGGGCCCTGGGGACGCGGCCCCACCTCCCGCCGCTGGGTTTCTCCGTCGGAATTGTCTGCGGCTGCGCGGAGGAGCTGCGGCATCAACCAGTCGCAGGCAGAGAACAGCCACGCAGCGGGCCCTATAGCTCAGGGGTTAGAGCACTGGTCTTGTAAACCAGGGGTCGCGAGTTCAAATCTCGCTGGGGCCTGACTCGGGTTTCTTCCCCTTTTTATAACCGACAGGTGGCAACGCGTAAGGTGCCCGCTTTTCTGGGTTGGGAGGCTGCCCCGGTGAAGTTCCCAGGTCTGGGCCCCGCCGGTGTCAGCCCCCGGCCCTCCCTGGGGCCGCACACCTCTTGCAGCCACACTTGGCGTCGGCCTTGCGGTCACGGTGCCCCGCGGCCCCTTTCTCGCTCCCTCCTGCGCGCGCTACCGGCGAGCTCGTGGCGAGTCGCTCCGTACCCCGGGGGTCGGGGGGAGGCAAGGGCTCTCACCCTTTCATCTCTGTTGCCGGAGACCACCTGTCGGCGCCCCTCCCGTCCCCGGGGAACCTCCTGTTTTTGTTGGGAGGGCGACTGAGCATTCCCGCAAAACTCGCCCCTGGCCTCGCCACGTGGCTTCTGCAGGACCCGGCCTTGCGGGGCGGCAGGCGCGTGGGGCCAACCAATCCCGGGGCCGAAGTCCGGGGCGAGCGGTGCCCCTCTCCACGCACCCCGCCTGCCCCACTCACTCTCCACGCACCCCGCCTGCCCCACTCACTCTCCACGCACCCCGCCTGCCCCATTCACTCTCCACGCACCCCGCCTGCCCCACTCACTCTCCACGCACCCCGCCTGCCCCACTCACTCTCCACGCACCCCGCCGCCCCTGCCCCCCTTCACTCTCCACGCACCCCGCCTGCCCCACCCACTCTCCTACGCCCCGCCTGCCCCACTCACTCTCCACGCACCCCGCCGCCCACTCACTCTCCCACGCACCCCGCCTGCCCCACTCACTCTCCACGCACCCCGGCCTGCCCCCCCACTCACTCTCCACGCACCCCGCCTTGCCCCACTCACTCTCCACAGCACCCGCCTGCCCCACTCCCTCTCCACGCACCCCGCCTGCCCCATTCACGGCCTCCTCCGGCGCCTCCCCAGGTTTCCGCCAGCGGTTCTCTCCTCCGGTGCACCCGCCAGCTTCTGGGTTCTTTCTCGTTCTTTCGCTTTCTGTTTTTCTTTCTTTCGTTCGTTCGTTCTTTCTTTCTTTCTTCTTCTTCTTCTCCCTTCTCCCTTTCTTCCTTCCTCCCTTCTTACGTCTTACTCCTTCCTTCCTTCCTTCCCTTCCTGCCTTCCTGCCTGTCCCTTTCCTGCCTTCCCTTCCTTCCTTCTCTCTCTCTCTATTCTTTCTTTCTCTTCTTTCTCTTTCTTTCTTTCTTTCTTCTTTCTTTCTTTCTTTCTTTCTTTCTTTCTTTCTTTCTTTCTTTCTTTCTTTTCTTATCTTCTTTTTCTTTTAAAAATCCTCTCCTGAGGATATTAAATCAACATATACAGTGGGGCCTTGACTTACGAGTTTGATTCATTCGGAGACTGAGCTCGTTAAGTAGCTCGTTAACTCAAATTACTATCAACTCAATGCAAAAAATCAGCCGAGAGACAGCTGGTATCTCAAAAAATCTCGTTAGTCGGGACACTTGTGAGTCAAGGCCCCACTGTATGCAGAAGGTCAGCATATATTAGTTGTATTTTTGTTGATTTTAAAGAGAGAGGAAGGCGGAGGGAGGGAAGGGAGGGAAGGGGGGAGAGAGAGAGAGAGAGAGAGAGAGAGAGAGAGAGAGAGAGAGAGAGAGAGAGAGAGAGAGAGAGAGAAACGCTGACCGGTGGCCTCACGCACCGCCCCCCCCGCAGGGCCCAGCTTCCGTTTCCTAACCCGCAGCGGCGCTAAGTGCAGCCGGGAGTCAGCGGCGTCCCGCGCGGGGCTGCGACCGGCCCAGGGCCTTCCGGAGGGTCCACGCTGGCTCGGGGGGTGTGGGGATCGGGGCTCCTGCGGCTGGGGGGGGGGGGCGGGTGCAGCGGGACGGGTCGCCTCTGCCTCTGCCGAGGCCTCCCCCGCGGGTCGCGCCCGCCTCGGCGGCGGGAGGTGCGCCCGAGACCCCCAGCGCCCCTTCCACGGCTCGCTGGGGATTTAGGCTCCTTTGTACCTTGACTTCGTTAACAGCGCAAACTAACAAATCAGCGTCAGAAGGCCAGCATGTATTAGCTGTGAAGGGTTTTGGTTTGTTTAAAGGACAAACCTGAATGGTTAAAAAAAAAAAAAAAAAGACGGGGAGCGACTGTGACAAATTTATAGACTTCGGGTCCGCTGTGACCGGGTGGACGTGGGTTTAAGTCATTCCAGAGAAGACAGGCAGATGCGGCCGTCACGGGGGCGATCTGACCCGGAGGCCTCGGTCGCCGAGCGGAGGAGCGCCCGCCAGCTCTTATCCCGAGCGGAGGGGCGCGGGCGCGGAGGGGGCGGGCGGAGGGGGCGGGCGCGGAGGGGGCGGGCGGAGGGGGGCGGGCGCGGAGGGGCGCGGGCGGAGGGGGGCGGGCGCGGAGGGGGGCGGGCGCGGAGGGGGCGGGCGCGGAGGGGCGCGGGCGCGGAGGGGGGCGGGCGGAGGGGCGCGGGCGCGGAGGGGGCGGGCGCGGAGGGGCGCGGGCGCGGAGGGGGCGGGCGCGGAGGGGCGCGGGCGCGGAGGGGCGGGCGGGGGGGCGCGGAGGGGGCGGGCGGAGGGGCGCGGGCGCGGAGGGGGCGGGCGGAGGGGCGCGGGCGCCTAGGTCCTTGCAGAGGCCGCGAGGGAGCCGCGAGCTGCGGTCGCTCCCGCGCCGAGCCAGAGCGCCGACATGGCAATGGGAAAAGTCAGCACCTTTTCCCTGGAGCAGGTCAGCCACCTCGCGTCTCCCGCACTTGTACCAGCCAGCTGGTGGCACAAAAATAAACGTTTGGCCGGCCAGCTTGGCGTGAATTTTATGAAATCTGCTGCAGGGAATCGGAATCACTTTTACTCCTGAACAACCAGTCGGGTTCAAGTCCTTTGGGAAGAGCAGGTCCGAGAGGAGTGGTGAGGGGGCGCCGCCCGGCCTCTGGTTCTCCGGGGAAGGGTGGCGGCTCCGTCCCGGGCGGTCCCGGGAGGGCCGAGCGCCGGGCACCCGCCTGGGCGCCGCGGGTGCGCGCGCGCTGGTGCCAGCCGTGGGGAGCGAGGTTCCCGGCCACCCCATGTCTGCCTTACACTCCCCTACATTTCCTGAATGTGTGGCAAATAACTATGTGTTGTTTTTAAAATATTTTCATAAAACCATACCAGGCAGCCCACACGAAGAGACGACCCCGGTTTCATTTCTCCCGTCGCGGCTGATGACCCAGTGCCCCCGCGTCCCCTGCGAGCCCGGCGCCCGGTTCTCTCCAGGAGACCTCCGGCTCTCTCGGCCTCTGCGCCCGCCCCTGGGCCTCCAGACTTGCACCTTATTGGGGCTCCCTTGGGAGAGGGCCCCCAGTCCCCCAAAGCGAAAGGATGGCCTTCCCTATTGCCTGAGTGGCTATAGCAATACGGATTCCAGGACATCTCAGGGGGCCGAGCGGGACGCGGCGTTTGTACAGCGCGAGCCGGGCCGCTGAGAGTTCACCGTGGACGCGGACACGGCTGGAAGGGATGCGGCGAGCGTGGGAGGCTCCGAAACCCCAGCGGTTCCGGATAAGCCAGAAATGAACACGTTTCCTGGTGATGCAATGACGCCACACAGAATCAGACTAAGGACTGAGCGGCAAGTGTGAGCAGCAGCTGGCTCGTTGGTCTAGGGGTATGATTCTCGCTTTGGGTGCGAGAGGTCCCGGGTTCAAATCCCGGACGAGCCCAGTTTTATGCTTTTTACAAAATAAAATTTGTTACGTGGCCTGTTTGGGTTCCAGACCGACAGCGGGAATCGCCGAGCTCCGGGAGAGCGGGGTCTCGGGAGGGAGAGCACGTGGGGGAATGGGGAGCCGCCTGGGATCTGCAGGAGCCGCGAGAGGCTGCGTGCAGGACCTCCTGCTCGGGGCTCAGTGCATTGCCGGGCGGTCCTTGGCGCCTATGAGGTTGCAGGAACGCCGTGTCGGAGTAGGTTGTTGCAGTGAATAGGGGAACTGGGAGGCCGCCCTTTCAAGTTTCCGTAGTGTAGTGGTTATCACGTTCGCCTAACACGCGAAAGGTCCCCGGTTCGAAACCGGGCGGAAACAGCGCTTGCTAGAGCTTTATTTTCCTCCCCGGCCATTTAAAATTTCTTGTGTTGCATTCCATTTGGAACCCTCGGAGACAATGCAGGACATCACGTCATCATCTCCACCTCGTTACAGAGACAGACGGAATCCAGAGAGATCCCGCTTCGGCCACCTGCCCCCGGAAGGACCTTGAGCACCTCGCTTTCGGCCCAGAGCACCCCTCGCAGGAGGCCGCACACAGCCCGGCCACTCCGCAGCCGCTGGCCCCACACCGGGTTCTGCACGGATAAGGGCGGCACTTCCCGCGGGGGTTCCCTTTCGTATAACCCTTCTTTTGTGACCCATAGGAAAAAATGCTTAGAGGGTGGAAGCTGCAAAAGCTTGGCGGCACTCCAACCCACACCCACAAAGAGCCTGAAGCCTTGACCAGCACCTTAGACCGCTGCGCCACATAACGTCAGCGAGAGGTCAGTTAGGTTGTCTGTTTTCAGTGTTGATAATGTCCCCAGCAGCCTCAGGAAAACTTTTCGTAAGGAATTTTAAACCAAGAGCAATAGCCCAAGGAGGTGGTGCAGGGGAGCCTTTACGAAATAAAACGGGGGTCGGAGGGAAAAAATTAAACTGAAGAAGCTCAGAAACATACACTTGGGTAGCTGTCCACAGCACCTTCTGGGAAACCCCAGATGACTTTAAAAGGTCCTTTTATGTTTAGCCAGAAACAGCCAGTCCGAGTAATTACAGCAGCCATTTAAAACGAAGGGCTGTGCTCAGTGGATAGAGCATTGGCCTGAGGACTGAAGGGCCCCAGGTTCAATTCTGGTCAAGGGTATGAACCTCGGTTGCAGGCTCCATCCAGGTCCCTGATGGGGTATATGCAGGAGGCAACCAATCCATGTATCCCTCTCATCATAATGTTTCTTTCTCTCCCTCTCCCTTCCTTTCTGAAATCAATAAAAGTATATTAAAAAAAGAAAAGAAAACTCTAAAAATCTATCCTATCTAATAAAAGAGAAACATGGTAATTAGCATATATCCGCTACCCTTCCCATTGGCTAATCAGGGTGATATGCAAATTAACTGCCAGCCAAGATGGCAGCCGGCAGCCAGGCAGCTTGAAGCGAACATGAGGCTTGCTTGCTTCAGTGACGGAGGACTCCAACGTTCCCCGCCTGCCTTACTGGCCTCTGAGCTTGCAGTTTGAAACATTGTTACAAATATAGAAGCTAAACAAAACCCCAGAAACCTGCTTTCAGCCAGCTAGGATCTCAGAGCTGGAGTTGATACAGTGTTTCGATTATAGAACCCAAACAAACCAGATACCTGCTTTCAGCAGCAGAGGCCTCAGAGCTGGAGCCAGAGCTAAAGCTGGCCCAGAATGAAAAAGAAAAAGAAAAAAAGGAGCAGTTGGGAGCTTCAGTCACCCGCCAGCCTGAAAACAGCCCTCAGTCCCTCACCCAGACTGGCCAGGCACCGCAGTGGGGACCCCCACCCTGAAGGGTGTGTGACCAGCTGCAAACAGCCATCATCCCCTCACCCAGGCTGGCCAGGCACCCCAGTGGGGACCCCCACCCTGAAGGATGTGTGACCAGCTGCAAACAGCCATCATCCCCTCACCCAGACTGGCCAGGCACCCCAGTGGGGACCCCCACCCTGATCTAGGACACCCTTCAGGGCAAAACAGTCGGCCCCCACCCGTGCACCAGGCCTCTATCTATATAGTTAAAGGGTAATATGCCTCCCAGCACCGGGATCAGCAGAGCCGCGAGGCCTCCCAGCACCAGGATCAGCATGACAGGGGGCAGCGCCCAAACCCCCTGATCGCCCTGCGGCTCTGTGTGTGACATGGGGCAGGGCCACAACCTCCCTATCCGCCCTGCTCTGTTCGTGACAGGGGAAGGCGCCCCAACCCCCTGATCAGCTCTGCTCTGTGCCTGATAGGGGAGCGCTCCCCAACCCCCTGATTGCCCTGCGGCTCTGTGTGTGACAGGGTGCAGCACCCCAAACCTCCCCCCCCACCACGGGCCCTGCTCTGTGTGTGATGGGGTAGAGCCATAACCTCCCCATCGGCCCTGCCCTGAGTGTGACAGTGGCGGCGCCCCAATCCCCTGATCGGTCCTGCTCTGTGGGTGATAGAGGGCAGTGCCCCAACCCCCTGATCCGCCCTGCTCTGTGCATGACATGGGGGAGCTCCCCAACCCCCTGATGGGCCCTGCTCTGTGCGTGACAAGGGGTGGCGCCGCAACCTCCCCATTGACCCTGCCTTGAGTGTGACAGGGGGTGGTGCCCCAACCCCCCAATTGGCCCTACCCTGAGCATGACTGAGGGTGGCATCACAACCTCCCAATCCGCCCTGCTCTGTGCATGACGGGGGCGGCGCCCCAACTCCCCAATCGGCTCTGCTCTGAGCCCGACCAGGGGCTGCACCTAGGGATTGGGCCTGCCCTCTGCCACCCGGGAGCAGGCCTAAGTCAGCAGGTTGTTATCTCCCAAGGGGTCCCAGACTGCAAGAGGGCACAGGCTGGGCTGAGGGACCCCCCCTACCCCCCAAATGCACAAATTTTTGTGCACCGGGCCTCTAGTATATATATAAAAGTCTAAATGACTGTTACAACTGAACAATCAGAACAACTGGTCGACCAGTCGCTATGACGTGCACTGACCACCAGCGGGCAGATGCTCAGTGCAGGAGCTGCCCCCTCATGGTCACTCCCACAGCCCTCCCCCTGCAGCCAACCTCCTGTGGCCCCTTCCCCTGGCCAACCTCCCACCACCCTAATTGGCCCGATCACCGGCCAGGCCAAGGGACCCCACCCGTGCACGAATTCGTGCACCAGGCCTCTAGTAAATAAATAAAATGAGGGACTGTGTGATGGAGACTCACTTGTTGAGATTGCCCATGAGGGTTTCAGAGACCAATCAACCCGCCAATTTTCTTGAATAAGGGCGGGAAAAGAAGAGAAAGGAGAGAAACCTCACAGGTGGTCTCGAAACTGAGTCTTTTTTCTCCTGGGTACGCTGTTTGGCTGGATTGTCTGTCACAAACATAGCTTTGGGGTCTGCCCTCCATGGGCTACTGAGCCCACCAGCAAATGATTCAGTTATTTCATTTCTCAAAAATAAACAAACACCCAAACAAATTAACAACAAAAACCACCGATGAGCAGTCAGCTGTGAGCCATGCTGTCATTGTAATACCTGAAAAATTCGGTTGTCAGCAGTTGTCTTCATCGCAATTCTTCAGAAATTACACAAATCTTTTATGTTTTTCACTCAAGTCAACCATAAAGCAATGAAACGGTGTGAATGCGAAGGGCTTTGCAGTCAACCTGACAAGCTCAGGGGCTACATGGCAAGCCTAACACTGCCGGCCTAATAAGCTTAGCGACCAAAAGCAACCACACAAGATGGTCTGATCACAAATTTCTAACTGGGTAGGTCATGGCAGGTTTCAGGTCCCAGGCCTGTTGCTCCCTTAGCAAAGGAAGTAAGCCCGAACCACTGTTCTTATGCATGTAGGATAGCATACCGGGTGTACCGGTTAATAATGCGCATTTTTTCAATAGATGGAGTTACACATATGTTGATATATATGCGATTTGATGTGTATGCTATTTTGTTGTATTGACAGCAAGCTTCAAAACTTCACGTGTCAAATTTGCTGAAGGTGTCAACATCATAGATATTTTTACGCTTAAAAATGTTGAATTTCGTGCCAAAAAATGAGCATTTGCGGGAAGTTTTAATTCATTACTTTACTTTGAAGAAAAAGCTATCATATACTTCGGGAAGCTTATGGTGAACATGCTCCATCTCAAGATACTTGTGAACGCTGCTTTAAACGCTTTAAAAGTGATGATTTCGATGTGAAAGACAAAAGAACATCCAGGTCAACCGAAAAAGTCTGAAGACCAACAATTACAAGCATTATTGAATGAAGGTGCATGTCAAACTCAAAAACAACTTGCAGAAAGATTAAACATTGCTCAGCAAACAATTTCTGATCGTTTACAAGCACTGGGAAAGATTGTAAAGGAAGGAAAATGGGTGCCACATCAACTGAAGGAAAGACAAATGGAAAACCAAAAAATCACCAGTAAAATGTTGCTTCAACGGCACGAAAGAAAGGCTTTTTTGCATCGAATTGTGATGAAAAGTGGATTTATTTTGAGAATCACAAAGGCACAAAATCATGGGTTGATCCAGGTCAACCAAAAACATCGACTGCAAGGCCAAATCGCTTCAGAAAGAAGACAATGCTCTGCTTTTGGCGGGATCAAGAAGGTTTGGTGTATTATGAGTTTCTAAAACCAGGTGAAACCGTTAATACTGATTGCTACCGGCAACAAATAATCAATTTGAACCACACTTTGATTGTGAAATGACCAAAATGTGCCAGAAGACACGGCAAAGTAACTTTGCTTCATGATGACGCACCATCACACACCTCCAAACCAGTTAAAGACACATTAAAAGATCTTGCCTGGGAAGTATGAACCCACCTGCCGTATTCACCAGACCTTGCTCCTTCAGATGACCACTTGTTCCGATCAATGGCACACGCACTTTCTGAGCAGCACTTCAAAACACACGAAGAAGTGGAATTGGGTCTCTGAATGGTTTGCCTCAAAACAAGAGAAGTTCTATTGGGACGGTACCCACAAATTACCTGAAAGATGAGGGAAATGTGTAGCTAGCGATGGACATTATTTTGAATAAAGCGCTTTTGATGTTTCTCTTGAAATTATCGTGTTTTCTTTGATTACAAATATCAAAAAATTTCTATATGTGACAGGGCACCAGAGTTAAGTTAGGGTTTTTCAAAATGCTGACACGCCGAGCTCAAAAGGTTCGCCATCACTGCCCTAGCCACTAGGCCAAACTGGTCGGGGCTGTTTTTCTTTTTTTTTTTTTAAATTGATGTTTAGAGAGTGGAAGGGAGAGGGATAGAGATAGAAACATGGATGAGAGAGAAACATCATTGCTTGGCTTCCTCCTGCACGCCCACACTGGGGATCGAGCCCACAACCTGGGCATATGTCCTGATCAGGAATCAAACCCATGACCTCTTGCTTCCTGGGTCAACGCTCAACCACTGAGCCACACTGGCCAGGCAGTTTCTTTCTTTCTTTTTAAAAAAAATATATATTTCATTGATTTTTTTACAGAGAGGAAGGGAAAGGGATAAAAGAGTTAGAAATATCGATGAGAGAGAAACATTGATCAGCTGCCTCCTGCACACTCCCCACTGGGTATGTGCCAGCAACCAAGGTACATGCCCCTGACCGGAATCGAACCCGGGATCCTTCAGTCCCCAGGCCGACGCTCTATATCCATTGAGCCAAACCAGTTCGGCTGTACCACAGTTTTTAATCCACTCATCTGCTGATGGGCACTTAGGCTGTTTCCAGATCTTAGCTATGGTGAATTGTGCTACTATGAACATAGGGATGCATATATGCTTTCTGATTGGTGTTCCTGAATTTTTGGGATATATTCCTAGAAGTGGGATTACTGGGTCGGTTAAATAGGAGTTCCATTTTTAATTTTTTGCGGACCCTTGAGTCCGCAGGCTGACGCTCTATCTGAGCCAAACCAGTTAGGGCTTGAATTTATTTCTGTGTATGGTGTAAGTTGGTGGTCTAGTTTCTTTCTTTTTTTTTTTTTTTTTTGCATGTATCTGTCCAATTATCCCAACACCATTTATTGAAGAGACTATCTTCTCCACACCAGCCAGGCTTTTAATTGACTTTTTAACATGAGATAACCTCCCACTTATCAAATTCTCACATATTGAAAACCATTCTACTTTAGATGGAAAGGGGGTGGAGCTGGCTCTTCCTCTGGAAGAGGGAGGTACAGCCATCTGGGGTGGGGCCTGAGGGCTTGCATTCATAACAACGGCCAGCAGGCGGCGCTGCTCTCTGGAAGTTATGAATGGAAGCAACCAATCACTGTAGCGCTATGACTTGTCACCAAAAGAAACGCCAGCTGTCACATTGCATTGAGATTACATTGCGGCTGCTGCAGGCATCTTGAAATATTGTTTATCACTCTTTTGAAATGATATCATTCATTAGACCCACTGCTATATCTTATTTACGTACAATAAGTACAGTACAGTGGGGCGAGTGTCCCGACTAACGAGGTTTTCGAGATACGAGCCGTCTCTTGGCCGATTTTTTGCTTTGAGTTGCGAGCTAAAATTCGGGTTACGAGCCAGCTTCAGATACCCCACCGCTAGTTGGCGCAGTGAACGTCACAGTGAACGCCACAACATCAGCCCAGCATCACGTGTCTCACTCGTTCACTTTTTGATTTGACATACGAGCAATTTGAGTTACGAGCTCCGTCACGGAATGAATTAAACTAGTAAGTCAAGGCCCCACTGTAGAATATCTGGCTGAAATTACTGTTGTTAGTGACATGGAAAATTGGCTCACTTAATAAACTTAAATTTTTTATGACTCTATGTGAATATAATGGCTTTTCTTTTTATTTTCTATGTATTTGTGTTTTTACCAATTATTCTGAGAAGGAGTCTGTGGGAAGGTGGGCCGGGCCCTGCTTGGTGCCAAGCCTCTCCTGACTGCCCCCGTGTCACCTCACGCCTTTCATGTGTGGATCTGTGTCCCAGCTGAAGGCTGGCACTTCCTTTGGTCTATGGACCACGGCAGCTCTTAGAGAGACAGCACAGGATTCTGAAAAGCAGCCAACATTTTAAAGCATTGCTTGCGATGACCTCTACCCACCGCTCAAATCCTGGAGGCGGGAGAGGAAGCTGAGATGGCTGGTTTGCCTGGGAAAGCAGCAGAGTGCTGAATAGCGCTCTCCCCAGCGCGCTGGCAAGAAGCTGGAGAAAGGCCCAGATGGACGCTCAGGGCCTTGACCATGGGTATCTTCAGATTGACCACACTTAAAAGCCACCCGTCAATGATGAGAGAGAATCATCGATCAGCTGCCTCCTGCACGCCCCCTACTGGGGATGAGCCCACAACCCGGGCATGTGCCCCGACCGGAATCGAACCTGGGAGCCGTCAGTTCGCAGGCTGACGCTCTATCCACTGAGCCACACTGGCTAGGGCCCAGGTTGCTTTTTGCTGGAGTGCATTTGGGGGCTTACCTCCAGAGGTTCTGATGTAGTGCATCAGGCGTGGGCTCAGGAAGGCACTTTCCCAGAAGCCTCTGGGAAGACAGCGGAGCAGGTGAGCCCAATGAAGGCAGCAGTTGCCTCCAACAGCTTTCTGCCTCCTTGGGGCGGAGGGGTAGGGCCCGTGGAGAAAGGAAAGGTACCAACTCCTGAGGGAACAGCCCCATTCACGGCCCTTTAATTTCAGTAGGAGCTAAGGAAGGTACAAAACCAAATTCTCCCACCCTCTGGCCGCCCCCTAGCCCGCCCCACAGCTTCTGGCGCGCAGCCTCCAGCTCGCAGCTCCCGCACTGGGTGACTACCTGCCACCACTGCCCTCCCCTCTCCTGCCTCCATGGAACTGCCCGTCTTTCTGCAGCGGCACAGGCCTCCTCCCGCCGTCCCTGTCCACGCTGACCTTGGGTCTTCGGCCTTTCTCTCGCCTTCCACCTGCTGAGCATCTTCCTAACTATTTTTCTCAGAAAAATCATCAATGGAGGGGGAGTCAGTCCGTCCTGGAGTTTGACACCGGCAAGTTCCTCTCCTCATCTGGCCGTGGTGGCTCCCTGAGATGTTTCTGCTCCTTGTTCTGGAACTCTCCATGCAGGTTAGAAAAAAACAAAAAAAAACAATCAAGCCCTTAGCTCTAATTCCCAAGGCGTCTCCTGCTTGTCTCTGCGGCTCAAAGAGCGGCAGCTGGCGGGGCTCTCAGCTACGGCGGGATGAATCAGGGAGACAGAGCCGGCACCCAGGCTGCCCTTTGGTCTCACTGGGTTGTCCCCATCTACACGCCTCGCACACCCCACCTCCAGTGCCCCGGGCCCGCCAATGCTGGGAGGTGCACTGGGGCTGCAGACCTTCCAGGGAGCGGTAATGACCATCAGCTGGTTGCTCCCCACCCCACCCACCGCAGTGACTCTCCAGGCTCCCAAACAGGCCCACCTGAGTCGGTACCACCGGCCCCTTCCGGCCCCAGGGCTCCACTTCGGCCCACCTGCATCAGAACGCCTTTCGGACAAGCCCTGGGGTGGGGGTGGGGGGTGCCCTGAAGCGCTGCCCTGAGGGTGGGGATCAGGTTCCAGGGCTGCCTCCCGTGGGGGCTCCCCAAGCTCCCCGCCCCGCTGGTCCCGGCTCCACCTGTCCGGCCTCAGCGGCGGCTGCGATGGTCTGCAGCTGTCTCTCAGGCGGGACACTCCTTGGAAGCAGCATTTGTCTTGGATCCCAGTGCCTGGCAGGTAGTGGGTTCCGATCAGGGCTTCCCTTTCAGCCCACCAACCGCAGATGCCCGACTGGTGGAGGGGGTGCCCGGGGGCTGTCAGGAAAGCAGCTCTTGTCTTTGTGACTGGTTGGTTGACACAGCGATTCGGGACTCCTCTGTGGTGAGCGCTCCAGGAGCCGCATCCAATTCCAGAGTCTGGAGGAGACGCAGAGCCCACAAATGGAACATGTGAGTGAGCAGACACGGAACTCCCCGTGAAAGTGGCTCCAGTTGGGGATGAATGCGATGGGATTCCGTCTGAGGGTCCACATGACCCTAGAGCAGTGGTTCTCAACCTTCTGGCCCTTTAATACAGCTCCTCATGTTGTGACCCAACCATAAAATTATTTTCGTTGCTACTTCATAACTGTAATGTTGCTACTGTTATGAATCGTCATATAAATATCTGATATGCAGGATGGTCTTAGGCGACCCCTGTGAAAGGGTCATTCCACCACTGCCGGAAGCCAGTCCATCCTTGCTGCTTGGCACAGTCGCTGCAGGGAAGAAACATCTGCACAGCATATGTTTCAAGGGACCTGGCGTCTATGGCATACTGTTCTTAATATGTTTGCTCCCCTTCGTGGCGCTATGTGTTTTAACCAGGGTCACCTCTCGGAGAAAGGTTGTTTCCCCAGGTAGGGATTTTCCCTTGAAGTTAGGGAGGGGATAAAACCCCTTAACTAAGTGCCAGGCGGGTAGTTAATCACTTTAACTACGAACAATCATGCTTAAGCTACATAATCTTTACTCCTTGGAATGGAGATAAGAAACACCCTAACCTTTGGAATAGAAATTGACAGGATTAAAATCAACTGGTATAAATACAGATGTAACAAGACAATAAAAGACAGAACCTGGCTGGAGAACCTGATTAGAGAACCTGGCTAGGTTGCTGATCAACTGAACCTGCGTTCTTCATTCTTCGCCAACTCCGCCCACACCTTTGGGAACCGCTGGACCTTCTGGGGTTGGACCCCAACAGACCGCCAAAGGGGTCGCGACCCACAGGTTGAGAACCACTGCCCTAGAACTACACGAGCATCTCCAGGGAGGTGGGCGATGACCAAATACTAGTCAGGGTGAGACCGGCTGCAAACTCGACTTAAGCTGAGTGACAGGCTCCGCTTTCCTCAGACTGAGCCACCCAGTCCCCAATGCCAACCTGGCCTCGCTGACCAGGGCACGTCCTGAATTGTCTGGGAATGAAGTGATGGTGAGCCTACTCTATGCTAGAGGCTGCAGGGCGGGTGGGCAGCAGGCTGAGCAAGCTCCCAGGGCCCTGAGGCGGAGCTTGTCAAAGTGGATTTGGCCTGAGGCAGGGAGGCCAGGGGGAGCTGCTGCCGCCCTCCACAGCCGATCGTGGTGTCTCAGTGGTCCAATTCTGGGTTTATTTGGAAGGTAAAACCGACAGAATTTGTGGACAGTCTAGGTTGGGATGTGAGAAGGAGGAATCAGGGATGACACAGAGGCTGTGTTTTGAGGGACAGGAAGAATGGAGTCACCATTCCCTGCGATGGTGGCAGTAGGCTGCTGTGGGAGGGGGATATGGGCTCGCTGTGTTCAGGTTACGTTTGCAGTACCTCGCAGACACAGTTCACCTTGCCGCCCTCCAAGACACCATCCCTTTTGCTGAGACCTGAGAAATGACCTGTCTCCCTACACACTCTTCATATCCAGACAGTTCATGTTCTAACTTCTCCATCCTGAATGAATACTTAGCAGTGAAGACCTGATTTGAATTGTGGGTGTGACTAATTTTCCATGGTTTCCTGTTGCCCCTTGGGTAACACCTGCTCCCTTCACACAGTCCCCCAGAAACGGAATTGCTGGGTCACTGGGTTGTTCTATTCTTCACACCGTTTTCCGTAGTGGCTGCACCAAGTTGCAGTTCCACCAACAGTGCACGGGGGTTCCCTTTTTCCCACATTCTTATCAATTCGTGTTATCTGTTGACTTTTTGATAATAGCCATTCTGACAGGTGGGAGGTGATATCTCATTGTGCTTTTAAACTATATTTTTATTGATTTCAGAGAGGAAGGGAGAGAGAGATAGAAACGTCAATGATGAGAATCATTGATCGGCTGCTTCCTGCACACCCCCCACTGGGGATTGAGCCTGAAACCTGGACATGTGTCCTTGACTGGAATTGGACCCAGGACTCTTCAGTCTGTGCCTGATGCTCTATCCACTGAGCCACACCAGCTAGGGCTTAAGCATCTTTTTATTTATTTTTTTAAAAAATATTTTTATTGATTTCAGAGAGGAAGGAAGAGGGAGAGAGAGATGGAAACATCCATGATGAGAGAGAATCATGGATCAGCTGCCTCCTGCAAGTCCCCCACTGGGGATCGAGCCCACAAACCAGGCATATGCCCTTGACCAGAGTCAAACCTGGGACCTTTCAGTTCGCAGGCCGACGCGCTATCCACTGAGCCACACCGTCCAGGGCTTGAGCGTCTTTTCAGATGTGTGTTGGCCATCTGTGTGTTCTCTTTAGAGGGATGTCTCTTCATTCCTCTGCCCTTCTTTTTATCGCATTGTTTACTTATATTTTTGTTACTGAGTGGTAGGAGTTCCTTATATATGTTGGATATTAATACCCTATGGGCTATATCATTTGCAAGTATCTCCTTCTGTTCAGTAAATTGTCTTTTCATTTTGTTAATGGTTTACTGTGCAGAGGCTTTTTAGTTTGATATATTTCCATTTATTTATTTTTGGTTTTGTTGCTTTTGCCCAAGGAGATATAAAAAAAAAAGTGTTGTTGCCGAAACCAGTTTGGCTCAGTGGATAGAGCGTCGGCCTGCGGACTGAAAGGTCCCAGGTTCGATTCCGGTCAAGGGCATGTACCTGGGTTGCGGGCACATCCCCAGTGGGAGATGTGCAGGAGGCAGCTGATCGATGTTTCTCTCTCATCGATGTTTCTAACTCTATCTCTCTCCCTTCCTCTCTGTAAAAAATCAATAAAATATATTTTTTAAAAAAAAGTGTTGTTAAAAGTGATGTCAAAGAGTTTACTTTCTGTTTTATTTAAAACTTTTTATGGTTCCATGTCGTACACTTAAGTATTCCATTTTAAATTTATGTTTGTATATGTTGTAAGAGAATGGTTCATTTTCACTTTTTTTCATTTATCTGTCCAGTTTTCCAGTTCCTCTTGTTGAAGAGACTCTCCTTTCTCCACTGTACATTCTTGCCTCCTCTGTCGTAGATTAATCGACCATGTAAGTGGGAGCTTCTTTCTGGGCTCTCTACTGTGTTCCATTGAGCTGTGTGTCTGATTTGTGCCCGTGCCATACTGCTTTAATTACTATAGCTTTGCAATGTAGTTTAAAACCAGGGAGTGTGACACCTATAAATTTGTTCTTTCTCAAGATTGCTTTGGATATTCTGGGTCTTTTGTGGTTCCACATAAATTTTAGGATTATGTGCTGTGGATAAAGAATTCTTAGTTGGTGGTTTTGTCTTTCCACACTAAATATTTCACCTCACTCAATTCTTGCTTGCATGGTTTATGACAGGAACTCTGATATAATTCTTATCTTTATTCCTCCATAGGTAAGATGCTTTCCTTCTGACTTCTTTCAAGATTTTCCTTTTTGTCTTTGGTTTTCTGCAATTTGAATATGATAGGACTAGGTGTAGATTTTTATTTTATTTTATTTTTTTAACAAAATATATTTTATTGATTTTTTACAGAGAGAAAGGGAGAAGGATAGAGAGCTAGAGACATCGATGAGAGAGAAACATCGATCAGCTGCCTCCTGCACACCCCCTACTGGGGATGTGCCCACAACCAAGGTACATGCCCTTGACCAGAATCGAACCTGGGACCCTTCAGTCCACAGGCCAATGCTCTATCCACTGAGCCAACCCAGTTAGGGCTATTTTATTTTTTAAAGATATATTTTTATTATTGACTAGAGGCCCATTGCACAAAATTTGCACAGTCGGGGGGTGGTGTCCCTCAGCCCAGCCTGCACCCTCTTGCAGTCTGGGAGCCATCGGACATCCTTGACGCTGTGGAGGCAGGAGAGGCTCCTTCCACTGCCTCTGTGCTCACAGCCGTGAGTTCGCCTCAGGGCTTTTGGCTGAGTGGTGCTCCCCCTGAGGGAGTTCACTGACCACCAGGGCGCAGCTCCTGTATTGAGCATCTGCCCCCTGGTGGTCAGTGTACATCATAGCGACCAGTCATTCTGCCATTCAGTTGATTTGCATATTAGCCTTTTAATATATAGGATTTCAGAGAGGAAGGGAGAAGGAGAGATAGAAATATCAAGGATAAGAGAGAATCATTGATGGGCTGCCTTCTGTCCCCCCCCTCCCCAACTGGAGATCGAGCCCACAAACTGGCATGTGCCCCGACTGGAAATCGAACCATGACCTCCTGTTTCATAGGTCGACACTCAACCACTGAGCCATGCGGGCCGGGCCCTAGGTATAGATTTTTAGTTTTTTATCTTATGTGGTGTTCTCTGAGCTTCCTGGATTTGTAGTTTGCTGTTATTAATGTGGATAAAATTTTAGCCATTATTAATTCAAATATTTCTTTTGTTCCCTTCTCTTTTTCTCCTCTTTTTGGTATTTTTAAAAATAACTTTATTTTTCAATTACAGTTGGCATACAATATTATGTTAGTTTCAGGTGGATAACATAGTGATTTAGACACTTATGTACCTTGTGAAGTGATCCCCCAGTCAGTCTGTATCCTCCTATGACCATACATAGTTGTTATAATATTTTTCACTGTATTCTCATGCTGTGCTTTACATCCCTGACACAGTTTTTATTTGCACATCTTAATCCCTTCACCTTTTTACCTCTGCCCCCACTCCCTCTCCCCTCTGGCAACCATCAAAATGTTCTCGGCATCTATGAGGGTTTTTTTCAGTTTTGTTTGTTCATTTATTTTTCCTTTAGAATCCACATGCAGGTGAAACCACATGGCATTTGTCTTTCTCTGTCTGACTTATTTCACTGAGCATAATTCTCCTTTTGGTATTCTTATATGCGTATGTTATACCTTTTGTATTTGTCCTGCAGTTCTTGAATATTCTGTTCTGTTTTTGTTTTCCTTCACTTTTTTCTATTTGTATTTCAGTTTGGGAAGTTTCTATCCGCATAGTCTCAAGCTTGGAGGCTCTTTCCTTCTCAGAGTTTCAATCTCTCTGCTTACATTATCCATTTTTCTTGCAATGTTATCCACTTTTTCCACGACAATCCTTAGCATATTAACCATTGTTTATTTTTATTGATTTCAGAAAGGAAGGGAGAGGGAGATAGAAACATCAATGATGAGGGACAATCGTTGATCAGCTGCCTCCTGCATGCCCCCTACTGGGGATCCAGCCTGCAACCCCTGCACGTGCCCTTGACTGGAATCGAACCTCGGACCCTTCAGTCCGCAGGCTGATACTCTATCCACAGAGCCAAACCAGCCAGGGCCTGTCTCTGGTTTTCAAGGCAACCGTTTGCCTTGTGACCGCAAATCTCTGATGGACCTAGGAGGGTCGTCGCTTTTAGTTTATCCAGTTGTTTACTTGTCGTAAGGATGAGAGTGATGCTCCCAGCTCTCTGCATCGCAGAGCAGAAGCCTGAAGTGTCGGCTCCTTTTGGGGTCCCTCCCGGAAATGCCCACAGAGGGCCCTAACTCCCCGTAAACACCCACTCCCTGCATTGGCCTGCTTGGTGTTAATGCTCCTGGCTCTTTCTCTTGCTTCTTAGACCTACTGAGAGCACCCTGTTTAGCAAGACAGTGACAACTTGAAAAGTTTACAGAGCAGGTAAGTGAGTACCTGGCCTTACAATGAGGCTCGAGCTCCCGGGTTAGAAGGCAGAGGAGAGCTGGGCCCCCACTTGCTTGCGTTCACCCTTCTGAAACTAGCTTCAGGCCCTGTGAGGACTCCAGCCACCCCCTCACTCCCTCCCCCTCCCCCCTCCCCCGCCCCTCCCCGCAAGCTGCCCAGCTCACCTACTGCTTCTGTGTTTCCCAGTCCCAGGGTCTCCCAGGTCTCTCGCTGACCAGCTCTTGGCAAGGCCACCCTCCGGGAGGTTTGGAGACTCCCCCAGGGAGGCAGCGGCAGTGACAGACAATGACCTGTTTCTGGACCCTTATCTCCAAAATCTCCAAATTGCTGCTGGGAAAGACAACGACAGTAAAAGCTCCTCGGCCGGATGTGAACTGTGGCAGCCAGTATGCAGGGGTCCGCTGGCTGGAGGAGGAGCCCCCCCAGTCTCATCACTGCGGGGGGGTTCCTGAGCCTTGGCCCCTGTGGGACGGAGTTCCAGGCCAGGACTTTGGAAGCAGGTGCCGCCACTGCCAGAATGCTGCCTGGAGCCAGGGGGGCGCTGCCAGTGGAGCCTGGGAGGGAGCCAGCAGCGGTGGGGGTGGGGGTGGAGGTGAAGGCCCCGTCCGCAGCCTCAGAAGCCAAATCAGACATGACGACGCCCCTGCTGGAGGAAGGCTGGGAGGGCACCAGCAGGATTAAGTTTGCAATCATTCTTTTAAATTCTTTCTGAAAATACCCGCTTTCACCGTTAAGAATCAGGGTAACAGCAGTTGCGATGGGAAACACATTTTTAGATACAGATTTTGGCTCCCAGGTGCACACAGTGACGGCCGAGGCATCCTCGGGCCGCGTGTGCCTCTGAGCCTGCTTTTATGCTCTTTGCATCATAATGCTTTAATTTTTAAATAATGTTTCGCTTTATGGAGCTGATTGGCATTGACCATAAGCTATAAATAAAAGAAATAAATATGTGAACTAAGTGGCACGAAAGGAACTGATTTCCTTTTCGGAATCGGAATCGGGGGATGGAGGAAACTGGCTTCCGTTGGAGGCCTGGGTGGTGGAACATTCCAGAGGCAATTTCCTGCCCTCCACACAGTGGGAGTACTTGCCACTGCCCTGAGCCGACCCTAGAAGAATCAGATGTAACTTTGGGGGATGCCTGCAGAAGAGGAGCCTGGTATCTGTTTGCCAGGATTGTTGATCTGCCCAGAGGAGCCCACCCAACCCCCACTCACAGGCACACACAACGTGGGAGTTTCGTGCGGGTCAAAGATCGTCTGGAAACCTGGCCAACCCGAGCCACTTTGCTGCATCCTTCCCAAGCTCGCCGTCTGCAGGTGAGGGCGAGCACACAGGAGCACTGGGGTGTCCTGTGAGCAGTGGAGTGGAGGTGAGGTGTTCAGTGACACTGGGGAGCTGAGCGGGTCGGGCCCTAGGAGGCTGTTGCTGCATCTCTCCTTGCACAGAGGGAGGAAGAAGGGGTTTCCAGAGGCAGAACGACTCCCTCTTCACTGCAGGTCCTCAACCTGCTGGGCGTTCGTATTGAATAGGAAACAAGAGTTTGCAAACTGGACAGATCATTGAACAATGAAAGTTATATGAACACTATGGGCTCTACCCAAGATGCTGCAGAGGAACGAGAAAGCATTCCACAGAGGCACTCAAAGGCAGCGGTTTGAGCACTCAGAGGACAAACATCATGTCACTGCCCCTGAGTGCTACGACGGCCATCAGATGGCTTCCTTTTGTATATTTTACAAGGATTTTCTGGTGATTGTTTACCATTGAAGCAGAAAGGAAAGAAACATTGGCTCACGTTTTCAATAACATAAGCAATACATTCTCCCTGAAGAAATTGAGGTACACCACAAAAACTTATGGTGCGGCAGTACCCGAAGTACGAATGGGCCATGTTAACCTATTTATCCTCCTCCTGGCAAGTAGGCGATTCTGGTCTATGTTTTCACATGGATGCTGTGAGCACCCTCTGTCTCGGGTGCTTGTGTGAACATTTCTGTGGGACAGATCCTGGGTGTGGAACTGCTGGTCGGAGGCTGTTCATGTTTAGAAATTGGTTGGCATTCCCAAAATTGACCTCAAAACGGCTGCATCAACTTTTAAGCCAATAACAATGTGTGGGAGCGCCTGGTCCATGTCTTTGGGGTCTTTGTCTTCCACATAAGATTCCCGCAGGGCCAATGATAACTGGATTTGTTCCCCTCGCCCTCCCAGTGGAGGTCAAGATCCTCTCTTAGCTCTGATAGTCTTTGTGCTTTAGTTGTGTCCAGGCTGCTTCAGGCAGAAGCCTCACAACCAGATACGTCACAGGTGTGTTTGCACACTGGACAGGGATCCGTACCATGATTCACCTGTCACAGTTCTGAGGGATAGCTGCATGGGACATGTGAACAGCAGGAAAAACTAAATATATCATGCTCTGTTTTTATAAACTTGTCAGAGAGTCATGGGCAGAGCTGGAAGGGGACAAGTGTCTACTCTGAGTGGTCTGGCCTCCTGGGTGGCCTCCGGCACAGCCTCTATGGTTTGCAAGACAAGTAGTAGCATGTTAATGTTACCTGACAGCCCCTGAGTCAGAGGGTGGGGGCTGTTCCCACCTCAGCTCTTGTCAATCTTGCAAGAAAGACTTCGAATAAGTGACAGATAGCAGTGTTGAAGCAAAGAAAGCAAATTTATTACAAATACCGTTGAGCCCAGCTGGCATGGCTCAGTGGTTAAGCATCAACTTATGAACCAGGAGGTCACAGTTCAATTCCAGGTCGGGGCACATGCCTGTGTTGTGGGCTCAATCCCCGGTGTGGGGTCTGCAGGAGGCAGCCAATCAATGATTCTCCTCATTGATGTTTCTATCCTCTCTCTCCCCCTTCCTCCCTGAAATCAATAAAAATATATATATATTTTTTAAAAAGAATACACTTGACATAAAGCATAAGTGGGCAACTCAGCTAGTCTGAGTGTGTGCCCAGTGAGAGTTCAAGAGGTTTTATACCCTTCCCCCTGTAGGTTTCAAAGTCCCCTTCTGCATTGTTGTTCATTATTCTGGAATGTTTGTACAGACATCTGGTCATCTTGTTTGGCAAGTACTAAGGTGGCTGACTTCTTTGATTAGTGGGTGAGATAAACTCCCTTTTCTCTCCCTTTCCCCTCATGCCCTAGAGCAGCTGTGGGCAAACTAAGGCCCACGGCCTGATCCGGCCCATTTGAAATAAATAAAACTAAAAAAAAAAAAAAAAAAGACCGTACCCTTTTATGTAATGATGTTTACTTTGAATTTATGTTAGTTCACACAAACACTCCATCCATGCTTTTGTTCCGGCCCTCCGGTCCAGTTTAAGAACCCATTGTGGCCCTCGAGTCAAAAAGTTTGCCCACCCCTGCTCTAGAGCTATCTTTCCTGCCTAATATCCCTCAAGTGAGATCTCTCCTTGGGTCTAGTTGCCCCCTACTTCACACACCAATTGCAAGTCCAGGTTGTTACCTGTGTTTCTGACCAGCCAGGTGTAAATGAGAGGTTCCCACAACACCCTACGTGGGTTCGATTAATTTATTAGAGTGAATTACAGAACTCAGGAAAAACAGTTTACTTACTAGATTCCAGGTTTACTAGGATTATATGATTCAGGAAGAGCCAGAAGGAAAAGATGCAAAGGCAAGGTGTGTGGAAAGGGGTACAGGGCTGCCATGCTCTGAGTGCCACTCTCCCTGAATCCCCAAGTGTTCATCAATCCGGAAGCTCTGGAACCCAGTCCTTTTGGATTTTTCTGGCAGCTTTATTTCATTTGCGTGATTGATTAAATCATTGGCCACTGGCAATAGAGCTCAATCTCCAGCCCCTCCCTGAGGCTGGGATGGGGGTGGGGCCAAATTACAACTCTGTAATGACTAGGTGGTTCCCCAGGCAGCTAGACCAGATCCTCACGCTTTCCAAAAGTCATCGCATTGACTAAAATGGGCTCTGGAGTATCTGAGAGGGGCTTGTTAAAGACATCAAAAGACACCCTTATTACTCTTATCACTGAGGAAATTCCAAGAGTTTTAGGACCTCTGTACCAGAATCTAGGTAAAAAACTATATATAAATTCGAGGCCCAATGCATGAAATTCATGCAGGAGTAGGCCCTTGAACCCCCCCCCCCCCCCGCCTCTCAGCCCTGCCCCCCGCCCACTGGTCTCTCTGGAAGGTCATTCTGTCCGGTCTAATTAGCATATTAGCTCTTTATTATATAGGATGTATAATAAATCTCAGTGTCACACCTGTCTGTTTTCCCAGACCCAGAGCCCATCATTTCTCCAAGGAGCCTTGTTCTTTTAGTGAAAAGGGCTAAAAACCAATAAGTTATGGTGCCAGATGTGCTCATTGGTCCCGGATGTTACTGTTCCTAAGTCCTCAAAGCAGAGCCAGGAACAATACGCAGGCTCATACGCACACCCCTCCACCCCATCGCACACAGGTTCCACCCACCCGCACACCGTGAAAACCACGGGCTCAGGGGCGCTCTTTCGCTCGCTCCTTGCCCCTCTCTGTATTTTGTTTGTTTTCTTTCTCTGAGAAACCTGATGCTCAGCCGACTTTGCGACATTTATTTGCTCAGCCCCTTGTTGAGCAATTCTTGTCAGGATTCTCTTTAAGCCCTACCTAGACAGTTTGGCACAGTGGATAGAGCCTTGGCCTGTGGACTGAAAGGTCCCAGGTTCGATTCTGGTCAAGGGCATATGCCCGCGTTGTGGGCTTGATCCCCAGTAGGAGGGGAGGCAGCCTATCAATGATTCTCTTTCATCATTGATGTTTGTATCTCTCTCTCCCTCTCCGTTCCTCTCTGAAATAAATAAAAATATATTTTTAAAAAATGATTCTCTTTAAAGTTCAAATTGTCCCGCCATTGGCCAGCGGCACCTCTTCACTCAGCTCCTGTGAAGTTTTTGAGCACGTTTGCACTTTAAGGCACAAAACGGTCCAGATCCACCTTGTGCTTTCTCAGTCCCAGCCCGGAAACCAGCCACTTCCCAAGCTCACGTTAGTGGGAAATAACATTTAAAACTGGGATATGAGCCCTAGATGAATTCATTCCTTATCAACTAGAAAATAAGTACGACGTATACAAATATGTAAGTTAATGGATATCTTTAATCCAATCATATGTCTCCCTTCTCCCCTCCCCCTTCCCCCTTTCCTCCCCCTTTGCGCGGTGAGCACAATGTTTTCCTTACTTTCTCAATCCTATGATACACACAGACAAGCTTGGGAATTGCCTCTTTTTTTAAAAAGGAAAATTCTAAACACAGAGACACATCGACGCAGGCCAAGCCCCTGTCTGTTTCCCTTCCGCTGTCTGTCTGTCTGTCGCCTTTGCTGGCATTTTTGGCGGCGCTTCCTCCACCCGGCGAGCGAGCGCGCGCCTCACCATGGTTCCATGGGGGGCGCCGAGGGCTCGTAAGGCTGTGCCCAGGTGTCACCGTCCTCCTCTTCGGGGACGCGTGTTGCTCGAACGGGCAACGGGCAGATGGTGAGCGGATCGGGGCGTATGCTGCCGTCGGGGGCTCTGGGCCTGAAGTACGCACAGAGCGGCCCCGAGAAGGTGTCGGTGAAAGTGAAGATGTGGGAGCCGTCGGACACGTTGAAAAAGGCCAGCTTCCCGGCGTCGCAGTCCAGGAAGATGCCCACTCGCCGGGGCGGCACGCGCAGGGACAGCGCCCGGCGCTGCGGCTCCAGCACGAAGTACTCGCAGCCGTTCCACAGCCCCATCACCCAGTAGCCCGCGGCCGGGCTCAGGCGCGCCGGCCCCGCGCGCGCCACCGCCTCCAGGCAGGCGCCCAGGAACCAGCGGCTGCGCCGGCCCACGTCCACCTCCCAGTAGTGGCGGCCGGTCCGGAAGCGCTGGTGGCTCAGCACGCACGTCTGCTCGGTGAACCGCTGCGGGTCTCCCGGCACCACCGGGACCAGCGCCGCCCCGGCCCCGCGGGAGGACACGCTCTTGCAGTCCTGGGAGACCTCCAGGCTGGGGTGTGCTGAGGCCGAATCCAGGGTCACGTTCACTGCGCAGAGGCTCTGAGTTAGTGCTCTGCAGGGTGCCGGGCCCTACCTGTCTCCTCCCAACTGGCCAACCTCTATTTTTGGAACAATTGGTGGAATATTCACTCCCACCGTCACCCCAAACACTGGGAGGCTGAAGTGGCCTGCGGGCACCGGGGCATTTGAATGTGATAAGAGGAATCCTATTTCTTTCCTGAACTGGAAGGCTCCTGAATTCTATACCGGTGCCGGGTGCCGGTGCCTTGGAGAGGAGAGACAGCAACGAGGCGGGCTCCTGGGGATGGAGAGCTCACTGCCCTCAAGTCCTGGTCCAGGGGAGGAAGCCCAGGGCTGAACTAGTCCAGCTGTCTCACCACCTGTGTGGCCTAGAGAGAGCATCACTGAGCTCTGAGCCTCAGGTGTGTGTGTGTGTGTGTGTGTGTGTGTGTGTGTGTGTGTGTGTGTTTGCCTCAGTTTTACAGCAAGTTTAGGATTTTAAAGCTGCAGGGGACCTCTGAGATGATCTAGTCCAGTGCCCTGCCATCACCATAGCTGCCGGAACACACCCATTTGATGGATGGGAACCCAAAGGATCCCTTCCGTCAGACCATCTGGAAGGTTCCTTACAACTCTGCATTGGCTCCTGCAAACAGCCTCCTGCAGATGGAAAGACCCAGTAAAACCAAGAAAGATCCCTAGCTGGTTGCTCAGTGGTTGGAGTGTGGGCCCCACACACTGAAGGGTTGGTTGTGGGTTGGATTCCGGTCAAGGGCACACACCTCAGTTGCAGGCTTGATCCCCCGCCCAGGTAAGGGCACAAGCAGGAGGCAACCAATTAGCAATCGCGGTGTCTCTCTCACATCATGTTTCTGTCTCTCCCTCTCCCTTCCACTCTCAATGAAAATCAATTAAAAAGAATATCCTCTGGTGAGGATTAACAAGACCAAGAAAGATATATGCTTGTGGGGGTATGTATGTGCACACCAATGTACACCTGTGTGAGCTAATCACATCTATGCATGCAAGCATGTGTGTGTGCATATGTGCATACGCAGGCGTGTGGGCGTGTTATGTCTGTGCAAGTGGACTTGTGTGTCTGTGTGTGCAGGCTCATACTTGGCTTCTGGACAGACTCCTCCTCTAATCTCAGATCGCGCCACCTCCCTCTGTTTAAAGGTCCAGCCAACCTAAGTCACGTCATTCCTTGGCCCCACCTCCAGTTACCTGCATATTGCTGGGCTGCTCTCCACTCTGAAACCAAACAGAGAGGAAAATGAGACCCAGGGAGCTGAGTCGGTATCCCTGGGACTGTGAGACGCAGGGGGGACACTGTAACACTGAACGAGCCCTTTCCCCCCATGACAGCTGGTTTCGGCCCATTTTCCTGAGGATTCAGGATGGAGTAAGGGGCTGGCGTCGGTGCTAGGTTATACCCAAGCTGCATGCAAGCCGAAGTGTGCTCAGGAGGGTGGGAGACCAGAGCACAGAGCCCAGGACAAGCAGCACGGGTGTCTGCAGGATGGAGAGAAAGCCTCCGCCTGGGCCTAGCCAGCTCGGTCCCCAGGAGGCCCCGCTGAGGCTGGCTCCTGTCCTAATGCGTCCTCTGGATACCTGTCTTGCCTCCTTTCTTAACGCGAGCCATTCAGCCTCAGAAGAGGAACCCCCACCAGCCAACTCGCACATGAGGTGCCCAAACTCCTTAGTGTTCAGAAGCGTGCACACTGAAGAAACAGCGAGAATCACTCCTCTCTTCTGACTGGCAAGCTTAGCAAGCTGGCTCACAGGGAACGGGCTCCATGCACTGCCAACGGCGGGATGATGGCGTTGCCTTCGGGGATCCCTCTATCCTACTTGGCGACATCCTCCCTGGGCCAGCAATCCCCTTCCTGGGTGTCCACCCGGAGAAGTCTCCACACAGCCGGAAGGCGGCATGCTTGTGTTGCGTGTGGTGGAGTGGGTTAGAGCAGGCTGGCTGCTGCTTCAGGAGGGCAGCTGGCTGAAATGGAGGCTCGGCAACAAGGGGAAGCAGGGCAGATGTGCATGTGGCAGCAGGATGGATATTAAAACACCGTGATGGTGAGAAAAGCCAGGAGTAGCATGGGACTGTAAAGGAAATAAACTAAAATGCATGTGCACAAAACAAGTGCACATTTTGCAAGAATACATATAAAAGAAGGTAGGCTTTAGATTGGTTGCTTTATAGGGGACTGGAGGGAGACACAGGGAGAAATGTTTACGTGTGGGGTAGCATGCCCGCCCCAGACCCACAGGTCAGTCTTTGAGGGTTGGCACCAGGAGCTTAGGGGATTCTTATTTGCAGCCAGGCTTGGCACCCATGGTTTACAGTATGCCTACACCTCAGGGCAATATGAAAAACTCGAATATAACCTCTACCAGTGACATAGACTAAGTTGTGCTGAATGAGGCTGTGGAATAAACGGGAGGAGATGTGGTTTGGTTAATCAGAGAGAGTGGCTGGGACGCTGAGATGTAAAGTGGACAATGGGGGAGAAATGGGCTTCACTCACCGGCCTGGCCTTCAGCCCTTCTCCAGTCTGAAGCAGTGAAGGAAAAACACGGAATTAGAACCAGGTTCCTGCAGCTTCCCTGCCCGCAGGTGGAATCTGCACCCACTCCAGCCCCCTCCCCTTCCTCCTGCTGCCCAGGCCCACAGAGCCAGCGGGTTCCAGCCTGGCCATCAGACCTGGTTGGGAGATCAGAACGTACCTGGGTAACCAGATGCTAAAAGGTGGACAAGAAGGAACAGTTCCAAGAGGGGTCACTTACCAAGCTCTGACTGCACCTTCCCTATAAGCAGAACAGAGGAAGCATCAGCCTTGGGCTGTGGACCATTTCCCAAGGCTGTCAGGCCACTGGGAAGGTGCTTCCAGAGTCTTAGCCCACCGCTCCCCTCAATCCCATCCCAGTCTCTGCACCCTCCCCTGCAGGATTCCTACACCTCATCCTAGTCTTTGCTCTTAGGGCAGAAGTCCCCACCGCGGGAGGGGCCTGGGAAGGGGAGCAGGTATTGGCACTGAGGAGCCTCTTCCCAGGGCTCAGGTCTGGTTTGAAGAAGCTACTGCTCATCCTCCCCGAAATCACCAGCTGTCCTGGCTGAGTCCAGCCGCTGAGTCCAGCCGCAGAGTCCAGCTACAGAGCACAGCCCGCCTGCGCCTCCGGGCGTGTGGTGCATTATTTAAAGGACGGGAGGACAGCACACTGAGTTGTTTCTCCTCGCTGGATGCCAGGACCCATCATTTGCCACTGGAAATGCATGCCTTTGGCCTGTCCGCCTTGTGTATTTTATAAGTAAATGCCCCTGAGCAGGGCAGCGCTGCGCACTCCTGTAGACGATACTACACGCTCTACCACTTCGGTGCAGGCTCACGGTGCCTCCCTTCCCAGTGGCACTTGCATTTAAAATAGAAGGCTAGCCTAGGAACATGAGCCAGGGGGCTACACCTTTAAGTGGAGCGGCAGGGAAGGGGCTGGGAGGGTCTGTCCAGAGGGTCTGAGCGAGGCCGGGCCTCCGGGGCAGCTTCGCTAGTCCGTCTGAGAGAGAAGACGGGAGGCGCGGAGGGATGGGTTAAGAATGAGATCTTTGCCATCTATCGCTGGCCAAAGGCCGCGCATGGGGTGCGTGACGTGCGCGCGGCGCCCAGAACATACCCAGCTCCTCGGTGAGTTTCCCTGGAGAAGAAACGAAGAAAAGAGGAAATCTCCATCAACGAAACGCTGACGCCTCGCTCTCCAAAGTGCACGGACTCGGTCCCCGCGCGTTCTGGGGACCAGGCGGGGCTGGACGCGCGGGGGGAGCGGGCCCCGGGCTCCGAGGCAAGGCGAGGGCGTCCCCGCGCTGCTCCCGAGCCGCCCAGTCTGACTCCCCCCGTTTGCTCAGGGCCCCTCTGCAGGCGCCTCATCCCGCTCACCTCGGTCCTTGTCCGCCTGCTCCTTCAGCTTTTCTGAACCGAGAAAGGAAAGGAGCAGGTGTGGGCAGGGCCCCGGGAGGGTCCCGCCCCGCCCGCCGCGCCCGCCGCGCCCGCCGCGGTACCCAGCGCCCGCCCCGCCCCGCCCCGCCCCGCCCCGCCCCACCCCTCCCCGCCCCGCCCCGCCCCGCCCCGCCCCACCCCTCCCCGCCCCGCCCCGCCCCGCCCCGCCCCACCCCTCCCCGCCCCGCCCCGCCCCGCCCACGGTACCCAGCGCCCGCCCCGCCCCTCCCCGCCCCGCCCGTCCCGCCCCGCCCCGCCCGCCCGCCGCGGTACCCAGAGCCCGCCCCGCCCCGCCCCGCCCCGCCCCGCCCCGCCCGCCGCGGTACCCAGCGCCCGCCCCGCCCCGCCCCGCCCGCCCGCCGCGGTACCCAGAGCCCGCCCCGCCCCGCCCCGCCCGCCCGCCGCGGTACCCAGAGCCCGCCCCGCCCCGCCCCGCCCGCCCGCCGCGGTACCCAGAGCCCCCGCCCCGCCCCGCCCACGGCACCCAGCGCCCGCCCCGCCCCGCCCCGCCCCGCCGGCCCAGCGCGCGCACGGCCCCCGCGGTACCCAGCGCCCGCCGCTGCCGCTGGAAGAAGCACAGCGCCGGCGCCGCGAGCAGGGCCAGGAGGAGCGGCAGGCCGACCACCGACGTCCAGAGGAAGGCTGTCTTCCAGGGCGCGGGTCCGGGGAGAAACGCATCTGGAAGACACCCACGGGAGTTATCTTGACTGCGGCGTCTCTGCGCACTCAGTTCCCCGGAGGCAGGGCCCGGGGGCCGGGAAACCTCGCGGGCGGCGGGCTGGGGAGCTGAGCCTCCGGGGCCGCGCCGCCACCGGCCAGGGGCGCCGCCCAGGCTCTGGGAAGGTGGGTCCCCAGGAGCTGCGGGGCCTTGGACCGGCTCCGCGGGGGGGTGGGGGGGAGCGCGCAAACTGGGGACGGACCAGCGGACGCCGAGGAGAATGAACCCGGGAGTCAGTGACCCTCCCCCGCCCTGAACTGCGGGGCCCGCCGCCCTGACGGCTCTCGCCCGGCGCCTGCGTGCCAGGGCTTTTGCTGATGCGGGAAACCCACTTCGCTTCTTGCCAACCCTTGGCTTCTACGTCTCATCGCCTTTGGAAGAATCGATGGCAAAGCCGCGCGGGCGGGCGGGCGGACGGACAGCCCGCCCTTTCCTCCCCGGGTCCCCCGGGAGGCCGCTGCGGACAGTTCACAGGTGCGGCACGGAGACTAACCTTTGGAAACCCGTGAGGCAGTTTCACAGAGCGACTCTGTGTCTGCGGCAGTAATTATAAAATATTGGTGCTTTCATCTCAATGGCCTTTTAAAACTTTTTTTCCTTTTTATCGTGGTTACATACACATCACATAAATGTACCATCTTAGCCATTTTTAAGCTCACAGTTCAGTGCAACCACCAGAACTTTGCTTCTTCTTCCCTACGACGTAATTCACCTGTGTGTGTGTTTCTCCCACTGGAATGTGAACTGAGGACAGGGGTTTGGAACACATTGTTGGTCCTCAGTAAATACTGTTAGGGGTCACATTAGGAACAGTGTCCCCAGTAAGCACTCACTTCCCATGTCCCGCCCTCCTACCCTGGGTAACCTCTATTCTACTTTCCATCTCTACAAATTGACTACCTTATGAAAGTGGAATCAGACAATAGGTGTCCTTTTGTGTCTGACATTCCACTTAGCACAACGTACTCTTTTGTTTGTTTAATTTTTCTAGCCGTGCATTTTTATCATCTGGTACAAAACTATTGGGCCACGTGGATTGGTCCTTCACCTCAGGTTGAGAGCAAAGTCTCAGGGTGTGATGCCACCCTGACCAGCTACCCTTGGTCTTGTCCCTGTTCCTTCCCCTCCCACCTCCTCCAATAGCCACACACAGTCCCACCTCAGGACCTTTGCACTTGCTGTTCCCTCTACCTGAACGCCCCCTAATAGATATCCATGTGACTCACACCCTTCATGAAGCCCCAAGCGACTTTGCTATCGATTCTGCCAAAGATGTGATGAGATGTAAAAGCTAAGTGTTTGCAAGAAGCAAACTGGGTTTCTGATATCAACAAAACATCTACACATCGAAAAAAATAAATAAAAATTCCCCCATTCCCTTTCCCCTTTCTTAGATCATTTTTTTTGGAAAACTTGTAAATCTTTTCTCTATCCTATTGAGATGTATGCAAATTCTTTTGAAAGCTAAATAAGCCTCCCACCGGCCAGTTTTACAACCCAGGAATGGTTCTCTTTGGGAGCTCAAAGCCATCTCTTTGAAATGTAAACATCTAAGAGAAAACCCCTCTATCCTGTGTCCTGGGAGTTTCACGGAGGCACCTGGCTCCAAGCTGTGGCTACATCCTTGTCATAAAGATATGCGATGTTTTAGCCTCCCTTTGGCTAAATACCACCAGCTAAGGTAACCCTGGCCGGGTGCTCAGTTGGTATCATCCCGATGTGCCAAGGTTATGGGTTTGAGCCCTGGTCAGGGCACCAACAAGACTCAACCAATGGATGCATAAATAGGTGGGACAACAAGTAGATTTCTTTCTCTCTCTCTCCCTTCTTCCTGCCGTTGCTCTCTCTCTAAAATAGATAAATAAATAAAAAGGACAATTAGCTAACACAAATGGCCGCCCCAATTGCCAACCATATTTAAATGACCTATGTGGACTGTCAAGTCCTCTTACCTGAGGATAAATCATCATTTATAAGATGACATTTCTTTCTGTTATTATAACTATTGATTTGGACCCTATGTAGGTAAACGGCCCATAGATTGGGTTTGTCCTCAAGACTTAAAAACAACTAGAGCCATGAACATTAAACCTTTCAGCGGGAGCCTCAGAAAAAGACTTTGATGTTAAATAATGGCCTCACCTTCAACTCATTGCCTAACTGACTTCTTCCCTGTGATCCACCACTTTTGAATCCACACACACACCCCAACCTGTCTTATCACTCTTCCTGGCTTCATTATCCCCTACAGGCCTAACGCCTTCTAATGTACAACGTAATTCACCTGTTTGTGTGTTTCTCCCACGGGAATGTGAACTGGGGACAGGGTTGGAGCACATTGTCGGGCCTCAGTAACTACCATTAGGGATCACATTAGGAACATTTGCCTCCTGCGAGTAGGGTTTCTGGGTTTTAGCTGGTGGCCTTGTAATGTTGGCTCTCTGGGGCCTTCTCTGTTTACGGGTGGGGTTGCCAGTTGCATTCTTAGTAGGTTCCCGATATCCAAGTTGCTGGCTTTTCAGATGTCAAGGTCAGCTTACCCCAGCCAGGCCCCCATGCCATTGTGACCTTGTAGATGGACTTTGGGACAATGGGCATGGAGGATGTGATGGTTAGGAAGATGAAGGTGAGCCAGCACCCACTGACCTGCTATTTGGACCACAAACTCTTTCTTCTGGAGCAGAACGGGGTTCTGGATGGAGCATGACACGTTGCTGTGGGCCCCGCCTTGGACGACCACAGATGTCTCCAGGCCGAACAGGCCGCGGGCATCCTGCGTGATGGCTTCGAACTCCGGAGGCAGGCACTGTCCCAGGTGGCCTCTCCACTGAGCCTGAGGCTTGGGGTACCAGCCACTGGAGCTGCACCTGAGCTGAATGCCTCCTTTCTTGAAGCCCTCAAGGGAGATGTGCGGGTCTGACCCCATCCCTGAGAGAGGCAGGAGTGGGAAGGATTAGGCTCCTTCTGGAAGTTGTGGTTAAAGCTTATCATTTGCAGTCACCATAAGGCATCACGAACTATGACTGCTCTGAGCACACAGGGGCTCGTGGCCTCCACCCACGGACTGTCAACAAGGAGTCTGTTGGAACATTTGGAAACATGGAGGAGGCATTTTACTCAAAGGGGCTACTGACATCTAATCTAATAAAAGGGTAATATGCAAATTAACTGTCACTCTGTCACAAAGATGGCAGCGCCCACAGCAGCCGGGGCGGGACGCTGGCGTTGTCACCCCAGCAACGAGGCCAGCGTCCTGCGCCCCAGCGGTGGAGGGAGGGAGGGCATCTGGGCAGGCAGCACACCCCCAGCCCAGCAGACACAACACAGGTCTGGGGGGTGGGTGTGCTCCCGTGGCCTCCTCACAGCTTGGAGCATGCCCCCATCCCAGCGGACACAAGCGGTCAGTAGGACATCCCCTGAGGATTCCCAGTCTGTGAGAGGGGGTAAGGCTGGGTTGAGGGACCCTCCCCCCAGTGCACAAATTTCACGCACCGGGCCTCTATTTTAGTCATATTATGCAAGGGACAGTCCCTGAGAATGAAGAATAATCTCCCCCCAGAGTTCAACAGCTTGTCTTCTCTCTCTCCTGAATCCCACCAGGGCTCAAGTGCCTGTGATAACACACTCCTTTATTGTCCCATCCTTGTGGCGCTAGCTTCACGTTTTAAATATGCAAAACATTAATATGGCTTAAATGCCAATACTGTAACAGGTGTATGTCAGGAGAGTCCCAGACCTTTCTCCATCCTTTCCACCCCCTCGCAGCCCCTGCCTTAGGGAACTCATGTCATTCGTTTCTACTTATCCTCCCTGTGTTTTGTCCTGTGCAGTGTTTCTCCTTCTTTCTTACACTGAAGTTGACACACTATAGGACATCTCATGCATCTTGCTTTTCTTTTGTCTGAACAACCTGGAAATCACTCCGCACCAGCTCACAGAGCTACTGTGTCTCCAGGTGCGCGGTATGGATCACCCCACGTGTGAGGGGCCACACTCAGCACCCGTGCTTGCTCATTGAGGTTGCTCCCGCTAATTTGCAATTACAAAGAATGCTACACAGATTAAACTTATTCCTTTGCCTTTTTTCTATTTAGCTGCGGGCGGTGTCTCTTCAGGGTAAACTCCTAGAGTGAGATTGGTGTTCAAAGGTAGGTGCGCAGACGACCCTGCAGTCGCCAAATCCCCAGGCCCTGGCCCTTTGGGACCTTGAACTTTGTCTACATGGTGCAGAGGCTCCTCCCCACAATCCCACCAGTTTTAAAGTTTTTGCCAGACTGAGAAGTAAAAAATTGCATGTCAGTGTGGCTTTAATTTGCCTTTCATGATGAGTAAAAGGGATCAATCATCTTTCCATATGTTTACGGGCTGTGTATCTTTTTTTGTGAACAACTTTTTTGTTGTTCATTTCCTAATTTTTTTAACAGAGCAATTCCCCTGTTCTCCGTGCTTCCCCGTCTACTCTGAAGCCAAGCAGGTACATCCAACGGACCCTTCCCTACGGCCCCCGCGCTGGCGCCCGGCCAGCTCACCGCTCACGCACCTGCGACCTCCAGCTCCCACACAGCTTCCCCGGAGAAGGAGGAGTCGCGGGAGAGGAAGCGGCACCCGTAAGGGCCCTGGTCGGCGGGGACCACGTCCTGGAGCTGCAGGATCACGGTGCCATCCAAGATCTCGTCCTTGATGAGCGTGGTCCTGTTCTGGAACTGCGCCATCTGCCGCCCCGGGAGCTCTCGCCGGTCCTGGTACAGGTGCACCACGTCGGAGGCCTGGCTCCGGAACCAGAGGATCTCCATGTGCTCCGCATCTCGGTAGGGGGACAGGTGGCACGGGAACTCCACCTCTTCCCCGACATTCGCCAGGATGGACTCCCCAGGGCCAATCACCTTGACCTCCTCTAGGATGAGAAGACAGAACAATGGCCAAATACAGCTCTCCCCACATATAGGCTTTTGTCATATCCCTTTGCAGCTCAGAAATCTGCAGTAAACCATTCGGACGAGGAAGGTGAGACACCCTACAAGACAGCCATCAGGTTTCTTGAACAAGTTATTGTCATGGAAGAAATGAATTGGGCCCTAACCGGTTTGGCTCAGTGGGTAGATCATCGACGAGCAGACTGAAGGGTCTGGAGTTCGATTCTGATCAAGGGCACATGCCCTGGTTTCGGGCTTGATCCCCAGTAGGGGGCGTGCAGGAGGCAGGAGGCAGCTGATCAATGATTCTCTCTTATCACTGATGTTTCTGTCTCTCCCTCTCCCTTCTTCTCTGAAATCAATAAAAACATGTTTTTAAAAAAGAAATGAATTGGTAATTTCTGAATAATGGGAATATTTTCTTTTTTTGTTTTGTCTGATTTTCTATTTTTTATAGTGTACATGTACACAGCCTCTGTAACAGCAAAGGGTATTAAATAATCTATGGGGCCCTAGCTGGTCTGGCACAGTGGATGGAGCGGCAGCCCATGGACTGAAGGGTCCCAAGTTTGATTCCGGTCAAGGGCACATGCCAGGTTGCGGGTTGATCCACAGTGGGGGGTGTGCAGGAGGCAGCCGATCAATGATTCTCTCATTATTGACATTTCTATCTCTCGCTCCCTCACCCTTCCTCTCTGAAATCAATAAAAAATATATTTTTAAAATAATAATAATAATCTATGGGGCTCCTTGCTTTTTCTTTTGTTAATCCTCACTTGAGGAGATTATCTATATATTTAATCCTCACTCGAGGAAATTTTTTCCATTGATTTTTTTAAACATATATATGTATTTTTATTGCTTGAAGTATTTCAAAGAGTATTACATATGACTCCTTTCCCCCTTCCCATTGATTTTTAGAGAGAGTGGAAAGGAAAGGGAGAGACAGAAACAATGATCTGAGAGAGACACATCGATTGGTTGCCTCCTGCATGCCCCTGAACAGGGCTGGGAGCCTGTAACCAAGGTATGTGCCCTTGACCTAATTGAACCCAGAACCCGTCAGTCCGCAGACTGATGCTCAGTCCACTGAGCCAAACCTGCTAGGGCCCAAGGATATTTTTTCCATTGACTTTTAGAGAGAGTGGAAGGGAGGGGGAGAGACAGAGAGAGAACATAGGTTGGTTGCCTCCCACACACAGGATTGAGCCTGCAACCAAGGTACGGCCCTTGACCAGAATCAAACTCAGGACCCTTTAGTCCACTGAGCCAAACCAGCTAGGGCACTTTACTTTTTTTAAATTTTTAACCTAAAAGTCAAATCCTGCCCAGCTGGCATGGCTCAGTGGTTGAGCATTGACCTATGAACCTGGAAGTCACTGTTTGATTCCTGGTCGGGCCACATGCCTGGGTTGCTGGCTGGATCACAGTGGGGGGCGTGCAGGAGGCAGCCAGTCAATGATTCTGTCTCATCACGGGTGTTTCTATCTCTCTCTCCCTCTCTGATGTTGATAAAAAAATATATTTTAAAAGAGGTCAAATCCTTCCTTGAAGATGTTTATTTGGGGGGTACCCTGAACTTTATTGATGGTGCACAACAAAGTAGGGCTCCCTACGCCCCTCTCCCTCTTCAGGGGTCTGGGGTGGAAACTGGAGGTTAGGAGATTCTCATTGTGTTGGGGATCGATCTGGGGCCAGGACTCCCCAGGAGCTGAGGGCCCTCTTCCTCTCCCTGGGGCTGGTGGTTCAGGGGGTTCTTACTCCTCGGAGGCTGTGGGCACCATAAGGTCCACCACCCTGTTGCTGTAGCCAAATTCATTGTCAGACCAGGAAACGAGCTTGACAAAGTGGTCACTGAGGGCAAAGCCAGCACCAGCATCAAAGGTGGAGGAGTGGGTATCATGTTAAAGTCATAGGACACCCCCTGGTCCTCAGTACAGCCCAGGATGCCCTTGAGGGGGCCTCTGACGCCTGCTTCACTCCCTTCTTCATGTCACATATTTGGCAGCTTTCTCAGGCGGCAGGTCAGATCGAAAATCGACACTGTGGGTGGGACATGGAAGGCCATGCCAGTGAGCTTCCCTTCAGCTCAGGGATGACCTGGCCCACAGCCTTGGCAGCGCTGGTAGAAGCAGGGATGATGTTCTGGGCAGCCCCTCGGCCATCACACCACAGCTTCCCTGAGGGGCCATCCAGGGTCTTCTGGGTGGTGGTGATGGCATGGACTGTGGTCATGAGTCCCTCCAGGATGCTGAAGCTGTCATGGATGATCTTGGCCAGGGGGGCCAGGCAGTGGGTGGTGCAGGAGGCATTGCTGACAATCTCGAGGGAGTTGTCATACTTGTCATGGTTCACACTCATCACAAACATGGGGGCAGCCGCAGAAGGGGCAGAGATGATGACCCTCTTGGCTGCCCCTTCAAGTGAGCCCCGGCCTTCTCCATGGGAGTGAAGACACCACTGACCCCACAACATCCTCAGCACCAGCATCTCCCCACCTGATGTTGGCGGGATCTCGCTCCTGGAAGATGGAGATGGACTTTCCACTGATGACAAACTTCGCATTCTCAGCCTTGACTGTGCCTTTGAACTTGTATAGAATCATACTGGAACATGTACACCATGCAGTTGGGGTCAATGAAGGGGGTCATTGATGGGGACGATGTCCATTTTCCCAGATTTAAAAGCAGCCCTGGTGCCCTGACTGGTTTGGCTCAGTGGATAGAGTGTTGGCCTTCGGACTGAAGGGTCCCAGGTTCAATTCCGGTCAAGGGTATGTACCTTGGCTGCGGGCACATTCCCAGTAGGAGGTATTCAGGAGGCAGCTGATTGATGTTTCTCTCTCATCAATGTTTCTAACTCTCTCTCTCTCTCACCCTTCCTCTCTATAAAAAATCAATAAAATATATTTTAAAAATAAATAAATAAAAGCAGCCCTGGTGACCAGGTGGCCAAAGTTGTTCACTCTGACCTTGACCGTTGTGTGTCAGGGTTGCCGCTGGCTCTGTGCGGGAAGACAAGGCTGTGTGATGAACAGGAGGAGCAGAGAGCCCTGCCTTGGAGACTTCTGCTCACCAGGATCTTTCATTTGATCATCCTCTTTCACGGTGTGTCCATCTGGTCCCTCCGGTTTCTGCAATTCCCAGGAGAGGCTAGTCTTGCTGCAGTTCTTCTGCACGAGCTGTTTCCTGCCGCCCGGCATGCCCCACTCTTCTCTCTGCCTTCTGTGAGCCTCCTTTCCTTCCTTCAAAGATCAGCTAAAAACTACATTCATCCCAAGCTGAACTAAAACCTCACTCCCAGCTCTCCCGGCATGGGTCCCGCCCCGCCTTTGGTGGCGCATGGTGGTGCCTTCTTTGTTCACTCCACCTGAGGTCCCTTGTGGCCACGGGTGAAGCCCCAACACCCTTCCAACTAGCTTCCTTCTCCAGCTCCCTCCCCCCACCCCCCCCACAGCTGATGCCTGGCCCTCTCCCTGGGTGCACCCTCCCTCAGTTTACCCTCCACCTGTCATCTTTCTGCCTAATATGTACCCTGCCTAATATGTACCCTGCCAGGCTCTGCTCAAACAGTCCTCCTATCTAGGGCTCTTTTTGGCTTTCTGGAAAAAAACCCCAAATGATTCTCTTAGCTCTGCTCCCAAAACTTGGGTACATGTCTCTTGCACCCTGATCACAAACAGCTGGACAGATGGATTTAAAAGTATTTTCCAACTGGTTCAGCCCAAGCACAGACCAGTAAGAGCTTCTTGGCACGCTCTTGCTCTGCCCCGGCCATGCTTGTGAGCTGTGGGGAGTGTGTAGGAATGTGCTGGGTGGCTGGAGAGATGGGGGAAGAACACTGCGGGTGGGGCTGGCTGGTGTGTGGGGCCGATGGCTCTAACCACTGGGATGGAAATGTTCTTAAATACTAGCAACTGGCATGGCTACAGATCTCAGCCCGGAGCACCTGCAGGAGGGGTAGGTGGGAGCTGATATGCTCACGTCCTGGCTGGCTGGGCTGCAGATCGGATACGCTACCTGAGTTTGACTCCCGAGGCTGGAGGAAGAGGAGGAGGTGGATGAGGAAGACGAGACAGCTGGGCTGAGGTACCCGCTGAAACGAGTCCAGGGCAACTGGGGAATTTACCATCTCGTCAGCAGTAGGGTCACCTGCAGAGGGACAAAGAGATGCTGGGGTGACACAGGAGAGCTGGAACCCGGCCCCTCAAGCCCGAGGTCTGTCAGTGCCTTAATGGTCTTTTGTCTGGTTCTTAACAACTCCAGTACTTGGCTTCTTCTAAACCAAGCATGTCAAACTCGTGGCCTGCAGGCCACATGCCTCATTTATGTGGCCCGTGTTAGCCTTTGAGTTTGACATGCTTCTTCTAAACCATAGCCGATGTGAGAGCTGCTTCTAATTTTACCAGGCAGCTCTGTTAATGGCATCACTGGCCTTGCCTGGCCTCACGGAGCCACATGGGGACAGGGCCCAAGGTCCCAGAGGAAGCAGTTCCTGAGGTTCACATTGTTTTAGAGCCAGAAATAGAGCCACGTGTTGTACGTGGCTCAACTCAGCTAGTATTTAGTGACTTTCTACAAAGGGAAATCTATAAAAACTCTCACATGCATTTTCACTCTCCCTGCCCAGCCCCGTTCCCATTTCCCTTGGCCTGGAACATCAGGTCCACAAAACAGATGAACAAACACCGAGTTCTAATCTCTCAGAAATGGGATGCATGCCTGGCAGATGCTGACCAACTTCAACCGCACCTGGGACACCTCCCTCCTGTCCTAGACCCTCAGGTGTACCCTCCAGGTTAGCTGGTGACTGCCCCTGAGTCTATGGCATCTTTGAGGCCACAGTGATGGTGTGGTCCCATCTAGCTACACCAACCCCCACCTGTGGTTCAGGAAACCCACCCCCAGTACAGGCAAGGGCTGTCCCTCTTACTCCTGACACCACCTTGGGACTTGCAGCATGTCTCACAGTCCTATAGCCAGTGAGTGCGGGCAGCCAATGCATCTGGGGAGATACACAATTCTCTCTGCATTTGTCCTCTGTTTAGTTGTGGGACTTTAGGCAAATTTTATAACTGGTGGAACCTCAATTTCTTTGCTTGAACAATAGAAGAAACCAATGCCAACTCAGAGGGTCGCTAAGCTTCCCACAGCTTGGCTGGGTGCTCTAAAGAAAAGTGAGCACCTCCCCCCTCCGCCTCCACCTCCTAAACAGCTGCTTGCCACCCTCCACCTTCCTCCGGAGACGCATCCCCCTCCTTTCACTCCATCATAGCACCCCAAGGGGTGAGGGAGCCCCATGAAGTTTCCACTCTCATCATCCTCAGCCTCCCTTCCCCCTCCTTCTCCCTCCCACGCCATGGTTTGTTTTCCTTTCACACAGACCTGTGACATGGCACATGCTCCTGTGGTCCTGTGACCGCAGAGCCCCAACCAACGGTCAGCAGCACCACTGGCCGGGTTGAGATGAAACACTTGAAAGCTGCTGGGTTATTCAGCAGGAGAGGGGCCAGAGGAGGTGTGAGGGTGACTTAATGGGAGAGGGGAGACTCCCAGGTGGCCCCTGAGCTGGAAGGACTGGGTCAATAGAATACCATGGGGTGGGAGGTGATAGCTGTGAGGTGAGTGGGCCAGGGGCGAGGGTCCCTGCCCTCCAGGAGCTCACAGGAGGGGTAGGGGGAGGCAAGCTGGAGCAGCTTGGTTTGTGCTTCAGGAGGAGCCTCTGGGGGGAGGAAGTCGGAGTCCCTTCTGGAGGGTCCTGGCTGTGTTCCAGGCCAGCAGCTACTGCGGTGACTATTCCCACAATAACCGGACAGTCCAGCCTCTCACCCTCCGGGCTGAGGGCAGCAACATGTATGTGTCAGGCCTGGAAACCAGCAGCAAGAATCCCAGAACAGGGGGTGTGTTTCCTCTCCTCCCTGTTCTCTTCTCTTTTGGGCCTCGGTCCTTACTTCTGTACCCTTAACTAGAGGCTCAGGAGGGCAAGACCATGAGGTCTATTAGCAGCAGCCAACGCCTCCCAGACAGGAGGGCTCAGGACACCTGACGGGTCTGTTTGGACTGGCCGGGCTCTGAGGAGTTAGTCAAGTCTTATGGTAGTTGTTGACTTGAGTCCTCTCTGTGGCAGCCATGGCTCATCAGGCCCACAGCTGGGGCGGGTGTGCTTCACAGGAGTGCATGCCCCGATATTTCGGGGGCTGGGGCTGTCAGCGTGTTCCAGACCCTGAAATTACTGTAGGACTGCAGGTGTCTGTTGTGATGCACCCATGTGATTTCTGTCACCAAGGCTGGAGGAGGCGGTCTCTCTCTCTCTCTCTCTCTCTCTCTCTCTCTCTCTCTCTCTCTCTCTCTTTCACAGAGTAATAAAAAATTAGCACAAATCGAGACCTTAGTATCTTACCAATCACTTACCTACATCAGAGTATTAAGACTATTATTGCCACAGACAAGGAAACGGAGGCACAAGGAGGCCAGCTGACCAGCCTGCGCCAGGGGTGGTGGTGGAGAGGGGGTTCAAGCTTTGCGTTTCTCTGAATTCCTCATCAGCAGTGCCATGTGTCAGGACTGGGGGCATCTTCAGTCTCCTGTCCCCCACCCATGGTGACCCCTGTAGGGACCTCCGGCCACAGCACTTGCCCTGACAGCATCTCTTGTGCACTGAGTCCCCAGGCTTCAGCCCCAAGACCAATGAGCCAACCAACCAACCAACCAACAGCCAATGAATAAAATTCTAAAAGCCCCCTCAAAACGGAGTCTTCCTTAGAGTTTGTGAGAAGCATCTTCTCGAACAGAAGGCACATGCCCGTGGTCTCTTCGCTCCCAACACACAAGGCTGTGCCCGGGAAGCCTTCACTCAGAGGGAGACAGTCTGGCAATTCCTGAAGGGGCTTCAGAGGGGCTGAATGCCCTGTGCTACCGAAAGGAGCTTTTAGGGGTAAAATAGGCGGGTTTAGGGAGGTTTAGAACCTAAGAGGGTCCTTGGGGGAGGAAGGTTTGGAGCCCGTAGGTGGGGGCCTGGAGCTGTCAACAGGCATCCATTCACCGAGAACAAAAGGTGCCACAGGATAAGAGGAGAGGGAGACACCCACTCACAGAAGATAGGGAAGCCACGGGCACCGGGAGAAAGGAAGCAGCCTCTCACAGGGAATAGAGACATGCCCACACAGGGAGAAGAGGGAAACAGATTTTCACAGCAGACAGAGAATTCTACCGCTGAAGGGAGAGAAAAAGGGGGAGTGTGAGCTTTGAAGTTGATCTTCTACCAACTGGAAGGCAGCATCAAGAAGCAAAGAACTGCAGCCTTTAGAAACCTTAGAGAGAAAAAAGGGGCTCAGTGGGTCACCCCCTTGGGGACCCCCTCCCCACATGGGAGTCTGTACTTGTTTCCAATAAATTTCCACTATTTTCATTTGCCACCTTTTGTCCGTGGCTTCATTTTTCAACTCCACCTGGACAAGAGCCCGGGAAAGAAACCACCCCTGCATCCTGCGCAGGGAAATCCCCCGGACTCAGTGCCTGTCTCCCCGCCCGCCGCCTGCAGCTCACCCTCCTGACCGCTGCTTTAGGGGCTCAGTCCTCCAGAGAGCAAGGACCCTGTGAGGGCGCTTCCCCCGCAGCTGTGACACCACAGGGCATGGATCTCAGGTTCTGGTTCGGGGGAGGAGGCTCTGCTGGGGGAAAGGCCTGGATGTGCTGAAGATTCGGGGAAGATGGAGGGGCCAGTGGGGAGGGGATGGACAGACAGGGGGATTCAGGTGGGAGCTAAGTTTTGCTGGTGGGCACCTTCTCCCTGCTCTCCAGGGAGCCTTGGTGTGTTCCCTCCTGGGGACCTGGGAGGCGGGGGCGCGGGGAGGGAAGGAAGGCTGGGACACACGGGCACACAAATGCTGCCCCCTTTGCCAGGGGAAGCCCAAGTGCCCTCATTCCTTTCCTCCTCACTCTCTGCCACCCCCCCCCCCGCCCCTTCCAACCCATTCCAGTTTGCTGCTCCTGCTTCTCCAGTTCCTAGAGCTCACCCATGGTCTCGAGATTGCAGGTTCCTCAGCTTTGAGTATCTCTTCAAAGGTTATTTTTTGCTTTTGCTACTTTCGTGAGCTTCGCCCTCCTCCCATGCCCAGTGTCCTAAGCTGTAAGCCCGGGGCAGGGTTTGCACCTTGGCCCAACACAAGCTGTCGATGGATTGATGCTCACTGGCTAGCTTTGGTTTGATTTCAACAGGCCCACAGGGAGTTTCTACCCCGTCTCCCAGGGAAATGAACCTCCCAAGAAGGGACCCTCAGGTGGAGCTGCAACTCCCCGTGGCCACACGCCAAACACCCCTCCCTGCAGCCAGGCCCTACTGGGAAGATGGGGCCAACCTGTGCTCGCTCAAGAAGCCATCATTTACTGCTTCCCGGTTCTGAGAGGTGGAGGTTTGAACAGGCTTGGGAGTGAGCCATGTACCTGGCAGGCTGCGGCGGAGGGTCCGAAGTGGCAGACGAGTCCTGGCGATCCCAACTCTGGGGCAAAGAAATGCTCGTTGTAAAGAGTCTTGGTCCAGTTGAGGGACAGCTCACGTGTGACAAGTCCCCACCCACCTTCCACCTTAAGACACCGCTGCTGGCTCTGCCCTTTGCTATAAAAGCCAAGAGAGATAGACAAAGGGAGGAAGTCCCTGTCACATCCTGTCTCTGTGAGGCAGATCATGAACTACATTTCCATGGAAAACCATTCCAAGGGCTTAAAAAGAGGGCAAAGGTACCTGGGGGTTTTGTAGAGACTGCAGGCTGCAGATGCTCAGAGCGGTGGGGCGGGGGGGATGCTCAGCTGGCTGCCTGGGGCTTGGGGCTCCAGGGAGGCGGGCCGGCCTTGCTAGCAGGCCCCTCCCTCCTCACCATCACAGCAAAAGATACAGACTGGACTGAAACATCACCACCTGAGGGTTAGGAAAGACCTGGTGCCCAACTCTTAATCAGATCTACCCTCCTCTTAGGCCAGGGCGTAGGATAGACTGGGGCCACCGCCGTAAGTAAAGCTGCAGGAGCTGGTCACACACAACTTGGAAATGAAACGAAGCCTGTCCTGGGAATTCTCTAAAGGAGAGGAGCTCAGGAAAGAAGCAGCCATTCATTCACGGTGCGCCCCGCTGTGCCAGAGGCCGCTGTACAACTTCAGTATCAGTGAGAAGAGTGCGGTGGATCAAGGTGCCAGCCACCTGGCTGCACACACTGACATCGCCCTCCGGACGGGCCAGAGCAGTGGCACATGGCCGTCTAGCACCTGTGGGCCACACAGCCCCAGTGACTCCCAGAAATGTCTGCTGTTCGGTGGCCTGTGCAGGTGCTAGGCCAGGGGTGGGCAAACTTTTTGACTCGAGGGCCACAATGGGTTCTTAAACTGGACCGGAGGGCCGGAACAAAAGCATGGATGGAGTGTTTGTGTGAACTAATATAAATTCAAAGTAAACATCATTACATAAAAGGGTACGGTCTTTTTTTTAAATTTTATTTCAATAGTTTTATTCATTTCAAACATTTGAAGAAGAAGAATGTAAACACTAATTATTATAATTCGAAACTTCAAAAAATGGAGGAATCATAGCACAATAACATACCTTATATTGAAGATGGCAAAGGCAAAACAAAATTGCCTAACAAAGGAAAGGTACAAAAGCCTTTCAAATTAAACTTAAATATAATAAAATAATTTAAAACTAAAACAAATAGAAAAGAACAAAATGTGTAAACAGTAAATTAAACATTTTCTTTAGTGCAACTTCCAAATTATGCCTGGGATGTAGATGTAGATGGCAATGTAGACTGGGTTGAAAGGTTTTTGGTCTTTAAAACATCAACTTCAGTGGGAACAGTGTTGTTGGTCTCCTTTTTAGCTAATGCATCAAAGTCTGGAGTTAGTTTTGTTGTGGCCATTCTCAGGATAGACCTGAGGTGTTCGTCAGTTAAGCTGGATCTGTGAGGGGCTTTGTTGATGTTCATGACGCTAAATGTCTGCTCACAAGCATAGGTTGACCCAAACTACACCAGTATCTCCTGTGCCATCCTCCAGATGTTTGGAAAAGTGGCTTCATTAAGTGAAGCATAAAAGTCTCTTAGTTCAAGAGAGCTGAATTTCTCCTTTAGGACAAAGTCAGACTGAAGATCGATGAGTTCCAGTTGCACCTCTTCTGGTGCTGTTTCAGGGTTTTGTGACAAAGGACAGGCCACCAGTTGAAGTGACTGGTCAATTTTTTCAACATCAGAAAACCGACGACAGAATTCTGCATGCAGGTCATCCCGTGAGTTGCTGTATTTCTTCACGTTTTGGATGGTCTCCTTCTGTGTGGCTCGTGTGGCAAAATGAGTGAAGACTTTGTCTGAAATTTGTCTGGAAAAGAAAATCAGCTTCGATTTAAAGGCTTTCACATTAGTGTACATGTCATGTACATACTGATCTTTTCCCTGTAGCTTCACATTTAGCTCATTCAAATGTGAAAATATATCTACAGCAAATGCAAAGTCACACAGCCAATTCTTGTCACTCAGCTCAGTAAATTCGTCAGACTTCCCCTTTAATTTCAAAAATGCACCAATCTCTTCTTTGAGCTCCCACACCCGTTGGAAAACTTTGCCCAAACTCAACCAGCGGGCACGAGAGTGGTAAAGTAAGTCGTGGTGATCCGCATCAGTTTCCTCCAGAAACTTAATAAACTGACGGTGCCGAAGTCCCTTTGCTCAAATGAAATTAACAAGCTTTACGACTGGATTAACAACATGATTAAGTTGTAATGTAGACTTGCACATGATTCCTGGTGAATAATACAGTGAAGAAAAATAACATCTTGGTTAGGGTTCTCCTCTTTCACTATATCCTGAATTCTTTTTAGCAGTCCAACATTTTTTCCAGTTAAATTTGGAGATCCATCTGTCGTGACATTAGCAAGTTCACTCCATGGTAGCTTCATTTTCTCGATGACAGTAGACACCCGGTCATACAAGTCCTCTCCCCGTGTTTTTCCTTTCAGTGGCTCCATGGCTAAAAACTCCTCCGAAATTTCAAAATTGTCACTAATCCCTCGGATAAAAATTAAGAGCTGAGCAGTGTCCTTTACGTCATTACTTTCATCCAATGCTAGTGAATAAAACTTAAAGAACTCTGCCTTACTATTTAACTTGCTGGCCAAGTCTTCATCAGTCAGTTCCACTCGACGAGTCACTGTCCTGCGCGATAAGCTGTTTTTCAAACTTGCCTTTGCTCTCTGGACACAAGAGACCTGCTGTCTCTATCATACATTCTTTCAAAAACTCGCCTTCAGAGAGAGGTTTGCTAGCTTTTGCTAATTTGAATGATAGCATAAAACTTGCTTTGGTAGTTGTCTCTTGAATTGCAGTTTGTCTGTGAAAGACATTTTGCTGAGCCTGTAATTTAGCCATCAACCTCTGTACAGTAGCCTCCCGTTCTTGAGGTGACTGCTTGCTACACTAAAATAAGACAGTAAAGTATAAAAACAAGTGATTAAATTTGCTCTACTATAACATTTTTGGTCTTCTAACAAATATATATATATAACAAAATCATCTGAAAAAGTTCAGACATGGGACAGAGGCACACCCTGACCATAGAGAACAACCCCTTTCCTCCATAGGAAACCTGTGTATCTTTCACACAGGCCCTTTGTTTATGGTCACACACATAGCTGCACATTGCTGTGTCTTCCAGACACACTTGTATGGGAGGTGCTGGGGCAGTGCAAAACGTGGGTAACCAGCAGTTACCACTAGCACTTCCGTTACTGGCAAAAAACAGCCGCAGTGCACAGAGTGTGAAAGAGCCCATTATCAATGTCAGATTGCATCCACTGGACTCTATAAAAACAACCAAGTGCCACTTTTAAATGCCCATTGCAACAGTTTTTCTTATTAAAAGCTGGAAATGGCAGGATATTTATATATATACCCCTACTGTGACAGCCTGGCAGAGCATTACAAAGGAGAAAACCCAGCATCTGGTGATGTCCATAAGTACAAGACTTCAGGCTGTCATTACCAGGAAAGGGTTTCATCCAAGTATTAGATATGAACATTTGATTTTCAGTTTTTCATTTGTCCAATTACTTCTGACACCCTGAAATTAAGCGATTTTGTAATAAAATCTTTAGTTCATCACATTTCTATACAATCTTTTTGTTCAACCCACTGAATTAGGGTTCGTTCCCACTAGCCGTGCTGCCGTCGCAGTGTGGTGCAGTGCTGCAATGCAACGCAGCTAGGGTTAATGCAGGGTACACAGGTTTCCATCATGTTTGCGTTGATGCCAATGTGCAGTGGTGCATGTTCACACAAATGCCCTGAAGCACGCATTTTTACAGCTGGAAGTCTTTGTTGTTTTATTAACAAGTCATTGTGATGTACAGAATGTGGGAACAGGAAAAAATTGTGTTTGAGTAGAGCCCTTAATCTTACCTCAGAAAGGCTCTGACACTGTGCTCTCCAGGGGCGTGCCTCCCTGCATCACCACCATAACGTGTCTACGCATTCCCAGGGTGGTGTCGGGAGACGCGTCTGCGGGCATTACCAGGAGCCTCTGGAAGACTGAGAGGTTGTTCCTTCTACTGAATGGGCTGATACAAATCTGCCCACTCAGAAGAAGGAGCTGCGGCTGGCCGTGTTCCCGACGTTGCCATGTTAACACTGCTGCTGGTGAAGGAGCGGAGGGGAGAGCAAGAGAACCCTCCGCTCTTTCGGCTCCGAGGGCCGGATAGAACAGCCGAAGGGGCCGGATCCGACCACGGCCGTAGTTTGCCCACGGCTGGTATAGGAAGCACATGTGCAAATCCGAATGGCCAGCGCTAGTAGTCTTGCACCGGAGGGCCATTAGTAAGAGAAGGGCGACTTGAACACAAGCACGTCAATACCCTAACATGGGATCTGATAACCCAGATGGCTACTGACTGACTAACCAGGGGTGGCATATAAAGCTTGGAGGCCGTGGACAAAGGGATGATTCACGTCCTGGGCCAGAGGGATTGACATGGCATGAGATTTCATCTTGCTACTCAGAATGGCGAACAATTTAAAACTTATGTTTATTTCTGGAATTTTCCACTTAATATTTTGGGATCATGGTTGACCCCGAATAACTGAAGCCAGGGAAAGCAAAACTGCTGATAAGGGGGATTACTGTACTTCTCTCTCCTCTGTCACTCCCCACTCCCAACACTCAGTCTCTGATCTTGGTTATTAAACATTGTTTGCGGGTAGTTTTTATCGCGCGCTCACAGGTGGCGCGGGCCATTTTTGCTAATTTTTTGCGCAAATGGCAACCTTCAGTAAAATTACGATAACTTTAGTTTACGTATTTATACGTTACCCGCATTCTACCGCCAGTCTGTAAAAAACGTATTAACACGTGTCCCGCGCTCTACTACACTGGAAGAACGTATAAATACGTTTCCCGCATACAATGTGTTAAACCATCTAAAGCAGAAACCTGGGAGCCTCTCTCCTGCCCGGTTCACACCAGGCACCGAGCTCCTGCGCCGGCTGCTGCCTGGGCCCTTCCTCAGCCTCCTGTGGCCTGGACTTCAGCTGTCCTTTCTAGCCCCTCTCCCCAGGCAGCCGCGCCGCACCCCTGCTGCTCATCGTTCCCGAAGGATCGCGCTAAGATGGAAATCAGAGTGAGTCCCGCGGCCTCTGCGCCCATCATCATCGCTCAGGATAAAGTACAGGGAGAAACGAGGCCAAAAAGAGACCGTTGTTTCCGCCCGGTTTCGAACCGGGGACCTTTCGCGTGTGAGGCGAACGTGATAACCACTACACTACGGAAACCGCTGCTCCCGGAGCCCGGCAGACACCTCCCTGAGTCCCCCGGGCCGGGCGGCGGGCGACGGGCCGCCAAGCTCCGGGGCAGTGAGCTCCCCGCGCCGCCGCCGAGCTGCGCGCAGGTGTCGTGGCCGCAGTTTCTGGCCCCCGCAGGGCCCGCCGCTCCGGGCGGCCTCGGGCAGCCCAGCCACCGGGGTGCGCGGTCTGGGCCGCACCCGCTTAGGAGGCACAGGTCCCCCTGGAGCGCCCCCACCCGCACCCCGCATCCCGCAGCGCCGGCACTCACGGGGGTTCCGTACAAGAACAATGGCCCTGTAACTTCCACGCAGTCTTTTTAAAAAATTAAACGACACATTTTATTTTTAAAAAATTAAACGACACATTTTATTTTTTAAAAATTAAACGACACATTTTTAAAAAGCTTCATGGGTCACAGCATTGCTCTCGCACAAATAATCTACGGGACAGAGACGCTAACGGCGACATCTCAGGCAGTGCTACCACCTGGACAGACCTTCTCGACGCCCCAAACCCGTCCCGAGCCCCCGCGCTGCGGCCGGGACCCACGGAAGCAGACCTCGGAGTTTCCGGATCTCGCGGAGCAAGAGTGGCGCGCAGCTGGCGGAGTCGATGGCACTTAGAAAAGCTTTTTCTTTTTCTTTAAGGCAATACATTCATTGGGTTCGAAATCCAAAAGGTACAGAAGGACACAGATGGAGAAGTACCCCTCCCACCGGCCGCTGGCGCTCGCACCGCACGTCCGCTCCGGGTGCTCTTCGGCGGCAGCGGGGAGCGGCCTCTTAGCACCTCGCCGGGCGCCACGCAGCACGACGTGGGCTCTGGCTGCACAGGGCAAAACCCTCTGAGAGGCTCCGTCATGCTCATTTCATGCGAGTGGGCACGGGACTATGAAAACATGGAGCACATGTCACACTTCCCGCCTCCCCCTCACAGCGGGCAGCGCCCTGCACACTGCGGGGCGCCTCGCCTTTCGCCGTCGGTGCGTCTGGAAGGGCCTCCTCCCGCCCGCGCCCCCCCCGCCCCCCGCGGGGCGCACCCCGCACACTCTAAGGGCCCTCACCAGACCAGACTTGCAGGCAGGGGAGCCGGGCTCTCCCCTGAACCCGCCGCGAGGCCCCCTTTTCCTTGACTCTGCAGAGAGCTGGCAGCGCCCCGCCTCGGTCACCTATTTCCCATAACTTTGCTAGAAGCCGGAGCAGAGCACTTGTTGCTTCTCCTGACCGAGCCCTTCCTTGTCTCACTGTCCCCAGCTTTCACAAACGTCCTCTTTCTCTCAAAACAGAAAAAGCAGCTTGGAGAGCCCGCCTTTTTACAGTCCGAGCGTCCCCCATGCGCATGTGCATGAACGACTTGCCACTCTGTCCCTGAACGGCCGTGCAGTCAGGAACGTGCCTCTGATATTAAATGCGAAGCGACCGGGCGGCCGTTCTATCACGGGTGCGGGGATGCCGCCCGAGTGCGAGGCGGGGAGAGTCTCCGGCCCCACCCACCGCGCGTCCTCAGACCCCGCCCCGGGGCGGTCGCCGAGGGGCGCTCGAGTCCTCACACGCCGGAGTCCTCGGCCTAGAAGGGCCGGAAGTTGTGTAGGACGCTCCCCGGGGCCCGCCCCTCTGCTTCCGGCAGCAGCTGTGAGGAGTGCTGGCTGCAATCGTTGGTGCCCGGCCGGTAGGATGGCGCCGGGCCGACGCGGTCACTGCACCGACAGCGGACGGCCACGCAGGATTGCATTGTCTCCCGACATTTCTCCTCAGGGGCGGGGGCTGGGAGTGGCCGGTCTTTCTGCTTCGTCTGCGTTGCTCCCGCCCCCGCACCACCGAGATGCGGGCCTCCGTCGTCCTAGCCCTGCCGCCCTCTTCCCGAGTGGATGCTAGAGCGTCTCCTCGTCGCTTCCTGTCGCCCGCGCCGGGGCGGGAAGGGGGCGTTGCGCGATCGCGGAAGGAACTCGCTCGCTGGGTGGCTTGTAGGTACCGGAAGTGTTGGGAGGGAGAACGGAAGTGAGGGGGCGGAGCCAGGAAGTGAGGCGGGGCGGGGGTTTATGAGGAGGCACATGTACTTCCTATACATTCCTATGTGCGCACAGGAAAAAGCATAGTTCTGGTTTCAGGCGTCGAGGGGGGTCTGGGGATATAGCCCTGCAAACAAGTGGGTGCTACTGTAATGAGAGCAACCTTGAACAGGTTGGGAGAAGCCTACGGGGACATTTCCAGGACGCGTGGATCTGAAGCTTGGGGAAAGCCGTCATTGCTGGAGCCACAGGTGTGGGAATAAAGGTTGGGTCAAGCTGTGGGGGGGACTCTGACTGTCCAGGGAGATGGTGGAGGAGTTGGAGGAGGAGGAAAGGCAGCAGGTGAGCTTCCACCAAGGCCCAGGGAGTCGAAATATATTAAAAAAAATAAAAATAAAAAAATAAATACATGTAAGGCTAATTGTTATTCTCTGTGTATTCCCTAGACAACATCCCATATATAGTTTATTTATTATTGTTTATTTCCAAACAGTCTGTAATTTTATTTTATTAATTAAATCTTTTTTTAAAAAATATATTTTATTGATTTTTTACAGAGAGGAAGGGAGAGGGATAGAGAGTTAGAAACATCGATGAGAGAGAAACATCGATCAGCTGCCTCCTGCACATCTCCCACTGGGGATGTGCCTGCAACCCAGGTACATGCCCTTGACCGGAATCGAACCTGGGACCTTTCAGTCCTCAGGCCCACGCTCTATCCACTGAGCCAAACCGGTTTCGGCTAATTAAATCTTTATTGTTGAAAGTATTACATATGTCCCCTTTTCCCTCCCCATGGACCCCCTCCAGGCCATCCCGCCCCCTACTCCAGGCTTTCAGCACCCTATTTTTTTTTTTTTTATTGCTTAAAGTATTACAAAGGGTATTACATATGTGTCCATTTTATCCCCCCGCCCTAGACAGTCCCCTAGCCTCCCCTATCCCCCAATGTCTTATGTCCACTGGTTATGCTTATATGCATGCATACAAGTCCTTTAGTTGATCTCTTACCTCCCTACCTCCTGCCCCCCAACCCTCCCCGGCCTTCCCGCTGCAGTTTGACCATCTGTTTGAGGCAGCTCTGCCTCTGTATCTATTATTGTTCAAAAGTTTATAATGGTCTCTATTATCCATGAATGAGTGAGATCATGTGGTATTTTTCCTTCACTGACTGGCTTATTTCACTTAGCATAATGCTCTCCAGTTCCATCCATGACGTTGCAAATGGTAAGAGTTCCTTCCTTTTTAGAGCAGCATAGTATTCCATCGTGTAGATGTACCACAGTTTTCTAATCCATTCATCTACTGATGGGCACTTAGGCTGTTTCCAGATCTTAGCTATGGTGAATTGTGCTGCTATGAACATAGGGGTGCATATATCCTTTCTGATTGGTGTTTCTGGTTTCTTGGGATATATTCCTAGAAGTGGGATCACAGGGTCAAATGGGAGTTCCATTTGCACCCTATTTTTAAAAATATATCTTATTGATTTTTTACAGAGAGGAAGGGAGAGGGATAGAGAGTTAGAAACATCGATGAGAGAGAAGCATCGATCAGCTGCCTCCTGCACACCCCCTACTGGGGATGTGCCTGCAACCAAGGTACATGCCCTTGACTGGAATCAAACCTGGGACCCTTCAGTCCCCAGGCCAACGCTCTATCCAGTGAGCCAAACCAGCCAGGGAGCACCCTATTTTTTGTGTCCATGGGTTATGCATATATGCGTACAAGCTCTTTGGTTGATCACTTTCCACCCACCCACCCTCCCCCACCTTCCCTCAGATTTCAAAGTCTGTACTATGCTTCTTTGTTTCTGGACCTATTTTCTTAATCAGTTTATTTTGTTCATTAGATTCCACATATGAGTGAGGTCATGTGATACTTGTCTTTCTCTGACTGGCTTATTTCGCTTAGCACAGTGGTCGTCAAACTCATTAGTCAACAGAGCCAAATATCAACAGTACAACGATTGAAATTTCTTTTGAGAGGCAAATTTTTAAAACTTAAACTGTATAGGTAGGTACATTGTTATTAACTTAATTAGGGTACTCCTAAGCTGGCCTTTGCTAAAAACGTCCTCAATCTGATCGAAGTACATTTGCTGAGGTCGACCCCTTCCAACTCTCCCATCCTCAACTCGTGCTGAATCGCGCGTGCCTCCCCCTGCCGCTGCGTACCCGCGGCCCGCCTGCACCACATCTCCTGTCGCCTGACCGACCGACACCCCCCACTTCTTCTAATGCCACTTCTTCAAAATAGACTCCCCGGAGTCACTGTACCGGTACATGTGAAATGTCTGGAAATAAATGGGTTTCCCGTGCCTCCGATACTCCTGCATATTTTTTCCGGTCGCCTGGTAAATTCTGTAACACTCCTTTCTCTTGGATTTTTTGGAATAGTTTGAGGGGTATAGTTAGTTCTTTGAATGTTTGGTAAAACTCCCCTGTGAAGCCATCCAGACCAGAGCTTTTGTTTGCTGGGAGTTTTGTGTGTGTTTTTTTTAATCCTTACCCGAGGATATTTCTCCATTGATTTTTAGAGAGAGTGGAAATGATAGGGAAAGACAGAGAGAAACACATCGTTTGGTTGCCTCCTCCACGTGCCCTGACCAGGGCCTGGGCTGGGGAGGAGCCTGCAACTGAGGTATGTGTCCTTGACCGGAATCGAACCCCGGACCCTTCAGTCCGCAGCCGACGCTCTATTCACTGAGCTAAATTGGCTAGGGCTGGGAGTATTTTTATTACTACTTCTATATTCTTAGTTGTTATTGGCCTATTCAAGTTTTCTGATTCTTCCTGATTCAGTTTTGGAAGATTGTGTTTTTCTAGGAATTTGTCCATTTCATGCACATTGTCCATCTTGTTGGCACATAGTTATTTGTAGTATTTTTCTTACAATCCTTTGTATTTCTGTGATGTGAGTTGTTACTTCTCTGTGTTGGTTCCTGATTTTATTTATTTGTGTCATTCTCTGTTTCTTGATGAGTCTGGCTAATGGTTCATCAATCTTGTTCATCTTTTCAAAGAACCAGCTCTTGGCTTCATTGACTTTTTGTCTTGTTTTTTAAATCTCTGTGTCATTTATTTCTGCTCTAATCTTTATTATTTCCATCGTTCTATTTACTCTGGGCTTTTCTTGTTGTTATCTTTCTAATTCTTTAAGTTGTAGTGTTAAATAGTTTGTTATTAATTTTTCTTGTTTTTCTGAGGTAGGCCTGTTGTGCTATAAACTTCCCTCTCAGGACTGTGTTTGCTGTGTCCCATAGATGTTAGGTTGCTGTGTGTTCATTTTCATTTTTTTTTCCAAGAAGTTTTTTCTTTCTTTCTTGATCTCATTGGTAACCCATTCATTGTTTAAAAACATGTTATTAGCCTCCATGTTTTTGAATGTTTTTGAGTGTTTTTACTGTAGTTGATTTCTAATTTCATTCCATTGTGATCTGAGAAGATGGTTGATATGATTTCAATTGTCTTGAACTTGTAGAGACTTGTTTTGTATCCTAACATGTGGTCTGTCTTTGTGAATGACACATGTGCACTTGAGAAGAATGGTATATTCTGAAGCTTTGGGGTGAAATGTTCTATAAATGTCAATTAAATCAATCTGATCTAGTGTGTCATTTAGGGTCACTGTTTCCTTGTTAATTTTTTGTCTGGAAGATCTATCCAGTGAAGTCATCAGGATGTTAAAGTCCCCTACTATGACTCTTGTTGTCGATCTCTCTGTTAAAGTCCTCTAGAAGTTTTTTCTAAATATATATATTTAGGTGCTCCTATTTTGGGTGCATATATGTTTACCAGAGTTATATCCTCTTGTTGGATCAATCCCTTTAGTATTATGTAGTGGCCTTTGTTATCTCTTGTGATGGCCTTTATTTTGAAGTCTATTTTATCAGATATAACGATTGCTACCCTAGATTTTTTTTTGTTTCTATTTGCATGGAAACTTTATCCCCATCTCTTCACTCTCACCCTGTGTGAGTCTTTTGTTCTGAGGTGGGTCTTTTGTAGACAGCATATAATTCAGTCATGTTTTTGTACCATTCAGCTACCCTATGTCTTTTGATTGGACCATTTAATCCATTTACATTTAAGGTTATTATTGACTAGTGGCCCAGTGCATGAATTTGTGCACATTGAAAGGAAATTAGTTAGAAGAAATATTTTAATATTGCTATTCACCCTATCTCTATAATAGAAGTGTCAACCAAATTCACAATCGACAATGACAGATGGAAACACACGTGTGTGATTGGCGCCAGTGAGAGCTTTATATGTATCGCCCATGTGCGAGTCAACTTAGCCATATATATATATATAATAAACTTGCTTAATTAGACCTGCTTTCTGATTTAGCTAAATTTTTTCCAGCCCAGTAGAGCACCCCAACTTCTCTTTCAGGTAATTGTCAGCAATACAGCAGTAAATATCAACATGAAGCAGATTATTATTGTAGATCACGCAGGGAAAACAAAGGGTAAAATATTTAACTGCATCAGTGTTTGACTATATTCTGCACAGTAAGAAAACCTGAAATCATTTTCAAGGTCCATCATTTCTTCTTTTCCGTCGGGTCAAGTTTCTAAGCTTTCTAAATCTTTGTTTTCCAGCTAATGAAAAGAAAATAGGATTCCACCAAGTCTCCTATCTACCTACTCCAGGACTTCTGTGAGGATCAAATGAGATGAGGCACATGAAAATGCTTCACAGACATTTGGTTAAACTGTAAAATGTTTGCACCTGGCTACAAAGCAGGTTGTGTTCCTGGGCTGAAGAAACTGCAAGGAGGCTAGTCTCTAGGGAGAGGAAGCTGGGCATTGCTACGTGATGTCATTACCCAGTGCCCACAGCCACCATTTCCGGGCTGGGCTGTGGGCTGTGGGACGCATTTTGTGGCATGGGGTCTTGGCAGTGTCAGCTGCGATTTGGTGGGCTGTCACTCCGGGGTGGTGGCAGGACCTGTGTCCCACTTGGGGGAAGCCAAGTGTTGCTTTGTGGGTGCCAGGTCCATGGTGCTGTTTCTCTGTAAATGGCCAGTGCACGTTAGAGCAGCTCCTGTGGTAAGTGTCTGCCCCCTGGTGGTCAGTGTGTGTCATAGTGACTGGTTGGATGGTTGGGCACTTAGCAAGTTAGCCTTTTATATATACTAGAGGCCCGGTGCACAAAAATTTGTGCACTCGGGGGAGAGGGGGGCATTCCCTCAGCCCGGCCTGTGCCCTCTCGCAGTCTGGGACCCCTCAGGAGATAACGACCTGCTGGCTTAGGCCTGCTCCCGGGTGGCAGAGGGCAGGCCCAATCCCTAGGTGCAACCCCTGGTTGGGCTCAGAGCAGGGCCGATTGGGAAGTTGGGGCGCTGCCCCCTGTCATGCACAGAGCAGGGCAGATTGGGAGGTTGCGATGCCACCCTCAGTCACACTCAGGGTAGGGCCGATTGGGGGGTTGGGGCACTGCCCCCTGTCACACTCAAGGCAGGGTCTATGGGCAGGTTGCGGCGCCACCCCCTGTCACGCACAGAGCAGGGCCCATCAGGTGGGTTGGGCCTCCGTACCCTGTCACGCACAGAGCAGGGTCAATCAGGGGGTTGGGGAGCTCCCCCCTGTCATGCACAGAGCAGGGTTGATCAGGGGGTTGAGGAGCTCTCCCCTGTCACTCACAGAATAGGGCCGATAGGGGAGTTGGGGCACCACCCCCTGTCACACTCAGGGCAGGGCGGATCAGGGGGTTGGGGCGCCGCCACTGTCACACTCAGGGCAGGGCCGATGGGGAGGTTATGGCTCTACCCCATTACACACAGAGCAGGGCCGATCAGGTGGTTGGGGCGCCGCCACTCTCACACTCAGGGCAGGGCTGATGGGGAGGTTATGGCTCTACCCTGTCACACACAGAGAAGGGCCTGTGGGGGGGGGGGGTTTGGGGCGCCGCACCCTGTCACACACACAGCAGGGCCGATCAGGGGGTTGAGGCGCCGCAGCCTGTCACACACAGAGCCGCAGGGCAATCAGGGGGTTGAGGAGCTCCCCCCTATCAGGCACAGAGCTGCAGGGTGATCAGGGGGTTTGGGCACTGCCCCCTGTCACCCTGATCCCGGTGCCGGGAGGCCTCGCGGCTCCGCTGATCCCGGTGCTGGGAGGCATATTACTCTTTTACTATATAGAATAGAGGCCTGGTGCATGGGTGGGGGCTGGCTGGTTTGCCCTGAAGTGTGTCCTGGATCAGGGTGAGGGTCCCCACTGGGGTGCCTGGCCAGCCTGGGTGAGGGGCTGAGGGCTGTTTTCAGGCTGGCGGGTGATGGAAGCTACCAACCGCTCCTTTTTTTCTTTGTTTATTTTTATTCTGGGCCAGCTTTAGCTCTGAGGCTCCAGGTCTTAGGCCTCCACTCCTGAAAGCAGGTATCTGATTTGTTTGGGTTCTATAATCAAAACAATGTATAACTCCAGCTCTGAGATCCCGGCTCGCTGAAAGCTGGTTTCTGGGGTTTTGTTTAGCTTCTATATTTGTTACAATGTTTCTTAAACTGCAAGCTCAGAGGCCGGTAAGGCAGGCGGGGAACGTTGGAGTCCTCCATCACTGAAGCAAGCAAGCCTCATGTTAGTTTCAAGCTGCCTGGCTGCCGGCCGCTATCTTGACTGGCAGTTAATTTGCATATCTCACTGATTAGCCAATGGGAAGGGTAGCGGTCGTATGCTAATTACCATGTTTCTCTTTTATTAGATAGGATATATAGACTAGAGGCCTGGTGCACAAAAATTTGTGCACTCGGAGGGTTCCCTTAGCCCGGCCTATGCCCCCTTGCAGTCTGGGACCCCTCAGAGGATGTCCACCTGCTGGCTTAGGCCTGCTCCCTGGGGGATCAGGCCCAAGATGGCAGTCAGACATCCCTCTGGCAGCCCAGCAGCCCTCGGGGGATATCCACTTGCCAGCGGGGAGCAGGCCTAAGCTGCAGTCGGACATCCTTAGTGCTACTGAGGAGGCAGGAGAGGCTCCCACCACCACTGCTGTACTGGCAGCAGTCAGCCTGGCTTGTGGCTGAGCAGAGCTCCCCCTGTGGGAGTGGACTGACCACCAGGGGGCAGCTCATGCATTGAGCGTCTCCCCCCTGGTGGTCAGTGTGTGTTATAGTGACCAGCCATTCCCAGTCGTACTGCTCTTAGGGTCAGTTTGCATATTACCCTTTTATTATATAGGATTATATAGGATAGAGGGTTGGTGCATGGGTGGGGGCTGGCTGGTTTGCCTTGAAGGGTCTTCCGGGTCAGGGAGGGGGTCCCGCTGGGGTGCCTGGCCAACCTGGGTGAGGGGCTGATGGGTGTTTGCAGCTGGTCAAACCCCTTCAGGGTGGGGGTCCCCACTGGGGTGCCTGGCCAGTCTGGGTGAGGGGCTGAGGGCCGTTTTCAGTCGACAGAAGCTCCCAGCCTCTCCTTATTTTTTTTTTTAATTCTGGGGTTTATTTACATTCTATAATTGAAACTTTGTAGCCTTGAGAGGAGCTTAGAGCCGGCCAGGGCGGGTGAGAGGAAAGCCTCCTGCTTGCTCCAGCTCCATGGCCACAGCCGGCTGAAAGCAGGTATCTGGGTTTATTTATCTTCTATAATTGAAACTTTGTTGCCTTGAGTGGAGCTTAGAGCCGCAGCGGCATGCAAGAAGCTTGGCTTCCTTCATCATTGGGGCAACCAAGCCTCCTGCTTGCTCCAGCTCCGTGATTGCTGGCTGCCATCTTGGTTGGGTTAATTTGCATATAGTCGCTCTGATCGGCTGGTTGGTGTGGGTTAAGGCATAGCGATGGTACGGTCAATTTGCATGTTTGTCTTTTATTAGTGTAGATAAGGTACTTATTTATAGCCAGTTTAATTCTGTATGCCTGTGTTTCTCTCTATATATATTTCTTCTTCTCATTACAGCAATCCCTTTGGCATTTCTTGTAGTTGTGGTTTGGTAGTGATAATCTTCTTTAGCTTTTTTTGTTTGTTTGGGAACCACTTTACTTCACCATCTATTTTGAATGATAGCTTTGCTGGATATAATAATCTTGGTTTCAGATTCTTGCTTTTCATTACCTTGAATGCTTCATGCCATTCCCTTCTGGCCTGTAGAGTTTCTGATGAAAAATCAACTGACAGCCTATGGGAGCTCCTTTGTAGGTAACAAATTGCTTTTCTCTTGCTGTTTTTAAGATTCTCTCTCTGTCTTTAATGATGATGTGTCTGGGCATGGGCCTGTTTGGATTCTTCTTGCTTGGAACTCTGTGCTTCTTGGACTTGTGTGACTTTTTCCTACACCAAGTTAGGGACGTTTTCTGCCATTATTTCTTCAAGCACCTTCTATACCCGTTTCTCACTTTCTTTCCCTTCTGGCACACCTATTACACAAATATTGTTACATGTCATGCTGTTCCACAGCTCTCTTATGCTGTCCTATTGTTTTGTTTTGTTTTAACATATTTTTATTCATTTCAGAGAGGAAGGGGGGGGAGAGAGATAGAAACATCAGTGATGAGAGAGAATTATTGATTGGCAGCTTCCTGCACACCCTGTACTGGGGATGGAACCTGCAACCTGGGCATGTGCCCTTTACTGGAATTGAACCCAGGACCTTCAGCCTGCAGGCCAATGCTCTATCCACTGAACCAGACCAGCTAGGGCTGTGGTTGGCAAACTGCGGCTCACGAGCCACATGCAGCTCTTTGGCCCCTTGAGTGTGGCTCGTCCTAAGCCTTAGGAGTACCCTAATTAAGTTAATAACAATGTACCTACCTATATAGTTTAAGTTTAAAAAATTTGGCTCTCAAAAGAAATTTCAATCGTTGTACTGTTGATATTTGGCTCTGTTGACTAATGAGTTTGCTGACCACTGGGCTAGGGCCCTACTGTTTTTTAATTGTTTTTTTCTTTTTGGTTCTCTGATTGGGTGATTTTTCTACCCCATTTTCCAATTCACTGATCCCATTCTCGGCTTCCCCTACTCTGCTGTGTATTCCTTCCAATGTACAAAACTGGGAAAATAAGAACCTTGACCTCAGGGTAATCTTCCTCCTCTAGCATATTGCTGGTAATGTGGTTTGCACCCCTTGACTTTTCATATTAATAGCTATGTGGTTTAGACGCCCCCTGACCTTTTCCTCCCTAAAGATAACATGTAGACCTCAGTGATATTTCAACTCCAGGCCCCGAAAAGCAGCATAACCAGACAAGTGATGCTGTGGCTGCCTCAGGACCAGCTGCATTGACTAATGACCCCCTGCCCTGGCTCTGACCAATCAGGAGAGACCACAACCCTGAAAGAGCACACCTGGAAAGCTTATGAATATTCTATTGAGACCCTCCCCTGATAAATACACGCAGGAGGAAGGAACCAGGGGTGCTCTCCCTGGAGCCATTCCCTTTCCCCTTCTTCCCTCTAATGGACTCCACAAGACTTGCAACCAGGGGAGCAACAGGCAGTGGCAGCTCTCCTGGGCTAACGCCCTGAACCTGTCTCCAAGGCCCCTTTTCTCTGACTTCTTTAAAAAAATATTTTTATTGATTGCAGAGAGGAAGGGAGAGGGAGAGAGAGAGAGATACATAAATAATGAGAGAGAATCATTGATTGGCTGCCTCCTGCACGCCCCCTACTGGAGATTGAGCCTGCAACCCAAGCATGTGCCCTTGACTGGAAATGAACCTGGGACCCTTCAGTCCTCATGCCAAGGCTCTATCCACTGAGCCAAACCAGCACGATTTCTCTGACTTCTTAGTGAACCAAAGCAGCCCTGCCTAGGCTCTCCTATTATTTCTTACTAGAGGCCTGATGCACAAAATCCGTGCAAGGGGCTCAGCCCTTGCAGCCCCGGCTGCCTTGGCCCTCACAGCCCAGGCTTCGTCCGGAAGGTCATCCAGATGGTTGTCTGGAAGGTCATTCTGCTGTTCAGTCTAATTAGCCTATTAGCTCTTTAATATATAGGACATGCGAAGCCCTTCCTGTTTCACTGTCCTAAGTATGTTTTTGCTGTGGCCAATAAATTCTTACTTACTTTGTTACACTTTGTCTCTTGATTGAAATCTTTTCTTCAAGAAGACAAGAGCCAAGGTCTTGTTGTCTCACCGGTAATACTCTTGGAGGCGCCTAGAGTTCTGGTATGGAATCAAGTGAGGTCAAGGAGGCATTGCTACAAGGAAACCCCTTCTATTCCCTCTGTTTACCCAGCACTTGCATCTATAAAAATGGAAAATCTGCATAGAGTTGATGCTGAATACTGGCTCACTCTGGTGATAAGTAAAATGCATCCAAATAATTTGCGTAACTTGACTATTAAAAAATCCATTGTATTAAAAGTTATGCTTCTAAGAAATTTCACATTTTGTGTAACTACTGACAGTAAAATTTTGAATTATGTTTGTATATTTTTGCTAATAATCTAGAAAATAATTAACATCTGAGTGTGAGAAAAAAACTGTAATTTCTTTACAGAGATGTATGCTAGGGTGAATAATAAAACTTAAAGCATAAAACTATTTTACATTAGGATGAAACCCAGTGATACACGTAGAATGAACTTTTAGATTAGGATAAAAATCCTGAGAGGTACATAAAATAAAACTATAGGTTCAAAGAAAATATCCCGAAAAGATGTAAAATTTCTGACTGTGAAAAGTGGATGGTGAGCATTATTTACAGGGAGCTGAGACATGAAAACAACCTAAGTGTTTATCATGGATGAAGGGATAAAGAAAATTATATATATAATGCAATATAACTCAGCCATATAACAGAAGGAAATCCTTCCATTTGTGACAATATGTATGGACCTTGAGAACGTTATGCTAAGGGAAATAAGTCAGAGAATGACAAATGACCAGTGATCTCATTTATAGGTGGAATCTTAAAAACAAACTCAGACACAGAGAACAGACTGGTGGTTGGTGGTTTCCAGGAGTCCTAGGGATGGGATCTACAGCATGCTAACTATCTCACTCTATATAAAAGCCTAATATGCAAAGTGTCCCCTTGGGAGTTCAACTGACCGGGAGTTTGTTCGCTCGCTATGACCTGCGCTGACCACCAGGGGGAGGCACAGAATGAAGGAAGGCCCCGGCTGGCAGCTGGCAGCTGCTAGGGACCCTATCCGTGCACAAATTTTTTGCACTGGGCCTCTAGTAGTTAATAATACTGTATTGTATATTTGAAAGTTGCTAAGAGAATAAATCTTAAACGTTCTCTTCACAAGAAAAAAGTGTGTGTGGTGATGATGATTGTTAACTAGACTTACTGTGACTATTTCACAAAATATACAAATATTGAACCATGTTTTACACCTGCAACTAACAATGTTATGCCAGTTATATCTGACCTTTTAAAAGTGGATCATGGCTAAACCACTGTGGATTTAGACTCCATTAGATGCACTTGGGAGAATGATAGCCTGTTTTGTTAAAGGTCAATATTAATAGTACTAGTAGCCCAGTGCCTGGATTCCTGCACATTGAAAGGAAATTAATTAGAAGAAAGATTCATGCGGTAATTATTTTACTGCAACATTCACAAGTCAACGTTTATTTTTAAATTGCCAGTGCGCGTCATATGTACCAGCTGGTCAGTTGGTCGGATGGTTGGTCACTTAGCCTTTTATATATATAGATGCCAAAAAATATATAGATACAAACTACAAAAGAAAGGATAGCTTTTCAGTAATTTTATGCCAATGATATGTGGCAGGGTCTTGTCCCTGGCAGCTGCCCCCTCCCCCCACACCCCACCCGCCGGGCGCTCTGCTACGCCTCCTTCCCTCCCTGCTGGGGGCGGGGGAGAGGAGGGTGAGTGGTGACCCCGCGGCCTCATTCTGTACCGAGCTCTCTGTTCAGGTACAGATGGTCGTTAGCTGTTTATTCTCAATGGGGCACCGCAGCCTGTCATACATAGAACCGCAGGGCAATCAGGGGGTTGGGGAGCTCCCCCCTATCAGGCACAGAGCAGGGCTGATCAGGGGGTTGGGGTGCCTTCCCTTGTCACGAACAGAGCAGGGCAGATAGGGAAGTTGTGGCCCCACCCCCTGTCACACACAGAGCCACAGGGCGATCAGGGGGTTTGGGTGCTGCCCCCTGTCACGCTGATCCCAGTGCTGGGAGGCCTCTCGGCTCTGCTGATCCTGGTGCTGGGAGGCATATTACCCTTTTACTATATAGATAGAGGCCTGGTGCACGGGTGGGGGCCGGCTGGTTCGCCCTGAAGGGTGTCCTAGATCAGGGTGGGGGTCCCCACTGGGGTGCCTGGCCAGCCTGGATGAGGGGATGATGGCTGTTTGCAGCTGGTCACACACCCACTGGGGTGCCTGGCCAGTCTGGGTGAGGGGCTGAGGGCTGTTTTCAGGCTGGCGGGTGACTGAAGCTCCCAACCGCTCCTTTTTTTCTTTTTCTTTTTATTCTGGGCCAGCTTTAGCTCTGAGGCTCCAGCTCTTAGGCCTCCGCTGCTGAAAGCAGGTTTCTGGCCTTAGTTTACCTTCTGTATTTGAAACAATGTTGCGATCCTGCTGGCTGAAGCCCGGAGGACTAAAGCAGGTTTCTGGGGTTTTGTTTAGCTTCTATATTTGTAACATAGTTGCTTAGAGTTGCAGCTCAGAGGCCGGCAAGGCAGGCGGGGAAAGTTGGAGTCCTCCTTCACTGAAGCAAGCAAGCCTCACGTTCACTTTAAGCTACCTGGCTGCCGGCTGCCATCTTGGCTGGCAATTAATTTGCATATCTCGCTGATTAGCCAATGGGAAGGGTAGCGGTCGTATGCCAATTACCATGTTTCTCTTTTATTAGATAGGATGGCCACTTATTTGTTTATTGTCTGCCCCCCACGAAAGCGAGATGCTTCCCAGGTAGTTCCTCGGCGCCCTCCAGCGCACGCCACCTGGCCGCGCTAAATAAATAACCCGCCCTCCCAGCGCACTGATCCGGGTGGTGGGGGTACCATCGAGTCAGTCCTCCAACCTCCCAGAGAGGACTCGGAAGTGCTCCGAGCCGCACGGTGCTTCCGGCCGGGCGTCCGCGCTTTTGTCCCGCTGGCGGCGGACTCCCGCGGCGCGGCCTCAGCCGGTACGTGAGTACTCGGCCGTCCCGCTTCCGCCCGGCCCTCGCCGAGCCGCGGCCCCTGCGGGCGGTCCCGGCTGCCCCTCTCGGGGCAGAAGCGTGCCCCGTCCCCATCCTCCCCGGGAGGCGCGCCAGCGGGAGGGGCGGGAGGGAGGACCGCGGGCGGCGAGGCGCGTGGGGCGCCCCTGGAACACGCCGGACTCCCCGAGGGCGCCAGCGCCGGCCTTCGAACGGCCAGGGCCGGTGGGCTGCCCCGCGGCCAGAGAAACGCCCCGCTCTCGTGTTTCTCAAGTCTTCCCTGCCCTCGGCGGGAGGGGAGCCGTGGAAATGAGCGACCCCCGTTCCGGCCCCCCCCCGCACCCCCCGCCTGTGTCCCCTGGCGGTTCCGGGGGACTGGAGCGTGAATGCGAGCCTGCCAGGGGCCCCTGGGGGCCGTCAGACGCGCCCCCCCCTTTTTCTTTGGATGGAGGCACGGTGTAAGGCTCCTGGTTCGGGGCAGGTGGAGCTGAGGGAGGTGCTCCCTTCCCTCTTCCTGGGGGAGCGCCACCTGCATGCAGACCGGCGTGCCCAGGGGCGGGGCCTGTCGCGCGGGCTCCGCCCACGAGGAGTGGACGTGGGAGAAGGGCAAGGGGACCCCGCGGCGAGGAGGGAAGGTGCGGGGGTGCCAGGTTGCGGGTGCGGCTTTGAGATGTTCGGACTACCCCGCCAGTAGGCGTGTTTTCTTTTTGAAAAACACAAGGGTTTGTGGTGTGTGTGTGTGTGTTTAATGTTTATGTAGTATATCCATATGGTTCATATATTTTAAATATAAAAAGTTATCGGCGAGCCCTAGCCGGTTTGGCTCAGTGGATAGAGCGTCGGCCTGCGGACTGAAGGGTCCCAGGTTCGAGTCTGGTCAAGGGCATGTACCTTGGTTGCGGGCACACCCCCAGTAGGGAGTGTGCAGGAGGCAGCTGATCGATGTTTCTAACTCTCTATTCCTCTCTGTAAAACATCAATAAGATATATTTTTAAAAAAAGTTATCGGCGAAAAGGTTTCCTCCCGTGCAGCCATTTTCCTAGGTCCAACCTCATTAAATAGTCACATTTAACTTATTTGAATGTATCCTTCTAGGATTTCTTTGTGCAGATACCTGCAAACGTGCATGTAGTTAGTTCCCCTTTCTCTCCACACGGGTGGAAGGTCGCTCTTAAAAGTTCTGCCCCTTCGTCCACTCAATCTATCTTAGAGATCATCAGAACACAAAGAGCTTTTTCTTTTTAAAATATATTTTATTGAATTTTTACAGAGAGGAAGGGAGAGGGATACAGAGAAACATTGATGAGAGAGAAACATCCATCAGCAGCCTCCTGCACACCCCGTACTGGGGATGTGCCTGCAACCAAGGTACATACCCTTGGCCAGAATCGAACCCAGGACCCTTCAGTCTGCATGCGGACACTCTATCCACTGAGCCGAACTGGCCAGGGCTTTTTTTTTTTTTTTTTTTTTTTTTTTACAGTGCTGTAGTGCTGTGGAATTGGATTAGCCATGTTTTGGATGTTCTATAATTTCTTTGGATCTAGTCAGGGACATTGTTTCCCTCCCCAACTTTTGTTGCCTCATGATGGCACATTCAGTGACATACTATGGCATATCTGATCAACGGTTTTTAAAGAAGTGATTAAGCAATCATAAAATGATTTTTGTTTTTCATCATTTAAGCCAGTTATTGGTAGATGGTTAAGTACACCAAATCATTGTTATTGCACATGTAGTGTTTAAAAAACAACAGCCAAGCAGTTTTCCCTCCTAGACTTGTGTTTGTGAGGTTTAGTCTGACAGTAGCCTAATGAACTAATTCTGTAAGTGACTCTCTTCAGGTCAAGTCTTTGCTCTCTTAGCTTCATAAAATCTCTCAGCCTCTCTTTCAGAACCTCCTTTGCTTAACTTATTCCCAAGAATGACTAGATTTCTTCTCCACTGCCAGGTATGAGAATGTTCTATTTCATGTTTTACTTTGAGGAAAACTTGTCTTGAATCCTTATGTCCACTTTTAAGTAATAGAACCAACTCATGTTAACCATTTACTGTTCTGATATTCATAAACTACAAATGCAGTAATAACTAAAGCACAAACTATATTTTTCTCTTACCCTCTGCATATCACTTCTCACTCACTCCTTAGTCCCAGGTTTTATTTATCCAATTCTCCCACTTCCTCAGTATTCTCTCCTGGGTATACATTTTGTACTCAATTCCCTCTGGTTTGCTTTCCTTTCTGAAGAAAGAAGAGCTGGCTTGGTCATCTCCAAGTCAAAATACACTACCTAAGATACAGAATCCAGATGTGGCACTTGGTGGTCGATTGACCTGGGAAATATGGTTGGTACTGTGGAAATCAAATTAGCTGCAGGCACGTTGCACCTGTAGCTTGCTGCAGGAAGTGGTTAATAGGCCGCAGTTTACACCAGAGGGAGCCATAATTGCTCTCTGGTGAGTTGTCTAGGCTCTTGAGAAGTGGCTCCTGACTCTGGGGCAGGGATGGCAAGAATTTAGGGCAGGTTCATACTGTCTGCACGGGCTTCTCTAAGCACTGGTGGTAGAAATGAATGAACAAGTACAGGGTGCCCAGAGGTCATGGGTCATGACCCATGATTGGATGATAATCTCTCAGACATTAGGACTCCGTTCTCTGTCCCCTTACTCCGTTCTCCCATTGCAACTAGTATGAGTGATCTCTTAATTTTTTTATTATGAAGAAATTTAAACATGCAGGATGGTAGAATAGTACAATGAGCTACGTATACTCATAGCTCAGATGCAACAGTTGTCAGGATTCTGCTACATTTGTTTCATCTTTTTTTATTTTTGATTTATTGAAATATTTTAAAAGAATTTATAGACATAATACCATTTTACCCTACCATGCTTCAGTCTACCAAAAAAAAAAAAAAAAAAAAAAAGAGACATTTTTAACAACCAAAATGCCATTATCACACCATCTTAAATTAACTCTGATTCCTTACAGGTTGTCAAACTGCTGTGCCTGTGGTCTGTTTTTATAGGGCCTGCAAGCTAAGGATGGTTTTTACATTTTTAAAGGGATATTAAGCCCTAGCTGGTTTAGCTCAGTGACTCAGTGAGTAGAGCATCGGCCTGCGGACTGAAGAGTGGCGGGTTTGATTCTGGTCAAGGGGACATGCCGGGTTGTGGGCTTGATCCCCAGTGGGGGGCGTGCAGGAGGCAGCCGATCAACAATTCTCATTGATGTTTCCCTCTCTCTCTCTCTCTCCCTCTCTCTCTCTCCCTCCCTCTCTCTTCCTTTTTAAAATCAATTAAAAAAATATATATATTTTTAAAAAGGGATATTAAGAAGCTAATAAAAAAAATGACAGCCCTGGCCAGTGCGGCTCAGTGATTTGAAAGTTGGCCCGTACATCAAAGTGTCGTGGGTTTGATTCCTGGTCAAGGGCATGTACCTGGGTTGCAGGTTCGTCCCCAGCCCCAGTTGAGGCGCAATCAGGAGGCAACCAATTGATGTATCTATCTCATCCATGTTTCTCTCACTCTTCCTCCCTCCCACCCTCCTCCCCGCTCTTTTTGAAAAGTAGTGGAAAAAATATTCTCAGGTATGAGGATTAAATGAATAAATAAATAAATACATGACAGAATCAAATGTGGCCCACAAAATCTACAATATTTTCTATCAAGTCCTTTATGGAAAAGTTTACCAACTGCTGATTTAATGGAGTAAGTGATTGTCCAACATGCATATCTGAGTTTGCTACTTCTTTGCCTTAAACTCCTCAGGATTGAGTCTGGACTCCTTAGTATGATGGGCAGACCGTGGGGCAGCCCTTGTTTTTGCCCACCTAACTATTTGTGCCTGTGCCCTCTGTTCCAGATGCCTGAGGGTGGTAAACACCACTCCCTTTGCTGGAACTATTCTTCCTGAAGCTCTTCCTAGTCCTTTAAGCAGTTCCATCCCTTCTGCCTCCTCCCTCATCTGCTCTGTGTATGCCTCTGCCATTTTTATCATGTGTTAGTTATTTTTCTGCTAAACTCACCTAGTCTGCAAGCTCCTTGATGACAGGGCCTTGTCTTACCCATCTTTGAGTCCCCAGGACTAACCCAGTGCCTAGAGAAAAGCAGGATATAGATCATAATCTAAGTTCCTTGGGCAACACTCAGTCTCAAGAGATAACATATTAGGTTACATCTTTAGTATTGTGTACAAGAATAATAATTTATTAAATTCTCTTATTGCCTTTGCATTTTAACAGCTTAGTCCTTAGCTATAATAAAATACCATGTATTTGCCCTAGCAGGTTTGGCTCAGTGGATAGAGCATTGGCCGCAGCGGACTGAAGGGTCCTGGGTTTGATTACGGTCAAGGGCACATGCCCAGGTTGCGGGCTCAATCCGCAATAGGGGGCATGTAGGATGCAGCCGATCAATGATTCTCTCTCATCATTGATGTTTCTATCTCTCCCTCTCCTTTCCTTTCTGAAATCAATAAAAATATATTTTAAAAAGTACTGTGGATTTGGTGCCTTATAAGCAACAGACATTTATTTCTCACAGTTCTGGAGGTTGGGAGGCCCAAGATCAGGGCACCAAGGCATCTCTGTAGGGTCTCTTATAAGAACACTAATCCCATTCAAAAGGGCTCCATCCTCATGTCCTAAGAATCTCCCACAGGATTCCTTCTTAATTCCTTCATCTTTGGGGATTAGGGTTTTAACATAGGAATTTTTTGGGGGGGGGGGGCAACAGAAATTCAAGCCATAGTGTCAGCATTTACTTTAGTGCTAGTTTTATATGTCTTGGTGCTTTCCTGCCTGTGTTTTGTACCTTTTCTTAGTCTCAGTATTGATAAATATGAATCTCATTGCAAACCATCTCTTTCCAGTGAAGATGTACTTTTATATTGATGCGTTTTAATTTCAGTCATTAAGAGGATTGGGTGAATGATGTTGGGTAATGGAACACCCAAACAGAGGAGGTTAAATAGAGCTGGGACAAGGAGAATGCTGGATTATTTATGAGGGGTAAGCAATGAGGTATTTGTGATCATGTACACCAGCTAGTCAGCAGTAAATTAAATAGAGAATCCCAGAGGACATGGAGGGGATTAAGGATTAATCTGTAAGAGAGTCAAGGGAAAGGGTCCATCAGGGCTGAGGACCAGTGAGTGCAGTAGCAGAGAGGGATTCTTTAGCATGGCCCATTTAGTGTCAAGCAAGTCACTCCAAGTGACAGCATGCAGAAGGCTTCAAGTGCCACACTAAGTAGCTTGAGAAGATTTGGCATTGGGGAATGACCATGTATGCACTTTTAAAAACTCTTGACAGCTGTTGGAGGAAGAATTGGATATGCGTAAGAATGAAGGTAGGAAGACTACAGCAGAAGTTCAGAGGGTAATTTAGGAGGGCCTAAACTAAGGCCTCAGCAGTAGGAATGAATTGGGCATAGGGACTTGAGAACTGTATAGGGGTGAGAGAAAGAGAAGAGCCCTTTTGATTTAGGTAACTGGGGAGGACAGGAATGGATATGAGGGTCTGTAATTGAAGAGGGGGGTCTGGGCCAGAGATAAGGCTCTGTGAGATAGCTTGTAGAAGTGATAGGAGCCATGTTTATGCATGGAGCTGCCCAGGAAAGAGTGTAAAGCCAGGAGAGGAATGGTTCTAGATGGAATGGGGCCAGGAACAGCAGGCTGGGGAGTTGGCGCCTGATTTAAAAGAAGCTAATGCAGGGTGGTCTGAGTAGAAGAAATCAGATTGATTAGATAAGGCAGTGGTCGGCAAACTGCGGCTCACGAGCCACATGCAGCTCTTTGGCCCCTTGAGTGTGGCTCCCACAAAATACCATGTGTGGGTGCGCATGTACAATGCGATTGAAACTGCGTGGCCCATGCGCAGAAGTCGGTATTTTGTGGAAGAGCCACAGCTTACTCCCAGACAAAAGTACTGGGAGAGGCCATTGTTCCTTTGCTGACACAAAGTCAACAGGCAGACACCATATCTGAGTCTCTCTCAATCTGGCTCACACTGTACCCCCTGCCCTGGTGATTCCCTGAGACCCCACCCAAGCTATTTCCAGTGTTTTTTCCATAGGAATGATGTGTCTTGGCTCATGCTTCAGACTTTCTTAAAATCTCTCAAACAAGCAGCAGCTGGCCTCAGCATGCCCCATACCTCTTGATAAGTGGCCCCAGGCCTGGCATTAGTGGCAGCCTGCCTTGGTTCACAGTATGGCCTCTCTTGGACACCTCTAAGCACAACACAAGAAGCAGCCATTTACAGATTCCTCTGTAGTTTGTGCTGGAAGATCCCAGGCAGGGCACAGGTAGTAGCTGACTTTGTATCTCCTGGGAGGCTCCAGAACCAGTGCACATGGTGGTTAGCTTCAGACCACACCAGATTACAAACCTACTACCTCCATGAGTGATACATGCAAGGGGTGTACTCGGTGAGCACCAAAATCCCACTGAAACAATTCCTGCTCCATAGGGTTGGCTCCTGCACAACAGTGTTTCTGTTGTGGTTGCAGCTGCTCCTCACAGCTGATTAGCCTAGAGCAGCGGTTCTCAACCTGTGGGTCATGACCCCTTTGGCAGTCAAACGACCCTTTCACAGGCGTCGCCTAAGACCATCCTGCATATCAGATATTTATATTATGATTCATAACAGTAGCAACATTACAGTTATGAAGTAACAACGAAAATAATTTTATGGTTGGGTCACAACATGAGCAACTGTATTTAAAGGGCCAGAAGGTTGAGAACCACTGGCCTAGAGGTCAGTTTCTCCTAGTGATGCCTACAACAGTCAAGACTCAACTACAACAGGACAGTGCAAAAAACCCACATGGGTGCACCTGGAGTGCCCAGCTTACGTAATGGGAGGCTGAGCCACTGGGCCCTACAGGACACCTGCTATACAAGGCCACTCTACCAAGTCTGAAAGACATAGCAGCTCTACCTAATACATAGAAACAAACACAGGGAAGCAGTCAAAAAGTAGAGACAAACATGTCACAAATGAAAGAACAGGAGAAATCTCCAGAAAAGAACTAAATGAAATGGAAGGAAGCAAACTACTAGATACAGAGTTCAATAATTAAAAGGATGCTCAAGGAACTTACATCATCAACAATATAACAAAAGGACCAGTCAGAAATGAAGGATACACTCACTGAAATGCATAATTTACAGGAGCTCTAGCCAGTTTGGCTCAGTGGCTAGTGTCGGCCTGCAAACTGAAGAATAATTTACAGGGAATCAACTGTAGAGTAGAGGATGCTGAGAATCAAATAAGCGAATTGGAATATGAAGAAGCAAAAAAGACCCAATGAGAAGAGCAAAAAGAAAAAAGGAATCCAAAGTTATGAAAATAGTGTAAGGAACCTCTGGGACAACTTCAAGTGTATCAACATTTGCATTGTGGGTGTGTCAGAAGAAGAGAGGGAGCAAGAAATAGAAAACTTATTTGAAAAAATAATGACTAAACTTCCCTTACTGGTGAAAGAAACAGATATACAAGTCTAGGAAGCACAGAGAATTCCAAACAAGAGGAATCCAAAGTGGCCCACACCAAGACACATCTATATATATACATATATACATATGTATATATATATATACATATATACATATATATACATATATACATATATATATATAATTTTTACAGAGAGGAAGAGAGGGATAGAGAGTTAGAAACATCGATGAGAGAAATATCGATCAGCTGCCTCTTGCACACCCCCCACTGGGGATGTGCCCGCAACCAAAGTACATGCCCTTGACCAGAATCGAAACCGGGACCCCTCAGTCCGCAGGCTGACACTCTATCCACTGAGCCAAACTGGCCAGGGTGACACATTATAATTAAAATGCCAAAAGTTAAAGACAGAGAATCTTAAAAGCAACAGGAGAAAAGCAGTTACCTACCTACAAGGGAATGCTCATAATACTGTCAACCAATTTCTCAATGGAAACGTTGCAAGCTAGGAGAGAGTGGCAAGAAATATTCAAAGTGATGAAAAGCAAGGACCTACAACCAAAATTACTCTACCCAGCAAAGCTGTCATTTAGAGTGGAAGGTCAGATAAAGACCTTCCCAGATAAGAAAAAGCTAAAGGAATTCATTACCACCAAACTAGTATTACATGAAATGTTAAAGGGTCTTCTTTAAATAGCAGAAGAAAAGATGAAAAATATGAACAATAAAATGGCAATAAATTCATATCTATCAAACAATTGAATCTAAAATAAAAATAAATGAACAAGCAGAACAGAAACACTCAAAGATAGAACATTTTGACAGTTGCCAGATGGGAGGGGGGTTGGGAGGATGGGTGAAAAAGGTGAGGGGATTTAGAGGTAGAAATTGGTAGTTATAGTAAACTTATGGGTGGGTAATGTGCAGCAAGGGGAATATAGTCAGTAATATTGTAATAACTATTAGAATGGGTATGATATTTTTTGGGATGATCACTTAAATTAATGGCTTGTAATTCATTACTGTACTTAATTACCCTGAATTGGGTATTCAAGCTGGCTCTTGTGGTCTATGACATGCCCCCATCATTTTTTTTGAGCATCTCCTTAGAACTTCAAATCTCAAAGTTGACGTTCAAGAGGCTTAAGGAAAGTCTGCTGTTGTAGCTTTCCCATAACTCCGGTAATTGCAGTGGTAGCCGAACTTTTTTTGTTAGTTTAGAATTTAAAACTAAGTTGCCCCATGTCTAGGAGAAAGTCAGTTAATTCATTCCCGGCTGTCAATTGTAGCCAGAGCTCCTGTGGGGAAATTATAATAGACTAGTGCAGTGATGGCGAACCTTTTGAGCTCAGCCTGTCAGCATTTTGAAAAACCCTAACTTAACTCTGGTGCCGTGTCACATATAAAAATTTTTTGATATTTGCAACCATAGTAAAACAAAGACTTATATTGTTGATATCCTATCTAATAAAAGAGAAACATGGTAATTAGCATATGACCGCTACCCTTCCCATTGGCTAATCAGGGTGATATGCAAATTAACTGCCAGCCAAGATGGTGGCCAGCAGCCAGGCAGCTTGAAACTAACATGAGGCTTGCTTGCTTCAGTGACGGAGGAAACCAGTGTTCCCCGCCTGCCTTGCCGGCCTCTGAGCCTGCAGTTTGAAACATTGTAACAAATATAGAAGCTAAACAAAACCCCAGAAACCTGCTCTGTGGGATCTCAGAGCTGGAGTTATACAAAGTTTCGATTATAGAACCCAAACAAACCAGATACCTGCTTTCAGCAGCAGAGGCCTCAGAGCTGGAGCCAGAGCTAAAGCTGGCCCAGAATAAAAAAGAAAAAGAAAAAAAGGAGCAGTTGGGAGCTTCAGCCCTCAGCCCCTCACCCAGACTGGCCAGGCACCCCAGTGGGGACCCCCACCCTGAAGGGTGTGTGACCAGCTGCAAATAGCCATCATCCCTTCACCCAGGCTGGTCAGGCACCCCAGTGGGGACCCCCACCCTGAAGGGGGTGTGACCAGCTGCAAACACCCATCAGCCCCTCACCCAGGCTGGCCAGGCACCTCAGTGGGGACCCCCACCCTGATCCAGGACACCCTTCAGGGCAAACCAGCCAGCCCCACCCATGCACCAGGCCTCTATCCTATATAGTAAAAGGGTAATATGCCTCCCAGCACCGGGATCAGCGTGACAGGGGGCAGCGCCCAAACCTCCTGATTGCCCTGCGGCTCTGTGTGTGACAGGGAAAGGCGCCCCAACCTCCTGATCAGCCCTGCTCTGTGCCTGATACGGGGGAGCTCCCCAACCCCCAGATCGCCCTGCGGCTCTCTGTGTGACAGGGTGCGGTGCCCCAAGCCCCCCACCCCCCACGGGCCCTGCTCTGTGTGTGACAGGGTAGAGCCATAACCTCCCCATCGGCCCTGCCCTGGTGTGAGAGTGGCAGCGCCCCAACCCCCTGATTGGCCCTGCTCTGTGCGTGACAGGGGGCAGTGCCCCAACCCCCTGATTGGCGCTGCTCTGTGCGTGACAGGGCGTGGTGCCGCAACCTCCCCATCGACCCTGCCTTGAGTGTGACAGGGGGCAGTGCCCCAACCCCCCAATCAGCCCTACCCTGAGCGTGACTGAGGGTGGCATCGCAACCTCCCAATCCGCCCTGCTCTGTGCATGACAGGGGGCGGCGCCCCAGCTCCCCAATTGGCCCTGCTCTGAGCCTGACCAGGGGCTGCACCTAGGGATTGGGCCTGCCCTCTGCCACCCGGGAGCAGGCCTTGGCCAGCAGGGCGTTATCTCCTGAGGGGTCCCAGACTGCAAGAGGGCACAGGTCAGGCTGAGGGACCCCCCCTCCCCCATTCCCCCCGAGTGCACAAATTTTTGTGCACCGGGCCTCTAGTTTATTTTATATATTTAAATGCCATTTAACAAAGAAAAATCAACCAAAAAAATGAGTTTGCATGTCACCTCTGACACGCGTGTCATAGGTTCACCATCACTGGACTAGTGGTCTGGTGCACAAAATGTGTGCACTCGGGGCGGGGGGGATCCCCCAACCTGTCATGTGCCCTGTCACAGTGCAGGAGCCCTGCGATCCATCGCCCCAAAGAGGTAGGCCCCACCCACCCATCTGGGGTTCCTCAGATCGCCCCAAAGAGGTAGGCCAGAGCCGGGGGAGGCCTGCGGACCCCTGGCACAGGCGCCTAGAGGCCTCTGCCACGGCCCCGCCCCCATCCCCAACTTTGCAAGTCCCCGCCCACCCGCACCTGCTGTACAGGCAGCCTCCAGCTGATCGGTTGTTACGCATGAGGGCGTCCCGACCATTTGCATTTTACCCTATTATTCGTATAGATGGGAAGGTATCTGAAGGAGCTCCTGGGCCGCCTCATTCCTCAACTGAGTCTCTTTTGCACGCAACCATCATGCATTGGGGATCATTCCCCTTTCCCTTTCTAGGAGCATTCTTTTCTTCTTTCTTGGGATAGTCCTTTTTCCAATGTCCTTCCCTACCATAAGCGCATTGGTTGGAGCCCAGTGGTCTACTTTCCTTGCTCCCTGCCACTGATTTCTTTTCTGATTTCCCTGGACAGTTTCTAGGAAAACCATCACTTGCTTTTGATCTTTAGCTTCTCTTCCATGGAATGCCGTAAAGGCTATATCCACCAATTGTGACAGATTCATTCCCAGAACTCCATCTATCTGCTGAAGCTTTCTCCTAATGTCCAGGGCACTCTTTCCAATAAAAGTGATGTTAACCATTTGTGAATTTTCAGCATCCTGGGGATTTACATCCCTGTACTTCCAGGAAGCCTGATAGATCCCCTCTAAAAACTCAGCGAGGTCCTCATTAGGCTTTTGCTATACATCTGTATAACATTCAAACCTTTTTTAAACCTCCTAGTATGCATCTTTTCTAATGCTCCAAATGTACCAGGCCTCTATTATTTGGTCCCAATCTGGCTCAGTGAGAGGCTTGGTCCCTGCTGGGTTTGGAGTCTCATTTGGGTTCTTCTGATGGAGTCAGTAGGCTTCCTCTGTAGCCTTACCTATTACTAATCTTTCATCTGCTGTTTGCAAGATATTCAGGAGAGCCTGGACAACTCCCCAATTAGGGTGATGGGTGGCAAAAATGAATGTAATTAAATCAGTCATTTTCTGGGGGTCCTACCTATAAGAAGCATAGAATTCCTTCAGTTTAACAAGTCTGAAGTTGAAATTGCCATAGCCAGTTTGGCTCAATGGGTAGAGCATTGGCTCACCCAGACTGAAGGGTCCTGGGTTCTAGTCCGGTCAAGGGCATGTTACCTTGGGTGCAGGCTCAATCCTTAGTCGGGGAGTGCATGTGGAGGCAGCCAATCAGTGTGTTTCTCTCACATTGTTAATTCTCTCTTTCTGTCTCTCTCTCTCCCTTTCACTCTCTCTAAAAATCAATGGAAAAATATCCTCAGGTGAGAATTAACCAAAAATAAATAAATACATAAATAAATACATAAATAAATTTTAAAAACTTAAATAAAAACTATACAAAAAGCTGTGTATAGAGTGTTTTTCTCCCCTATCCATTCTGCTTTATTCTACCCTGCCCACCCCTTAGAGGTGTAATGGGCTTTATTGTTTTCTGGCTATTCTCATTATTGTAAAAAAACCCCAACAAACCAACAGATACGTGCTTGTTTTCTTATTTTTCTTAAACAAAACATTGACATATATGCTTTTTTACTGTTAGAGGCACCTCTCACTGACATTAGAGTTATCACCAGACATCCCCTTCAATCAGTGGGAGAAGGCTGTCCCCAACTTTGATCCTTTTCTCATATAAGTGAATTTATAGAAGAGATCATTGCATTGTGAAAAGCCAGTTTATTAAAGCTGCACCTTTATTAAGAAGCAAAGCCAGCAAACCTATTCATCTGGCTCAGGAAGTGCAGATGGGCTCTCAGCTCATCTGAAGAGCGAGTTGGGTGGGGGTCCAAAGTGTTACATAGCCTCCTGTCTATAGGTCTCAGATTTCTTCTGCTGAATGTTTTGGTCCAGAGTAATTCTCAAGGCCCCCTTTCCTCTCTTGTGGCCTTCCCAGAATTCATGAGAAGCACCTGGCAACTTTATCTTGCCAAGCCTAAGACTGCTGGCTTTTCTGCTTTGGGAGTAAAATAGCCTCTTTTATTCCCTTCCCCTTTGTCCCTCCCTTTCTGTATTCTCTCATTAGGGAGGTTTTTAACCATTTGCCTTCAAGTGTCCTTGGCTGGGGAAGATAATGGCTTATTATTTACAAGCTGGCTGCAAATTGCCCACACCATTTGGCCTTGTTTTACTTTACCTGTCTCAGTTTCCCTATTCCTCCTGCCTTGGAATTTTGTAACATCACTATACAATATATCCTTGAAATTGCTCCTTATTGGTCAATTATAAAGCTATTCCTTATTTTCTAGTACTCTGTTTTGTTTTTGTACCATAGCTTATTTAACCACTCTTCTGTGTGTGAACATGTAGGTAGTTTTCCATATTTTGTAGTTACAAATAATCCTATAATGAATAAGTCTCTGCATATATACTTTTGTATTGTTGGAAGTGTATCTTCACTATAAATTCCTATATGGGATTTTTGGATTGAAGTGTGTTTGAGATTGGCAAATTTCTCTCAACAGAGGTTATGCCAGTTTGTATTCCCAGTAATATATAAGAGTGTCTGTTTCCCTCACAGCCTCACAACTGAATAGATTGTCAAACTTTTGAATATTTGCCAATCTAATGGGACAATTAGTATTTTAGTCTAATTATTTGTATTCTATTATTCAATTCTTTTTTTAAATTAAATCTTTATTGTTCAGATTATTACATTTGTTCCTCTTTTTTCCCCCCATAACTCCCCTCCTCCCAGTTCCCGCCCCACCCTCCACCCTCACTCCCCACCCACTGTCCTCATCCATAGGTGCACGATTTTTGTCCAGTCTCTTCCCGCATCTCCCACACCCCTTTCCCCCACAAGAATAGTCAGTCCATTCCCTTTCTATGTCCCTGATTCTATTATGATCACCAGATTATTTATTCACTTGATTCTTAGATTCACTTGTTGATAGATGCATGTTTGTTGTTCATAATTTGTATCTTTACCTTTTTCTTCTTCTTCCTCTTCTTAAGGGATACCTTTCAGCATTTCATATAATACTGGTTTGGTGGTGATGAACTCCTTTAGCTTTTCCTTATCTGTGAAGCTCTTTATCTGACCTTCAGTTCTGAATGATAGCTTTGCTGGGTAAAGTAATCTTGGTTGTAGGTTCTTGGTATTCATCACTTTGAATATTTCTTGCCATTCCCTTCTGGCCTACAAAGTTTCTGTTGAGAAATCAGCTGACAGTCGTATGGGTATTCCCTTGTAGGTAACTGAGTTTCTTTCTCTTGCTGCTTTTAAGATTCTCTCTTTGTCTTTTGCTCTTGGCATTTTAATTATGATGTGTCTTGGTGTGGTCCTCTTTGGATTCCTTTTGTTTGGGGTTCTCTGCGCTTCCTGGACCTGTAAGTGTATTTCTTTCACCAGGTGGGGGAAGTTTTCTGTCATTATTTCTTCAAATAGGTTTTCAATATCTTGCTCTCTCTCATCTTCTGGCACCCCTATAATTCTGATGTTGGTACGCTTGAAGCTGTCCCAGAGGCTCCTTACATTATCTTCGTATTTTTGGATTCTTTTTTCTTTTTGCTTTTCTGGTTGGGTGTTTTTTGCTTCTTCGCATTTCAAATCTTTGCCTTGATTCTTGCGCTCCTCTGGTCTGCTGTTGGGAGTCTGTGTAGTATTTGTTATTTCAGTCGTGTATGCTTAATTTCTAGTTGGTTCTTTATCATAACATCGAGGGTCTCATTAGATTTCTTGAGCATCTCACTACATTTATCGGCGGCTTCTAGACAGTTCTTAAGAGACCTTAAAAGTGTGGTTCTGAACTCAATATCCTCCATTGACAGTTTTGTCCTGTTTCTTTGTCTCCACATTTTTTATGCTTTCTTGGTGCACCCCCTAGTGGTCTTTTGTGCGCAGTCTTGTTGTAGTTAAGCCTTGATTGTTGTCGGTAATACCAGGGGTGAGTTGACCTCCAGGCTAACTGGCTATGAGAGTCTGTATTCTATTATTGAGTGAAATTAAAAACATAACATTTAAGGGCCATTTTAATATTTCTTTTGGTAAATTGTTTGGATCTTTTGCCCATTTTTCTGTAGGATTTCTAGTCTATTTTTCTTCAGCTTTTGAAAATAGTTTATATGTTAAGGGTATTAGCCTTTATGTATGATGTATGTTGTAAATGTTTTCTTCCACCTCATTCATTTCTTGATTTTGCTTATGGTATTTGTTGTTGTCGTTAATCCTCATCTGAGGATATTTTTCCATTGATTTTTAGAGAGTAGGAGGGAGGGAGAGAGAGAGAAACAAAGAAGTGAGAAAGACACATTGATTGATTGCCTCCTGCATGTGCCCTGACCAGGGCCAGAGATTGAGCCTACAACCGAGGTACATGCCCTTGACCAGAATTGAACCCAGGACCTTTCTATCCATGGCTGACACCCTATTCACTTAGCCAAACTGGCTAGGGCTGTGGTATACTTTAATACCTAGTATGGCTAGTTCCCCTCAGGGCTCTTCCTTTTCTGTTTTTTTCTCTAGCAATTTTTGTGTGTTTATTTTAGGGGATTTGGTTTTATGTCTGTAGGCCAAAAGGAATGGATAGAGCAGAGTCCCTGATGTATGTGGAAGCAGGATTCAGAGCACAGCTCAAAGATGTTGGTGCTGATGATTCTGGAATTTTGCTCCTCACCCAGTGACATGGACTGTTCTGCCCAAAGTATAAGGAAATGGAGCACGGAACTAGGCTGTGCCACCATTTCTCAGGAACCTCTGAAGGTTTTTTACCTAACATCATGTGTCATTTTGTGAAGCTTTCTCAGTTGAACCACCTTTGGTTTACTGTCTGCTGAGGGATGTTTTTTCTTTAAATTATTTTAGTGATATTCTGAGTTCCTAGCTTCTTTTCCTTTTCTGTTAATTTTAATTGAGTTCATCATTACAGTCACATGAGCAGAAGTTGGATCATAAGTGTCATTCTTTATACATGTCCACTTTTATTGCCTCTGCTTCCTCCTTATGTTTACATATAGAGTTTTGTAAGTAGGACTGACAGAAGTCCAGAGTACTGGCCCAAGAGAGTCTGATACCCAGAGTAAGAGGAGAGATCCATATTTTAACTAAGTCTAATCGCAAATGTTTAATTGTCTAAGGTTGGGGGATAAGGAACTTAGAAGTGTTTCTTAGGCATCAGTTTGTCAGTAGGTGGCTACTGATGGAGTGCCAGCTATGTGTAGAGTACTGTCACAGGGACAAAGTTACAGTCTGGCTCCTAAACTTTGGAAAGGAATTTACCTTTCCTGAGTCCTGTGCTTTATCTTCAGGTTCCAAATATGATCTAATGACCTGACCTCAAATAAATATCAAAATAGCATAGTGAAGAGAGCATTTTCATATGTGATTAAAAAATAAATAAATAAGTATCAAAATAAGTAATAATAGCATATGGCACTTCACCAAGTGACAGACATTGTTCTCAACACTTTACATATGTTCTCAGAATGATTTTCTTTGCCTAATGGTTTGTGTTTTTGCTTTTGCTTTTTGATATTCTCTGACTGTATTTAGCCTCTTCATAAAGTAGGAGTGAAAGTCTTTTTGCCTGGCAGGCCAGAGTGTCCTCTTCCATGTAGAGTTCCTCCCTGGCTACCCTAACTGGCCATTTTACAGGGTCAGAGTTTTCCTTGGAGGGGAAGTCCAGGAGACCAAACCAACAGGCTTGTTTTCTGTATCATCTCTAACTTGACTATCCTCATGATTTTACAACCACCTCCCTAATACTTCCACTTACCTATTTCTCCTCTTCTTTAGTTTTGCCTGTCTTCTGCTGATTATGTCTTTTTAACTTTTGTCTTATTAATCTGTCTCCTCTTTTTTAGAGATTTCTTCTACCCTCTGTTTGTTTTTCCATGACTTGGTGTCATTTTTTAAAAACCGATCAATGTTGCCCCTGGTTCTGTACATCATTTCAACCCATTTTAACTCACCTTCACCAGGGGTGGGGAACCTTTTTTCTGCCAAGTACCATTTGGATATTTATAACATCATTTGTGGGCCATACAGAATTATCAACTTCAAAATTAGCTTGCTATATTTAGTCAAACATTGTATTAACTCACCCCTAATGCCTTGAGAGGGCCAGACCAAATGATTTCTGGGACTTACGTGGCCCATGGGCTGGACCATCCCCACTCCTATGCTAGAAAAGCTCTCTGTTTTATTGAAAATCCATGGCTCCAGCATTTCAACATTAGCCCTATAGCATCAGAAATTTTGGCATGTCCACCATTGTATCCCAGCAGTTAAAACACTTGAGTGAATGAGTGAATTTGGATGTAATTCTTCCAGTTTCTTCTAAACAAAGTGAATAAGTATTTTCATTTTCTTGGTTTAGTGTCACATTTCAAGACGAGAGGCACTGAAGATGAGGAATCAACTGAAAAGTGTGAAAATGTCGGAAATGCAGAATCTCTGTGGCTAAAAGTGAAGGGTCTTCACAAGGATCATATGCAGGAATCTGAGGTTGGTGAAACTTGTGATTGGGATAGCAAGGTAGAGAACCAATTGGAAAAGCCTGAGGGAAAAAGAATGATGGAAGACAAAAGTGGCATCAGGGAAAAGATTGGAAAAGCCAAGAACACAGCAAGTATAAAGACAGAACAGAAAGACAAGGCATCTGAGAAAAGCTTACATCTGAGCTCAAAGCACGTTACATACCAGACCATCCCTATAGAACAGAGAAGCAGTGAACAAGGCAAATGTGTGGAGAACATCAATGGAAATTCGCATCCCCATCTGAAGCAGGAAACCAGTGCTTTTAAGAAATCTCATAAATGTGATGAGTGTGGGAAATTCTTCAAATATAATTCCCGCCTTATTCAACATAAAATTATGCACACTGGGGAAAAACGCTATGAGTGCGAGGACTGTGGAGGGACTTTCCGGAGCAGTTCGAGCCTTCGAGTCCACAAGCGGATCCATACTGGGGAGAAGCCGTATAAGTGTGAGGAATGTGGGAAAGCCTACATGTCCTATTCCAGCCTTATAAACCATAAAAGCACCCATTCTGGGGAGAAGAACTGTAAATGTGATGAGTGTGGAAAATCTTTCAACTATAGCTCTGTTTTAGACCAGCATAAGAGGATCCACACTGGGGAGAAGCCCTATGAATGTGGCGAGTGTGGAAAAGCCTTCAGGAACAGCTCTGGTCTCAGAGTCCACAAAAGGATCCACACAGGGGAGAAGCCTTATGAATGCGATATCTGTGGGAAAACTTTTAGTAATAGCTCTGGCCTTAGGGTTCACAAAAGGATCCACACAGGTGAAAAGCCCTATGAATGTGATGAGTGTGGGAAGGCCTTCATTACTTGCAGAACACTCCTAAACCATAAAAGCATCCATTTCGGAGATAAACCTTACAAATGTGATGAGTGTGAGAAATCGTTTAATTATAGCTCTCTCCTCATTCAGCATAAAGTCATCCACACTGGAGAAAAACCTTATGAATGTGATGAATGTGGGAAGGCCTTCAGGAATAGCTCGGGTCTTATTGTACATAAAAGAATCCACACGGGAGAGAAACCTTACAAGTGTGATGTCTGTGGCAAAGCGTTCAGCTATAGCTCAGGCCTTGCAGTCCATAAAAGCATTCACCCTGGGAAGAAAGCTCATGAATGTAAGGAGTGTGGAAAATCTTTCAGCTACAACTCACTTCTTCTTCAACATAAGACTATTCACACTGGAGAGAGACCTTATGTATGTGATGTGTGTGGCAAAACCTTCAGAAACAATTCAGGTCTCAAAGTCCACAGGAGGCTCCACACCGGGGAAAAACCATACAAGTGTGATGTGTGTGGGAAAGCCTATATCTCACGTTCTAGCCTTAAAAACCACAAAGGAATCCATCTTGGGGAGAAGCCCTATAAATGTAGCTATTGTGAGAAATCTTTCAATTATAGCTCTGCCCTTGAACAACATAAGAGGATTCATACGAGGGAGAAACCTTTTGGGTGTGATGAGTGTGGAAAAGCCTTCAGAAATAATTCAGGTCTTAAAGTACATAAACGAATCCATACTGGGGAGAGACCTTACAAATGTGAAGAATGTGGGAAAGCCTACATCTCACTCTCAAGCCTTATAAATCATAAAAGTGTACACCCTGGGGAAAAGCCCTATAAGTGTGAGGAGTGTGAAAAGGCCTTTATCACATACCGAACCCTTATAAACCACAAGAAAATTCATCTTGGGGAGAAGCCCTACAAATGTGATGTGTGTGAGAAATCTTTTAATTACACCTCACTCCTTTCTCAACACAAAAGGGTTCACACTAGAGAAAAACCCTATGAATGCGACAGGTGTGAGAAGGTCTTCAGAAACAACTCAAGCCTTAAGGTGCACAAAAGAATTCATACTGGGGAGAAACCCTATGAATGTGATGTGTGTGGAAAAGCCTACATCTCACACTCAAGCCTTATTAACCATAAAAGTACCCACCCTGGCAAGACACCTTATACATGTGATGAATGTGGAAAAGCTTTTTTCTCAAGCAGAACTCTTATAAGCCATAAAAGAGTTCATCTTGGGGAGAAACCCTTCAAATGTGTTGAGTGTGGGAAATCTTTCAGTTACAGCTCACTTCTTTCTCAACACAAGAGGATCCACACAGGGGAGAAGCCCTATGTATGTGATGGTTGTGGAAAGGCATTCCGGAACAGCTCAGGCCTCACAGTGCATAAAAGGATCCACACAGGCGAGAAACCCTATGGATGTGATGAGTGTGGGAAGGCCTACATCTCACACTCGAGTCTTATCAACCATAAAAGCATCCATCGTGGACAGCAGCCCTATAATTGTGAGTGTGGGAAATCCTTTAATTATAGATCTGTTCTTGACCAACACAAAAGGATCCACACTGGGAAGAAGCCATTCAAGTGTAGTGAGTGTGGGAAGACTTTTAATATCAGATCAGATCTCACCAAGCATAAAGTAATCCATACAGGGGAGGAATCTTTAAATGTGCCAAATGTGGGAAGTTACAGTGGCACATCACAAAAGAGAACTCATGAGGGTGGGAATGTTCTGGATGGGACCAGGATGAGCTTCTCTCTGTAGGAGGCAAAGCTTACCGAGTCTCAAAGAACTCAGATGGAAGAACAATCCTGTGAATGTATGAATATCTGAGGTCCTTGTCCATGGCTTATAATTTACATGGTATAAACAAAACCATGATCTTTTCTATGCTTCAGTCATAGCCAGCAAGGAAGCCTCCAATGTCAAGGTAGTTGAGCCCTATGTTTCATACTGGGGATAAAACCTATCAAAATGATAGAATGTTAAAATAAAACCTTCAAAATAAGCAGAGATTTCTGGAAAGACAAGGAAACATATGAATGAGAAAAGGGTTTCAATTAGAAGTCACACAGTCACCATTAGAAAGTTCATATTTAGGTAAGTTCTGTGAATCTAAGTGTGGGACATTCAGGTATAGCTTTGAGTCCCAATTATAGATTGGTCAGTGGGAAAATCCCAAGAAGGCCCTCCAAAAGGCAGATTCAGGGAGAGAGAGGCTTCAGGGAATATAAATTTATTTAACAGTGATCATGGGATAAAAAGTTAATATAATTGAATGGTTTGGGAAGGAGGTGATGACAGATTTTGGAATAAAATTTGAATTTTGTGGGGAAAGTAAAGAGTGTAAGATAAGAGAGAACCTCTTAAAAAAAAAAGACAGGTTGATTAGATTATGCTATTATAATGTGGTACACTAGTTAAGTGGGTGAAAGTTTTTTTTAAATTCAAATAAACCCCCCTCAATGAATAATAAATGTATAATGAGTGAAAACCTACAAATAAAAGGTTGTGCCATGGAGAGAAATACAGCACATTCAGGTACTAACAGGACACATCATTATGAATTTGCACAAAAAGAATTGATTCAGGGATTCCTATGGATAGGAATGCTGAGAAGGAGAGCATTTTATTGTAGAAATTAAAAAACTAAGTACCAATAATCAGGGCATAGGAAATTCATGCTTCTTAATCTTGTAAAATGATTGTGTTGGACTGTTATTGTAAAGCTTTTATGCACTACATGTGTGTATTGTCTTTTGTAAAATATTATGAATATGTTGTTCAGGGCTTACTCTCTTGGCCATGAAGAGACTGATAATTGTGGCAAGGTAAGGTGGAACTCCAATAAAGAAATCCCTCAAAAGTAAACAGGCTGTGCCTGGACTTGAGATGGAGCAGTATGCAGGGAAAGCTGCTTGTGTCACATCTTTATGGGTACGTTATACCAGATACAAACCTCGGAAGGCAGCAGGGGCTCATCCCCCAGGGCTAGCAGCTCAGGTCTCGCTGGAAGTGAGGTGGTACCTCCACCAGGAGAAGTGCAACATGGATTGAACCTCACATACTGGTGCTGAGTCATAACTCCTGGGAATGGGCAAGCTCTTAATGGTAGTCACCACAGAAACAGTTCTGTTAGGAACTGATAAAATTTAACAAAGTATTAACTCTGTATAAAGCTGTTAACTAGGTAACTCAAAGGGTGAAATGAGAGTCTTCTGAGAGTTAAGTAACCTGTCCAAGAATAGTCTGAGTGGGGCCAGTCTGTAGAGGCTGAATTCCCTGTCAGGTCTCTGGTTCCAAAATTCACGCTTTTACAAGGGAAGAATCTCTTGTCAGATAGTGTCCCTGCTCTCTCTAGGACTTCGTGTATCTTGCCACAAAGTTTACATTCCTCTCTCTAGGAGTATAATTTTTTCACTTTGTCTATAAACCTTCATCAGTAAATTTAGACAGAGAGGGTAGAGATGGAACTAGGAAAGGGATAATATATTTCTGTCACTCAACTCCCACTTTGGAATGTCACTACCACATTTGCTCTGTCCTCCACATGCAGCACTGGCAAACATGATTCTCTCCATAGACTTGGGTTAATATATTCAGCAAATTCTTGTTGAGGATGTGCTAGGCACAGTCCACTGTCCTGGGCACTGGGCAGGAGGAGTAAATAAAGGATATATAAGAGAGAACGTCCATAAGCAAAGCTACCCCAGTGGATGCTGAACTAAAATGCAGTGCTCAGAGGAAAGTGAGCATCATCATTGGGAGGGAAGAAGAGGTAATAGTGGTATTTGGGCCAGACAGTTTATTTTTTTATTAAGAGGGAGGATTGGGAAATGGGTTGGCCTGATGAAAGGCATCATCAGAAAAGCTCACACATCCTTCAGAGTGGCCAGTCTCTAGCAGGGCTTGCCCAGTGGACAGAAAGGAGGGAGGCCATGGAGTATCAATTTCAGGAGTCACTGGTTCATCTTCATTTACTGAAGGCTTTAGATGACTGGGTTACCTGAGGTTTCTGTGTAGCCAGGGCTGTCAGTGTGCCAGTGGCTTGAGGCCCCCATAATGCACTGCCTACTTTCAGGAGAGTCACCACTCAGATGGGAATTCTGAGAGCCCTTGCCTACTGAGCACTGGGACACATTACTACAAGAACCTCCATTGACTCATCCACAAGAAGTGGGTCCTGGGGCCTCCTGGTCTTGAGCCTATCTAAGGACAGATACATCAGCTCAGAATGACCCAGACAAGGAGGGGTCTTTGGGTCTCCACCTGTTCCAGGCAGACTGGTGCAGAGGTGGTTTGACTACATCTGTTCAGACCCTCAGGACTTGAGCTGGTTTAGGGACCACCATCCCCCACCTCTTTTCAGAGAAAAATTCTGATATGCGAGAAGAAAAGTAAAATTTCCAACATATGTAGGTAAATCAAAACGCTTAAAAAAAAGCAGTGTCTAAAAAAGCCTGTCTAACTCAAGGGTTAAAATAGAATGGAAATCTTGGACAATAGTAGGTAAATTGGGAGATGGAAGATTTGCATGGACGAGGGTCAAAATGCTGTTTAAGTGTAGATTTTATGACATTAATTATGATAAATTGTCATGGGTGAGCACTAAAATGATAGAAATAAAGGAAATAAATCAAAATCTGGGCTGGAAAACCTCAAAGTCTGGAAAAGAAAAACAACATTAAAAAGGTGGGAGAGTGCTTTCTGGTAAAGATGGGCTAGGTTATTTGGGTTAACTTCCCACCTAAACCAAAAACGACTAAAATGTAGTTGGGATGCCTTCTGCATCAAGAGCATTGAGAGTGAGAAGACAATGTAGTTTAAATAAGCAGGGCAGCTTGAAAATGGGATCCAATCATCAGAGAGGGGAACTCCAGAGCAGCTAATGCTCTGAACTGTTTACTGATGCTGCACAGTTGAGCACCACTTCAGTCACAGGGAGAGACAGAAGGTCAGGGCCACGTCCAGCTGAGGTGATGAATCTTACAGGAGACCTTTCCTAAGTTAAACTGGCTTCCCAAAGGGCTTTATCCTCAGGATAAGGTAAACCAGGTCTAAACCCATCCCCAGGCCCATGGGACTGTAGAGATAGCAGTGCTATTACTAAGCAAAGCAAGAGAAGAAAAAGTAAGGGAAAAAACATTCCTGATGCCCTGTGGTCACTGGCCAACCCTACTAGATAAACACACCTGGTAGAAGCATCAGAAGACTTTGGGAGAAGACTCCTTCAATTTTGACCTCAAGTAACCCTTATAGATATTTTTTTAGGGACAATTAATAAAGATAATCAGGCACATAAGGAAAAAAGGCAACATGACTGAAAGCCAGCAGAAAAGGACATACATAGACTTCACATATTGAATTATTGGTTACATTAGGGTCATGGGAGGAACTGTCCTTAAAATATTTGAAGATGTATTTGGTAACAGTTTGTGACAGGAACAAAAGAATTGGTGAAAACATGAAAGATATTGGTGAAGAAATTATCCAGAATACAGCATGGAGATAGAAAAGTTTGATTTGTGTTTAATCATAGTCTCAGAAGGCAAGGACACAATAAAAGGGGCAAAGAGAATGGGGCTGAGAATTTTCCAGAACTGATGAAAACATAAGCCTACAGATTTAAAAGCCCAAAGAATACAAAGGAGGATAACTTGATGAAAGTCACACCTACACACATCATAACTGCAGAAAATCAAAGAGAAAAAAATTAACAGCTAAACACACAAAATCCCTTCAAAGGAAGAATAGACTTCTCAGTAACAATGGGAGCCAAAAGAGTGCAGTGAAAACATCAGCATAAAGATAGGAAATAATGTCAGCCTAGAATTTTATTTTTTATACCCAGTGAAAATATATTTCAAGAATGAGGATACAAAAAAACACATTTTAAGACAAATTGTTTTATTATCCACAATGAAGAAAATTCTAAAGAATCCATTGTAATACAGAAGGACAGTGATCCCAGATGGGGTCTGAGATATAAAAAGATATGAGCAAAGAGAATAAGGAATATGTTGGCAAATGTAAATGAACATTTTATATAAAACAATAAAAATCTGGAGTTGTGAAAATAAGAGACTTAGAATACCAGACGGCAATGACATATAAGTCAAAAGTAAAAAGGATTGAAGGATTGTGTTATATAAGGGTAAAGGTTTTGGTTAATCTCATGCATATTGTAAAGTCTAGGGAAATAGTAAAATAGGATATATAATTTCAATACTAGTAGATTAAAAATGGATTTTTAAAAATAAAGCAATAAAAGAAAAAATGGGTGGGACAAAGGAAAAAGTCAAAAAGATGGTAGATCTTAAGCCAAACATATCAGTATTTATACTCTAATTTCATTAAATGATGAAGATTGTCAGTCAATGTCTTAGTCTGTTAGTCTGCTCTATCAAAATACCACAGACTGGGTGGCTTAGAAACAATAAACAACGTGTTTCTCACAGTTCTAGAGGCTGGGAGGAAGCCCATGATCAGAGTGGTTGAAGATCAGCATGGTTGGATAAGGGCTCTTTTCCACCTTTCAGATTTCTAATTGTATCCTCACATGGTGGAAAGGGCTGAGATGTTCTGTGGAGTCTTATAAGAGCGCTAATCCCATTCATAAGGATTCCACCCTCATGACCTCACCACTGAAAGGCCTCACTTTCTAACACCATCACACTGTGCATTAGGGTTCCAACACGTGATGGGGGAATACAAACATTCTGACCATAACAGGACAAAAGCACAGAACCCCACCAGATCCTGCATACAAGAGACTTGCCTTAAAAAAATACACAAAGCAAATAGTATCTGAAAATGGGCATGTAGCTCTAATAATATTAGATGAAATAGAGACTTTGAGGCACAAACCATTCCTAGAGACAAAGGGAATCATAAAAGGTTCAGAAAAGAAAAACAGTGGGAAGACATAATTTTAAGTTAGTATCTATAATAATAAAAGCATAATATGCTAATTAGACCAGATGTCCTTCTGGACATCCTTCCGGACAAAGCTGTGGTAGGTGGGGGCCAAGGCAGAGGCAGCAGAGGCCTGTGACCGCAGCTGTGGGCAGGGGTTGAGGCAAAGGCGGCTGCTATGGCAGCAGGGGCCAAGGCTCTTGCACAAATTTTGTACACAGGGCCTCTAGTCTACCTAATAACAGCTTAAGAGTTGGCAGATATATTCAAACAGAAGAAATATAAAATCCACAGTCAACTTGACACCTCTTTCACTAATTAATAGGACAATTAGGGTAAAAATTATAGATACAAATTTGAACAATGTAATTAGCAAGCAATCTAACTGATAACTGTATGGAACACTGCACCAGTGTACCAAGGATAAATATATTTTTTCTCAAGAATATGAAACATTTTCAAAATTTGACCACAAATTTTCATATCAATTATGTCTCATTAAAGCTAGGAGAAGAAATTATGAGCCATATGCTGGCCCATTAAGTAAATCTAAAACTTTTTAAAATGGAAATTTTATAGAGTGTGTTCTTTGCATAATTAAATTAGAAATTAGTAATAAAGATACCTTGGGTATCCCATTATATTCAGAAACTTACAAATATATTTCTTTTTATTAAATGTATTTTTGTTTATTTCAGAGAAGAAGGGAGAGGAAGAGAGAAATATCAATGATGAGAGAGAATCATTAATTGGCTGCCTCTTGTACAACCCCTGCTGGGAATGGAGCCCACAACCTGGCCATGTGCCCTGACCAGAAATTGAATTGTGACCTCCTGGTTCACAGGTGGACACCCAACCATACAGCCATTGTGGCTGGGTATACATTTTTTAGTCATATATATATATATATATATATATATATATATATATATATATAAAATATATTTTATTGATTTTTTACAGAGAGGAAGGGAGAGGATAGAGAGCTAGAAACATCAACGAGAGAGAAACACCAATCAGCTGCCTCCTGCACACCCCCTACTGGAGATGCGCCTGCAACCAAGGTAAATGCCCTTGACCGGAATCGAACCCGGGACTCTTGAGTCCACAGGCCGATGCTCCATCCACAGAGCCAAACTGGTTAGGGCCAAAAAAAAATATTTTGAAGAAATAATGAAAATGCTACATATCAAGACCAGTAGGATATTGCTTAAGCAGTCTTTAAACATTGATAACCTAAAAAGATATTTAGAAAAATCAGAAAACCTAGCACCACCTCCAGAACAATCAAAATAAGTCCCAAAAAAGTTAAAATAAGGAAGTAAGAAATGGCAGACATTTATGAAATAGAAAAACATACAATACAGAGGCCCAGATAAGGCAAGTGTGTGTGTGTGTGTGTGTGTGTGTTAGAAAAGACTAATAATATTGACAAACCTCGGTGAAAATAAAAGAGAACTCATAAATAACTAAAGTCAGGAAAAAAGGGGGGAAAATGGAGCACTGTAAAATGTTTTCCTTTGGACATACACTGACCTAGCCCGCTAATACTGAGAGAATAACCCACTCCTAAATTCCTTGAGTCAATAATTCTGAGAATAGGATGCAACAAGAAGAGCCAAATCACAAAGAAACAACTCATCTCTGTAAGACTGTGATATCTACCCGACCAAAGCCCAGCCAAATTGCAGTGGGCGCTGCTACTTTTGCTTATTTACCTGAAAAGCCCTCACATTCTCATGGTTGTAGAGACATTCTCCGAGGCCTTGTTGCACAGTCTGAATAAAGCACTCAGTCCCTTGTAGTTGAAGTCTCGCAGAATTTCTAAAGTTTGATGTTATTTTACAATTTTATGCTATTAAATTAGAAAGTTTAGGTGAAAAGATAACATTCCTAGAAATAAAACTTACCAAGACTTTCCTAAGGGTCTCATGACTTATGGATGCGGGGGGTATGAGGAGTGTATAGGATGAGTTCAGTTCTTATGGCACGAAAAGGAGGATTGAGAGTTGGAACATCGTCCAGTACACCAAAAGTTTGTGCAGCGATGCATGGAAAGGTTGCTGGTTCAACTTCTGGTCAGGACACATGTCTGAGTTGTGGGCTCGATCCCCGATTGGGGGTGTCCAGGAGGCAGCTAGTCCATGTTTCGTTCTTCCTCTCTCTAAAAATCAATAAAATTTTTTTTTAAGTTTGTGGTTTGATCCTCGGTCAGGGCAATAGATTGATGTTTCTCTCCCTTCCTCTCTGTCTAAAGTCATTAAACATATCCTTGGGTGAGGATTAAAAATAATAAAAATATTAAAAATTAAAGGAGCAAGAGGAGAAGGGGAGAGGAGAGGGTGGGGAAAGAAAGCAGAGAGGGAAACCTTGACAGCAAAGCCTTCCACAGGCATGCACTCTTTATTCTGGTGAATTTGAAAATGGAAGCTTGAAAAATCATTTTAATCTGGGTTTGCTTACAGAGACTAGGCATGAAATGGTACTGCGGACCAGTCATGCAATTCAAGGGAATTTTTCCTCGTGGGATTAAAAATGAGGGTAAACTGAGGACAGACGGGGAACCCGAGGTCTGCCTGCATCTGGACCTTGAGGAATTGGTTGCACCTGTCCCCGGGGGTTTCCTGGGCTGGAAGTTCTCTGGGCTGGAATGCCTCTTTCCCGGCCTCAGCCTGGAGACACGGAGAAGGAGGTCACAATGCTTTAACCCAATTCATCCCCCCTCTCCCGCCCTGAGTATTCCCCGTTTAGCTGTGAAAGTTTTTCTCAGGCCATGCATGGTATCAGTTACGCTCAGGAAGGAGTTGGTGTGAACCCTGTGTAGAGGCGACTAAGTGTACTGGCCAAGATCACCGACTCTCCGCCTGGGTTCAAATGAAGACTCTCACTCGCAGATGACTTGACGCAAGTAACTAAACCTGTTTTTATGCTGTGTCCTTACCTGTTTCTTACAAGGATAATAGTAGTTGGACCTGGTGGGTTGTAGTGAAGGTTGGAGAAGTGGGTGTTTATTAGAGTCCTTAGAAGTATGCCTGGGATGAGAAGCGTTTGTCTGGGTGTGGTAAGTAATTCTGGCGGTGTGGTGGCCTCCATCCCAGGACTAGCATCTGGACACTCAGGTAGTGGAAAGCAACCCCATCTGGAAGCCAAGTAAATTCTCCAAGGACCACCCCACACATAGACACAACCTGAGACAAGATTTGAGAAAAAGAACTTTTGGTCTGGCTACTCAGTAGTATCTTGCCTGTAAGCAAGCAATCCATTGTTTCTGAGCAAACTTGCTTTGCTTTGTCAGACTGGAGAGGGGTCAGCAGAGGGGACTTCTGTTCGGACACCACATGTGCCGAGCTTGCCCAGCCAAGGGTTTGAAAGCCTGAGTGAAGGCGGTGAAGGATGAAGAAATGACAGACAGAGAGAATAAGCTGGGTCTAGGTCAGTGGTGGGCAAACTTTTTGACTTGAGGGCCACAATGGGTTCTTAAACTGGACGGGAGGGCCGGAACAAAAGCATGGATGGAGTGTTTGTGTGAACTAATATAAATTCAAAGTAAACATCATTACATAAAAGGGTACGGTCTTTTTTTTTTTAGTTTTATTCATTTCAAAAGGGCCGGATCCGGCCCGCGGGCCGTAGTTTGCCCATGGCTGGTCTAGGTGGATCTTCCTGTGCCTGGCTGAGGCCACAGAGAGAGAGCCAGAGGCAAGCCGAGCCTTTATTTTATAGCCAGAGGTAAACAAGGTAGTGGTCACCATAGTTACAATGTTCTTGTGAGTTTCACTTGTTTTGGCAGCACTTGCTGGGACTTGTTTGTGGCTTTGCCAACAGTTCAGTCTGAGGGTTAACCCTATAGCTGCGCCCTACAGGCCTCCATCTCTATTCATTGACCCAAGGGTGTTGGGTGGGGTGCGGCTGCCTCACACTTGCTTCTCCAGCTTAGGCAGCGTGCCCACTCATGCTTTTTGCATTTCCCTCCCAGTCCTTCTTGGCAGCAGGTGTGCTGGAGATGAATGCAGGTAAGGTTGCTGAAAGCCAAGCTTCCACCATCTTAACGATGATTGTTTTGGGTGAGTGTCCCTTAAGGTCTCAAAAGATAGAGGTCGTATGGTGGGCAGGGGAAAGCTGGAGGAGGGCAGAAGTTCCTCTGGTCTCAGATGCAAACCTTGGGGTGAATATTTCAGTGAATGCAATTATGAATTTATTTCTTTTCCTGTCTATAATTTCTCCCTCTGAAAATGAGGGGAAAGACCCAACTCACAAGTTTATTTTTGTTAATTCTCACGTGAGGATATTTTCCATTGATTTTTAGAGAGAATGGAAGGGAGAGGGAGAGACAGAGAGAAACATCAATGTGAGAGAGAGACACATTGATTGGTTGCCTCCTGCATGCACTCCGACAAGGGCCGGGGAACCTACAACCAAGGTACGTGCCCTTGACTGGAATTGAACCCAAGACCCTTCAGTCTATAGGCCAATGCTGTATCCACTAAGCCAAACTGGCTAGGGTCTCACAAACTTATTTTAAAGAATAATTAAAAAGCAGTATTTTGTAAATCTTCATACAAAATTTCATGGATAAGTTGACTAATGATCTATCTAATTTTTAAAAGTTAAATGAACAAGATAACGAAGATGAGAGCAAAAATTAAAACATAAAACAACACAGGAGAAATGATCAAAAGTTGTTTGATACTTTGAAAAAGTATTAAAATTGATAAACTTCTGGTGTGAAAAACAAGAAAGAACAGAAAGCACAAATAATAACAGATCCCATAGGATTTTTAGAAGTTTGGGTTTTTTTTTTAAATTTCCATACAGGGCTTCCTAGTTATATTTTTATTACTTTGTGGTCAGAAAACATACTGACCTGATTTCTATCCTTTGACATGTGCTGAGACTTGCTCAGGGCTCAGCACGTGTTTCTCAGTGAAGGTCACCTGGGCACGTGAGAAGATTGTTTTGCAGATACTAGGTGCAGTCACCTAGATAAAGCCAGCAGATCAAGTTTGTAATGTATTGTTCTGATTTCCTCTGCTCTTAATGGTTATCTGCTTGTTCTATCAATTAATGAGATAATTGTTGACTTATTCATTTCTACTATAATTCTGTGAACTTTGCTTTATATAATAAAGGCCTTGTTATTGGGTGCATATTAATATAGAATTGTTATATTGTTACAGAAAAACCGGACAAGAACCAAACAGCGCTCTGAGAGTTTGGAGTTACACTTTATTCACCGCGGTGGGCTTAGGGAAATGAATCCAAATTCTAAGCGAAGCTACAAGCAGAACTTCCCTTTTTATGGAAGAGCCAGTCCTTTGTGTGCTTGCTGGCGGCGGCCTTGAAAACTACACAGTTCTATCAACTAAAAAATGCACCTGGCATGGCATTGGGTATATCTAGTCTCTGGCCTACAAGGTCAGCTAAGTTTATCTCCCCCACTATTCAAGCAGGCTAGAAAGCAAAGTTACTTTTTCAGAATTAGATAGAGGCCGTCCAAAGAATAGCAGAGAATTCCAAACAGTAGTTTTACAGAATAGGGGTTTTCCTTCACAATATTTTCCTGGTGATTGAAACTTTAAGAAGTAAACATCTGCCATAGCCTGTTTGGCTCAGTGGATAGAGTGTCAGCCTGCAAACTGAAGGGTCCCAGTTCGATTCTGGTCAAGGGCAAATGCCTGGGATTCGGGCTCAATCCCCAGTAGGGGGCATACAAGAGGCAGCCAATCAATGATTTTCTCTCCTCATTGATGTTTCTATATCTCTCTCCCTCTCCCTTCCTCTTTGAAATCAATAAAAAAATATTTTTTTAAAAAATAAGTAAACATCTATCTGTGGTAATGCCTTTTGTTTACTTAAACTCTTTTATTTTTCTGGTATTAATAACATCAGCTTATTTTTTATTGTTACATGGCATATCTCTTTCCATCCTTTTACTTTTTAAAGAATGTTTTTATTGATTTTTAGATAGAGAGGGAGAGGGAGAGAGAAATAGAAACATCTATGAGAGAGACACATGGATCAACTGCCTCCTGCATGCCTCCTACTGGAGGTCAAGCCTGTAACCCAGGCATGTGCCCCGACCTGGAATTGAACCGGGACCTCTGGCCCATGGGATGATGCTCAGTCCACTGAGCCACACTATCTGGCCCCTCCTTTTACTTTCAACCTTCCTGTATTTCTGTTTAGATGTGTCTCTTGGAAATAACATATAGTTGTTTTAATTCAGTATGATAACTTCTTTTAACAGGATCATTTGGCCTTTAACATATAATTTCTGATATGTTTAATCTTAAATCTTATTCACTGCTTTCTATGTGCCCCATCTGATCCAAGTTCTGTTATCTCTTTTCTTGCCTTCTTTCAGATGGGTTAGGATTATTCTATTAGAATTCTGTTAAAATTATCCTACTATTCTATTTCCCTAAATTGGTTCAGAAGTTACATACTTTATCTCTTCTTTTAATGGCTGAGGAATCAAAAGATCCATTCTTGCAATACATTATTACTGTTTTCAACACCAAATTTTTTTTTTAATTGTATTGTTGAGGCCTAGCCAGTTTGGCTCAATGGATAGAGCATTACCCTGCAGACTGAAGGGTCCCGGGTTTGATTCCGCTCAATGGCACATGCCCAGGTTGCGATCCCCAGTGGGGGGTGTGCAGGAGGCAGCCGATCAATGATTCTCATCATTGATGTTTCTATCTCTCCCTCTTCCTTACTCTCTGAAATAAATAAAAAATATATTTTAAAAAATCTGTATTGTTGAAAGTATTACATATGTCCCCTTTGCCCCCCATTGACCCCCTCCAGGCCTTCACCACCCTATTGTTTGTGTCCATGGGGTATGCATATATGCATATAAGTTCTTTGGTTGATCACCTCACACCCATCCACCCTCCCATGCCTTCCCTCTGGGATTCCACACTCTGTTCCATGCTTCTGAAGTTCAAATTTAACTGGGTGTCCTGTATTTTATCTGGCAGCCCAGCTGGTTGCATGCCCTATCCCTTTCTTTGCTGGTCCTGAATCTTATGGTGGGTCCAGGATGGGCAGGACTGGCTGCTGCTGGGAGGAAGGGGGACGTCTGGCTGGGCCTCTTTCTGCTCCTCGGTTTTCATTCCTGGCTGCACACGCCGGAGCCCCCTCATCTGGTGGGTGTCCTCTCGCACAGGGAATTGGGTTGTCAAGGTGGCCCAAGCCCTCCTCCTGATCTGTCCACTTGACCCTGGGAGCCTCCTGGAACCATGGCAGGCAAATCTTGGGGGTGCAAATGCCAGGGGGCCAGCCCTCTCCGGCTGTTGCACAGAGCTCTGTTCCTCCTCCTGCAGTCACTCTGGGCTCTCTAGGTGACCTCTCCGTGAGGAAGGGGTCTCTGGGAGGACAGTCTGCGCCCCCAGTCTCCCTCCAGCCTCCTATTCTATGCATCCCAAAGGACAGTCTTGCCTTTCCACTAAGCACTCTGCCCACATAGGCCAAGTGTGCTCACCTCTCAGAATCAGGACCTTCGGACTTCGTGGTTCTTAGTCTCCCTTCCTCCCCACAGCCTCCCCAGCCCACCGCCCCCGCATAAAATTAGTCATCGTCTAAAATCGCTGGCAAATGGCTCAGTGCCTCTTTCCTGTTCAGGTGGGTCCCTTACATTTAGGTAATAGCAAAAACACATGCCAGCTCCTGGTCAAGGCTCCTCCCAGGCCCCTGGCAGCCAGGCACTCGGGTCCGGGCTCGGGGCACAGGGCCTTGGGGGTCTCCCTCCATGGCATGGGTTCTGTTGGGAGGCTGTTGGCAGGTCTGTTTCTCCACCTGCCTGTGAGCAGCACCGAGAGGGACTCCCTATTGTGGAAGCAGCTGCTGCAGCTGGACAGGGAGCGGCCGCTGTTAAGTACAGGCTAGGAGCCCTGGGGTCCCTTTTGCTTTCATCAAACTTTTCCCGGAAACAAACCTTCCTCCAGGCCCCACCTCCTGGGGCCTTCTCTCCCTTTTCAAAAACTTACGTATCTAGACCTTTCTCCCAGGGCTGTCTGGTTCTTAGAAAGTGGCATTAAATATAATAATAATAATAATAATTGCTAATATGTAAATGGTTGCTGTTGGGGCAAATTTGAAATTTTGTATTAAAAAACCCCAGGTATTTATTAGCCCTGCTATGTGTACTGAACACTGTTAGGTCATATGAGATTAAGACATAGTTCTTACACTCAAGAATCAGACTGGAAGACAAGCTTTAAGTACATAAAAAGCCATTTAAGAATGACTGGAAGAGACTAGTAGATAATATGTGTTTGAAGTGACTTTTTTTTTAAAAGTATATTTCTTTATTGATTTCAGAGAAGAAGGGAGGAGAGAGAGAAACATCAATGATCAGAGAAAATCACTGATTGGCTGCCTTCTGCACCCCCCCCACTGGGGACCGAGCCCGCAACCCAGGCATGTGCCCTTGGCCGGAATTGAACACGGGACCCTTCAGTCCGCAGGCCGACGCTCCATCCACTGAGCCAAGCCGTCCAGGGCTGAAGTGACTTATAAAGGTCATATAATGACTCTGCGTTTTATCATCTGTGGAATCACACACGACTTAATCAGGTTATCCCTAAAGTTTATTTGTTCCAAATAAATTACCCACTAAATCTTAGAAACTTTATATAATAACGCCATCTGGTGTTCACTTTTACCAGGCATCATTGCTAGCAACACTTGCAGTCTTACAAGATACTATGAGGAGGCCATTATTCATTTCCCACTTGGCAGCGGGGGAACTTGGGCGTGGAGAGGCGAGGGAGTGCCCATGGGCACAGAGCTCTGTGTAGGGGCTGGCATCTTGGGCCCCTGGTGGCAGGCTCTGTCTGTGTGCACAGTGGCTATGCCACGGTGTCTCTGTGTGAACTCCCACTTTCCCATACTTACTTACCAGATTGTACTTCCTTACTTTTTCAAATGGGAAACCAACATAGCATCCTTGGAATGCCTATCCTATTTTCCATTACTTCATGCAACCAAGTTTTTAATATGTTCTTGGCTGTCCTCTCTTCTCGAGGGATCTAGTTTACTGGAGTTTACCCATTTCACTCAGAGCTTAGCCCAAAGTCCTGCCTCCACCATATCACATTGCTTTCTTGGTTTCCCCAAAATTTATCAGGTGAAATCTTCAACATTTTATAGCCCTCATTTCTACCCCTCTTTCTTAACTCTGACTTCACAGCCTTGCTAGGAGGGCTCACCGATAGCGCTTCACTAAAGCTCTGTCTCCTCCGTGGTGCTTCTGTCTACTACACTCTGCAGCTATTCACACTCCACTCGAGTCCCTCAGGGTAATGCTGGGGTGGTGTGGAGTCGAAGAGTCCACAGGAGCAGGCCCAGGGACAGCTACCAACAGTGAATTCTCACACAAGGCAAAGGACCGGTGCTGACAGCTACTGAGGTTCCCAGGAGGGAGTGACGCTAGAGCTGGTGATAAAAGACTTCGGAGGACCTTTTGGGTGAAGAAGGAAGAGGTGGCACCCAGGCTAAGAGGGGGGAGCACCCGTCCCTGACCTCTTCCCTAGAATGAAGTACCTGTGGTGTTCCAGGCATTGACAAAGAAAAAAGTAAATAAAAAGATTTTCTTGGAATATTCTCTTCACTCTGGGTTGTAGATGAGTAACCTGATCCATTTCATAAATCACACCCAGTTCTCTGCTGAAATTCCACTCAAGAAGGTATGTCAGAATGCAAGCAAGTAAGCTTGCTATTTCCCCAGATAAGACCCCATGTGGGTCCGATTTAGAAACGTCGATCATGTGAAAAGGTCAGTCCCTTAACAATCATTAGGAATGACCCAGTGACACAACACAGAGGTGATTGCCACAGAGCAGTGAGCAACCTGGAGCTGGCAGGCATGGGAAGGATTAACTCCCAAAGCCAGTGGCCTCTTTAAAAAACAAACTGCCACCCTAGCCGGGTTGGCCCAGTGGATAGAGCTTCAGCCCTCAGAATGAAGAGTCCCAGGTTCAATTCCGGTCAAGAGCACATACCTTGGTTGTAGGTTACAGGCTTGACCCCTGGCCCTGGTGGGGGCTTATGTGGGAGGCAACCAGTTGATTGATATTTCTCTCGCCCCCTCCCTTCCACTCTCTCTAAAAGTCAATGGAAAACATCCTTGGGTAAGAACTAACCAAAAACAAAAACAAATTGCCTTAGCAGTTCCCAGGCAATATGTAATGAGTGTTTGCTGGGGAGCTGGTTGCCTTTAACTTTCATTCTTCTGAAGGAGTCCAGTGTGGGTTCTGAAGGGGGAGGGGGGGCACATGTGGACCACACTTTTGTCCCAAAATAAGGTGGAAAACAGTGAATCTGACAAGAGCTCAGAGATGGCACTTTGAAACATTAACGCATGTGTTTCATTATGATAAAGTTGTAATTGTGGTTTGGGGGTAACAGTTGTTCTTGTTTCTCCAAAGCTCTCAGTGCTCCTACACGAGGCGCTGCTTGAAGGACTGACAGGGTATGGGAACGCGGTCACGCAGCCAGACCAGCACCCAGTGCCCCGCTCCAGACCCAGCTCAGAGCATGAGGGCCAAGGTCCTACTGCAGCTTGGTTCTGCTGGAGCCAAGGACTTACTACCCCCAACAGGGCTTCCCTTCAAGACCTTCCTGGGGTGAAAAGCTGACATAAGGGGAGCCATTCCAGAGGAACTGCTTGCATGTCTTGCTCCATGAACCTTTGGAATGTTTGAACTGGACAAAATAACCTTTGGACTGGGCCAGACAGCTATTTGCAAAACTAACAGGATAGCAGACATGCTGACCACAAGGACTGTTGATTACAGAATCATTTTCTAAGATAGAATCCATGTAGAGCTTGAGTAACAGCTGGTCAGCAGCAATGGGAATTATCCTATTCATGTGATTATTTCCCTTCCTAGTCTCCTAAACCCCTTCCTTCACCTCACACTCGGGGCAGTTTGGGTTCCTGCAGGAATCTTTGGGATCTCAAAGAAGAGCTTGCTGCTCTCACTTTGGCCTTTTATTTTTAGGTTCACATTGGTCCACCTACCCCGGAGGTATACCTAATCCTATATAATAAAAGGGTAATATGCAAATTGACCCTAACAGCAGAATGACTGGGAATGATTGGTCACTATGACACACACTGACCACCAGCGGACAGCTGCTCAATGCAGGAGCTGCCCCCTGGTGGTCAGTGTGCTCCCACAGGGGGAGCTCTGCTCAGCCACAAGCCAGGCTGATGGCTGCCAGTACAGCGGTGGTGGTGGGAGACTCTCCCACCTCCTGAGCAGCACTAAGGATATCTGACTGCAGCTTAGGCCTGCTCCCCGCTGGCAAGTGGACATCCCCTGAGGGCTGCCGGGCTGCCAGAGGGATGTCTGATTGCCAGCTTAGGCCCAATCCCGGGGAGCCAGCAGGTGGTCATCCCCCAAGGGGTCCCAGACTGCAAGAGGGCACAGGCCGGACTGAGGGAGTCCCCCCCCCCCAGTGCACAAATTTTTGTGCACCGGGCCTCTAGTTAACTTTATATTCCTCTAAACCAGTGGTTCTCAACCTTCTGGCCCTTTAAATACAGTTCCTCATGTTGTGACCCAACCATAAAATTATTTTCGTTGCTACTTCACAACTGTAATGTTGCTACTGTTACGAATCGTAATGTAAATATCTGATATGCAGCATGGTCTTAGGCGACCCCTGTGAAAGGGTCGTTCGACCACCAAAGGGGTCGCGACCCACAGGTTGAGAACCGCTGCTCTAAACGACTTTTTTTTAAAAATCTTTATTGTTGAAAGTATTGCATGGGTCCTCCTTTTTCTCCTATTAACCTCTTCCAGCTCCTCTAAATGATTCTTTTCATCAGCACTTCTGGATTGTCTTCATTTTTTTGCTTGCAAGTTACTTTGTTCTTTGTTGAGAATGAGTCTTTCTTCCTGTGACTGGATATATCCTGAAGGCAACAGACACTTCTATTTTGGACTGTGCTCCCTCCACTGCGCCCTTCTCCCTCTTCTCCCCTCTCCCCGCCATGCCCCGCTACTGGGGGCCCAGCACAGGAAAAATAGGATCCAAGGTGTCAAATACTCAGTAGGTAACCGACAACCCCCCACTGACAGAGCTGATCTAAGGAAATACTGAGCTGAGCAAATGCACCTGGGTTCAATGCAAATTTAAAATCAATCCACCAAGCCCAGCCAGTGGGGCTCAGTGGTTGAACATAGACCTATGAACCAGGAGGTCATGGTTCAATTCCCAGTCTGGGCACATGCCCGGGTTGCAGGCCTGATCCCCAGTGTGGGGTGTGAAGGAGGCAGCCGTCTCTCTCATCATTGATGTTTCTATCTCCCTCTCCCTTCCTCTCTGAAATTAAGTTTGGACACCTTAATTAGAAATATCTGTGAGAGTGAGTAGACAGAGGGAAGCTAGGTATATGGTGGGGGGTGGGGGCGGGGTGGGGGGTAGGGGGTAGGGAGTAGAACCAGGGAACCCAGCTAGGCAGAGTTACTAAGACAACCCAGTTGGGGAAAGGAGGGCCCATGTGGAGACACTAGCTTTAAAATGTATGGATGTTGCTGAGACAGGCAGCTTGCAGATAACCAATCACAAGGCAGTGAGGCATATAAACCAATCCCAAGGGTGATGCTAAGGCAGAATTCTTTGAGAGGACCATTCAGGAGCTAGCGAGGCATGTACCTACCCGAGATAAAAAGCTCATGCTTCCTCTTCCTCACCCTCTGGCATCTGGGGATGCATGCCCTGCGCCCACGTGGCCATGGGCTAATACACTTTAATGAGCTTGGAAGCTGAACTGCGTCAGCTGCGACACGGAACGGGAGCTCTGGACACCGGCTGCTTTTGGAACCCCAGCTGCACACTCTCCAGGACTGGCTTCTCCCAATAAACTTTGCTTCCATAACCGTTTTTGTCCGTGAAGCCATTCTTCGGTTTTGTGAGACAACGAACTCGGACTCGAACACCACCATTTGGTTTCAAGAGGACCAAGCTGAGAGGGCAAGCAGGCAGCTGGGTACATGGCCTTGAGGCGGCTGGGGGACTTATTTGGATGTCTGGCACTAGATGACACGGAAGCCCTGTGACTCACATAGAAAGAAAGTTGGGGAGAGAAAAAGAGGGAGGCAGGCAGCTGGATGGGAAGGCTGAGAAGGCGTCAGAGAGGGAGGGGGAGACCCGGGAGAGTGGTGGCATGGGAGTCCGTGGGCAAGAGTTCTGGAAGGAGAGGCACCGTCAGTTGTGTCAGAAGTCGCTAAGAACAGTAAGATAAAGGGAGAAGATGAGTGGTGCTGTTGCCTTATGGGTCAGAATTTTAAAATACCTCCAAGGATAAAACAGCACATGACAAATGGCAAATATACAAACTGCCTCTGTACTGATCAGACTTGGGACTAAAAACAGTAGAAAGAATACTAACCAGGGTAAGGAGAGGCCCAGTAAATTACAAAACAGTATCTAGGTGTGTGTTTTAATTCAAAATAATCATTTGAAAAACATGCCTGAAAAAAAACGTATCTAAAAAATACATCTGTGAAAATGGCCAAGAAAAACCGAAAAACACGGTAACAGTGGAAGACTTCCGGCCAGGCTCCAGAATGGATACCGACCAAACCAGAAGGAAAGCCCTGCGACATGAGTGAGGACTGTGCATTAGCTCCCGTCTCTCACTACCTTCTTTCTAGTTGGGGAGCTTGGAGAGCTAACTCCCTTGCAATTAGGTTTGGCCTTTAAGTGAGATCTGGGAGGCAGAAGAAAGGTGGAGGCCATTTCCCTGCTGCTTCTGATGGAAATGTGGGGCTCCCATGGGGAGGTGGGACCTACATGGTGTAAAAAGCCCCTTGCCACCCCCAGTTCAAATGACTGCCCAGGAGACTGCCTGCTGGTCCTCCAGGTGGAGTAACTGATGCAAAAATCTCTGTGTTCTTAGTTTATTCAAAGGCAGAGCATTTGTGAAAGACCAGACTTCTGGCCCAGTGGCTTGGGCTCTTACAATCTCAAAAGAGCACACAGACATAATTCAAGGCCAAGTAACAAACTGGGAAAACATCTGCAACGTAGCTAACAAAGAGTTCTTGCAAATGAATGAGACAAACCTAAGTCTAAAGGGGCAAGATAGGAGTAGGCAATTCACATAAGTGATGCCTAAAAACAGGTTTTATTTACTAGTTATTAAATAAATATAACTTGAAACAATATTACAAAACCACTGTTCTATCAAATTAACAAAGATGACAAAAAATGATGAAGATGGTGCTGGCAGGGTGGAGAAAAGGACCATCTTGCCCGCGGTATAAGGCAGTGCCACCTGTCTGCAGGTATAAGGCAGTGCCACCTGTCTGCAGATATAAGGCAGTGCCACCTTTCTATATATATATATATATATATATATATATATATATATATACACACACACACACACACACACACACACACACTAATAAAAGAGAAACATTCAAATTAACCATCACTCTGCTACACCCACCAGCCAATCAGGAGCAAGTATGCAAATTAACCCAACTAAGATGGCGGCAGCCATGGAGCTGGAGTGAGCAGGAGGCTTGAGTTGCCCCTGGCAATGGAGGAAGCCAAGCTTCCTGCCTGCCCCGGCCTCCACTCAAGGCTACAAAGTTTCAATTATAGAAGATAAATACATCCCAGATACCTGCTTCCAGCCTCCACTTAAAGAGGCGCTGGAAAAAAAAAGAAAAAGAAAAAAAGGAGAGGCTGGGAGCTTGGGTTGCCGGGGGGCGTGGCCAGCCTGAAAACAGCCCTCAGCCCCTCACCCAGGCTGGCCAGGCACCTCAGTGGGACCCCCACCCTGATCCAGGATGCCCTTAAGGGCAAACCAGCTGGCCACCACCCGTGCACCAGGCCTCTATCTATACTAATTGAAAGGGCGAGGGCTATGCCCTCCATCTTGCCCCAGGGTAAGGGCTACGCCCTCCATCTTACCTTGGCCATGTGCTTGGCAAAGGCTTCTTCCCGGAAGCCCAAGCCTCTGCTACTCTGCTAGCCACACCCAGGACTTCTTTAAACTAACCAATGACAATCAAGGAATGTGCGCACCATGGATGTGACCACATCCTGCGGGACCTGACTTGCGCATGGCCAATCGGCAGGGCCCACGGTCACCTCTCCTCCCCTTACTCCACCCCCCTATAAAACTCCTTCCCACCGGGCTAGCCCTCTCTCTGCCACTTGGCTTACCGTTGGGTCGGTGAGTGTGGTCGGGGAGCCAAACTAGTTCGAATAAAGACTCTCTGCTCATCGGACTCGGCTGTCTCCCTGGTGTGGTCTTTTGGGGATCCTGAAATCTGGGTATAACATTAATAAAAGGGTAATATGCTAATTAGACTGGGAGACCTTCCAGGAGACCTTCCAGACGTTCTTCTGGACAAAGCCATGGTGGTGGGGCCGAGGTAGAGGCGGTTAGAGGCCAAGAGGGGAGGGAAGTTGTGGGTGATCAGGCTGGTGGGGGGCGGAGCCATTGGGGGTAAGCAGACCAGCAGGCGGGGCGAGCAGGCCAGTGTGGAGGGAAGGTGGGGGCAAGCAGGCCAGCAGGGAGGGAAGTTGGGGGCAAGCAGGCTGGCAGGAGGGGGCAGTCGGGAGAGAGCACACTGGTGCGGGGGGCAGTTGGGGTGATCAGGCTGGCGGCGGGGGGCAGTTGGGGGTGAGCAGGCTGGTGGTGGGGGGCAGTTGGGGGCGAGCAGGCTGGCAGGTAGAATGGTTAGGGGCAATCAGGCAGGCAGGCAGGCAGGTGAGTGGTTAGGAGCCAACAGTCCCGGATTGTGAGAGGGATGTCCGACTGCTGGTTTAGGCCCGATCCCTGTAAACCGGCAGTAGGACATCCTTCGAGGGGTCCCAGATTGGAGAGGGTGCAGGCCAGGCTGAGGGACACCCCCCCCCCATGCACGAATTTTGTGCACCGGGCCATTAGTGCGTGCGTGTGTGTGTGTGTGTGTGTGTGTGTGTGTGTGTGTGTATTAGAAGCCCTGTGCACAAAAATTTGTGCACTGGCAGGGGGGTGGTCCCTCAGCCCAACCTGTGCCCTCTCACAGCCTGGGACCCCTCGGGAGATAATGACCTGCTGGCTTAGGCCCATTCCCCTGGTGGCAGATGGCACGCCCAATCCCGTGGTGTCTGCCCCGTCTCCCCGGGTCGCAGATGGCAGGCCCGGATCCTGCGCTGGGTCCGGCGGCTGCTCAGATCGGGCTGCCCTCCCCGCCCACCCACCCAGCACACAGCAGGCCCAGATCCTGTGCTGGGGCGGGCGGCGGCTCGGGATCGCGCTGAGGTCTCTGTGGATGTTCAGGCTCCGAAAGCGTAATTTTTCTTTCTTGCTTTTGTTTTTACTTCTTGAAATTGAAATGTGTTAAAAAAATTTTTTTTAAAAGAATAGCTCAAGCACCCAGTGAGGCCTTAAAGCTTGGGGTGCTTGCTTGTGTTGTCCGAGTCTAAGCTCGCGGTGCTGGAGCGCCCCCGGGAGATGGGACCCCAGCGTGGCTCTGTCTCCCTCCCGCAAACCGCACGCACAGCTGCTGCCGGGTGCCCCGCTGTCCTTCACTTTTCGTCCCAGACTTGCTGGTCACTCCTGGTCTCTGTCCGCCTCTGGCCAATGTGGGGGGGGGGGGCGTGTTTCTTCCTGAGGAGCTGTCCTGGACCTGGCCCTGGGCCTCCACTTCCTCAGACCCACCCCCACCCCCACGCCGGCCCGCCTCACAGCAGAGTCTCCCGCCTCCCCTGTGCTCCCCGCTTTCCTGATGCTCCTTTTCGCTTCCAGAGCGCCCGTCTTGCTGTGTCCCGCGCCCTTTCGCTCTTCCGTGGAGACGCCAGACCTTTCTTTCCTTTGGGTACTTCTGGGGCTTTCTTCAGGTTTCCTTTCTGAGCTGTTTTTCTGATTTTGGACCTGGGAGCCAGGTCTCCTGCACCCGCAAGCTGCTGCGCTTCCTCTAAAATCATTTCTCCCTTAGGCCCCAGCCCCTCAAACCCCCCTGGAAAGCACTGGTCGCTTCCTGCGCTCCTCTTGGCTGTCACCCGCTCCCTGTGGGGACAATAGTTCTGGTGTTGACACCTATTTTCTTCTTTGTTGTTGGTTTTAAAATAACTTCTCAATGTACTGGTGCCTAGTTCCAATAAGCAGAAGCCTGATGCTCGAGTAGGCAGGTTCGGGTCTCCTGGCTGTGCACCTGGGGCTGCAGCTCCGGTGTCCGTTCTGAGGAGCTGCCTGTGCCCGAGGCTTCTACCCCCGTGGGGGGGGGGCGGAGGGGGCGGGCTGCCAGCCTCTTCCTGTCCTGGGGCGGGTGGCGGCTAGGGATCAAGCTGCCGCCCGCCCCCCCCCCCCCCCACACACACACACGGCAGGCCAGGATCTTGTGCTGGGCGGCCAGCGGCTGGGGATTGCGCTGCTGCCAGCCCCAGGCTGGGTGGCGCAGTGGGATCTGCCTGCAGTATGCAAATCATCCACCATCTTTGTTGGCAGTTAATTTGCATATCGTGCTGATTAGCCAATGGGAGGAGTAGCGAAGGTATGGTCAATTACCACGTTTGTCTATTATTAGATAGGATACACACACACAATTGATTTCAAAGAGAGAAAGGGAGAGGCAGATAGAAACATTGATGACAGAGAATCATTGATCGGCTGCCTCCTGCATGCCCCCTACTGGGGATCCAGCCTACAACTTGGGCATGTGCCCTGACCAGTAATCAAACTGTGACTTCCTGGTTCCTGGGTCAATGCTCAACCACTGAGCCACACGGGCTGGATTCCACTAAATTTTAAAATGGTTCCCTTCAGCAGAGTGAGATTAGAGGGAGAGGGAAGACAATTTTTCTTTACACAACTCTATTATTGGACTTGTTATAACAAGCATGTAAAAATCTAAGTACAATTAGAACGCAAAATGGGTATAACTATAGAAATATTTAGAAACAGATAGTATCCATGGTTTGATGATACAAAATCATAATGCAAAATATGTATACCATGCTTCTAACTATATTCATTGATCTGCATGTGAGAGAGGACTCGATGGGAGGCCTGCATGGGAATATTCTATCATGAAAATAGTTGTTCAAGTTCATTCATTTTTTCCACAAATGTTTATTGAGCACCTACTATGGGCCAGGCACATGGCCCTGTTCCAAGCACTTGGGAGTCAGCAAGAAATCAAACAACCAAATACATATCCCCTAGTGCGAACCTTTTGAGCTCGGCGTGTCAGCACTTTGAAAAACCCTAACTTAACTCTGGTGCTGTGTCACATATAGACATTTTTTGGTATTTGCAACCATAGTAACACAAAGACTTATATTTTTGATATTTATTTTATATATTTAAATACCATTTAACAAAGAAAAATAAAATGAGTTCGCGTGTCACCTCTGACACGCGTGTCATAGGTTGGCCATCACTGCCCTAGTGGAAGTTACACTCCAGCAGGGAGAGAGAGGTAGTTAAGCAAACACAATGGAAGGCCTCATTGAGAAGGTAACATTTGAAAAAAGATTTGAAAGAGATAAGGGAGGGAGTTACGCAAATATTTGGAGGAGCTTTCTAACCAGAAGGATCAGCCAGTGCAAAGGCCCAGAGGCGAGTTCGAGGAACAGCAATGACAGTGAGGCTGAGACAGGGTTAGCAAGGAGAGAGCAGTCAGAGGTAAGCAGCTAGTTAACTAGTGTTGGGTTCTGTAGACCTCTGTATGAACTTTGGCTTTTTATTGCAAGGAAGTGGGGAGTCACTGTGGGTTTTGAGCATAGACATTCCAGAATCTCTCTGGCTGCTGTGTGACTGGACCACTGGGGTTGGGGTTGCAGGAGGGCAGAGATCTGGTTTTCAGGTGAGGGGTGAGGAGGCTGAGGGGATGCTGAGGCGCAGGATCCGAGCTGTGGTTTTAAGGTAGAGCCATCAGGGTTTCCAGATGGACTGGGTAGAGAATGTGGGAGAGGAGTACAAGCACGGCTCTCGGGGCTCTGGCCTAAGTGAAGTGAAGGTGCTATTAATTAGGACAAGAAAGACAACTGGGTGGAGTGGGTTTGGAGTTGGGGAAGGATTAGGAACTTACCTGTGGCCCTGTTATGTCTGAATGTAGCAGCAATATAAATTTTGTTTGCAGGATGTTTTGAGGAAAGAGTAAAGTAGGGAATATAGAAAATGGAATCAAGCTGCTAAAATTGTTAACATCATGAAAACAGAGGCATGAGGAAGGACTCTATTCTTGTTCTAAGTAGCCTGGGAACTTAAGCTTTTTCTCCCTCTCCTCCTCTCCCCTCCCCTCCTCTCCTCTCCCCTCCCCTCCTCCTTCTTCTTCCTCCTTCCTCCTCCTCCTCTTCCTCCTCCTTCTTTTCTCTCTCTCTCTCTCTCTTTCTCTCTCCTTTCTTCCTTTCCTTCCAACTTAAGCTTTTTTGTACTTTCCAGTCCTGTGTCAATGCTTAGACATATATCTGGACAGACACCAGACTCCAGATAACCCTCTAATAACCCCCTCCAGGTAACCCTCTGATAACCCCCTCCAGGTAACCCTCTAATAACCCCCTCCAGGTAACCCTCTGATAACCCCCTCCAGGTAACCCTCTGATAACCCCCTCCAGGTAACCCTCTGATAACCCCCTCCAGGTAACCCTCTGATAACCCCCTCCAGCTAACCCTCTGATTACCCCCTCCAGCTAACCCTCTGATAACCCCCTCCAGCTAACCCTCTGATTACCCCCTCCAGCTAACCCTCTGATAACCCCCTCCAGGTAACCCTCTGATAACCCCCTCCAGGTAACCCTCTGATAACCCCCTCCAGGAAACCCTCTGATAACCCCCTCCAGGTAACCCTCTGATAACCCCCTCCAGGTAACCCTCTGATTACCCCCTCCAGGTAACCCTCTGATAACCCCCTCCAGCTAACCCTCTGATAACCCCCTCCAGCTAACCCTCTGATAACCCCCTCCAGGTAACCCTCTGATAACCCCCTCCAGCTAACCCTCTGATAACCCCCTCCAGCTAACCCTCTGATAACCCCCTCCAGCTAATCCTCTGATAACCCCCTCCAGGTAACCCTCTGATAACCCCCTCCAGGTAACCCTCTGATAACCCCCTCCAGGTAACCCTCTGATTACCCCCTCCAGGTAACCCTCTGATTACCCCCTCCAGCTAACCCTCTGATAACCCCCTCCAGCTAACCCTCTGATTACCCCCTCCAGCTAACCCTCTGATTACCCCCTCCAGGAAACCCTCTGATAACCCCCTCCAGGTAACCCTCTGATAACCCCCTCCAGGTAACCCTCTGATAACCCCCTCCAGCTAACCCTCTGATAACCCCCTCCAGCTAATCCTCTGATAACCCCCTCCAGGTAACCCTCTGATAACCCCCTCCAGGTAACCCTCTGATAACCCCCTCCAGGTAACCCTCTGATAACCCCCTCCAGGTAACCCTCTGATAACCCCCTCCAGGTAACCCTCTGATTACCCCCTCCAGCTAACCCTCTGATTACCCCCTCCAGCTAACCCTCTGATTACCCCCCCCCCAGCTAACCCTGTGATTACCCCCTCCAGCTAACCCTCTGATTACCCCCTCCAGCTAACCCTCTGATTACCCCCTCCAGCTAACCCTCTGATTACCCCCTCCAGCTAACCCTCTGATTACCCCCTCCAGCTAACCCTCTGATTACCCCCTCCAGCTAACCCTCTGATTACCCCCCCCTCCAGCTAACCCTCTGATAACCCCCTCCAGGTAACCCTCTGATAACCCCCTCCAGGTAACCCTCTGATAACCCCCTCCAGGTAACCCTCTGATAACCCCCTCCAGGTAACCCTCTGATTACCCCCTCCAGGTAACCCTCTGATAACCCCCTCCAGGTAACCCTCTGATAACCCCCTCCAGGTAACCCTCTGATAACCCCCTCCAGGTAACCCTCTGATTACCCCCTCCAGCTAACCCTCTGATAACCCCCTCCAGCTAACCCTCTGATTACCCCCTCCAGCTAACCCTCTGATTACCCCCTCCAGCTAACCCTCTGATAACCCCCTCCAGGTAACCCTCTGATAACCCCCTCCAGCTAACCCTCTGATTACCCCCTCCAGCTAACCCTCTGATTACCCCCTCCAGCTAACCCTCTGATTACCCCCTCCAGCTAACCCTCTGATTACCCCCTCCAGCTAACCCTCTGATTTCCCCCTCCAGCTAACCCTCTGATTACCCCCTCCAGCTAACCCTCTGATTTCCCCCTCCAGCTAACCCTCTGATTTCCCCCTCCAGCTAACCCTCTGATTACCCCCTGAAGGACCCACATATCCAGGTTACCTGACATCTATTATCCAGACCATCGATGTGACCAGACCCCCTGGCACCCATCCTCTAGACCAGCAGTCACCAACTGGTGGTCCGCGGACCACTGGTGGTCCGTGAGGTCCAAAAGGTGGCAACTGCTGCCTAGACCACCTGGCACCCATCATCCAGCCTGACATCTGACTGACAACCTGTGGACCACTCCTTGGGCTAAGAATGCAGGGCTGCCTATTCTCAAGAATGCACTTTTTACTATAAAAGATCTTAACTTTTCTTTCTTCTTCAGAGCACTTCTGGGTTTTTGCATAGCTGTGTTCCCAGTGTCCAAACTAAGACCCTTAATAAATCTATCATTTATTTTTACCCAAAGCCTCCAGGCTCTGAGTTTGTTCAACGGTTTCTAATGATGATATCTTTCCAAATAAAAAGGTAATTTCAAGACTCCTGACCCAGCAACTATTATATTCCCAGTACTGAAAATATGCAAGTTAGTCACTTCTAGGAATATAAGAAATCACAGGGATAGAAGATATGCCAGAACATACTAGAGCCAGGCTCGTTTTCAAGGATGGAGGGAGGTGAGGAGACAGAGGCTGCCAATCTGTCCACAGTCCTGACAAGATTTCACACATCAGGAACGGATGACACATGAAGTCCAGAAATTAGCAGTAGCCCCTTTAGGATCCAGTTAGAAGTCAAGCGTAAGTGAGACCAATATACAGGATGAGGCAAAAGTAGTTTACAGTTGTTCATATGGAAAATAACACAATAATAAATAACACAAGAATAAACTATTCCACATACTCAACTGTAAACCTACTTTTGTCCCACCCTGTACGTACTAGAAAAACCTAGTGTTGCCCTAGCCGGTGGTGCTCAGTGGTTAGAGTGTTGACCTATGCATAAAAGGGTCACAAGTTCAATTCACAGTCAAGGGTATGTACCTGGGTTGTAGGTTTGATCCCGGCCCCAGCCAGGGTGCATGCAGGAGGCAACCGATAGATGTGTCTCTCACTTCGATGTTTCTCTGTCTCTCTTTCTCTGTCTCTGCCTCCTTCCCTCCCACTCTCTCTAAAAATCAATAGAAAAAATATCGAGGGAGGATTAACCAAAAATGACAAAAACCCTAGTTTTCCCACCTGTGCACCTTCTTTACTCTATGAATACTTCACTTCTGACACCAAATATGTGGGTTGTCAGTCAATGCTCTGTGACACCAGCTGGTTGTCCTACAATTTAACTCAATTCTGACACGATCTACTTGAAACATCTAGCATCAGATCCCACGGGGTAAGAGCTCAGTCCCATGGCACTGGCTCCCACGCCCACGACTCCAGCTGCTAATCCCGAGTAGTAGGTCCCCAGGTTTCCCATGACGCCCTCCCCCTTAGACTTGATCATCTGCTAAAACAGCTCACAAAACTCCGTTTACCAAAGGACGAACAGCCCGATGAAGAAAGGCACAGGGCGAGGTTCGGAGTCCCGAGCACTGGCGCATCCTTCCCGGGTGAGCTGGGGGTGCATTGCCCTCCTAGGAAGTTGAAGTGTTCACGAACTCTGAAGACCTCTGAGCCCGTACTGCTGGGATGTAATGGAGGCTTCATCACAACAGGCATGCTTGGTCGCTGACTCCACTGGCGGCACTTCTCCCTTCTCAGGAGAATGGGGGTGGGGGGGTGGGGGGGGGTGGGAGGGGCTGAAGAGTCCAAGCGTTCATCCTGGCTTGGTCTTTCTGGTGACCAGGCCTCATTCAGAAGCTCATTACAACAAAACCCTCTTATCACCCAGAACCACAAGAGTTTAAGGAGCGTGTCAGGAACAGCAGTTAAGACCAAACATCAAAACAAAAGAGGCTCCTAGTGCTCTTATCACTTAGGAAGTTCCAAGGGTGTAGGGTTCTGTGCCAGACACAGGAAGGGTGGGTGAAGGCCAAATACATATTTCTTAAGTGTTGAGGTAAGAAAATTGTCCAAACCTGTAAGAATTTTTTATGAGTTTATTTGAGCCAAACTGACAACTGCTGGGAAGCAAAATCTCAACGGATTGAGAAAGTGCTCCCGAAAATGGCAGTTTTACCACTCATTTTATACATCAGAGTCAAAGGGGAAGACATGTCATGGGGTTACACGAAATTCACTGATGATAGATTAGGGAGGTGGGAGAAAGCCAACCAGGGAAATCTCTGGGATTGGATAAAAAGTAAAAGGAACAGACATATCCTTCTTTTACAAAGGCAGGTGTAAGACAGTTAACAGTTAACAATCAACATACGAATGAGAGACTGCCGGACGGTGTGGCTCAGTGGTTGAGCGCTGACCTATGAAGTAGGAGGTTAGGGATGATTCCCCGTCAGGGCAAGTGCCCGGGTTGTGGGCTTGATCCCCAGTGTGGGGCGTGCAGGAGGCAGCCAATCAATGATTCCCTCTCATCACTGATTTTTTTTTTATCTCTCTCTCTCCCTCTTTCTTCCTCCCTGAAATCAATAAAAATACATTAAAAAAAAGGGAGGAGGGGGACTTGTGGTTTCTTACCCTGGCTCAGGCTTTGAGGGGTGGGGAAAGGAAATTACTTTGATATTCCAAAGGTATGTTATCAGGGATGAAAAAAAGGACAAACACCCAGACAAGCTCAGTTAATGTGAAGACTGACCTTTGTTAGGGGAAAACACCAGCCTAGGATAGTGGTCGGCAAACTGTGGCCCCTTGAGTGTGGCTCTTCCACAAAATACCACATGCGGGCGCCCACGTACAGTGCGATTGAAACTTCGTGGCCACACTCAAGGGGCCAAAGAGCTGCATGTGGCTTGAGAGCCGCAGTTTGCCGACCACTGGCCTAGGACATGAGTACGCCATGAACTGCTTTCAGTTAGAAAGTTTTAATTTCTGATCATCCTGCATGGTCACTGTAGGTCTCTGAGTTTGCAGGCCTCCCCTGACGAGGTCAGGTTTAGCATGTGGCCCCTTTTTCATCCACAAATTCATCACATCACAGAAGATATGCCAAAAGGGTGCTCTAGGTTCCAGTTTTCAAAAAGGATAAAAACAAAAACAAACAACAGCCTGCCTATCCATGGTCCTGGCAAGATTCTAGAGCATGTCATTAAATGGACGACATAATGAAGTCCAAAACTTAGTAACTCCTCTTGGATTCAGTGTTAAGTCAGGGACAAGTCAGCTCAATATATTTAGAAAAAATGCAACCAGGGCATTTTCGGAACTTGTAAGTCTAATTATTAGGGGCAGAAATAGAATAGTGGGACCAGCTATAATTACAAAAAATCTTTTTTTTTCCCCTACAAAAAATCTTAATCATGCTCTGTTAACCGTGACTGTTTTGCTGATTAGAAAACGCACATTCTAACCTGGCTGAGCGTTGCACACCCTGGTACATGGGCGCTAACATCGGAATGCAGCCCACCCTCCTCTTCCCAGAGCTGCCTATCATTATGGAAATATTTACCATCTCGCTGAAACAACTTAGTCCTGGTGGTATAATGGTTACAGGCACCCCCAGTCCCATTACCTGCAACCATATACCCTGCCTACTTTCCCATGCCTGTAATTCTTGTTTTCACCGAATCTCTGCCCTTCTACCCTATATAAGCAGCTGGCTTATGGGGGGGTGGGGTGCAGAGCAGATTTTGTGGACGACCTGCTGCTCTCCCTGCTGCCGGCGCTATTGCAATAAACGCTCATGATTCACCCCTGTCTCTGCTGAATTGGCTCAAGCAGGGACAGGCGGCCCGGACCCCTTGGTTTGGGGGGGCAGGGGGGCGGTTTCTCGGAGGAGACATGTCCCAGGGGGCATGCAACAGGGGCCCCGCCGGCTAGTGTTTCAGACGTGGCCAGCCCCCAGGGAGATCGCGTCCGGCCTGCAGGGCTCTCTAGGCGGGTCGCCGCCGGCAAATCCCTCTGCAGCTCGCAGTGCGCGCGGGGAGAAGGGCTTGGAGTCCGCTCACCCTTCTCTTTCTCTTCATCGCCGAGGAAGGTCCGCGAGGCGCAGCGGGAGAGCAAGGGATGAACAAAAGATAACTTTCCTCTGGCCCTGCCGCAGTTCTCAACACAACCACGGCCGACCCGGGCCTTAAAGCTTCTGAACCGCTTTCCGCCGGAGACCGCCGTCCAGGAGAGGAGCGGCCGGAGGCTTCCCCAGAACCCAGGTCGCCAGACGATGTTAGGTCAGGGAAAGGGACTTGGCCGCAGCGCGCAGGCCCCGCCCCCACTTCCGCCCTCCTCGCCCCGCCCCCGCCCCCGCCCCGCCCACATCCCGCCGAGCCACGCCGGCCGAGCACCAACACTCGCGACAGGCTGAGGCTCGTGACGCATGCGCCCTTCTTCCCGCGAAGCCTCCGCCGGCTCTCGCCACACTCTCTGCTCCGCCCCTCCTGGCGCGGCAGCACCTGAGCCCCCCGCTCTGTTCCTTCCCAGGCCCCGCCGCGCCCACACCTGGCCTCCAGTCCTGTGAACAGTGACTGTAGAACCACCTCAGGCCCTGCAGACCCAGGTCTCAGGCTCCCGTGCCGGCGGTGGTGATGGGCAGGGGCTGTGGGCTAGATAAGGCGGGAAGAGGGGAGGTGGCCGTTGCTTGGCCTCACTTCCGGAGGACGGGCGGAAGTGGCCGCGGTGGATGGGGAGGGGCGGGGACGAGCGCGAGGGGAGGGCCGGGCCGCCGAGGGTCGAGGGGGTGGGGCCTGGGCCGGCCTTGGGGACCCGGAATGGGGCCTGTTGTCGGACCCGGGGCGGGACGCGGTTTCCTTCCGAGACGGGGCGGGCGGGATCGAGGTAACGCCCCAGCGCAGATAGGGCGAGGCTCGGCCCGGCGGTAGAGGGGTGGGGGTCGTGTGGGCAGGGTCGCTGTCACCCCCTTTCCGGCGAACCCAGAGCCCGGCGTTTCGGAGGCGAGGAGTGGGAGGAGTTAAGTTCTTGGCGGCGGGGCACGGGTGGGGGTCATGTGGCCGTCACGCCCCTACAGGAAGGAAATGGGAGTGTGTGTTTGTGTGCGTGTTGAGGAATAAACTCGGAGGGGAGGGGCGCCGGGTGGGCTCCGGGACCGAGGAGTTGGAACCCCGTGGGGTTGCTGCAGGCCGGGGCGGGCCTCGCACACTCCCGGGAGTGGCCCGGGAAGGAGTGGGACAGCGATGAGGAGTTACATCCCCGGCGCAGTTTTGGAAGCAGAGGGGGAGGTGGCGGTGCAGAGTTGCATGTGAGGTGAGGTTGCAGAGTGCATGTGAGGTGAGGTTGCAGAGTTGCATGTGAGGTGAGGTTGCAGAGTGCATGTAGGTGAGGTTGCAGAGTTGCATGTGAGGTGAGGTTGCAGAGTTGCATGTAGGCGAGGTTGCCGAGTGCAAGTGGAAGGTCCGAGTGGATGGAGCTCCGTCGCGGAGAGCGGCGGTTGGAGCGCTGACACCTTGAGGAGCCTGGGAGATGCAGGGCGATCAGTGCAGCACCCACCAGGCAGGACGGGAGGGCAGGCTCTTGTCCACGTTTCTGGGAAGGCAGTCCCCACACGCCCGTCAGTGCTTCTGGCCGCTTTTCTGTTGTGAGAGTAGGTGCCTTATCCTGATCCATGCCGAGGGGGTGGCAGGGGGCCGTATGTGAGTGGAGAAGGTACCTTGTGTATGTTGTGGAGTGTGTGAGGCTGGGCTTTTCACGGTAGAGTGTAATCAAGGGCTCTGATTTAGGTGGGAAGCCTTGGGAATCCACTTGGGAGTAGAATAGATTAGAAAGTGGCGTAATGTTTAAATCTTCTGCAGGTTAACGCAGGAGGCAGCCGCCTGGGCCATGCCGGTTCGAAGGCCTCTGTCTTCTCCGGAGCCCCAGCAGGAGACAGAGGGGCCAGTGTTCGCAGTGGATGACTTCCCCTCCCTGAGCCCGAGATGGGATAGTAGCTGGGACCCGCCTACCACCAGGATCTGGGCCTGAGAAGCCAGCTGAATGAAGGGCCATACCAGACGCCTGGGAGGGACACTGACGCCCGCAGAGGGGGGGGAGGGGTCCGGACCTGCCCCTTCCCCCCCAGACTCCTCCCCCTCAGAGGACACTCAGCCATGGACTTTGGACGCGGATCAGAGGAGAGAAGCTGCACTTTGTTTGGTGTCTCCGGTTTGGGAGTCTCAGTTTTGGAAATGGAGTGCTGGATGGGGTGTGAGGATCTCCAGGGGAGCAGCTGAGAGAAGAAAAGAAAGGTAAGGCTCCCATCTCGTTTTCCACTTGTGTGTCTTGCTGCTCCTTTGCAGAAAGTGTGGAGTGGGGCCAGTGTGGGGATGCTGCCGTTCAGGAAGTGCCCTGCTGGGCTGGGCAACAGGAAGCTTCACCTCCCTCACTCTCGGGGAGCAGGCCTGTTCCCAGCCACTCCTCCCGGGGAAGGAGGACCTGTGAGGGGTTGTCAGCAATAGCGATTATGAGGTTAGGCCAAGGAGAACATGAAAGACTTCAGCCCTCTGAAGGGAGGTTGGCTTAGAGGACCTGTAAGGACCTTTCCAACCCGGAGATGGTAGGATTCCAAGTCAGTTGGGGCCAAACTAGGAGGCAGGGGCAGGCTGTTATGTTTGAGGAGCTGAGTAGAACTGCGTCGAGAGTGGGTTGGAGATGGTCTAGGAAACCTCCTAAATTGCCTCTCCTCCTTCTCCTAAGAGGGAGTTTAGGCTGTGAAACCTCGTGGAAAGAGCAGAGGAACAGACAGGATTGGGCATCAGTAGGATTTGTGTTCTAGCTCTTGCTCTCTTATTGCACAGCCCTAGATACGTATGTTGGTTCATCTCTGCCGTGCTCTCTTCACCTGCAACATGGGAATAACCAGCTTTCCAGGCCCCTCACGGGCTGTTACAAGGAGCAAAGGAAACGATAGGTTTTGACAAGTGTCCAGGGCCATGTACATATAACACAGTAACACTGACATCGTTTGATATGCTTGTGTAACTGTTACATAGAGAAAAGCTCTGTTCTTTTATTGAATTAGCGTGCTGGCAAAGCCTTAATGGCCTCAATTAAAAGCCTACCCTGAATGCGTCTCATCTTGTTGTTATTAAATACCTGGGGTCATCAAGTTGTGGGAAGGTATTGGGACTTAGATGGAGGGACTCTAGCCCTCGGGGTTCTCCGTCGTGTGCAAGGTGCCCCTTCAATAGCGGGGAGGAATTTCCGTCCCAAGGCCTCCGGGCCACGTGTCCGGTTAGGAGATGGAGCTCCATTCTTGGAGTGCGCACTGGGCCTTTCCTTGTAGTCTTCTCTCCTACCCTTGAAGGTGACAGTTTTTTCTAACTGCCATCTCTTAGCCCTTTATATTTTCTCAGGCTCTGTACCCGCCTACAGAAGACCTGTTCAGAGTTACCTTCTCACCTCCTGCCCGTTCCTTCTTGGGACTCCAGTTTACCTGGGCCAAGATGCGTTTCTCAGTGACAGCAAAGGAGAAAGTATTGGGAGAAAGGAGAGGTGTTGGGAATTTTGATAGACAGTGGGGTATGGTGGCCTGGGTGAGGGGCAGGAAGCTTGGCTTCCAGCATCCCTCTACTAGAGAATCCCTCCATCTAACTATGTAAACATCTGGTCGGGGCTGGCACCATAACACGGTCGTTTGCCAGCTGAAAATCCTGTACTTATGATTCAGTTTTTTACCCCCTCCTTCCTTCCTTGCCTTTGGAGCCCCTGATTTCCCTAATGGCCCGAGGGTGGGGCAGGCAGGTCTGGGTGGAGTCACTGGTCCTGAGTTGTTCCTTCTTCTGTGGTCGGATGCCTGGGGGAGCTCTCTTTGAGGCCACGTTTCTACTACAGAAGGTCCAGATTTCAGGGGGGGATGCCACCTCTCCCAGCTTCGCCCAGCAGATTCCTGGTGTCAGTTACTGCTTGGAACTGGGGTAGACGTGGTTCCCAGGATGCCTCTGTGGCCCTCATCCTACTGGGAGGCCTGCGAGTACTTCGGCACACGTGGAGTACCATGGAGCTGTGCTGTGTTTACGTAGTGCTTACGTTATATGAAGTGTCCAGGCTGTTGTGTTGTGTCACCACATTGTTGTGAGGAGGAAAGAGAGGGATTATCTCCCTAGTTTGATATGTGAGGGGAAGCTACAGAAGCGCTGAGCAAGAAAGGCTTTCCTGAGAATGGAATGGCAGGCTGTGGTGGGCTGCCAACACTGTGCTCTTCTGTAGCGTCTGACCTGCCAGGGCCATGTGGATTCTGCTGCAAGTCCCCAGGGAGGGGAAGTCGGTCATACAGGCTCTCTGGTAAGTGAGCCAGATTCCTCTCCCCTGCCATTTCCATAGAAATCACTAGTCCTGCCCTCGGCCTGACCCGTCCACAAGACAGTCCCCTCAAGACAGCCGTCAGCCTTCTCACGTAGGCGCCAGGAAGGATGCTTAGGCCGATTAGCCAGGACCAGTGACAGATTTGACCAAATGTGAGTGTGTTTTAACTGAACTTATTTATATCCGTTTTTCCAAAATGAAAAGTTCCCCTTCACACACATTGCTCAATAACGATTGTGTTAATCTTTTCTCCTTTCCTTGATCTTGAGGAGCTGAGTTTCTGGGTCTCCATGGGGAGTGGGAAATGTTGAGAGGAAGGGAGGGGGAAAATAGAAATAACATTGATTTAAAACATGTCTTTTACTTCCGATGGTTTCAAGCCAAGATCTGTCTGAAGTTCAGAGCATGAATTCTTTCCAAATTGGAAAAAAATTCAGGTTATCTTCGGCATGATTTATGGAGGGCAGTTTCCTGGAATAATTTTCACCTCCTTCACCTTACCCCTCTAGTCATCCTTTGGAAGTGGTAGGGTGAACAGGTTACAGTATTGCCCCTTCTGTGTTCTCTTATCCTATAAGCAGATCCTTCTATTCTACCCATTTTTACATAATCAATTCTGAGTTTCATCCCTGGAATCAGACTCCTTGTTTCTTCTGTCCTTATTCCCCCCAAATCCTTCCCCATGAAACCTCCATCAGCCCCTCCCAATCTTCTAACTGTCTGGGACAGTCCTCTTGCAGTTGGCTGGTTTCTACTCAAGTCCTCCTGTGAGCCTTGGCATTTAAACAAAGGACGGTAGTGATGCGGTATGAGTGTTGGTGCACAGACAGTCCTCCATCTTATTCCCCATCGAACTGCCTTCGATGGAGAAGAATTATCGTTAGAGGTGGGAATCTGACATCTCATGGGTTGGTTGGGCTCCCCACCTTACAGCATCACACTATGTCCTTTGTCCTGAAGAGTGGTTTTAGCTACTGATATTTTGGATCTACAAACCATTGTTTCCTAACCTTTTACACTTTTAGGAAACTATTGCTTTCCCTCTTGCTCTGACATGGAGTGTGAGTGTGTAGACCTCCCATATCCCTTACAGGAGGAAAAGCTTCGAGAGGGCAGAGGTGCAGATGCTGGCCACTGGCCGGCACATGAGCATGGGCTCGCCTCGCCCGCCATAGTCCACATAGTCGGCTAGGCTGGAGGCGGGGACACACACAGTCCCGCCTCACAGATGTGCCCGCTCTCCTCTCACTCTGCTCATTCGGGGCTGAGCTCCAGCTACTTCTACCAAGGTTCCCTGCTGCCCACGCTGCGCCTGTCAGGCTGGACACACAGACATCTCGGAGAGCGCTTGCTGAAAGTGTGCATGAGGACTCCAGCTTTGGAGGCAGGGGTGCCTGGGTCTAAAACTCAGCCAGGTCCCCTCTAGGTCTTATGACCTCCATTACTTGGCACTTTCACCCTGCGCCTCACATTCCTCATCTGGGGAACAGGATGATAATGCAGAGCTGCTAGGGGGGTTAGAGAGGCTGAGGGAGGGGTCTGGCCTGTGGAGGCCTCTGTGTACTTTGGTTTCAGCACCTCTAGTCCATGTAGGGCCTTTAGGGCATGCCCTGCCCCTCGCTTCTTTAGAACCTGCACAATTCACGTTTCATGTAGAAACGAGTTAGCCAGCGAAGTCAGTGAGGAACCAGCAGCACAGAGGTCAGCCTGCTCTGCCCGCGGCGGGGAGGGAGGCGGATGGGAGGTGCGATGCCAGTGCAGGGTGTCCTGAGCACAGGTCAGCGCTGGCCCTTCTCAGGGAAGTCTGCAGAGCAGGCAGTGCTCCGCTCCCCACCCTCACGTCTCATGTCAGACGCTGGCCTGCAGGCTTTTCTGGATTCTGCCCCCACCCCCTTTCACAGGGCTCTCAACCCTGTGAGTGAGTCCTTTCCTCCCTAGGTGGGTGCTGGTTCTACCCTGGGACATGTCCGTCTCTGCTTTTGCTCAGACTAACCGCTCTCCTTCCCCACCCCCACCCTCCACCCCCACCCCCTGAGCCCCACCCCCACCAAAAAGAAAGAGGGAAACGCAGCTGGCCTCTCCTGCTTTGGGCAACAGGTGTCATGCACCCACCCCCTCCCTTTTGGCGCCGGTTCCTCTTCTCACGTTGTACTGGGGCCCCCCTATGTTGCCCCTGACTCCTTCCCGGAAGGAGCGTTTGCGGGGTTCGGGAGAGCTGGCCCCCAGACTGTTGGCCTCGAGTTTGGCAAACGCACTCCCCAGGACTGCCCGTCTCAGGAGGCTCTGCTCCCCAGTCCGGGGCTGGGCAGGGAGAGGCGAGAGGGCGGGCCTGGAGGGTCGAGGTGTCCCGGGGTCGGTAGCGACCGGTGCAGTTGCCGATGCGAGCGGAAAGGGCCCGGCGGTCACAGCGCCTCCCGACATCGGGCCGGGAAACGCGCTGTCAGGCGGGAGGGCGGGCGGGGAAGGAGCGGCCTGGGAGTCGGCGGCCGCCCCGCCCCGGCCCCGCCCCCTGGCGGCCCCGCCCCCGGGGAAGGGCCACGTTGCCCGTCGGCGGCCGGGCAGGCGGAAGGCGCCGGGCGCCAGGCTCGCTCCCGCAGCCGAGGCGGCCGAGCGGGAACCGGGAAGTTGGGACCTGGTGAGTCGGGCCGGGAGCCGGCGGCCGCAGCTCGGAGCTGGCCCCGGGGGTGACGGAGTCCGACCGAGGGAGGCCCGCGGGAGGGGAGAGGGCGCCTCGGCTCCGGTCCCGGCTGGAGCAGCGGCCCCTCTCCGAGCCCATCGTGGCCCCGACAGCCCCGGGCCGTGAGCCCGCCGCCCGGCCGCCGCCCCTCCCTCCCGAGCTGGAAGTCGGCTGTGGCTCCGCCTTGGGAGCGCGGGCCTCCGGCTGCTGGACGGAGGCGGTTGTGCAACTCGGGCGCAGGGCGTCGTGGGTGCGGGCGGGAGAGGTGGGGTCGCCGGGGAGGGTTTGGGGAGCCAGATGCGAGGTGGCCTGTCCCCAAACCACCCAGCGTCCTGTCCACAAGCTACAGGGGCTCCTTCTTCTCAGCCGCAAGGAAGACGTAACTTAATGTGAAAATATGTAAATTGGCAAGAAAACTTTTTTCCTGTTTGCTGCTGGGTGTGGAGTAGGGGCTCCCGGGACGTGCAGGGTCCCATCTTGTAAACTGGAGCCGCAGGGACGTGCAGGCCGGTTTGCATCTCCACAGAACAGCGGGGCGGGCGAGGCTCCACCGGGGTTAACCCTCGCTCCTGTGTGTGTTTACTTAGTCTTTGCTTTAGAACAGCGATGTTCAACCTTTTCCGTCTCATGGCACACACACCAGTTACCAAACCTTTAATGATCTGACAGAAGCGTAGGTATAATTTCGGTTCATTCACACCGGATGCTGTTATTGTGTTGGCTGTTGTCCTTTCTGTATTTGACAGTCTAAGGAAAAGAGGTCAGTGCCTCTGACTACCTAGCGGGGTATCGCATGTGTTAAAAATTCTTGCAGCGCACTCCAGGGTATGTAGCCTTTTCTCTGAGATGTCATCCTCCAGGCCCTGCCTCCCAGGGTGAGTCACTGCTGCCCGACCCATCCCGGAGACCACTGAGCTCCGGGTCCCCACTCCCGTGTCCTTGGGCTCACAGTTCGGACGCATTGTCGCGTGTCTCACCTCAGTGGCATATGTGACAGCTTAAACTCATTTTCTCTTCATCATCAGAGATCAGGGACTTTGATGATCCAGATCAACCTTCTCTCTCTTCACATGAGGGAACCAAGTCACAAGGGGTCAGGTGACTTGCCCGGGGTCACCTGTTTGCTGGTGCTGGATTGCCTGAAACCCAGGCCTTCATGCTTTTGTTGGGCTAGCATCATACTTCCCCCTTGCCTTTTCTTTTCCAGGATATAACCTGCACCCTTTCTGTCCTAGGTCTTATTTTCTAAGCCCTTGAATTATTTAGTGTATCTTCTCTGACTCCCTTTCAGTTCTTCCATCCTTCTGAAATTATGGAGCCTGGTATGTGATACAGGAGTCTAGTGGAGGTCTAATATTGAACAAGAAAGTAATTCAGTTAGGTCTTCATTACTTGTGCCATGTTCTCTTGTTTTCTGGATATTTTAGGTAGTGCTTTTTTTTTTTTAAAAGATATTTTTTATTGATTTCAGAGAGGAAGGGAGAGGGAGAGAGAGATAGAAACATCAATGATGAGAGATTCATTGAGCGACTGCCTCCTGCATGCCCCCTACTGGGGATTGAGCCCACAACCCAGGCATGTGCCCTTGACTGGAATCGAACCCGGGACCCTTCAGTCCACAGACTGACACTCTATCCACTGAGCAAAACCGTCTAGGGCTAGGTAGTGCTTTTAAACATACTAAGCAAGGCAGAAATAGAAGGGAAAGTCTGTCAATATTCCTTCAGCTCCTCTACTTTTAAGAAGCTAAATATGACTTCTCCATTATTGCCTACAATGGGAAGTTGACTATCTGGGGTTCTCTTGGTATTTAAGAAACATTTTTACCAGAAAGAGGGAACTGGCTGAAGAATGCCATGGGATTAGTGTTAGAAAGGGATCTCACAGCTCCGAGGCAGCCCTGCAGATGAAGAAATGGAGACCCACAGGGGATGGTGGGGCTTGCCCAGTGCCTCCTGGGTTTTGGCTGAGGGTTTTATGTATGAAAAAGGCTCCCACTATGGTGCAGGTGTCTTTGTACTTGGTGGTGTGGACAGCTGTATGTCACTTCCCTAAAGAAAAACCGTAGCAAGTCAAAAACAGTTTTGAGTCTGTGCCTTGTAGACAAATGTCATTAATAACAGAACATGAGAGACTCAAGTCAGTGTTCTGGACTGTTGATCTATTTTAGAAAGGAAGGTGTGGCAGATTGTATTTTCCCAGAATGGCACACCCGTAAATATCCCAGTCCACACGTTACAAGCAGACAGTGTCCTCCAGCCACCCGGTGGTGGGTTTGTGGCTCTCCCCCTTTGAATGCGGGCAGGGACTGTGATACTCCTGACCTGTGAGTAAGGCAGACGTGCTCCAAGGCTGGATCCTGAAAAGGACACTTAGCTTGCTGTCTTTCCTGGGACTCTCACCTTTGGAACTCAGCCATCATGTTCAGAGGAAGCCTAGGCCACATGGAGAGCCCAGTGGAGGGTTCCAGCCAGTGCTCCAGCTACTGTCTTAGCCAACACCAACATCAACTTGCAGACATGTGAGAATAAGCATTTAGGGGAGCCCATCCCCAGCTTTTGAGTTTTCTAGCCAAGGTCTCAGACATTGTGGAGCAGAGGCAGGTCATCCCCTCTGTCCCACTGTCCAAAGTCCTGACCTCTGGACACTGTGAGAGGGAATACATGATTGCTCTCGTTTTAAGCCAGTAAGTGCTTCCATTCAGCAATAGATATCTAATAAGGAAGGGGATGTGAGTAGACGCAGTCTTCAGAGTTTGGACGTGGGGCCTGAGCACAGTGGCAGGAAGAACTCTTGCCCATGTCAAGGCTACATAAATTCTGTTTCACTCATTGTTTCAGGTACTTTTTGCCTCATAATGAATCATCCCAAAACTAAGTGACTTAAAACAACAGAATCATTTTATTCCTACCTCAGCTACGTGGTTCTTGCTCCTGGTCTTCTGTGAAGTTGCAGTCAGATGTGGCTGAGCTGGGGTCATCTGAAAGGCTTCCTCATGTCCAGTCAACTGGAATACCTAAGGGTGTCCTGTCCATGTGGCCTGGACTTGCTCTTGCATTGGTGGCTGGAGGGTCCACGAGCAAGCATCTCAGGAGCACCAGGTGGAAACGATTGCCTTTCATGACTAGTTTCAAAGTCACACGTCAAAGGGAGGGAACAGGCCCTCCTCTCCCACCGCTGGACGGAGGGCTGTCCTCATTGACGTGGGACTTGTCATAGTCGTTTTTGGAAAACGTAATCCTTCACTCATGCTGCTGGTTTTTGGTCTTGTTGCTCCTTGATTTAGTTAATAATGCAGGCAGTCCTCCTTCCAACTACTTGTATTTTATATGTGTGCCAAGCTGTGATAGGCTTAGAGGTCATAGAGCCTTTTTCCTACGGAGCCAGGGAAGGCACGGCCACAGAGTCTATTATAGTGTGGAGGACAAACACAGATGTGGGAGAGTGTGGTGGGAGTATAGTCATGGGAAGACTTGACTCTGCCAGGAATGTTACAGAAGGACTAACCTGAACTGGGCTATAAAAGATGTGTGAGTGCTTGCAAGTGGGGCAGTGGATAATACTTCCGGACGAGGAACCAGCCAGAGCAAAGACACAGCAGCGCACAAGTATACTTCTGGGGGAAATAAGTAATCTGCTGGAGCCAGAGGATGGGCTTCGTGGGGTGGTGGTTGGAGGTGAGTTTGAAAAGCGATGTTTGAGTCAGTTTGTTATGAAGACTGTGTGTCATAATATTAAGTTTAAGTTTTATTCTGCAAGCAGTGACAGCCTCATGTTTGTTGTTGTTGTTGTTGTTGTTGTTGTTAATCCTCATCTGAGAATATTTTTTCATTGATTTTTAGAGAGAGGAAGGGAGGGATAGAGACAGAGAGAAACGTAGATGCGAGAGAGACATATTAATTGGTTGCCTCCCACACGAGCCCCCCACCAGGGTCAGGGTTCAAGCCTGCAGCTGAGGTACATGCCCTTGATGGGAATCAAACCTGGGGCCCTTCAATTCAAGGGCCAGTGCTCTGTCCACTGAGTCAAACCAGCCAGGACAGCCTTGTGACTTTCAAGATAGGTCAGTGTGTGACCAGGCTGCACGGTAGAAAGGATGTTTGGCCATAACCGGTTTGGCTTAGTGGATAGAGCGTCAGCCTGCGGACCGAAGGGTCCCAGGTTTGATTCCGGTCAAGGGCATATACCTTGGTTGCGGGCATATCCCTAGTAGGTGGTGTGCAGGAGACAGCTGATCGATGTTTCTCTCATCGATGTTTCTAACTCTCTATCCCTCTCCCTTCCTCTCTGTAAAAAATCAATAAAATATATTTTAAAAAAAGAAGGATGTTTGTCCTCTGGGGACTTTGCTTAGAGGGAAGCAAGGTTAGTGATAGACAGGCCAGCTGAGAGGCCCCATCACTAATTCAGGCTTAAAATAATATTTTATGCCCTAGCCAGTTTGGCTCAGTGGCTAGAGCATCGGCCTGTGGACTGAATGGTCCCAGGGTTGATTCTGGTCAAGGGCATGTACCTAGGTTGCAGGCTTGATCCCTGGCCCAGGTCAGGGCAACCAATCAATGTGTCCCTCTCACATCGATGTTTCTCTCTCTGTCTCTCCTGCTCCCTTCCACTCTGTCTAAAACTCAGTGGAAAAAATATCCTCGGGTGAGGGTTAACAACAACAAAAAAATAATATCCTATCTAATAAAAGAGAAACATGGTAATTAGCGTACGACCGCTACCCTTCCCATTGGCTAATCAGGGCAATATGCAAATTAACTGCCAGCCAAGATGGCGGCCAGCAGCCAGGCAGCTTAAAGCGAACATGAGGCTTGCTTGCTTCAGTGACGGAGGACTCCAACGTTCCCCGCCTGCTGCTGCTGGCCTCTGATCTGCAACTCTAAGCAACTATGTTACAAATATAGAAGCTAAACAAAACCCCAGAAACCTGCTTTCAGCAGCGGAGGCCTAAGAGCTGGAGCCAAGCCTCAAAGTTAAAGCTGGCCCAGGATAAAAAAATAATAATAAGAAGAAAAGGAGCGTTTGGGAGCTTCAGTCACCCGCCAGCCTGAAAACAGCCCTCAGTCCCTCACCAGACTGGCCAGGCACCCCAGTGGGGACCCCCATCCTGGAGGGTGTGTGACCAGCTGCAAACAGCCACCATCCCCTCACCCAGGCTGGCCAGGCACCCCAGTGGGGACCCCCACCCTGATCCAGGACACCCTACAGGGCAACCAACCGGCCCCCACTCGTGCACCAGGCCTCTATCCTATATAGTAAAAGGGTAATATGCCTCCCAGCACCGGGATCAGTGGAGCCAAGAGGAATCCTGGCACCGGGATCCGTGTGACAGGGGGCAGCGCCCAAAGCCCCTGATTGCCCTGTGGCTCTGCGTGTGACAGGGGGCAGGGCCACAACCTCCCTATCTGCCCTGCTCTGTTTGTGACAGAGGGCAGCGCCCAAACCCCCTGATCGGCCCTGCAATGTGTCTGATAGGGGGGAGCTCCCCAACCCCTTGATCGCCCTGCGGCTCTGTGAGACAGGGTGCGGCGCCCCAACCCCCTGATCGGCCCTGCTCTGTGTGTGACAGGGTGCGGCGCCCCAACCCCCCCCACCCCCCATGGGCCCTGCTCTGTGTGTGACGGGGTAGAACCATAACCTCCCCATCGGCCCTGCCCTAAGTGTGAGAGTGGCGGTGCCCCAACCCCCTGATTGGCCTTGCTCTGTGGGTGATAGAGGGCGGCGCCCCAACCCCCTGATCCGCCCTGCTCTGTGGGTGATAGAGGACGGCGCCCCAACCCCTACCCCACGGGCCCTGCTCTGCGTGTGATGGGGTAGAGCCATAACCTCCCCATCGGCCCTGCCCTGAGTGTGAGAGTGGCGGCGCCCCAACCCCCTGATCGGCCCTGCTCTGTGGGTGATAGCGGGCGGCGCCCCAACCCCCTGATCCGCCCTGCTCTGTGTGTGACAGGGGGCGGTGCCCCAACTCCCCTATCGGCCCTACTCTGTGAGTGACGGGGGGAGCTCCTCAACCACCTGATGGGCCCTGCTCTGTGTGTGACAGGGTACGGAGTCCCAACCCCCCTGATGGGCCCTGCTCTGTGCATGACAGGGGGCAGCGCCCCAACCCCCTGATGGGCCCTGCTCTGTGCGTGACGGGGGGAGCTCCCCAACACCCTGATTGGCCCTGCTCTGTGCATGACAGGGTACAGAGCCCCAACCCCCCGATGGGCCCTGCTTTGTGAGTGACAGGGGGCAGCGCCCCAACCCCCTGATTGGCCCTGCTCTGTGCATGACGGGGTGGCGCCGCAACCTCCCCATCGACCCTGCCTTGAGTGTGACAGGGGGCGGTGCCCCAACCCCCCAATCGGCCCTACCCTGAGCATGACTGAGGGTGGCATCGCAACCTCCCAATCCGCCCTGCTCTGTGCATGACAGGGGTGGTGCCCCAACTCCCCAATCGATCCTGCTCTGAGCCCGACCAGGGGCTGCACCTAGGGATTGGGCCTGCCCTCTGCCACCCGGGAGCAGGCCTAAGCCAGCAGGTCGTTATCTCCCAAGGGGTCCCAGACTGCGAGAGGGCACAGGCCGGGCTGAGGGACCCCCTCTTCCCCCCGAGTGCACAAATTTTTGTGCACTGGGCCTCTAGTCTATATATAAAGAGCCAGGGGCTGTCACATCCGAAACAACCAAACGGATGACCGAACAGGCTGAGTGGGGCAACAAGGTCGGCAGGAGGGTTAGTGAGGGACGACCAAATGACTGAGCAGCAGGCTGCGTGGGGCGATCAGGCCAGCGGGGAGGGGCGGGGGGTCAGTGAGGGATGACCAGGCCGGCAAGGGGCTCAGTTGGCAGCAACCAGGCTGGTAGGGGGAGCAGTGAGGGGCAACCAGGCTGGCGGGGCGGCGGGGCAGTTCTTTTTAAAATCCAAAAAATTTTAGCCCTAGTCGCTTTGGCTCAGTGGACTGCAAGGTCCTGGGTTCGATTCCGGTCAAGGGCACATGCCCAGATTGCTGGCTCAAATCCCCAGTAGGGGACATGCAAGAGGCAGCCAATCAATGATTCTCTCTCATCATTGATGTTTCTATCTCTCTCCCCCTCTCCCTTCCCCTCTGAAATCATAAAAATATATTAAAAATACATATATATAACCATCCCATATGCTATTGCACCATGGCCCTGCTGTGTTTGCATATCAATTTAATAAACTCATTTAAAAATAAATAAAGTAAAATAAAATCCAAAATATTTTAAAAACCAGGCTGGCAGGGGGGCCAGTTAGGGGCAATCAGACAGGCAGGCAGGTGAGCAGTTAGGAGCCAGCTGTCGTGGATTGTGAGAGGGATGTCCCGGATTGGAGAGGGTGCAGGCTGGGCTGGGGGGAACCCCCACCTGCACGAATTTTGTGCACTGATCCTCTAGTCTATAGATATAAAAACCTAAGTGACCGTTATGACTGGACAACCGGCCCGTAGCTATGATGCGCACTGACCACTAGGGGGCAGACGCTCAACTCAGGAGCTGCCCTGATGGTCAGTGCTCTCCCACTGGGCGAGATGGCCTGATCACCCCGATCGCCGGCCAGGCTGAGGGGCCCCTCCCTTGCACGAATTTGTGCACCAGGCCTCTAGTTTTATAGTAAGGAAAAACGGTTCAGAATAAAGGGTTTGAGGCCTTTAAATGGGATAATGGCAGTGAGTAACTGTCTTCCATTTTCATAATTCTGAAATTCTTGTGGCTGGATGTGTTTCAGAATTTAGAATTTTTTGGATTTTAAAAAGATGATCTGAGCCCTACCCAGTTTGGCTCAGTGGATAGAGCGTCGGCCTGCGGACTGAAGAGTCCCAGGTTTGATTCCGGTCAAGGGCACATGCCCAGGTTGCTTGCTCAATCCTCATTAGGGGCGTGCGGGAGGCAGCCAATCAACGATTCTCTGTCATCATTGATGTTTCTGTCTCTCCCTCTCCCTCCTCTCTGAAATCAGTAAAAATATATTTTTTAAAAAAGATGATCTGAGAACCATATGATTTCACTTATATGTGGGATATAAAACTGAAACTCATAGACATAAACAACAGTGTGGTGGTTGCCAGTGGCAAGTGAGTGGGTGAAGTGGGTATAACATATGATTTGACTTTGGGTGATGGACACGTAGCATAATATATAGATCTTGTATCAGAATCTGCACCTGAAACCTGTATGATTCTATTAACCAATGTCACCCCCATGTATGTAAATGATGGACACACAGCATAATATGTAGATCTTGTATCAGAAATTTACACCTGAAACCTATATGATCCTCTTAACCAATGTCACCCCCATGTATGTATGTAAATAAATAAATAAGTAATGATCTGGTGCATAAATGATGTAGTGTAAGGTCTGGAGCAGCACACCATAATCCAACATATTTATTTCTGTAGCAAAATGTATGACTAGTCACACTAAGTGGGATTAAATAAAGACTATAAATAGCCTCACATTAGATTAGATTAGATTTCACCAAATGAGGGTAAGTTGGATTTTACTGCCAAATGAGTGTAGAAAACTTCTTGTTTTTTAGCTCTTTGTGGACTTGGGAATTGCCGTTAAGGGATTGTGGGTGTGTGGCCAGTTTTTAGGTCACAGCAAATCTCTTGAATGTTGAGGATCCCAGCACAGCAGTTTGGCACACTGAGGCAGCTGATCCTCATCCCCAAGTAGCTTGTAGCTGAGAGATTTGACAGATGTTGAGCAAGAGGTGCTGGTGCTGATGGTTTAAAGGGGAGGTGGAGCTCCCCTAGTCTTTAGACATCAGGAAAGTTGTCCTGGTAGATATCCTGACATCAGAAAGTTGTCCTGGGTCAGAGTGCACCAGGCGAAGACAAGGAAGAGCAGATCAAGCATCAGGCGCATTCAGAGGCCCTGAGGTGGGCTGGCGTGTTTGGGGCCTGGAAGGAAACTAGTAAGAGTGGAGCAAAGCGAGCCAGCAGAAAGGGGACAGACGAGTGACTGGCTAGTGTGTATATTGTCATGTGCCAGGCACTGCTCTAAACACCTGATATGGATTATCTCACCCAGTCCTCACAGCGTCCAATGGGGTATTTGATGAAGTGAGAAAATTGAGTCTCAGAGATGTGAAGAAATGTGGGGTGATGCCAAGCATGGCCCCAGGCTCTCCTGCTTGCCCTTGTTACTCCCATGTCTTCCTGATGGTAGGACTCAGGGCAGTGCTTCCTGGAGGAGTATGTGGGCTCTGCTGGCCCAAAGGGCTGGCTCATCTCTAGGGCACAGCCGGCTGCTAGAAGTGCATGCACTCACGTTTGTGCATGCACCCGGACCAGAGAGTGGACAGTCTTGCTCTGGAGAATCTGTGGACAGCAGTAGGAGACGGCACTGGGACTCGAACAGCCTGTGTGGGGAAGCTGTGGGGTCGGGGAACGGGTGTGTTGTGTTCTTTTATGGCAAGAGGAACACGTTCTGTTTAGGAAGTTAGAGAAAAGGGTCATGGGTTGGTGAACAAGGGCCAGAGTGCTAAGGCGGAGGCCTGCCTGTACTGTGGCAGCTGTTTCCTGTTGGCCATGGGGCCACTGTCATGTTTACAGACTTGCTAAGAATCCAGTCTGCTGAGGGCCTTCAGAAATTGCTTTGATCTGCATGGTGAAGGTTCAGACATGGACCACATCCTGAGGGGGAGTGAGGAAGAAACTGGAAAGCCTGATTGGCATATGGTCACTGATAAGATAGGAAGTTAATGACACCGTAAAACGGAAATAGACTTGTGGTTTCTGAGAAGGCTGGGGGTGTGGAGCTGCAGGTGGGTGGTTTCTGGGAGGAAAGACAGGTGGTTCAGTGCTGGCAGGCACTGAGGGCTTCTCCAGGTCCCTTCAGAGGCCCTTCAGGACCAGCCCCTTTGAGACTGTGCCTGCTTGAGAGCCCAGGAGCACAGAGATTGCATCTGGACCAAGGTTTTGACCAGGATTAGAGAACTGGGCTGTGAGGCAGAGGGTATCTGGCAGAGAAGCTGGCATAGGAGGGCACATACCTGACTGTTTGGGGTGTAAAGGGGCAAGACCAGAGGAAGGAAGGCGAACAAGAGAGATCACGTGGTCAGGAATGGCTGCTGTCCAGGAGTTGGAGGGTTTAGGACAGGGGTCCTCAAACTATGGCCCGCGGGCCACATGCAAATACAAATATTGTATTTGTTCCCGTTTTGTTTTTTTACTTCAAAATAAGATATGTGCAGTGTGCATAGGAATTTGTTCATAGTTTTTTTTTTAAACTATAGTCCGGCCCTCCAACGGTCTGAGGGACAGTGAACTGGCCCCCTGTTTAAAAAGTTTGAGGACCCCTGGTTTAGTAGGTCCTTTCAAGTGTGGCGAGCCAGCACGGCCATGGCATACTCAGCCCCAGGGCGCCTTATGAGCCATGTCAGCTCAGCCTGGTTCAGTGACCCTGAGACGGGGCGGGGGGTGGGGGTGAAGGATGGAGAAAAGACAGACAAGAGAATAAAAGCTGGGTCTGGGTGGGACGCTGCTCCTGGATGGAGAGACAGTGCCACGGACTACAAGCCCTGTCTTTATTTTATAGCCACATTCCACGAGGCAAAGTAAGGGCGTGGTCAAGATGTTTACAGTATTCTTGTGGGTTTCGATCCTACTCAATACATGCACCTGAACTCTATCAAGCCCATATCACTCAGGCACGTGGGGCCACGTGTTCGGACCATAGGTTCAAACTTACAACTATAGCTGTTGGCTATAATTGTGCTGGGAGGACTTGCATGTGGCAATGAGAAGACTGTGCCCTCTCATTAGTCTGAGGCTTGAACCTGTCCAAACACTGTAGCCGCTCTCCACATTCAAGTCATGGAATCTGGCAGAGTGAGGGGTTAGTGGGACTCTGCTTGTTTCTTGTTGGGTGTGTGTCCCAGCCCCTTTCCCGAGCCTGGTAGACAGCAGGTGTGTGTTGCATGTCGTTGAGTGTTTGAGGAATTCAGGACACAGGGATTATCCCATCGCCCTTAACTGCTGTGCCAGGGGTGGGCAAAAGCAGGTTTACAATTGTTTGTTTGGAAAATACAACAATTGGTAAAGAATAAAAGAATAAACTCTGTGCTTTTCAATCCTCACAATTATAAACCTACTGTTGCCCACCTCGTATTCCAGTTTTGTCATTTGACCCAAACATGTCATTAAAAAAACACACAGTTTAATTGAGGTGTAATTGACATATATTAAACTGCACGTGCATATTTAAAAAGTACAATGTGATAAGTGTGAAGCTCTTGTCACATATCCACCCTCCAATTTCCTCATGTGCCTTTGTTAGACCTCCCCCGCTGTTCTCACTGCCCCCATCCCTAGGCAACCACTGATTTTCTTTCTGTCTTTATAGATTGCTTTGTATTTTTTGAGATTTATATAAGTGGATTCATAGTGTATGTACTTTTTTTTGGTCTTTCACATCTTGCTTAATTATTTGAGATTCATCCATGTATTGTGTATATCAGTAGCTTCTTCCTTTTTATTGCTAAATATTATTCCATTGTATGGGTAAATCACAATTTGTTTTTTCGTAGTGCCTTGTTTATGGATTTTTGGGTTGTTTCCAGATTTTGGCGATTATGAATAAAGCTGCTATAAACATTCCATATTGGTTTTGTATGGGCATATGTTTTCATTTCTCCCGGATATATATCTAGGAGCGGACTTGCTGGGTCATAATGGTAATTCTCTGTTTAGCATTTTGACAAACTGACAAACTGCTATAAGAGGATATTAGTTTCATACCTCACACTATATACAAAAATTAACTCAAAATGAATCATAAACCTAAATGTTAAACCTAAAACTACAAAATTAAAAAAGAAAACAGGGAAAAGTCTTTGTGACTTTGGGTTAGGCAGAGATTTTAGATACAATGCATGATCCATAAAAGAAAAAGCCCCTAATAGTTGGACATCATCAAAGTTAAGAATTTCCTTTCTCTGTTGACACTTAGGATGGAAGGACAAGTTTCTGCATTTGTATCAGTCGGATGGGTGAGGAATGTTATCTCAATTAGTTTTAATTTACATATTTATAATATTTTATTGATTTTTTTACAGAGAGGAAGGGAGAGGGATAGAGAGTTAGAAACATGAATGAGAGAGAAACATTAATCAGCTGCTTCCTGCACAACCTCTACTGGGGATGTGCCGGCAACCAAGGTATATGCCCTTGACCAGAATCGAATCTAGGACCCTTTAGCCTGCAGGCCGACGCTTTATCCACTGAGCCAAACCGGTCAGGGCTACATTTTTCTTATTATGGATCATCTTTTCATATGTCTAAGGACCATTTTAGTGTCTTTGCCCTTGTCTTTTAGAGAAATATTTTTGGCCATTTTTGCTCTCAGGTGTTTAAGTTTTTTGCCTATAAGGTATTGGTTCTTTATGATGTATATTGCAGATATTCTCTTCCATTTTGTCATTTGACTTTTTACTTGGCTTATGCGTTTGTTTGTTTTTTGAGGATATTTTTCATTGATTTGAGAGAAAGAGAGGGAGACATAGAGACATAGGTATCAATATGAGAGAGAAACATCGATTGGTTGCCTACTGCACCTGCCCTGACCAGGAATCGAACCCGCACCCTTTGGTGTACAGGATGACGCTCTAACCCACCGAGCCACACTGGCTTATGTGTTTTTAGCCATGCAAAAGTATTTTATTTATTATTGTATCGGGATTTTGACTCATTTAGAAAGCCTTTCCCTATACCCAAGTTATAGAGGTTTTGATCCATGTTTTCTTCTAGCACTTTATTTTTAATGTTACTTTTAATTGATTTTTAAAATATATTTGTATTGATTTCAGAGAGGAAGGGAGAGGGAGAAAGAGATAGAAATATCAATGATGAGAGAGAATTGGCTGCCTCCTGCATGCCCCCTACTGGGGATCAAGTCCATAACCCGGGCATGAGCCCTGACTGGGAATCGAATTGTGACTTCCGGTTCATGGATTGATGCTCATCAACCAGAGCCACACCAGCTGGGCTATAGTTGTGTGTGTGTGTGTGTGTGTGTGTGTGTGTTTAAATCTCTGAGCTACTTGGAAGTTATTCTTGTGTACAGATCTAATTTTATTTTTTCCAAATAGCTGTATAGTTGTTATTAGTAACAAGACCATATTTTGCCCCAGGATTTCTAAACATTAGATTTCTATGTCTAGTTGGGTCTATTTCTGGAGTTTAAATTCTATTCCATTGAGGGGAGAAACCAAGATGGCAGCATAGGTAAACACCTGAACTTGCTGCCGCGCACAACCACATTAAAACTACAACTAAAAGACAAAACAAATATCATCCAGAACCAGGGGAAGGCTGGCTGAGTGGAAATTCTATAACTAGAAGGAAAGAGAAAAGCGCATTGAGTCCTTCCTGTAGGAGGTGCAGAGGTGTGGAAGTGTGGAGGTACGGAGGCGCTTGCGAAAGGGGCTGGCAGCTGGGTACGCTGTTGTCTTTTTCAATTGGGAGGGAGATACAAGCTCCCGACTGCTCTGAACTCCAGTTCTGGGTGAGAATCTGGGAACCCAGACTCATACCAAGAGAAACTGGACTGTCTAGCATTGGGCCAGAACTTGAGGTGCTTGCAGCGATCATTGTTCCTGCACAGGGCCGCGGGACACAGAAACCCAGGGACCTATCCGGGGGAGGGCTGACTGGCAACCATTGCTGTTTGCTCCTCCCTGGTGATTCCCTGAGACCCCGCCCCACCCAATTTACAAACCCACCCAAGCTGTGTGTAGAGGCTTTTGCGTACGAATGGCCTGGCCTTTCTCCCCCTAAAAACCTGTCAAACTGTAGCTGGGTCAGAGAACCCCAGAGCTTTCAAAAGAAGGCCTAAGGCTAGTCAGCAGCCTGCATTGCTTCACAGCTGGGCCTCATCTGGGCACCTTCAAACCCCAAACAAAGAGGAGAAATCTGCAGATCTCTCTGTAGCTCCTGCTGGGTAACTTCAGGCAGTGGCTGACTTTGCACCTCCTTGGAGATCCAAGAGCCAGTGTACCCAGTGGTCAGAGTGAGACCATCCAGATTAAAACTCTTCACATCCATGAGACACACTAAGGGGGCAGACTCAGTGAGTGCCAAAGTCCCACTGAAGCAAGTCCTGCCCCATAAGGGTGTCTCCAGCACAGAAGTTCTCCCATTGTAGACACAACTGGTCCTCACAGCCAATTGGCCTGGAGGTCAATTCTTCCCAGTGATACCAACAGCAATCAAGGCTTAACTACAAACAAGACTGTGCACACAGCCCACAAAGGGGTGCACCAAGAGTGTCCACCTCAGGTAATTAGGGAGGCTGAGCCACTGGGCCCTATGGGACGCCTAGCACACAAAGCCACTCTATCAACACAGGGAACCAGCCAAAATGCAGAGACAGAGAAACAGGTCACAAATGAAAGAAATGGAGGAAAGCAAACTATTGAATATAGAGTTCAAAACCATGGTTATAGACTACTCAAGAATCTTCTAGAAATCTCTAAGAAATATAGTGATACCCTCAAGGATATGAAAAAGGATCAATTAGAAATTAAGCATACACTGACTGAAATAAAGAATAAAATAGAGAGATCCAACAGCAGACTAGAGCCGTGGTCGGCAAACTGCGGCTCGTGAGCCACATGCGGCTCTTTGGCCCCTTGAGTGTGGCTCTTCCTAAGCCTTAGGAGTACCCTAATTAAGTTAATAACAATATACCTACCTATATGGTTTAAGTTTAAACAATTTGGCTCTCACAAGAAATTTTAATCGTTGTACTGTCGATATTTGGCTCTGTTGACTAATGAGTTTGCCGACCACTGGACTAGAGGATCCCAAGAATCAAGTCAAAGATTTGAAATACGAAGAAGCAAAAAACACCCAGCCAGAAAAGCAAAAGGAAAAAAGAATCCAAAAATATGAAGATAGTGTAAGGAGCCTCTGGGACAACTTCAAGTGTACCAACATCCAAATTATGGGGGTGCCAGAAGAACAGAGAGAGCAAGATATTGAAAACCTATTTGAAGAAATAATGACAGAATACTTCCCCTACCTGGTGAAAGACATAGACTTACAAGTCCAGGAAGCGCAGAGAACCCTAAACAAAAAGAATCCAAAGAGGACCACACCAAGAGACATCATAATTAAAATGCCTAGGGCAAAAGACAGAGAATATTAGCAGCAAGAGAAAAACAGTTAGTTACCTACAAGGGAGTACCCATACGACTGTCAGCTGATTTCTCAACAGAAACTATGCAAGCCAGAAGGGAGTGGCAAGAAATATTCAAAGTGACGAATAGCAAGAACCTACAACCAAGATTACTCTACCCAGAAAAGCTATCGGTTAGAATTGAAGGTCAGATAAAGAGCTTCACACACAAGAAAAAGCTAAAGGAGTTCATCAGCACCAAACCAGGATTATATGAAATGCTGAAGGGTATTCTTTAAGAAGAGGAAGAAGAAGAAAAGGTAAAGATAAAAATTATGAACAACAAAGTGACAGCAAATACATATCTATCAACAAGTGAATCTAAAAATCAAGTGAATAAAAAATCTGATGAACAGAATAAAGTGGTGAATAGAATATAATCAGGGGCATAGAAAGGGAGTGGATTGACAATTCTCTGGAGGAAGGGGGTGTGGGAAGAGACTGGACAAAAATCATACACCAATGGACGAGGACAGTGGGGAGGGTAAGGGCAGGAGATGGGGTGGGAACCGGGTGGAGGGGAGCTATGGGGGGAAAAAGAGGAACAACTGTAATAATCTGAACAATAAAGATTTATCAAAAATAAAAATAAAAAAATTCTACTCCCTTGAATGATCTGTTTATTACATACCAGAGCTACATAGTTCCTTTGTTTTGTTATTATTAATCCTCACCAGAGGATATTTTTTACATTGATATTTAGAGAGAGTTTAAGGGAAGGGGGAGGAGGGGAGAGAGAGAGAGAGAAACATTGATGTGAGAGAGACACATCAATTGGTTGCGTCCCACACGTGCCACGACCGGGGTCCAGGGATCGAACCTGCAACCCAGGTACGTGCCCTTGACTAGACATTGAACCCACCACCCTTCAGTGCGCAGGCCAGCGTTCTAACCACTGAACATACAGGCCAAAGCAGTGCTAAATCGCTTTAGTGATAGAGGCTTTGTAATGTATAGTATTTTACTATCTGTTTACAGTGAGTCCCTCTCCTACTTGCTTGCATTATTTTTCTAGATATTGTTGCAGATTAATTTTTTCATGTGAACTTTACTAGGAGTATCGGTTAATAATGCGGATTTTGTAATCAAAGAAAACGATAATTTCAAGAGAAACATCAAAAGTTCTTTATTCAAAGTAATGTCCATCGCTAGCTACACATTTCCCCCATCTTTCAGGTAATTTGTGGGTACCGTCCCAATAGAACTTCTCTTGTTTTGAGGAAAACCATTCAGAGACCCAATTCCACTTCTTCGTGTGTTTTGAAGTGCTGCTCAGAAAGTGCGTGTGCCATTGATCGGAACAAGTGGTCATCTGAAGGAGCAAGGTCTGGTGAATACGGTGGGTGGGTTCATACTTCCCAGGCAAGATCTTTTAACGTACCTTTAACTGGTTTTGAAGTGTGTGATGGTGCGTCATCATGAAGCAAAATTACTTTGCCATGTCTTCTGGCCCATTCTGGTCATTTTATGATCAAAGCGTGGTTCAAATTGATTATTTGTTGCCGGTAGCGATCAGTATTAACGGTTTCACCTGGTTTTAGAAGCTCATAATACGCCACACCTTCCTGATCCCACCAAACACAGAGCATTGTCTTCTTTCTGAAGCGATTTGGCCTTGCAGTCGATGTTGATGGTTGACCTGGATCAACGCATGATTTTGTGCCTTTGTGATTCTCAAAATAAATCCACTTTTCATCGCCAGTCACAATTCGATGCAAAAAAGTCTTTTTTTCGTGCCATTGAAGCAACATTTTACTGATGACTTTTCAGTTTTTCCATTTGTCTTTCCTTCAGTTGATGTGGCCCCCATTTTCCTTCCTTTACAATCTTTCCCAGTGCTTGTAAACGATCAGAAATTGTTTGCTGAGCGAAGTTTAATCTTTCTGCAAGTTGTTTTTGAGTTTGACACGCACCTTCATCCAATAACGCTTGTAATTGTTGGTCTTCAAACTTTTTCGGTTGACCTGGATGTTCCTTGTCTTTCACGTCGAAATCATCACTTTTAAAGCGTTTAAACCAGCGTTCACAAGTATCTTGAGATGGAGCATGTTCACCATAAGCTTCCTGAAGTATATGATAACTTTTTCTTCAAAATAAAGTAATGAATTAAAACTTCCTGCAAATGCTGTTTTTTGGCATGAAATTCGACATTTTTAAGCGTAAAAATATCTATGATGTTAACACCTTCAGGAAATTTGACATATGAAGTTTTGAAGCTTGCTGTCAATGCAGCAAAATAGCATACACATCAAATCGCATATATTTCAGCATAGTATGTGTAACTCCATCGATTGAAAAAAATCCGCATTATTAACCAGTACACCTAGTAGTGTCTGTCTGTCTAGCTCCATAGAAAGGTATCCTTATTGAGAATTTTTATTATGCTGAGATGTCCTATTCAAGAACAAGGGATTTTTAAGTCTTTTGTGTCTTTTAGGAGATACAGTTTTTTCATATAAGTTTTGAATATTCCTTGTTAAGTTTATTCCTAAATAGCTTATTGTCTTCATGGCTATTGAAATAGGGTTTTCTCATGTATTGTTTCTTTAATGAGTTACTTGTGGGTATGGAGGCTATTGGTTTTTGCGTGTTAATTTTTATATCATGAAACCTTGGCCATGTCTTTGATTGATTGGGTTGGTTTTATCATTGATTCTCATAGAATTTTCCAGGCATATTCTCACAGAATCAGCAAATAAGGATAGTTTGCCTCTTTCCCACGTCTTCACTGTTAATTCTGTTCTGTGTTCCAGTTGCACTGGCTGATCCCTCCAACAGAATGTTAAATAGCCATGTAGATCGCATGTGCTTGGCATTGCTGGTGGGAATGCCTCCAGTCTTCCTTACTGAACAAGGTGCTGGCTTTAGTCCTGAAGTGTGATATTTGACTTTGATTAATTCAGTAATCTTTGGGCATTTTGATTTATAATGGGAGGCAGCTGGTACCATCCATCCTCCCCCTGAGCTCTGGCTAGAACAGCTGTGGGCAAACTATGGCCCGCAGGCTGGATCCGGCCCGTTTGAAATGAATAAAACTATTGAAAAAAAAGACTGTACCCTTTTATGTAATGATGTTTACTTTGAATTTATATTAGTTCACACAAACACTCCATCCATGCTTTTGTTCCGGCCCTCCGGTCCAGTTTAAGAACCCATTGTGGCCCTCGAGTCAAAAAGTTTGCCCACCCCTGGGCTAGAAAATGGGAAATGAAATCTGTCAGGTAGGGAAGGGAGAGGTGGGGTTCCTTTGCTTCTTTACTTCCACCAACATCACTTTACCCTTCAAACATATACAGGTATTGCTTTTCTGAGGACTCTCAAACTCATGTAAAATATATATATATACTAGAGGCCCGGTGCACAAAAATTTGTGCACTCGGGGGGAAGGAGGGGTCCCTCAGCCCGGCCTGTGCCCTCTCGCAGTCTGGGACCCCTCAGGAGATAACGACCTGCTGGCTTAGGCCTGCTCCCGGGTGGCAGAGGGCAGGCCCAATCCCTAGGTGCAGCCCCTGGTTGGGCTCAGAGCAGGATCGATTGGGGAGTTGGGGCGCCGCCCCCTGTCATGCACAGAGCAGGGCGGATTGGGAGGTTGCGATGCCACCCTCAGTCACGCTCAGGGTAGGGCTGATTGGGGGGTTGGGGCACCGCCCCCTGTCACACTCAAGGCAGAGTCGATGGGGAGGTTGTGGCGCCACCCCCTGTCACGCACAGAGCAGGGCCCATCAGGGGGTTGAGGAGCTCCCCCCTGTCACTCACAGAGTAGGGCCGATAGGGGAGTTGGGGCACCGCCCCCTGTCACACACAGAGCAGGGCGGATCAGGGGGTTGGGGCGCCGCCACTGTCACACTCAGGGCAGGGCTGATGGGGAGGTTATGGCGCTACCCCATCACACACAGAGCAGGGCCCGTGGGGGGAGGGGGTTGGGGCGCCACCCTCTATCACCCACAGAGCAGGGCTGATCAGGGGGTTGGGGCGCCTTCCCCTGTCACGAACAGAGCAGGGCAGATAGGGAGGTTGTGGCCCCACCCCGTCATACACAGAGCCGCAGGGCGATCAGGGGGTTTGGGCGCTGCCCCCTGTCACGCTGATCCCGGTGCTGGGAGGCCTTTCAGCTCCCCTGATCCCGGTGCTGGGAGGCATATTACCCTTTTACTATATAGAATAGAGGTCTGGTGCATGGGTGGGGGCTGGCTGGTTTGCCCTGAAGGGTGTCCTGGATCAGGGTGGGGGTCCCCACTGGGGTGCCTGGCCAGCCTGGATGAGGGGATGATGGCTGTTTGCAGCTGGTCACACACCCTGTTTTCAGGCTGTTTTCAGGCTGGAACTGAAGCTCCCAACTGCTCCTTTTTTTCTTTTTTCTTTTTATTCTGGGCCAGCTTTAGCTCTGAGGCTCCAGCTCTTAGGCCTCCGCTCCTGAAAGCAGGTATCTGGTTTGTTTCGGTTCTCGAAACTCTGTATCAACTCCAGCTCTGAGATCCCAGCCGGCTGAAAGCAGGTTTCTGGAGTTTTGTTTAGCGTCCGTATTTGTTACAGTATTTGAAACTGCAGGCTCAGAGGCCTGCAGGGGAAGGCGGGGAACATTGCAGTCCTCCGTCACTGAAGCAAGCAAGCCTCATGTTAGTTTCAAGCTGCCTGGCTGCTGGCTGCCATCTTGGCTGACAGTTAATTTGCATATCTCCCTGATTAGCCAATGGGAAGGGTAGCAGTCATACGCCAATTACCATGTTTCTCTTTTATTAGTGTAGATATATAATAAAAGTGTAATATGCTAATTAGACCGGACGTCCTTCTGGACAAAGCCCGGGCTGCGAGGGAAGCCCAAGTCCTGGGTGCCTGCTGGAAGCCGGAGGGAAGCATGGGTCCCGGGTGCCAGAGGGAAGTTGGTACTGGCAGCGGGGGAAGGCCTACTCTTGCACAATTTTCATGCATTGGGCCTTCAGTGTGTGTGTGTGTGTGTGTTTTTGATTGATTGATTTCAGAGAGGAATGGAGAGGGAGAGGGAGATAGAAACACCAATGATGGGAGAGAATCACTGACTGGCTGCCTCCTGCATCCTGGGCATGTGTCCTGACCAGGAATTGAGCCATGTCCTCCTGGTTTATAGGTCGACGCTCAACCACTGAGCCACCATGACTGGGGAAGCATGTTGTCCCAGCCCTATTCTCTTATTCAGATCACCACCCAGATTAGGGGATGGGCAGTTCTTTTCTAAGAGAGCCCTGGAATGCCTGCCTCCTGTACTTTTCACCTTTTCCTGGAATACCCCTCACCCCACCCCATGCTGCCACATGCCTTTGTGATGATGGCTGCTGTTCTCTCTTCTCTCCCTAGGTGCATGGCTACTTCCTAATCCCAAAGCCCAGAGGACACATCCCTAGAACTGTGCGGGTGAGGCCGGCCAGCAGGGCAGCTTGAGCGCCCCTCTCGTGGCTCCCCGCGGGGGCCAGGATGCTGAAGAAGCAGTCTGCAGGTCTTGTGCTGTGGGGCGCCATCCTCTTTGTGGCCTGGAACGCCCTGCTGCTGCTCTTCTTCTGGACGCGCCCTGTGCCCAGCAGGCTGCCCTCAGACAGCGCTCTGGATGATGACCCCACCAGGCTCACCCGCGAGGTGATCCGCCTGGCCGAGGACACCGAGGTGGAGCTGGAGCGGCAGCGGGGGCTGCTGCAGCAGATCTGGGAGTACTCTGTGCGGCGGGGCCAGCGGTGGAGGGTGCCCACTGCCGTCCCACCTGTGCCGCCACGAGGGCCTGTGACCTTGCCGCCAGCTGTGATCCCCGTCCTGGTCATCGCCTGTGACCGCAGCACTGTCCGGCGCTGTCTGGACAAGCTGCTGCACTATCGGCCCTCAGCTGAGCGCTTTCCCATCATCGTCAGCCAGGACTGTGGGCACGAGGAGACAGCTCAGGTGATAGCCTCCTATGGCAGCGCCATTACACACATCCGACAGCCCGACCTGAGTACTATTGCGGTGCCACCCGACCACCGCAAGTTCCAGGGCTACTATAAGATCGCGCGCCACTACCGCTGGGCACTAGGCCAGATCTTCCACAAGTTCAAGTTCCCCGCAGTGGTCGTGGTGGAGGATGACCTGGAGGTGGCCCCGGACTTCTTCGAGTACTTCCAGGCCACATACCCGCTGCTGAGGGCCGACCCCTCCCTCTGGTGTGTGTCTGCCTGGAACGACAACGGCAAGGAGCAGATGGTGGACTCGAGCAAGCCGGAGCTGCTCTACCGCACCGACTTCTTCCCCGGCCTGGGCTGGCTGCTGTTGGCCGAGCTGTGGGCCGAGCTGGAGCCCAAGTGGCCCAAGGCTTTCTGGGATGACTGGATGCGGCGGCCTGAGCAGCGGCAGGGCCGGGCCTGCCTGCGGCCGGAGATCTCCAGAACCATGACCTTCGGCCGCAAGGGTGTGAGCCACGGGCAGTTTTTTGACCAGCATCTCAAGTTCATCAAGCTGAACCAGCACTTTGTGCCCTTCACCCAGCTGAATCTGTCGTACCTGCGGCAGGAGGTCTATGACAGGGATTTCCTTGCCCGCGTCTATGGCGCCCCTCTGTTGCAGGTGGAGAAAGTGAGGACCAGTGAGCGGAATGAACTGGGGGAGGTGCGGGTGCAGTACACCAGCAGGGACAGCTTCAAAGCCTTCGCCAAGGCCCTAGGAGTCATGGATGACCTCAAGTCGGGGGTCCCCAGGGCCGGCTACAGGGGCATCGTCAGCTTTCTCTTCAGGGGCCGCCGTGTCCACCTGGCGCCCCCGCAAACCTGGGAGGGCTACGATCCCAGCTGGAATTAGTGCTGCCTGTCTCTCCCGGCCCCTTCCCTGCCACGGCACATGCTGAGACAGACTGCAGTCCTGGCTGCACCCTCCTCTCTGTGTCTCTCTTGGGTCCATTTATCTTTTTATTTTATTTTTGAGTGGCATTCGAGTGCACAAATGAGAAGGTGAAGATGACTCGCCCATTGAGAGGTTCAAATCAGGGGAAACTTTCTGGGGTACTTTGGGGGATGTTGAGCAAGAAGTCACTGTGTGGTAGGCAGAGACGGCTTGTTGGGGCCACATGCTTTCATGTGCCAATTTTTCTCCTAGGGCATCTGCAGAGAGGCTGGCAACTTGAGTTCTCTTGCCCAGGCCGCTTTTCCCTGTCCTGGCTCTCACAGCCAGGTATGGGCCCTTCTCTTGGGCCTGACCCCGCCCCCATTTGGAGGGGGAGCTGGGTCCGGTGAGAAGAGAACAGACAGATTTGTGGCCAGAACGAGACCAAGCAAAGGGGTTTTGTCATCTAGGTCTGGGCGGAGTTTGTTAGGTTGTCAGGGTTTATGCCTCCCGCCTATTTCCCCCCTCTTTTCCTCTCTCCTTATCACAGCTCTTCTTTCCCTGCAGCCTAGCAGTTATGATTCCAAGATGGAAAATTGAAGGGGAACAGTAAGACCTTCACCAGAGCCCTGGCCAGTTTGGCTCCTCCCTGGCAGTGGGGGGAAAGGGGATGGGGGGAAGCTTGGTGTGCGGGGCACCCTCTCTTATCCTGCCTCGAAGAAACAGAAGCTGCCCCTCAGCCCATCCTGTCTGCAAGCGGGTCCTTTCCTGTCATTCCAGGAGGGTTCTGAGCCGGCTTGCTGGGAGGGAGGTTAGCTCCTCCCTGAGACCTTGGCTTTTAGAGGTCCCCTCAGTGTGAGGCAAAGCAGCCAGGACAGGATGACCCACACAACCCTCCTTCCTGTGCCCACCCCACCCCTCAACACCCTGTATCTGTTCAGGTTAGGATGCAGATGGGGGCTTGGAGAGCAATGTCTGTGCTTTTGTTTCTTGCGCGACCTCAGTTCATGGAAGAAAGTTGAAGCTGCAGAATTATTTTCAAAAATAAAAGGCTGAATTGTCTGAAAAACGTGTGTATGTGTCCTGGAAAAGGAGATGAGGGTGGAGGAGGAAAGAAAGAGGGGGAATGAAGATTACAGGAAGGCTGAGCCGGCAAGAGGAAGTGCATCGGCAAGAGGAAGTGAGTGCATCGTTTGGAGGAAGGGAAAGCAGATGACGAGGAGGAGGGGGCAGAGCACAGGAAAGCTGCGGAGTCTGGGGTAAACCGAGTCCAGGCTTGAGTATGGACAGGACCCAAGACCATAATCATCTCTAGAGGGGGCCGTGGGGCTGCGGTGGGCTTGGGCTCCCTGTGAGCCTGGGCGGGAGGAGAGCCCAAGTGGGTGCTGTGTGCAGGGCGCCCTCTGCTGGCTCGGGCAGCATTTCTGGGCCTCGGGAACTGCCCTGACCTCCAGGATGCAGAGCTGATACTCCGTCGGCTTAAGAAACATTCCAGCCTGTAGGGAGTTTTTGTGAGTTTATTTGAGCCAAACTGACAATTGCCAGGAAGCAAAATCTCAGGGGATGGAGATAATGCTCCAGAGAATGGCAGTCTTGCATGTTATTTTCTACATTACAATCAAAAGAGAAGGCCTAAGTGGGTGGGTTACATGAAATCCTTGGTGACAGAGTAGGGGAGGTGGGAGAAAGCAAAGCGGGAAACCTGTGGGATTGCATAAAAAGTAAATGATAGACACATGCTGCTTTTACATAGGTGGGTGCAGGGCAGTTAACAGTCAACCATTAACTATAACAACGAGAGGATGTGTAGCGTCTGCCCTGAGCGGTCAGGAAAAAGGCAGGTTACCCTGACATTCCAAAGGTACAGGCTCAAGGTGAAAGTTGGCCTTTGTCAGGGAATGTTCTAGCCTAGGACATGACCACCCACCATAAACTGCTTTTAGTTAAAAGGTTTAATTTCAGCCCTGGCCAGTTTGGCTCAGTAGTTAGAACGTTGGCCTGCGGACCAAGGTTGAAGGGTTCAATTCCCAGTCAAGAGCACATACCTCAGTTGCATGTTTGATAGCCAGCCCTGGTTGGGGCACGAGCAGGAGGCAACCAATCAATGTGTCTCTCTCACAGATGTTTTTCTTTCTCCCTCTCTTTCCTTTTTCCCTTCCACTTTCTCTAAAAAATCAATGGAAAAAATATCCTCAGGTGAGGATTTTTAAAAACGTTTTAGTTTCAGACCATCCTATGTGGTTACTTTGAGTCTCTGTGTTTTTAAGGCTGCCATGCAGGCCTCCTCAGAGCCTGTCGGGTTTAGTTTGTGGCCCCTTTTCATGCACTCCTGGTAAGCTGTGGCAGTGACCAGGGCCCCTGTGTGAATGCCTTTTACACTGCCACTCAGAATGCACATACTGGCTAACGTTTTCTGGAACTTTCACCCATATCGTGTAATGCATTCCGAGAGTGTCTATTCGCCAGTTTGTTTAAATGCTGCTGTGACCTACCCACTTGATTTCATTAATGGATTTGAAAACTGCAGGCTTTGTTCACAGACACCATTCTGGAGCTTCACACCAGATGGGCCAGCGGTCAGTGGGCAATCACTTGGTCACTACCGGAGCAGTTGTGGCCCCTCTTCCGGGTTCAGGAATTCCCAGTGTGCTTGAAACCGGACCAGGAATGGGTCTGGGCTGCCTGTCACTACTTGAGCCAATTAAGCAGAGACAGGATTGAATAGAATATGAGCGTTTTTATTTTCCAATATTGCGGGCAGCATGGGAGAGCAGCAGGTCATCCACAAAAATCATTTCTGCTGTCTCCCCCTCTTTCCCTCTTAAGCTAGCTCATATAGTGGGTAGAAAGACAAAAATTACATGGGGAAGTAAGCAAAAGGAATAAGAATGGGTATAATGGTTACATACCACAGGCAATGTGGGCTGAGGGTTGCAAAGGGTGGGTACCTCCAAGACTCCATTGCTTTGGCAGCAAGGTTGTTAATCTTTCCTTGATAGGCAGTTCTCTTCTCTGATAAGGAGAATGGACCACGCATCACATTTCAACTCCCAGCCAGGTTAGAATGTGCTTGTTTTTTTTTTTTTATATCTTTATTGAGATTATTACAGATGTCCCTCTTTTTCCCCCCATAGCTCCCCTCCACCCGGTTCCCACCCCACCCCAGGCCCTTGCCACCCTCTTGTCTGTGTCCATAGGTACTGCATACATGCATATAAGATTTTTGTCTAATCTCTTCCCACACACCCCCACACCCACTTCCCTCTGAGAATTGTCAGTCTGTTCCATTTCCATGCCCCTGATTCTATTCCATTCACCAGTTTATTCTGTTCATCAGATTTTTTATTCATTTGATTTTTAGATTCACTTGTTGATAGATATGTATTTGTTGTCACTTTGTTGTTCATAATTTTTTATCTTTACCTTTTTCTTTCTCTTCCTCTTCTTAGAGAATACCCTTCAGCATTTCATATAATCCTGGTTTGGTGGTGATGAACTCCTTTAGTTTTTTCTTGTCTGTGAAGCTCTTTATCTGACCTTCAATTCTAACAGATAGCTTTTCTGGGTAGAGTAATCTTGGTTGTAGGTTCTTGCTATTCGTCACTTTGAATATTTCTTGCCACCCCCTTCTGGCCTGCATAGTTTCTGTTGAGAAATCAGCTGACAGTTGTATGGGTACTCCCTTGTAGGTAACTAACTGTTTTTCTCTTGCTGCTTTTAATATTCTCTCTTTGTCTTTTGACCTTGGCATTTTAATTATGATGTCTCTTGGTGTGGTCCTCTCTGAATTCCTCTTGTTTGGGGTTCTCTGCGCTTCCTGGACTTGTAAGTCTATTTCTTTCACCAGGTAGGGGAAGTTTTCTGTCATTATTTCTTCAAATAGGTTTTCAATATCTTGCTCTCTCTGTTCTTCTGGCACCCCTATAATTTGGATGTTGGTACGCTTGAAGTTGTCCCAGAGGCTCCTTACACTGTCTTCATATTTTTGGATTCTTTTTTCTTTTTGCTCTTCTGGTTGGGTGTTTTTTGCTTCCTTGTATTTTAAATCATTGACTTGATTCTTGGGATCCTCTAGTCTGCTGAATCTCTGTGTATTATTCTTTATTTCAGTCAGTGTATGCTTAATTTCTGACTGGTCCTTTTCCACTTTTTTGGCATTCTCACTAAGATCCTTGAAGGTCCCACTAAGTTCCTTGGAGGTTTCTAGAAGATTCTTGAGTAACCTTATAACTGTAGTTTTGAACTCTGTATCAGTAGTTTGCTTTCTTTCATTTCTTTCATTTGTGACGTTTCTTTTTGCTGCTTCCCTGTGTTTGTTTCTATGTATTGGGTAGCTGCTAAGTCTCCTTGAGTTGATAGAGTAGCCTTGTGTAGTAAGTGTCCTGTAGGGCCCAGTGGCTCAGCCTCCCCAGTCACCTGAGATGGACACTCTTGGTGCACCCCTTCGTGGGCTGTGTGCACAGTCTTGTAGTTGAGCCTTGATTGCTGTTGGTATCACTGGGAGGAATTGACCTCCAGGCCAATTGTCTGTGGGAACCAGCTGCGACTACAGTGGAAGAGCTGCTGTGCAGGAGACACCTTTATGGGTCAGGAGTTGCTTCAGTGGGGCTTTGGTGCTCACTGAGTCTGCCCTTTGAGTGTGTCGCTTATGGATGTGTAATCTTGTATGGTCTCCCACTCAGCACTGGGTACACGTTCTTGGATCTCCAAGGAGGTGCAAAGTCAACTACTGCCTAAGGCCACCCAGCAAGAGCTACAGAGAGATCTGCAGATTTCTCCTCTTTGTATCAGGTTTGGAAGTGCCCAGATGAGGCACAACTGTGAAGCAAGGCAGGCTGGTGCTGGTGCTGGCCTTGGGCCTTTTATTGATATAGTTGGGGCTCCCTGACCCAGCTGCAGCTTGTTTGACAGGTTTTAGGCTGAGAAAGGACAGGCCATTCATATGCAAAAGCTGCTGTGCACAGCTTGGGTGGGGTTGTAAATTCAGAGGGGCAGGGTCTCAGGGAATCTCCAGGGCAGAGTGAACAGATGTCTGCCAGTCAGCCCTGCACCAGGGAGGTCCCAGCACAGGAACAATGACACTGAAAGCACTGCTGTCTGGAAGAAAGCCGCCCCTGCGTTCTTGCCCTGATGCCAGACAGTCCAGTTTCTCCCCGTACCTGTCTGGGTCCCCAGAGCCTCGCCTGACACTGGAGCTCAGAGCAAGTGGGAGCTTGTAAATTCAGTTCGTGGAGCTGGCCTTTTAAGAGGAGCAGCTGGGTCTCCAGCAGCCTGTGTGTCACTCAGCCCCAATCCATACTTGTTTTTACAGTCCGTAGTTCTTACTGCCTGTAGGGACTTCTTTTCCCAGCTCTGGAACCCTGGGCTGGGGGTCTGGTGTGGGGCTGGGTCTCCTTGCTCCTCCAGGCAGCCTCCAAAGAGGCGATCTCCCTCCTGATTAAAGAAGCGGCACACCGGGGTGCCAGCCCGGTCTGTGCCTCTGCACCTCCCGCCAGTCTCAGTGCACTTTCTTCTTTACTTCTCCAGTTGTAGGACTTCCACTCGGCCAGCTTTCCTGTGGCTCTGGATGGTAGTTGTTCTGTATTTCAGTTGTAATTTTGATGTGGTTGTGGGAGGCAGCAAGTATAGGCGTTTGCCTATGCCGCCATCTTGGTTCCTCCCAGAATGTGCTTTCTTTAATCAGAACAAAAGCACAATTGACAGAGCCAACCGGGCGGTGGTCAAACCGCAACCCAGACACATACAAATACCCTTGATGGGGAATCAAACCTGGACGACCCCTCGGTGCAGGCTGACGCTGTAACCACGGAACCCACCGGTCAGGGCAATGTGCTCCCATGTTTAACGTGCAGGTGGCTGGCTCAGAGAAGCGGGCCATGGCCTGGTCTGGTGGGGCTCACAGACGCCAGCTGTGTGCCCTGGAGGCTTCTGGCAAGCGACAAGGAGAGCGGGGTCGTGCCCTGCCCGAGTGGCACCAGGAGGACCCTCTGCCCCTCCTTACCCTGTGATGAGCCCACACCTGTCCTGGCCTGTGCCCTCCTTCCGGGGGGGTCTCCAGAGACCCGCTGTTTCTATCTCTCTTTCCCTCTTCCTTCCTCTCTGAAATCTATATCTATCTATATCTATATATCTATATATCTATACTAGTAGCCCAGTGCACAAAATTCGTGCACTGGGGTGGGGGGGGAGGGGCCCCTCAGTCTGGCCTTCACCCTCTCCAATCTGAGACCCCTCAGGGAATGTCCAACTACCTGTTTGTGCCCACACTTTTAACAGATAACAGCTCCATTGATTTTTCTTTCTTATGCTTAAAACCATTGGAATTAGTAGGTATTCAAAGTGTGTATACATTTTGGGGGGACACCCTGTATATCTCTAGTCAGCGGTGAAAGAAACCAACAGCAGATTTGGAACCCCCGGACAGGGAGCCTCGCTTACTCCTCACATGTCTCCCCACTTCACTTTCCGCCTTCGTGGGCAGCAGGAGAATCAACGTTTCCTCTCATTAATTCGGAAAAGCACGTCCTGTCACCCGCTGCCTGGCAGGAGTGCGCTAGGCCCCAAGCAAGCGAGGCTCAGTCAGGGCAGCCTTTGCTCATGGGTGCTGGCACCCAAAGTGCACATTCCTCCTCTACAGTCGCCCCGACTATCCCACTGTTTCACTGAGAGGACGGAATTCCTCTCTGCCTCTGGGTTCTTGATCTTGAACGCTGACCGAAGGCACCTCAGCGAGGGCCGCCCGTGCCCACCAGGTGTGTCTGTCTGCACCTGCTCCCGCCTCAGCACCTGCATTAACCCCCCAGAGGTGATCTCGTAGCTGCACTGGCCTCCATGGGAACAGGGCATCACCACTCTGCCCTCTCACTGTCATCTCACAGGTGCCCACCCTCAGCACCCAGAACACCCAGACACTCTCCAAAGGATGTGAGCGCATCAGAGGGGATGTGTGCACATCCTGTGGGGGTGTTAGGCATGCTGGGTTGATGGAAGTGCGGTGGAGAGGCGGGGGGAACTTGTGCACGCCTTGGTTTGCAACTGTTGCAGGCATGGGAGGGTGACAGTGTGCTGGGGGATGTTCGCATGCCAGGGGGGGATGTGCACACCAGAGGCCTCTGGCTTTGCAGATCCACAAACCCCCGTGGTGCGGCCAGAAGGATGTCAATCTGGCCCGCCACGGTGGCTGTCCCTGCGATCCTGCACCTTCTGGGCCAGGAGGCAGATCTTGCTCAGCCACTCCTGGGCACTGATGGCCTGCAGGCGCTACTTCAGCTCAGCCTGCAGGCTCCGCTTGGTGCGCTCACAGCTGTCACCACCGCCATGTGAGGAGTACAGGCCGCCCTCTGCCGGCCTGCCTCCCCTGTCCAGAGGCTCTCTGCGCTGCTCACCTGCCCAGAGTGACTGGGGCTGGGTGGAAGCCAGACGTCCTGCCCTGCCGAACCCTGGCCGATCCGCCCCTGTGCAAGCTGCCGCCCCGCTGGGAAGGGTCACGGATCCAGGTCCCAGGACCATGGACAGCCTCAAGCACTACCCCCTGCCTGCCAGGTCACGGATCCGGGTCCCAGACCGTGGACAACCTCAAGCGCTGCCCCCCGCCTGGCAGGGTCACAGATCCGGGTCCTGGACCGCAGACAGCCTTGCCCGCTGCTGCCCGTCTTCAGTATGCAAATTAGCTGCCATCTTGTTGCTTCAGGGTAGGGGTCCCGCTTGGGTGCCTGGCCAGCCTGGGTGAGGGGCTGAGGGTCGTTTTCAGGCTGGCGGGTGACTGAAGCTCCCAACCTCTCCTTTTTTTCTTTTAATTCTGGGATTTATTTACCTTCTATGGCTGTCACTGGAGCTGAGAGCCGACTTTAGCTCTGAGGCTTGGCTCCAGCTCTGAGACCTCGGCTGCTGAAAGCAGGTACTGGGTTTGTTTGGCTTCTATAATTGAAACACTGTTGCAGTCCTGCTGGCTGAAGCCTGGCTGACTGAAAGCGGGTTTCTGGAGTTTGTTTAGGTTCTATAATTGCAACATAGTTGCTTAGACTGCAGCTCAGAGGCCGGCAGCAGTAGGCGGGGAACGTTGGCTTCCTCCATCACTGGAGCAAGCAAGCCTCCTGTTCGCTTCAGCTGCCTGGCTGCTGGCCGCCATCTTGGCTGGCAGTTAATTTGCATATCCTGCTGATTAGCCAATGGGAAGGGTGTCGGGGTTATGGTCAATTTGCATGTTTCTCTTTTATTAGATAGGATATCTATATATCTATATCTATCTCTATCTCTATCTCTATCTATCTCTATCTCTATCTCTATCTCTATCTCTATCTCTATCTCTATCTCTATCTCTATCTCTATCTCTATCTCTATCTCTATAAATCCTTCCTGGATATCCATTCTGAGGAAAGAATCACTAAGGTCACATACAAGGATGATATTACCAAAAATTTCCTGGTGCTCCTCAATACTGAGAACCCAGTACACTGCAGTTTATCTCCACCAGGGGTTAGGGCCTCGGTGTCAGCATTAGGGTTTGTGGGACCTGAGGACCCTACTGTTAGGGTTGGGGTAAGGCCTCACTGGTAGGGCATTAAATTTAGGATTTCACTGTTAGGATTTGGCTTGTTGCCTTAAGGTTAGGGCCTTAGGTTAAGGTGACTGTCAGGATTAGGGTCATACAAGGAATGTGCTGATTCATACAGATCTCTTAGATGTTAAGGAGGAAAAGATACAGAGAAATGCATATATTATAATCCTATTTTTTAAAATATGTTTTTATTGATTTTTAGAGAGGAAGGGAGAGGGATAGAGAAACATTGAATCGAACGTGACCTCTTGGTTCCTAGGTTGATGCTCAACCACTGAGCCACACTGGCGGGGCTATAATCCCAGTTTTGTAAAACAGATGACAACCAACCTTTTTCTGTGTGCCATACAAGGTTGGGCAAAAGTAGTTTACAATTGTGAGTACATGAAACACAGTGTTTTATTAATTTTTATTATTTATAGTTTTATTATTATTTACTAGAGGCCCAATGCACGAAATATGTGCAAGAGTAGGCCTTCCTTCTCCTGGCTGCTGGCATCGGCTTCCCTCTGACAGCTGGGACTGGGCTTTTCTCGCAGCCCCAGTTTCATCCGGAAGGACGTCCAGTCTAATTAGCATATTAAGCTTTCATTATTATAGATTATCTTGTATTATTATTAGTGTACTATTTCCCTATAAACAACTATAAGCCTATTTTTGCCCCACCCTGTATGCTTATACATACACATTCATGTGTGAATGTCATTGATATTGGATAAAAGGCAAGGAGAGTAAAACATTTTTCAAAGCTGTACTTTGAAAGAAGAGGCACGCAACTCTTCTGACCCCACTGACCTCACAGGAAGCAACCCCTGGTCCCCACCTCCCCTCTTCTCCTGACTCTGCCCACCTTTCCATGTCTGTCCGCTGTCTGTGGACATCTTGATTCACAAGGTGAGGAGCGAGAGTGCTATCCACATCCTTCAGGAACAACCCAGACCCCGCCTCTCATGGCCACAACAGACAAAGCAGATACAACACAAAATGCAACATCTCAGCCTGGCCAGCGTGGCTCAGTGATTGAGCGTCAACCTATGAACCAGGTCACGGATTCAATTCCCGGTCAGGGCACATACCCAGGTTGCCCCTGATCCTCAATAGGGGACGTGCAGGAGGCAGCTGATCAATGACTCTCATCATTGATAGTTCTCTCTCTCTCTTCCTCTCCCTTCCTCTCTGAAATCAAGAAAAAATTATATATATACAAAATGCAACATCTCCGATCATACAGCTAAGCCTGTGAAAGAGGCTCCCCTGTAGGAGCCCGGGCCTTGTTTTTGTCGGGGACCATTCAGAGCAGCAGCAGGGGACGCTGCACTTACTCCGCCGGAAGCTGCTGCCCAGCACTCCCCTTGCAGCTCAGCCTGTGGAGGTTGCCAGGTCCCCGGAGCCGCCTGTCCTGTTGTGAGTCCCTCCTGCTCGGCATTGGCCAGGGAACACATGGCAGCTCAACCCCACGCAGCAGGCCATTCACATTTTGCCTCTCTGGTGTCTCACTCCACAGTGAGTGACTCCAGCCCAAGACAGGCTGCAATGGGACCGCCACTCCTCAGCCCTTGGGGAGCAGGGGGATGACTTAGGGTGCAGCTCCCCTCTCTACTTAATGCTAGCTTCTCTCCTCACCAGACCTGTCCCCCCCAAATCCAGAAAAATCTCCCTCCTCTGGCACTGGTCTCACGGAGCCCTCTGTGGGTGGCACGTCTGGCCTCAGCCTTCCCCTCCTCTTTCAGGACTCATCTCTGATTCAGGTCTCAGGCTCTCTCTCTCAATTGGATTCGATAAAGCTTGACGTGGAGATTGGTGCCTGGGAGTGGGACAGTGTCCTGGGAAGTTTGGAGAAACAGAGGCAAGAGAGGAGGAGGAGAGTGTGTGCAGGACAGTGGACTGGCATCTGCCCTCCACCTGGTCCCACACACCTGAGCTGAGCACCTCGGTAGGGGGGTGGGGGGAGGCGCGCGGGCAGAGGTTGAAGCTGCTGATGCCACTGAAGAAGGGTTTTAAGATGCTCAAGACACAGGTACGGATGCTTCAGTGGCACGAGGTGTAGAGTGGCTCCAGGAGGAGGAAAGGGCTTCGCCCAGGCTGCTGGACACTGGCCCCACAGGGGTGCACTGAGGAGGAGGGGGTTGAGGAGCACCCTGAGCCAGGGCCTCAGTGGACCATGAGAATTCTCGTGACGCCATGAAGGGGAGGACTCTCCATGGGGCTGCGTGGGCCACCCATTGCTGGGAGCCGGTCCATCCTTGCTGTTTCAAGGGACCTGGCATATATGGCATACTGTTCTTAATATGTTTGCTCACCTTCTTGGCGCTATGTGTTTTAACCAAGGTCTCTGAGAAAGGTTGTTTCCCCAGGTAGGGATTTTCCCCTGAAGTTAGGGAGGGAATAAAACCTCTTAACTAAGTGCCAGGCGGGTAATTAATCACTTTAACTATGAACAATCATGCTTAAGCTACATAATCTTTACTCCCTGGAATGGAGATAAGAAACGCCCTAACCTTTGGAATAGAGATTGATAGGATTGGAATCAACTGGTATAAATACAGATGTAACAAGACAGAACTTAGAAGACAGAACCTACACAGAACCTAGAGACAGAAAAACTTCGCTGGAGAGAACATGGCAAAAGATCCTGGACAGAAACTGGCAACAGAACCTAGAGACAGAACCTGGCTACAGAACCTGGATAGAACATGGCAAGAGAACCTGACTAGAACCTGGTGACTGAACCTGGCTGGAGAACCTAGTGAGGGAACATTGCTACAGAACCTGGCTGGAGAACCTAGCAAGAGAACATGGACACAGAACCTGGCTGGAGAACCTAGCAAGAGAACATGGACACAGAACCTGGCTGGAGATCCTAACCAGAACTTCGCTGGAGATCCAGACCAGAACTTGGCTGGAGATCCTGGCTACAGATCCTGGCTAGGCTGCTGATCAACTGAACGTTGTCTCCGTGTCATTCCTTCTTCGCCGACTCCGTCTACACCTTTGGGAACCCCTGGACCTGCTGGGGTTGGACCCCAGCAACCCATGTGGCGGGTAGAGGGGGGAGGAAGTGGTAATAAGCGATTACATGTACGAACACTTAATAAGACAGACACTACAGTTAGCTCTTTAGGTGACTATATTTTTTAAGTATCAAATGACCCTACAAGGAATATGATATTGCACTATGAAGACAGAGTACAGCCTCAGGCTTAAGGGTCGGCTCATACAGGGATGAGTCACGATGTTGCCACCCTCAAGTTATTAAACTGCTCTGGATCTAAGCTCCATCACCTGTGAAGACAAAAATAACAATGATTTTGTAGTGAAAAATAAAGGGGGTGGTAGAGACAAAGCACTGACACCACGGAGGACTCGCATGGCGCCGTGCGACTCCCACTTATTATCCCAATTTTACTTGTAAGTAAACCGAGGATCGGCGACTTACCCAGGGCACATGCCGGGAGGTACCAGCATCCACACTGGAATGACTGACCCTGACACCAAAACACAAAGTCTTTTTTTTTTTTTTAATGTATTTTATTGATTTTTTACAGAGAAGAAGGGAGAGGGATAGAGAGTTAGAAACATCGATGAGCGGCCTCCTGCACATCTCCTACCAGGGATGTGCCCGCAACCAAGGTACATGCCCTTAACCAGAATTGAACCTGGGACCCTTCTGTCTGCAGGCCGACGCTCTATCCACTGAGCCAAACTGGTTAGGGCCAAAACACAAAATCTTATCCAAGAAAGTGTACTTGCCCAGCAGACTCAAAACTTATAGTGTCTTCAAATGATCACACACTACTATCAAGGTGGTGAGAATATTTATGTAGAAATAGAAAAATTGCACCTATCTACACTGTCTTTCAAAATTGAGGGCTAAAAAGAGTCATTAAAGATGCAGAATGTTTAGGAGGCCTACTTCCATACAGCCTCACTACATGAACTATTGAAAAATGATTACAGCAAGAACAAAGGTGAACCCAGAGAATATACCAGGGATGCATGAAAAACGACCCCGGAAATGTGTAATTATCTAATAGAATTAGTTTATTTACCCATTTAAAAAACATAAATGTCTAAATAACAATAAAGCCCTAACCGGTTTGGCTCAGTGGATAGAGCATCGGCCTGCGGACTGAAAGGTCCCAGGTTTGATTCCAGTCAAGGGCATGTACCTTGGTTGTGGGCACATCCCCAGTGGGGGGTGTGCAGGAGGCAGCTGATCAATGTTTCTCTCTCATCGATGTTTCTAACTTTCCCTTCCTCTCTGTAAAAGTCAATAAAATGTGTTTAAATAAATAAATAAATAAATAACAATAAAAACTCATGGGAATAGTCAATGGGTATTTGAACTGTGCTAGGACCTTTGAAAAGGACATACAGAATAAATGTAACTTCTGTTAGAGAATTTATAATTAAACTGATTTAGGATGGGACTTCCAGAATCGCAGAGCAGGGAGGCCTACACACCCTCTCTTCACAAGCAATGCTCAAGACACCAGCTCCACAACAAGATACTGCAGACGGACTTTCCCCTGCTTCTCCTTTCTACTGCCCCGGGAATATTCACGCAGATAAGTAAAGGTTACTGAAGGCTGGAAGGAAGAAAGGAGGCTGACTAGGGACTTGAGATATGGCATGTAATGAGTTCCCTGTGGCATATTTTAAAAACCTCTAGGACTTGCAGCCAGGTCAGCCTGGAACTACCAATAGGCATATACAAAAAGAAAAAAAGAAAGGAAGAGGAAAAGGAAGAGAAAGGAAAGGAAAGAAAGAAAAGGAAAGGAAAGAAAAACAACCCAACAGCAGTAATAGCCCTTGGTCTCCTTGACATAAGGAGACCCAGAAACAATGGCTTCTGAACCAGCCCCCTGGCCCGGGGATCTCAGGCAGCCTAGGGACACTTTCTGTCCCTTAGACAGCACTAGTAGCGATGAAGCAGGAGCCCAGCAGCCCCAGGAGAGGACTCTGAAAGATAAACTCAAGCTTACAAAATATAGGCTAAACCTAAACAGCAAAGCTGCCTAACAAATATAAGATTGAGCCGAAACCGGTTTGGCTCAGTGGATAGAGCGTTGGCCTGCAGACTGAAAGGTCCCAGGTTCGATTCCGGTCAAGGGCATGTACCTGGGTTGAGGGCACATCCCCAGTAGGAGATGTGCAGGAGGTGGCTGATCGATGTTTCTCTCCCATTGATGTTTCTAACTCTCTATTTCTCTCCCTTCCTCTCTGTAAAAAATCAATAAAATATATTTTTAAAAAAGATTGAAACAGGATCAAGCAGCAACTTTACAGGCCACAAGGGAGTGGCAAGAAATATTTAAAGTGCTGAGAGAAGGGAACCTACAATCTAGAACACTATACCTGGCAAGGTTATTCCGAATTGAAGGAGAGATAAAGACTTTCACAGACAAGCAAAAACTAAAGGAGTTCATCACCATTAAACAAGCTTTATAAGAAATGTTAAATGGTCCTCTTTATGTAGAAAAGAAAAGGTCATAACCAGAAATAATAAAATACAGAAAATAAAAATCTCACCGATAAAGGCAAATCTACTAGTCCTATATAATAAAAGCCTAATATGCAAATCAACTGAACGGCAGAACAACCAGTTGCTATGACGTGCACTGACCACTAGGAGGCAGACGCTCAACACAGGAGCTTCCCCCAGCCCACAGGCCCCAGGCCAGCCAAGGTGGGTGCCAGCAGGGGCCTCCCAATCGCCCCGCTGGTCGCCCCACAGATCGGCCCTGATCGCCGGCCAGTCCTAGGGACCCTACCCGTGCACGAATTTCGTGCACTGGGTCTCTAGTATATATATAAAATACTAGTGACTGACCGTCCATCCATCCAACAGTCTGACTGACTGACCGGCCGGTACATATGACGTGCACTGGCAATTTAAAAATAAATGTTGACTTGCACATACGCGATACATATAGAGCTCTCGCTGGTGCCAATTGCATGTGTGTGTTTCGATCTGTCATTGTTGACTGTGAATTTAGTTGGCACTTCTATTATAGAGAAGCGCGAATAGCAATATTAAAATATTTCTTCTAATTAATTTCCTTTCAATGTGCACGAACCTGTGCACCAGGCCACTAGTATATAATAAACACAGTGAATCAACCACTTAAAAGCTAATATGATGGTTAAAAAACAAAAGTAGCAAAATTAACTATAACAATAATAGTCAGGGATACACAAAACAATAAGATATAAAATAGGAGATCATAAAAATAAAGCATGGAGGAGGAATAAAAACGTAGTGCTTATAGAATGTGTTTGGCTCAGTGGATAGAGCATCTGCATGGGGACTGAAGGGTCCCAGGTTCGATTCCTGTCAAGGGTACATGACCCCACTGAGGGCTCGATCCCCAGTAGGGAGCATATAGGAGGCAGCCACTCAATGATTCTCTCTCATCATTGATGTTTCTCTCTCTCCCTCTCCCTTCCTCTCAGAAATCAATAAAATATATATTTGAAAAAAAATGTGTTTGAACTTAAATGCCTATCAGCTTTTATAGATATAGATGGTCACACAAGACATTAAGATGGAGAAATGGTCACAGCTTGGAGGAGACTAAAGAGACATGAAAAACAAATGCAATGTTGGATTCTGGATTGATACTGGGGCAGAAAGAAAACTTTACTGGAAAAATGGGGAAATCTAATTAAAGGCTGAAGTTTTGCTAGTAACACTGTATCAGTGTTAATTTTCTGGTTTCAATAATCTACATATATCAAAGCCTAAGAGACTGTTACAACCGAATGACCAGAACGACCAGTCGACCAGTCACTATGATGCACACTGACCACCAGGGGGCAGATGCTCAACGCAGGAGCTGCCCCTTAGTGGTCAGTGCGCTCTCACAGCCAACTTTTTGCAGCTCCTCCCCCTGGCCAACCTCCCACAGCCCCTCCCCCCTGCCAGCCGGCCCCCGGATAGGCCTTGATCACTGGACAGGCTGAGGGACCCCACCTGTGCACAAATTTGTGCCCCAGGCCTCTAGTTGTTCTATAAGTTGTTAACATAAGAAGAAGCTTGGTGCCAGAACCGGTTTAGCTCAGTGGATAAAGCTTCGGCCTGCGGACTCAAGGGTCCCGGGTTCGATTCCGGTCAAGGGCATGTGCCTGGGTTGCGGGCACATCCCCAGTGGGGGGCGTGCAGGAGGCAGCTGATCCATGTTTCTCTCTCATGGATGTTTCTGGCTCTCTATCCCTCTCCCTTCCTCTCTGTAAGAAATCAATAAAAGCCAAAACCGGTTTGGCTCAGTGGATAGAGCGTCGGCCTGCGGACTGAAGGGTCCCGGGTTCGATTCCGGTCAAGGGCATGTGCCTGGGTTGCGGGCACATCCCCGGTGGGAGATGTGCTGGAGGCAGCTGGTCGGTGTTTCTCTCTCATTGATGTTTCTGACTCTCTATCTCTCTCCCTTCCTCTCTGTAAAAAATCAATAAAATATATTTTAAAAAAAATCAATAAAATATATTTTTTTTAAAAAAGAAGAAGCTTGGTGAAGACTAGATGGGATTATCTGATCTAAATGTATAGAAAACTAGAAAAAATTTTAAAGAGTAAAGTTGTCATGAGTCATTTCCTAACATACAGTAGGTATGTATGATGTAGCTCAAAGTGAGGCCAGTGGGCAGGTGAGAAGAGGGAAAGCAAGTGCATGGGTTGCCATCCCATAGACTCATGCACAGAAATCAGCAGTCAGCATTCACAAGCATGAAGTGGTGCTACTTCCCATCAGCTGGGCCATGGAAAACCCAACCGTTAAGTCTGGGCACAAGCCAATTTTTCCTCCACTGTGTATTCAAAGAGCAATATATATACTCAATATATATTGATTTCAGAGAGGAAGGGAGAGGGAGAGAAACATGGAAACACCAATGATCAGAAAATTATTGATCGGCAGCCTCCTGCATGCCCCCTATTGGGGATCGAGCCCACAACCTGGAAATGTGCCCTTGACTGGAATCAAACCTGGAACCCTTCAGCCCGCAGGCCGATGCTCTATCCACTGAGCCAAACTGGCTAGGGCTTAATATGTATTATTATATGTAATACTAGAGGCCCGGTGCACAAAAATTTGTGCACTTGGGGGGGGGGGTGGTCCCTCAGCCTGGCCAGTGCCCTCTCACAGTCTGGGACCCCTCAGGGGATGTCCACCTACTGGCTTAGGCCCGATCCCCAGGGCAGTCAGACATCCCTCTGGCAGCCCGGGAGCCCTCGGGGGATGTCCATTTGCCAGCGGGGAGCAGGCCTAGCTTCAGTCGGACATCCTTAGCGCTGCTGAGGAGGTGGGAGAGGCTCCCATCACCACCGCTGTACTGGCAGCCATCAGCCTGGCTTGTGGCTGAGCAGAGTCCCCACTGTGGGAGTGCACTGACCACCAGAGGGCATCTCCTGCATTGAGTGGTCCGTGTGTGTCATAGGGACCAGTCATTCCCAGTCATTCTGGTGTTAGGGTCAATTTGCATATTACCCTTTTATTATATAGGATAATACATACTATGTATTGTATATGTAATATACACATGTGTATGTTGTGTGTACATATATGTAACATGCATGGCTATACATATTGTATATAACATGCGTGTGATATATGCGTATACTATAGGCATGTATTGCATGCTCATTATGTTATTATATACTGGCTATAGGTGAATCACATACTGATAGAATCAGACGTGTGCACACAGCGCTGGTGAGCTGAGGGGCGCGGCAGCCTGGAGGGATCTGCCTTACCCTTCCAAGACCTTGTAGATCCGCTGGAGCCTGGCCCTCTTCTCCAGGTCAAGGTCCTCAGCGGTGACCGGGTAGCCGACCTGCGGTGGGGAGGGCAGGATCCGCCCATCCCCTCTCCTCCGGGGCAGCAGCGGAATCCTGCGCCTGCGAGGCCTGCCATCGTCGGACGCGGGAGAGCAGCCCGAGTCCTGTTCCTGCCCCACAGCGACACCTGCCTCCTTCTCCTGCACGACCTTAGGGAGCGGCTCTGCCGAGACGGAGGCGCTAGACCAGGGGCTCTCCCCGCCGGCTTTCTCCGCGGGCACGCGGGTCGGGGGGCGCTCCCCGCCGGCTTTCTCCGCGGGCACGCGGGTCGGGGGGCGCTCCCCGCCGGCTTTCTCCGCGGGCACGCGGGGCAGGCGGGCCGCTGGGCCCGGGGGCCGCTGCGACGCGGGGAGCCCTCGGGTGGAGCTGTAGGAGCTGGTGATGGCATTGCGTTTGCTACATGAGCTCAGGAAGCTGGTCTGGGACGCCTTCACCGAGCCGTGTTGGGGGGTCTTGGCACAGAAATCTCTCCGAAGGGGCCCAGGCCTGGGCACGAAGGAGTAGAGGACTCCGTTGACCATCAGGCGCCGGAACGCGGACCGCGCACCCCCGTCGCCGTCGGAGCCCCTTCTCTGAGGCTCCTGACGCTCGGGGACCCGGCGCCGCTCCTCCTGCTGCGCCAGCCGCGGCCCGCCGTCCACCAGGGCGGCCGGGCCCTTCTCCTCCCCGGCTCCCAGCGGACAGCCCGGTCCGAGGGCCGTGGCTTCCTTCGCTCCGGGGGCGGCCAGGTGGCTGGACAGCGAGGACCACATGCAGATGACCGTCTGCTTGAGCGCCAGGCGGAAGGTCAGCTTGCCCTTGGCGGAGGCCATCCTTAGGATGCCCGCGGCGCAGAACATCCTGGCGCTGCAGGGGCGCAGCCCCGTCTGCGCGGCCCCCCCGGGCGCCGAGGCGAAGAGCCCCAGGAGCAGGCAGCGGGCCTGCCGGGCGGGGTACTGCCGCTGGTGCAGGACTGGCGCCCTCCGGTGGTGCCGCCGCCGCCTGGGCGAGGCCACCAGGTCCTCGTACGACAGCTTGCGAGCCAAGTCCAGGGCCGGGGCCCCCGAGTGAACCCGGGCAGCCCGGGGAGCACAGCGGCCGGGGGGCGCGGCGCCCTGGCTCTCGGGTCTCCCCGGCGGGTCCCGGCCCGGCAGAGCGGAGGGCGGCGGCCGGGGGCGAGCCCAGCTCAGGTAACTGCCCATGGCGCTGCCCGGCGCCGTCGGGCCCGTCCACCGGAGTCAGGGGCGCGGGGCTTTCCGTTGGCGGCCACAGGTCCCTGAGCGAGGCGCGGTCGGAACGGCCGAGCGCAGAAGGGCGCGCGAGGCCCGCGGGGCAGGGCGCGCGCCCCGATGCTTCCCGGCCGACGGCTCGGGCATCCCCGAGCCCGGGGCCCGCTCTGGTCTCCGCAGCGCCCTCGGGAGGCTGCAGCGTCGGGCCAGCACCAGGCGCCGCGCGTCCTCTCCCCTCCAGCTCCCGGTGCCGCGGGGAGAGCGCTCCGAACCTGAGCCCGCCCGCCCCGTCCACCTTCTGCCTCCAGGGCGTCCAGGGGGAGGGAGGAACTCAGGAGGGAACCGGCACCTGGCGGGATGCCTCGGCGGAGGTGCGGCTACCTCCCCAGCCCGCGCTCTTCCCCTCCTAGGATCGCAGACCAACATTAGCCAGAAATGGGGACTTGGAAGTAGCGGTTCGCTGTCTGTTTAGGTAGCGGACAGCCAGGAGCGCTATGATCTGGCAGCTAAACTCGAGCTCCTGTTCTGAAGGCCAGGCGTGGCCATCGCCCTTTGCTTTCTGCTCCGCAGCTGACCGGCGGGTTGTCTCATTCCTCTCGGCCAGTCTGGGCCGGATGGGAAGGGGAGCCGGCAACGCGCCCTGGAACGCAGCCTGTGGCTGCCTTTACATATTCCGACTGAAGTTCATATTACTAGTCAACCGGTTACTGTATTAGAATATTCAGAGTTTTTGAAGTTTTTCTTTTAATCTAGTAATTACCTCTACTTATGTGTGTGTGCGTTTTAATCTTTTTGCCTCCTTTCCTATTGCTCTCCAGTGCGTGCCTCAGAGGCCAGGCCGGCTTTTCAAAGGAGTCACACCCGTCTGCACTGCCCTCAGCAAACAGGAGGGAAATATGGTTTCGTGTAACCAGTGTCTAACGGGCTGTACATTAATGAGATATTCAGGTGGGTTCTAAAATTCAGGAGTTTGACTTTCATTTTTGTGCAAAAATATGTTAATACTGTTGACTTCTCAACCTCCCAATGTTTTATTAGTTTGCTGTGCTTCAGAGTACTAGTAAACTTTTAAAAATGAAATAAGGGGAAAATTCATGATAGGGATGAATATACTAACATGCATGAATGGAATTATCTCAGGTGTTTAAAGACAATCCATTTCCCAAAGCAATAAATCTTAATTATAGACACATTAAAGTGGAATATGTTCGGTTAGGGCCCAACGCCAATGACCTAATTTCTTTAAAAAAATTATTTTTAATGGTTTTTTACAGAGAGGAAGGGAGAGGGATAGAGAGTTAGAAACATCGATGAGAGAGAAACATCGATCAGCTGCCTCCTGCACACCCCCTAACTGGGATGTGCCCGCAACCAAGGTGCATGCCCTTGACCAGAATCGAACCTGGGACCCTTCAGTCCGCAGGCTGATGCTCTATCCAATGAGCCAAACTGGTTAGGGCTATCACCTCATTTCTTATAATATCACCTTAAGTAATTCTTTCAGCCACGAATTTTTTTATTTTTAAGTATTTTTTATTTTTCAATCACAATTGACTACAATATTATATATACTTAAATTAAACTTTCTTGTTGAAAGTATTACATATGTCCCCTTCCCGCCCCCCCCCCCCCCACTGACTCCTTCTAGCCCACCGCCACACCACACCCAAAAGCCTTCACCACCCTATTGTCTGTGTCCATGGGTTATGCACGTATGCATACAAGGTCTTTGGTTGATTACCGCCTACCCACCCACCCTTCCCCCCCTTCCCTCCGAGATTCCGCACTCTGTTCCCTGCTTCCATGTTTCTGGATCCACTCCGATCATCAGTTTATTTTGTTCATTAGATTCCATGTATGAGTGAGATCATGTGATACTTGTGTTTCTCTGACTGACTTATTTCACTTAGCATAATACTCTCCAGGTCCCTCCATGCTGTCTCAAAGGGTAAGAGATTCTTCTTTTTTATGGCTGCACAGTATTCCATGGTATAAATGTACCACAGCTTTTTATCCACTCATCTACTGATGGGCACTTGGGCTGTTTCCAGATCTTGTGCTGCTATGAACATAAGGGTGCACACATTCTTTCTGATGGGTGTTTCGGGGTTCTTAGGATATATTCCTAGAAGTGGGATCACTGGGTCCAATGGCAGTTGCATATTTAATTTTTTGAGGGAACTCCATACTGTTTTCCATAGTGGCTGCACCAGTCTGCATTCCCACCAGCAGTGCACTAGGGTTCCCTTTTCTCCACACGCTCGCCAGCACTTGTCATTTGTTGATTTGTTGATGGTAGCCATTCTGACAGATATGAGGTGATACCTCATTGTCATTTTAATTTGCATCTCTCTGATGATCAGTGACTTTGAGCATCTTATATAATAAAAGCCCAGCGACCAAACAGCAGAATGACCAGAATGACCAGTTGACCAGTTGCATGACGCACACTGACCACCAGGGGACAGACGCTCAACACAGGAGTTGCCCCGTGGTGGTCAGTGAGCTACCACAGTGGGAGCGCCGTTCAGCTGACCGGGATGAGCGGCTGCTCCCGCTGCAAACCTCAAACCTCGGGCTGATGGGCAGGAACCCAGGTTGTGATTGTCGCCTCCTTGCCCCAGGCTCCTCCTCCTCGCTCCCTGCCGCCGCCTCTGGATGCCCGCAGTCCACACAGCGCTGGTGCCAGGCTCGCAGAGCTGAACCCGGAGGCTGGGAGGCGGGTTCATGGCAGCCGTGGGACTGAGGCCTAGTCCACCGCCTCTCAGTGCTATTTCCCTGGGCCCGGCCCTGACAGGATCCCCTGGAGAGGCGAGTGCTCTGGCTCCACGGAAGATGCCGGACCATTGAGCAGCCACTCAGAGGGCGGGTCCACAGCTGCTTGGCTGACCGGGGTGAGAAGCGCTCCCACAGCAGGCCGATCCCCACAGGGCACGCCCCCACCAGTGCACAAATCCTGTGCACTGGGCCTCTAGTTTTTTTTTTATATGTATCTTGGCCATCTGTATGTCCCCTTTGGAGAAGTGTCTATTTAGGCCCTTAGCCCAATTCTTAATTAGATTGTTTGTCTTCCTTTTGTTAAGTTATATGAGTTCCTTATATATTTTGGATATTAACCCTTTATCAGATGTATCATTGCCAAATATGTTCTCCCATACAGTGGGCTCCCTTTTCATTTTGTTGATGGTTTCTTTTGCTGTGCAGAAGCTTTTTATTTTGATGTAGTTCCTTTTGTTTATTTTCTCCTTAGTTTCCTTTGCCCTAGGACAGTGGTCAGCAAACTGCAGCTTGCAAGCCACATGCGGCTCTTTAGTCCCTTCAGTGTGGCTCTTCCACAAAATACCATGTGCAGGCGCGCACATACAGTGCGATTGAAACTTCGTGGCCCATGCGCAGAAGTTGGTATTTTGTGGAGGGGCCACACTCAAGGGGCCAAAGAGCCGCATGTGGCTCACAAACTGCAGTTTGCTGACCACTGCCCTAGGAGATGTATCTGTAAACATACTGCTATGAGAGATGTCTGAGATTTTTCTGCCTATGGCTTCTTATAGGATTTTTATGGTTTCATGACCTACATTTAAGTCTTTTATACATTTTGAGTTTATTCTTGTGCATGGTACAAGTTGGTGGTCTAGTTTCATTTTTTTTGCGTGTATCTGTCCAATTTTCCCAACACCATTTATTGAAGACACTGTCTTGACTCCATTGTAAGCTCTTGCCTCCTTTATCAAATATTAATTGAGTGTAATGGCTTGGGTCAATTTCTGGGGTCTCTGGTTTTTCCATTGATATATATGCATGTTCTTGTGCCAGTACAAGGCTGTCTTGATTACAGTGGCTTTGTAGTATTACTTCATATCTGGTATTGTGATCTGTCAAACTTTGTTCTTCTTTCTCAAGATTGCTGCAGCTATTCAGGATCTTTTTTGGTTCCATATAAATTTTTGAAGTATTTGTTCTAGATCTGTGAAATATGCTGTTGGTATTTTAATAGGGAGTGCATTGAATCTATAGATTGCTTTGGGTGGTATTGACATTTTAATGATGCTAATTACCAATCCATGAACACGGTATATTCTTCCACTTGTTTATATCTTCCTCTATCTCTTTTTTCAATGCCCTGTAGTTTTCCTAGTTCAAGTCTTTTACCTCTTTGGTTAACTTTATTCCCCAGTATTTTAATTATTTTGTTGCAATGGTAAATGGGATTATTTGTTTAGTTTCTCTTTATGAGAATTCATTATCCTATATAATAAAGAGATAATATGCAAGTTGACCATCACACCCTTGCACAAGATGGCCACCCCATGTGGTCAAAGATGGCCACCACAAGATGGCCGACAGGGGAGGGCAGTTGGGGGTGACCAGGCCTGCAGGGGAGGGCAGTTAGGGGTGACCAGGCCTGCAGAGGAGGGAGGGAAGTTGGGGGCAACCAGGCCTGCAGGGGAGGGCTGTTGGGAGAGACCAGGCCTGCAGGGGAGAACAGTTGGGGGAGACGGCCTGCAGGGGAGGGAGGGCAATTAGGGATGACCAGGCCTACAGGGGAGGGCAGTTGGGGCAATCAGGCCTGCAGGGGAGGGAGGGCAGTTGGGGGGGACCAGGCCTGCAGGGGAGGGCAGTTGGCCCCGAGGCCTGCAGGGGAGGGAGGGCAGTTGGGGACGACCAGGCCTGCAGGGGAGGGCTGTTAGGGGTGACCAGGCTGGCAGAAGAGGGCAGTTGGAGGAAACCGGGCTGGCAGGGGAGGGTAGTTGGGGGTGACCAGGCCAGCAGGGGAGGGCAGTTGGGGGCAATCAGGCCAGCAGGGGAGAAGTTAGGTGTCAATCAGGCTGGTAGGGGATTGGTTAGCAGGTGATCAGGCTGGCAGGCAGAAGCGGTTAGGGACAATCAGGCAGGCAGGCAGGTGAACAGTTGGGAGCCAGCAGTCCCAGATTGTGAGAGGGATGTCCAACTGCCCCAGTGGGATCTGGCCTAAAATGGCAGCTGGACATCCCTCGAGGGGTCCCAGATTGGAGAGGGTGCAGGCTAGGCTGAGGGACAACCCCCCAGTGCACAAATTTCATGCGCCAGGCCTCTAGTCCTATATAATAAAGAGCTCATATGCTAATTAGACTGGACAGCGGAATGACCTTCCGGAATGATCTTCCAGAATGACCAGTGGGTGGGGGTCAGGGCCGCAGGGCCGCTAGGCAGCCAGGGCCATGAGGCAGGTGGGGCTGTAAGGCAGCTGGGGCTGTGAGGGCCTACCCTTGCATGAATTTCATGCATCAGGCCTCTAGTCTACAATAATAAAAGCATAATATGCTAATTAGACTGGATGACCTTCCAGACAAAGCTGCACTGGCGGGAGAGGGTGGGGTGGGGGTGGGGGGAGCTGAGGCAACTGCCAAGGAGGTGGGGGCTGTGCCCCTTGCATGATTTTGTGCATTGGGCTTCTAGCTGGTATATAAAAAAGCGATTGCTTTTTGGGTGTTGATTTTGTATCCTGGTACATTGACAAATTTACTTATTAAATCTAGTAGTTTTTGGTGGAGGCTTTAGTGTTTTCTATGTACAATATCATGCCATCTGCAAATAATGACAGTTTTACTTCCCCCGTTCCAATTTGGATGCCTTTTATTTCTTCTTCTTGTCTGATCGCTGTGACTAGGACTCCCAGTACAATGTTGAATAAGAGTGGTGAAAGTGGATATCCCTGTCTTGTTCCTGTTCTTAGGGAAATGGTTTTAGTTTTTGCCAATCGAGTGTGATGTTGGCTGTAGGTTTGTCATATATGGCCTTTATCCTGTTGAGATATGCTCCCTCTATTCATACTTCATTGAGAGTTTTTATCAAAAATGGGTGTTGAATTTCATCAAATGTTTTTTTTTGCATCTATTGATATGATCATGTGATTTTTGTCTTTCAATTTGTTTGTGATATATCACATTTATTGCAAATATTGTACCAGCCTTGCATCCCTGGAATAAACCCCACTTGGTCATGGTGTATGATCTTTTAAATATATTTGCAAAAATTTTGTTGAGGATTTTAGCATCTATGTTCATCAGGGATATTGGCCTGTAGTTCTCTTTCTTTGTGGTGCCTTTATCTGGCCTCATAAAAGAGCTTGAAAGTGTTCCTTTCTTTTGGATTTTTTGGAATAATTTGAGGAGTTTAGGTGTTAGTTCTTTGAATGTTTGGTGAAACTCTCCTGTGAAGTCATCTGGACCAGGGCTTTAGTTTGCTGGGAGATTACTTTTAGTACTGCTTCTTTTAATCAGTTGTTGTTGGCCTATTCAGGTTTTTTGATTCTTCCTAATTCAGTTTTGGGAGATTTTATTTTTCTAGGAATTTGTCCATTTCACCTACATTATCCAGCTTGTTGGAATATAGTAGTAGTTGCTCATAGTATTTTCTTACAATCTTCAGTATTTCTGTTGTGTCAGTTGATACTTCTCTGCTTTTGTTTCTGATTTTTATTTGTTTGGGTCCTCTCTCTGTTTCTTGATGAGTCTGGGTAACAGTTCATCAATCTTGTTTACCCTTTCAGAGTACCAGCTCTTGCTTTCATTTATTCTTTTGTATTTTTTAGTCTCTATGTAATTTATTTCTGCTCCATTTATTATATTATTTCCTTCTTACTTTATTATTATTATTACCTTCCTTCTACTTACTCTGAGCTTTTCTTGATGGTCTTTTTTCAGTCCTTTCAGTAGTAGGGTTAAATAGTTTATCATTAATTTTTCTTGTGTTTTGAGGTAGGCCTGTAGTGCCATGAACTTCCCTCTCAGGGCTGCTTTTGCTGTGCCCAAGAGATTTTGTGTTGCTGTGTGTTCATTTTCATTTGTTTCTTTTTTTAAAAAATTATTTTTATTATTATTATTATTATTATTTTTTATTTATTGCTTAAAGTATTACAAAGGGTATTACATATGTGTCCATTTTATCCCCCCGCCCTAGACAGTCCACTAGCCTCCCCTATCCCCCAGTGTCTTATGTCCATTGGTTATGCTTCTATGCATGCATACAAGTCCTTTAGTTGATCTCTTACCCCCCTACCTCCTGCCCCCCAACCCTCCCCGGCCTTCCCGCTGCAGTTTGACGATCTGTTTGAGGCAGCTCTGCCTCTGTATCTATTATTGTTCAAAAGTTTATAATGGTCTCTATTATCCATGAATGAGTGAGATCATGTGGTATTTTTCCTTCATTGACTGGCTTATTTCACTTAGCATAATGCTCTCCAGTTCCATCCATGACGTTGCAAATGGTAAGAGTTCCTTCCTTTTTACAGCAGCATAGTATTCCATCGTGTAGATGTACCACAGTTTTCTAATCCATTCATCTACTGATGGGCACTTAGGCTGTTTCCAGATCTTAGCTATGGTGAATTGTGCTGCTATGAACATAGGGGTGCATTCATTTGTTTCTAAGAAGGTTTTTTCCCTTTCTTTTTCTTCTTCTTTTTAGAAAATCTTCATTGTTGAGAATATTACAGATGTCTCCCTTTCCCCCCCCTTTGCCTTCCTTCATCTGGTTCCCGCCCTGCCCCACCTCAGGACTTCACCACCCTATTGAGATTTGTCAGTTTGAGGTTCGTTAGTCTGTTCCATGTTTCCATACCTCTGATTCTATTTTACTTACTAGTTTATTTTGTTCATTAGATTTTTTGTTTATTTATTTTGATTTTTAGAATCAATTGTTCATAAATATGTATTTATTGTCATTTCATTGTTCATATTTTTATCCTCCTCCTCTTCCTCCTCCCCCTCCTCCCCTCCTCCTCCTCCTCCTCCTCCTCCTCCTCCTCTTCTCCTTCTTCTTCTCCTCCTCCCCTCCTCCTCCCCCTCCTTCTTCTCCTCCTTCTTCTCCTTCTCCTCCTCCTCTCCTTCTCCTTCTCCTCCTCCTCCTCCTCCTCCTCTTCCTCCTCCTTCTCCTTCTTCTCCTCTCCTCCTCCTCCTCCCCCTTCTCCTCCCCCTCCTCCTCCTTCTCCTTCTTCTTCTCCTCCTCCTCCTCCCCTTCCTCCTCCTCCTCCTCCTCCCCTTCCTCCTCCTCCTCCTCCTCCCCTCCTCCTCCTCCTCCTCCTCCTCCTCCTTCTCCTCCTCCCCTTCCTCCTCCTCCTCCTCCTCCCCTTCCTCCTCCTCCTCTCCTCCTCCTCCTCCTCCTCCTCCTCCTCCTCCTCCTCCTTTTCCTCCTCCTCCTCCTCCTCCCTCCTCCTCCTCCTCTCCTCCTCCTCCTCCTCCTCCTCCTCCTCCTCCTCCTCCTCCTCCTTTTCCTCCTTCCTCCTCCTCCTCCTCCTCCTCCTCCTCCTCCTCCCCTCCTCCTCCTCCTCCTCCTCCTCCTCCTCCTCCTCCTCCTTCTTCTTCTTCTTCTTCTTCTTCTTCTTCTTCTTCTTCTTCTTCTTCTTCTTCTTCTTTCTTTTCTTAAAGAATACCCTTCAACATTTCATGTAATACTGGTTTGGTGGTGATGAACTTCTTTAGCTTTTTCTTGTCTGTGAAGTTCTTTATCTGAGGTTCAATTCTAACATTTTGTTGCTGGGTAGAGTATTCTTGGTTGTAGGTCCTTGCTACTTATCACTTTGAAATTTTTGCCACTCCCTTCTGGCCTGCAAAGTTTCTGTTGAGAAATCAGCTGACAGTCATATGGGCACTCCACAGTAGGTAATTAACAGCTCTTCTCTTGTTACTTTTAGGATTCTTTCTTTGTTTTTAACCCTTGGCATTTTAATTATGATGTGTCTTGATGTGGACCACTTTGGGTTCCTCTTGTTTGGGACTCTTTGTGCTTCCTGAACTTGTAAGTCTATTTCTTTCACCAGGTAGGGGAAGTTTTCTGTCATTATTTCTTCAAATAGGTTTTCAATATCTTGCTCTCTTTCTTCTCCTCTGGCACCCCCATAATTCAAATGTTGGCGCACTTGAAGTTGTCCCAGAGGCTCCTTATACCATCTTCATATTTTTGGAATCTTTTTTCTTTTTGCTCTTCTGATTGTGTGTTTTTTGCTTCCTCATATTCCAAATCGTAGATTTGATTCTCAGAATCCTCTATTCTACTGTTGAATCCCTGTAAATTATTCTTGAGAGCTTGTTTGGAGGTTCTAGCAGGGGAGCGCAGCTACTCGTATACCCTTGACCAAAGACCGGTCCTCTCCTCGGGGGGGTGGGGGGGTGGGAAGGTCGTCCTCTTCGAATGAGCGCGCAGCTTCGGGAGGGACGCACATGGATCAGTGATGGAGGAGGGGGACACCTGCCTAGCCAGCCAGATCAGCCGAATCAACCCTGGCAATTAATGGGGTGACAGATGTCGCAGCAAGATCGCCTTCACATCCTGTAAATTATTCTTTATTTCAGTTAGTATATGCTTAATTTCTGACTGGTCCTTTCTCATGTCTTTGACATTTTCACTAAGGTCCTTGAAAGTCTCACTAAGTCCCTTGAAGCCTTCATGAAGATCCTTGAGTAACCTTATAACCATAGTATAGAGCTCTGTATCTAGTAGTTTGCTTGCTTCCATTTCTTTCATTTGTGACATTTCTTTGTCTCTGCATTTTGGCTGTTTCCCTGTGTTTGTTTCTATGTATTAGGTAGAGCTACTGTGTCTCCTGGAATTGGTAGAGTGGCCTTGTATAGTAGGTGAAAGGTAGAGCTCAGTGGCTCAGCCTCCCCAGTCACCTGAGCTGGGCACTCTAGGAGCATTCCTGTGTGGGCTGTGTGAACAGTCTTGTTGTAGTTGAGCCTTGATTGCTGTTGGTGTCACTGGGAGGAATTGACCTCCAGGCCAATTGGCTGTGAGGACCAGCAGTGGACTACAGTGGAAGAGCTGCTGTGCAGGAGACACCCCTATGGAGCAGGACTTGCTTCAGTGGGGCTTTGGTGCTCACTGAGTCTGACCCTTGAGTGTGTCCCTTGTGGATGTGTAGAGTTGTAATCTGGTATGGTTTGAACCTTTCCACTGGGTGCCCTGGTTCTGGGGCTCCCAGGAAGATGCAAAGTCAGCCACAGTTTGGGGCCACCTGGCAGGAGCTATAGAGATATCTGCAGATGGCTGCTACTTCTATTGGGCTTATGAAGTGCCCAGGCAAAGCCCAGCTGTGAAGCAAGGCAGGCTGGTGCTAGTGCCGGGTCTTGGGCCTTTTTATTAATAGGTTTGGGGTACAGTGATGCCAGCTGCTGCTTGTTTGAGAGACTTTAGCAAAGTCTGAAGCCTGAACAAGTACAGGACATTCATATGGAAAAGCTGCTACAAACAGCTTGAGTGGGGCTGCAAATTGGATGGGGCAGGGTCTCAGGGAACCACTAGGGTGGTGTGAACAGTGTGAGCCAGGCTAATGGAAACTCAGATATGGTTACTAATTAACTATGCAATGGGGGAGGTCCCAGCACAGGAACAGTGACCCCTGCAAGGATGCCCGCCCAGCATTCTTGCTGCAATGCCAGACAATCCAGTTCCTTCCCATATGTCCCTGGATCCCCCTTAGCTACTTCCTGGTGCTGGAGCTCAGAGGAAGTGGGACCACATAGTTTGTGCTCTAGCTCTTTAAGGGGAACTGCTGGGTCTCCAGTAGCCTCCATGTCACTCAGCCACAATCCCCATTGGATTTTTTTTTTTAATATATTTTATTGATTTTTTACAGAGAAGAAGGGAGAGAGATAGAGAGTTAGAAACATCGATGAGAGAGAAATATCGATCAGCTGCCTCCTGCACATCTCCCACTGGGGATGTGCCCGCAACCCAGGTACATGCCCTTGACCGGAATCGAACCTGGGACCCTTCAGTCCGCAGGCCGACGCTCTATCCACTGAGCCAAACCGGTTTCGGCCCCATTGGATTTTACAGCCTGAAGTTACAAGGACTTCTCTTCCCAGCTCTGGAATCCTGGATTGGGGACCTGGTGTGGAGCTGGGACCCCTCTGCAGCAGAGATATCCCTCCTGATTAAAAAAAGGCACACATTGGTGTTGGACCAGCCTGTTCCACACCTCTGCCCCTCCTACCAGTCTCCGTGTGCACTTCTTTACTTCTCTAGTTGTAGGACTTCCATTCAGCCAGCTTTCAGGTGGTTCTCAATGATGGGTGTTTTGTATTTTCGTTTTAATTGTGATGTGGCTGTGGGAGGCAGTGAGCACCAGTGTTTACCTATACTGTCATCTTGGTTCTCCTTTTTTCTTTCCTAATATAGCCCTATACAGCTATACATTTCCCTGTAAGCACTGTCTTAGCTGCCACCAATAAGTTTTGGCATGTTGTACTTTCATTTTCATTCATCTCAAAATATTTTCTAATTTCCTTTTTTATTTCTTTTTTGACCCCTTAAGTATTTAGGAACATGCTGTTTAATTTCTACATGTTTGTGAATTTCCCAAGTTTCTTTCTGTAATTGATTTTAATTTCTTTTTATTGTTGTCAGAGAAAATACTTTATATAATTTCAATCCTTTTAAGTTTATAGAGGTTTTATGTTCTAGCATATGATTTCTTCTAGAGAATCTTACATGTGCACTTGAGAAATATGCATGTTTTTTGCTATTGTTGGGTGGAGTATTCTATAGGTTCTATGGGTCTGGTTGGTTTATAGTGTTGTTCAGGTTTTCTATTTCCTTGTTAATCATGTGCCTTATTATTTCATCTGTTGTGGAAAGTAGAGTATAAAAGTCTCCAACTTTGTAGTTAATGGTCTATTTCTCCCTTTATTGCTGTATGTTTTTGACTTATGTATTTTAATGCTTTGTTATTAGGTACACATATGTCTATAATTGTTATAGCTTCCTAATGGGTTGGTCCTTTTATCATTATAAAATGTTCCACTTTATCTCTGGTAACATCATTTTTATGTATTATATTATAACTAAAGGCCCGTTGCATGAAGAGTTTCGTGCAAATAGGCCTTCCTTCCCCTTGGCTGCCGGCACTGGTTTTCCTCCGGCACTGGGACCCAGGCCTTTGGTCCGGCCGCAGCGGAGAAGCCAAGCCTCGAGGCTAGGCTTTTCTTTTTTTAATTAAATCTTTATTGTTCAGATTATTACAGTTGTTCCTCTTTTTTCCTCCCATAGCTCTCCTCCACCCAGTTCCCATCCCACCTTCTGCCCTTACCCCTCCCACTGTCCTCATCCATAGGTGTACGATTTTTATCCAGTCTCTTCCTGCACCCCCACACCCCTTTCCCCCCAAGAATTATCAGTCCACTCCCTTTCTATGCCCCTGATTCTATTATAATCACCAGTCTACTCTGTTCATCAGATTTTTTATTCACTTGATTTTTAGATTCACTTGTTGATAGATATGTATTTGCTGTTCATAATGTTTATCTTTACCTTTTTCTTCTTCCTCTTCTTAAAGGATACCTTTCAGCATTTCATATAATACTGGTATGGCAGTGATGAACTCCTTGAGCTTTTTCTTATCTGTGAAGCTCTTTATCTGACCTTCAATTCTGAATGATAGCTTTGCTGGATAAAGTAATCTTGGTTGTAGGTTCTTGGCATTCATCACTTTGAATATTTCTCGCCACTCCCTTCTGGCCTGCAAAGTTTCTGTTGAGAAATCAGCTGACAGTCGTATGGGTACTCCCTTGTAGGTAACTGACTGTCTTTCTCTTGCTGCTTTTAAGATTCTCTCTTTGTCTTTTGTCCTTGGCATTTTAATTATGATGTGTCTTGGTGTGATCCTCTTTAGATTCCTTTTGTTTGGGATTCTCTGTGCATCCTGGACTTGTAAGTCTATTTCTTTCACCAGGTAGGGGAAATTTTCTGTCATTATTTCTTCAAATAGGTTTTCAATATCTTGCTCTCTCTCTTCTTCTGGCACCCCTATAATTCTGATGTTGGTGCACGTGAAGTTGTCCCAGAGGCTTCTTACCCTATCTTCATATTTTTGGATTATTTTTTCTTTTTGTTTTTCTGGTTGGGTATTTTTTGCTTCTTCATATTTCAAATCTTTGACTTGATTCTTGGGATCCTCTTGTCTGCTGTTGGATCTCTGTATATTATTCTTTATTTCAGTCAGTGTGTGCTTAATTTCTAGTTGGTCTTTTTTCATATTCTCCAGGGTCTCACTAAATTTATCCATGGTTTCTAGAAAATTCTTGAAAAACCTTAAAAGTGTGGTTTTGAACTCTATATCCAGTAGTTTGCTTTCCTCCATTTCTGCCATTTGTTGCCTGTTTCTTTGTCTCCACATTTTTTATGCTTCCCTGTGTTGATAGAGTGGCTTTCTGTGTTAGGTGTCCTATAGGGCCCAGTGGCTCAGCCTTCCCAATTACCTGAGGTGGACACTCTTGGTGCACCCCTTTGTGGGCTTTGTGCACAGTCTTGTTATAGTTAAGCCTTGATTGTTGTAGGTATCACTGGGAGGAATTGACCTGCAGGCCAATTGGCTGTGAAAATCAGCTGTGTCTACGGTGGGAGAACTTCTGTGCTGAAGACACCCTTCTGGGGTAAGACTTGCTTCAGTGGGGCTTTGGTGCTCACTGAGTCTGCCCCCTGAGTGTGTCCCTTATGGATATGAGGAGTTGTAATCTGGATGGTCCCACTCTGACCACTGGGTACACTGGCTCTTGGATCTAAGGAGGTGCTAATTTAGCCTCTTCCTGAGGCTACCCAGCAGGAGCTACGAAGAGATCTGTAGATTCCCCTTCCTTGTTTGGGGTTTGGAGGTGCCCAAATGAGGCCCAGCTGTGAAGCAATGCAAGCTGCTGTGGGGCCTCAGGCCTTGGGCCTTCTTTTGGAAGTTCTGGGTCTGTCTGGCCCAGCTGCAGTTTGTTCGGTAATTTTCAGATTGCAAAGGGCCAGGGCATTCATATACAAAAGCCTCTGCTGCAGCTTGGGTGGGGCGGGGTCTCAGGGAATCAACAGGGCAGAGCAAGCAGCTATGGCTGATCCTCAGCCCTACCCTAAGGGGCCCTGCGTCTCAGTGTCCGGGTAATCACTGCAAGCACCTCTGAGAAAAAGCCGCCCTCGAGTTTTGAGTTCTACCCGCTGCCAGACAGTCCAGTTTCTCCCCGTATGAGTCTGGGTCCCCAGAGACTTCCTGGAACTGGAGTTCAGAGCAGTCGGGGGCTTGTGACTCCCTCCTGATTAAAAAAGACAGCCGTGTCCTCAGTTGCCAGCCCTTGCTGCGTGTGCCTTCGTACCTCTGCACTTTACTTCTGCACCTCCTCTGAGTCTCAGTGTGCTTTTCTCTTTCCTTCTAGTTGTAGAATTTCCACTCAGCCAGCCTTCCTGTGGTTCTGGATGATGTCCGTTTTGTCTTGTAGTTGTATTTTTGAAGTTGTAGTGGGAGGCAGCAATTTCTGGTGTTTACCTATGCCGCCATCTTGGTTTCTCCCGAGGCTAGGCTTTTCCCCTCCAGCCGTAGTGGAGAAGCCAAGCCTCTTCAATCTCCAGTCTTCGCTCCGTGCCTGCATATGCAAATTAACCGTCATCTTTGTTGGGTTAATTTGCATAGTTGCTCTGATTGGCTTGTGGATGTAGCGGTGTGACACCAATTTGCATGTTTCTCTTTTATTAGTGTAGATATATTATAAGAATATATTTAAAATATATTTTTTATTTATTTTAGAGAGGAAGGGAATTAAACTGTGACCTCTTGGTTCATAGGTCAACACTCAACCATTGAGCCACCATGGTTTATTTTAAAGGCACCACATCATTTATTTTAAAGTCTATTTTTTTTATAATATTAGTGTAGCCACACCTGTGATTGCTATTTGCATGTTATATTTTTTCCATCTTTTTACTTTCAATCTATTTGTATCTTTGAATCAAAAATGTGTCTTCTGTGGACAACATATAACTAGATCCTGTTTTTATAAAATTTGACAATGTCTACCTTTTGATTGGATTATTTAATCCATTCAAAATTGGTGATATTATTGATATAGATGGATTTATGGCAGCTGTCTTATATTTTCTTTTTCTATATGTCTCATATCTTTTTGTTCTTTTGTTACTCCTTTATTTTCTTTTGTAATCGGTGGATATTTTCTTTTGTAACAATTTAATTTCTTTAATTATTTTTGAACTTTTTTTTTTATTTCCTTAATGACTGCTCTTGGGCTTACATATACATCTTAACCAATCAAAATTGACTCATATATATACTAACTTAATTTCAATAAATATAGAAACTTTACTACTGTGTAACTCTATTCCATTTTCCTCTTTTTATGGTATTATTTTATACATATACATGTTTATACATATTTTATACATGTTATAACTTACATAATTGTATGTCTTTTCAATAAACCTAAAGAAGAAAGAACAAGTATATAATTATAACTTTTGTCATAATAGCCTTCTTATTTACCATTTCTGCTTCACTTCATTGGTTCCTGTGGCTTCAAGTTACCATCTGGACTCATTTCCTTAGCCCACTCTCTTCTTTTGTGCTATTATTATATTGCATTTCTATGATAAAGGCCCAACTACACAATTATATATATACATATTGTTTTATACCATTGTATTTTATATTTATTAAAAGTAGAGAGGAAAAGCAATATGCATTTTTACTGTCTTTTATAGTTACCTTTTCTGGTGTTCTTTGTGTGTGTGTGTGTTTTTTTTATGTATAATTGAATTACTCTCTAGGATCACTTCCTTCCAGCTTGAAGAACTTCCTTTGGTATGTTTTGTAATGTGGATTTCTAACAACAAATTATCTCAGTTTTGTGGAAGTCTGTTATGCCTTCATTTTTATTTTTATTTTTATTTTTTTAATTTTTTAAAATATATTTTATTGATTTTTTACAGAGGGGAAGGGAGAGGGATAGAGAGTTAGAAATATCAATGAGAGAGAAACATCCATCAGCTGCCTCCTGCACACCCCCTACTAGGGATGTGCCTGCAACCAAGATACATGCCCTTGACCTGAATCGAACCTGGGACCTTTCAGTCCGCAGGCCAATGCTCTATACACTCAGCCAAACCGGCTATGGCTATGCCTTCATTTTTAAAAGAAAGTTTTATTAGATACTAGAGGCCCAAGACACGAATTTGTGCATGGGTGGGGTCCCTTGACCTGGCCGGCGATCCGGGCTGATCAGGGCTGTGGGAGGTTGGCCAGGGGGGAGGAGCTTCAGGAGGTTGGCTGCTGGGGGGAAGGCAACCATGGGAGGTTGGCCAGCCAGCCCTATCGGGGCTGATCGGGCTGGCCGGGGGGAGGGACTGTGGGAGGTTGGCTGGCTGTGGGAGGTTGGCTGTGGGAGCACACTAACCACCAGGGGCAGCTCCTGCATTAAGCATCTTCCCCTGGAGGTAAGTGTGCGTCATAGTGACTGGTTGTTCAGTTGTTTGGTTGCTTAGGCTTTTATATATATAGACTAGAGGCCTGGGTGGGGTCCCTCGGCCTGGCCCGTGATTGGGGCTGATTGAGGCGTCTCACACAGTCCCAGTCAGGGCCAGTTGGGGCTGGCTGACTGGGGGGAGGGACTGCGGCCAGCTGCGGGGAGGGACTGCAGGAGGTTGGCCAGCTGCAGGAGGCTGGCTGTTGAACGCACTGACCACCCAGCCGCCTGGGGGAGGGACTGCAGGAGGTTGGCCAGCTGCAGGAGGTTGGCTGTGGGAGCGCACTGACCACCAGGGGGCAGCTCCTGCGTTAAGCGTCTGCCCCCTGGTGGTCAGTGTGCGTCATAGCTACCGGCCGATTGTCCGGTCGTTAACAGTCGCTTAGGCTTTTATATATGTAGATAGAATTCTTGGTTAACAATATTTTTCTTTGAACACATTGACTATGTCATTCATGTGCCTTCTGGCATCCATTGTTTCTGCTGAGATCAGCTATTGATTTACTGGGATTACCTTGTAGGTGATGGTTCATTTTTCTCTAGTTGCTTTAAAGATTTTTTTCTTTGTCTTTGTCTTTCAGCATTTTTACTAGGATGTGTCTGCTGTGGATCGCTTTGTGTTTTTCCTACTTGTAGTTTATCCAGTTTTTCAAATGTGTAGATTAAAGTTTTTTTGTTTTGTTTTTCAAATTTGGGGAAATTTTAGCCATTGTTTCTTCAAATGTTTTGTGTTGTGCTTTCACTGTCTCCTATCCTTCTGGCACTCTTATTACACATATGTTGGTGCACTTAATGGTATCCCACAATTCTATTAGCTCTGTTCATTTTCCTTCATTCTTTTTTTCCTTCAGATTATATCATCTTTATTGGTCTATCTTCAAGTTCACTAATTCTTTCTTGGGCTAGTTCAAATATACTGGTAAGCTTACTATAGTGAATTTTTAATTTTAGTTATGCTTTCTGCTCTAGCACTTCCATTTTATTCTTTTTAATCATTTATACCTCTTAATGATCTTCTCTATTTCATTAGACATTGTCATCATACCTTCTTCACTTTGAACATGATTTAGTTTAGTTCTTTGAAGATATTTATGACTCCTTTGAAGTCTTTGTTATATCAAGACACCTGGCCTTGTCACAGGAAGTTTCTGTTGCCTGATTTTTTTCTCCATGTACGGGTCAGGCTTTCCTGTTTTTTTGTTTTGTTTTGTTTTTCTTCTTCTTCATGTTGTGATTTTTGTTGTTGTTGGAAACTAGGCCTTTTAGGTAACATATGGTAGCAACTCCAGGTTCAGGTCTCCACCGATCCTCTTCCCCAGGACTTCGTTGTTTGTTGTTTATCTGCTTAATGAGTCACTGGGGGCATCGGTTTCTCCCAGCAGAGCGAAGCCTGTGTTGCCCCGGGAGGCACAGCCTGAGCCTGCGCAGTCACCGGGGATAACCGCGATCTCTTTGGTTGTCTCTTTTCCTGCCCACACCAGATGTGCGGCTTCATTCATTGCTGGCTGACTGCTCTGCCGCTCCTAACGCCGCCCTGGGGCTCGCAGGCCGCGTCGATTGACTAGTTACACTTGGGCTCCGTTGCAGGGACAGCGTTGAAGTCAGTGTTTAAGATCTGTTCCGGCTGCAGGAGGCCTCTTAACTGCTTCATTTCCTGGTTCTCTCTGGTAAGCTGTGGCTTAGCTTACATTTCTAATAAATCTAGCCCCTTGTATTGTTTTCATCACACCATCCGTTGTTTTTCAGCACGCCTTCAGGCCTGAGCATTCTTAACTCTCTGTTGAAAACAAACTCAGTTCTTTTTGGAAGAGCTTCAAAGCAGCCTCTCTCTCCCTCGGGGTAAAATCTCTGAGCTGAGAGAAGGAGCAGTGGCACGCTTCTCTCTGGGAGGCGCCTGCTTTAGGGTCTTGGTGCTCCATAAGAAAAGAAGGGAAGCTGCAGTCTCTGTTCTTCTTGGCTTGCCTCTCTCTCTGCCTTACAAGCTAGCTGGGGCGAGCATCACCAGGGCCCCTGGATGCTCAGTGCACCACACCCAAGGGAGAGCCTCGGCCTCATGAGTGGGGGCTGACAGAAGACAGGAGCCCCATCTTGTGGCCACACTCACCAGAACTTAGCCTCTGCAATGGGTAGCAGGGGTCAGAATGAGAAATGCCGATGCCTGCCTCTCTGGGGAAGATGCCATAGGCCTCCAGTTGAGGGTGGCGGTGAGGGTGTCTGTGTTCTTGGCTGCTCTGTCTGGAGTGGAGATTCTATCACTGAGCTCGAGTCGGTGAGGGAGGCAACAGGTTGCGGTTCAGTTGCCACAGACTCTCGCTGTTCTTACTGGGTTTAAGTAGGTTTTTCTGAATGTTTCTTCATTTTCATATATATATATATATATATATATATATATATATATATATATATATATATATTTTATTGATTTTTTACAGAGAGGAAGGGAGAGAGATAGAGAGTTAGAAACATCGATGAGAGAGAAACATCGATCAGCTGCCTCCTGCACATCTCCCACTGGGGATGTGCTCGCAACCCAGGTACATGCCCTTGACTGGAATTGAACCTGGGACCTTTCAGTCCGCAGGCCGACGCTCTATCCACTGAGCCAAACCGGTTTCGGCATGTTTCTTCATTTTCCGTCTGCCCTTAGGACCATTTCCAGAGACGTTAAATGGTCGTTCTAAAATAATTTTTCACCACTTTCCACATAGCTCCTATGTCATCGTGCCAGAGGTGGAATCTATGCTAGCATTTTTGCTAAGTTCCTGTCATGTGTGTTTTTAACGTGCTGCTGATGGAGTTGCTGAGTGTGGTACCCCTGGCCTCATTTCTTCCTTATGCCCTGTGGTTTTAGTGTGAGGTTTTCAGAGTACGGTAATTTTTAGAAACGCATATGTTAAATTAGAGGAGAATTGACTCTGGATTGGAAGTAAAAGGAGATAAAAGATGGATCACACATATAATCGCCAACAGAAAGCTGCTGTGGCTATAATAATGCCAGACCAAGTAGACTTTCTGTTATGATGTATTACAAGAAATAAAAGTTACAAATAACACATATAACTAAAAGGGTCAACCCAACAGGATGATATGTTAATCTTTTTTTTGAAAAATTGTTTTATTGCTTAAAGTATTACAAAGAGTATTATATATGTCTCCTTTTTTTTTTCTCCCCTTGGCCTTCCCCTAGCCTCCCATAACCCCCAGTGTCTTGTGTCCATTGGTTATGCTCGTATGCATGCATACAAGTCCTTCAGTTGATCTCTTACCCAACCCTCCCCGGCCTTCCCACTGTAGTTTGACAGTCTGTTTGATGTTGCTCTGCCTCTGTATCTATTTTTGCTCATCAGTTTATAATGGTCTTAATTATCCATAAATGAGTGAGATCATGTGGTATTTTTCTTTCATTGACTGGCTAATTTCACTTAGCATAGTGCTCTCCAGTTCCATCCATGCCGTTGCAAATGGTAAGAATTCCTTCCTTTTTACAGCAGCATAGTATTCCATCGTGTAGATGTACCACAGTTTTCTAATCCATTCATCTGCTGATAGGCACTTAGGCTGTTTCCAGATCTTAGCCATGGTGAATTGTGCTGCTATGAACATAGGGGTGCATATATCCTTTCTGGTTGGTGTTTCTGTTTTCTTGGGATATATTCCTAGAAGTGGGATCACTGGGTCAAACGAGAGTTCCATTTTTTAACTTTTTGAGGAAACTCCATACTGTCTTCCATAGTGGCTGCACCAGTCTGCATTCCCACCAGCAGTGCACGAGTGTTCCTTTTTCTCCACATCCTCTCCAGCACTTGTCATTTGTTGATGATAGTCATTCTGACAGGTGTGAGGTGATACCTCATTGTTATTTTGCTTTGCATCTCTCGGATGATTAGTGACTTTGAGCATGTTTTCATATGTCTCTTGGCTTTCTGAATGTCCTCTTTTGAAAAGTGTCTATTTAGGTCCTTTGCCCATTTTTTGATTGGATTGTTTATCTTCCTTTTGTTAAGTTGTATGAGTTCCCTATAGATGTTGGAGATTAAGATATGTTAATCTTGCCAAAACTGGTTTGGCTCAGTGGATAGAGCGTCGGCTTGCGGACTGAAGGGTCGCAGGTTTGATTCCGGTCAGGGCATGTACCTTGGTTGCGAGCACATCCCCGGTGGGAGATGTGCAGGAGGCAGCTGATGATGTTTCTCTCTCATTGATGTTTCTAGCTCTCTATCTCTCTCCCTTCCTCTCTGTTAAAAAATCAATAAAATATATTTTAAAAAAAAAGATATGTTAATCTTAAATATGTACGCTCCTCATAATGTTTTTTAAAAAATATATTTTATTGATTTTTTACAGAGAGGAAGGGAAGAGAGTTAGAAACATCGATGAGAGAGAAACATCGATCAGCTGCCTCCTACACACCTCCTACTGGGGATGTGCCCGCAACCAAGGTATATGCCCTTGACCTGAATCGAACCTGGGACCTTTCAGTCTGCAGGCCGACGCTCTATCCACTGAGCCAAACTGATCAGGGCTCCTTATAATGTTTTATCACAATACATACAATTCATGAGAGGAACTGCCAAGCCGCATTGTGAAGGCCATGGATACAGACATGAGTAAGGGATGGTAGAGATCTTTGTGATCTACCACATTACTAAAAGAAAAAATGAATAACAATGAAAAGTACTTGATTAACATGTTGGAAAGCAAAATACAAATCACTTCGTTAACCTATGGAACACAAATACATAAAAACAATAATATATATTCAAATTACATGAAGCAAAAATGAACCAAACTGAAAGGCAACTTGACAAACCCAAATTATAGTTAGAATTTTAATATACCCCTTTCAGTAGTTGACAAAATAAGAAAACAAACAAACAAAAAGTTAAAGATATAGGAGATTTGGACAACACGACTGACCAACTTGGGTTAGAGGCCATGCATAGTGCCACGCTACACTAAGCAGCCTTTCCAAGTATATTTTTTCAAGCATACATCAGACGTTTACCAAGATAGACCATATGCGGAGCCTAAAAGCAAATTTCATTGACTTTCCTAGAACTGAACTCAGAATACATTCTCTGATTACAGGCAAATTAAACTAGAAATAAATGGTAACTAAAAAATGCCCAAATATTTGTAAATTAAATAACATATTTCTAAATAACTCATAGTTCAAAAAAGACATTCTATTCAAAATTAGAAAATGCTATGATCTGAATTATAATAAAGTATAGCAAATTAAGACTACAAAACATTATATATAGAAATGAAAGATAAGTGGCTGGACATAGCATGTTCATGATTGAAAATGGTTAAGATGGTAATTCCTCCAAATACATTCAACATAATTCCAATCAAAGTTCTAGCAGATTTCTCATTTCTGAAAATGACCAAGCTTATTCTAAAATCAGTATGAAAATGCAAGGGGCCAATCAAAAGTTAGATACTCTGGAAAAAGATGCATGAATTTCAAGAATTAGCATTCCCAAATAGTAAATGTTATTATAAACCATGGTGGTTACAACTGTGTGGTATAGAGACAAGAGCAGGCAAGTAGACAAATGAAACATAACCTTCCAGAAGCAGACTCTTCCATGGAAGGTGACAAATGTACCTCGGCAATGCTGGGGGAAAGAAGGGTTACTTCAGTAAATTATGCTGCCAATTAAATAACACTATGAAAAAGCGAATATCGAGACCTATCTTACATCATACACAGAAATCAATTCTAGGTAAATTGTCAGTCTCACTGTGCACAGGGAAAGCTATCCCACTGAGAAAAAAGGGTAGGAAAATATCATTATGACTTTGGAGTAAGCAGAAACATTTTAGAACAGAACACAGAAAGGTTATGCACAAACGGAAAAGATTATAAAATGGACTATACTAAAAATAATAACTTCCATTTATAAAAGACAGCATTAAAATAATGCACAGAGCCCGGCCGGCGTGGCTCTGTGGCTGAGCATCAACCTATGAACCAGGAGGTCACGGTTCGATTCCTGGTCGGGGCACATGCCAGGCTGCGGGCTCAATCCCCAATACGGGGCCTGCAGGAGGCAGCCGATTAGTGATTCTCTCTCATCATTGATGTTTCTCTCTCCCTTTCTCTCTGAAATCAGTAATAAAAATATATTTAAAAAATAATAATGCAAAGACAAGTCAGTGAGTAGATGATTTTTGCAATGCATGCACCCATCAAAGGATTTGTCTACAGAATATGTAAGAAGTTCTACAGATTAACAGAGACAATCAAATAGAAAATAGGCCAAAGAATTGAACAGATACTCTAAAACTGGGAATATCCAAATAACCCATATACAAATGCAAATTCAATCAAAATGACAAATTTCCATTATGACAAATTTTCCTTCCTACCAAAACAGCTATACAATTGGACATCATATTGAAACAATGCTCCTCTGATATTGAACAACAAACCAGGTGATCCCTACGTATATTTCAGCTTTCTGGCTGGGTATGTCCTACACATTTTTTCAACTTTCTAGATCATGGCACAAGGACAGTAAACCCAAATAAAGCATGATGGACCTGCTGAGTTGAAATCACAGACCTGAGAATTAGGAAGGCCAAAGTGGCTGGAACTTCTGGCACAGGGTATGGGGCCAGTTTGAGTTACGCAGAAAGAGCCCTCCAGAATCTGAAAATGAGTCACATTTTCCCCCCCGAGTGCTGAACTATATTTTCCTTTGCACAAGGCAAAATTCAAGAGGCTGGGCAAAGGTCTACAGGCAGATCAATCCCAAGAATATAAAAAGGGCTTGAAGCAACAGTCAAAATGCAGAGAATTTGTTGCACATCTGAGATATTCAGTAGAAACCCCAAAAGAATACAGCCTTAGAAGGAAGATACTACATCTCCACAAAAGAGCTTAAAAGTAAGTGTTAAAAGAAACAAGCTGATCTGTAAGTAAGCTAACTCTCTGCCAAAACAAATATTAGTACCCTTTGAAGGAATATAACAAACCCAGATATTCATCAGTGTAATATAAAAAATGTCCAACATCCAATAAAAATTACTAGACATGAAAAGAAGCAGGCAAATGTGACACAAAACCAAGAGAAAAACCAGCCACAGAAACAAAACCATAAACAAGAGAGATGATGAATTTAGCAGACAATGACTTTAAAGTAATTATAAGAAAATCGATTTAAAAAATGACCATAGAAATGAAATACATATAAAAAGATCAAATGGAATCCTGGGGCTAAAAATTATAATATCAGAAATAAAAATTTCATTGGATTGGAAAAATTGACAGATGTATGGGGAAAAAAAAAGAAACCAGACCGGCAACTTACCCCATACACATGAATAAACTCAAAATGGATAAAATACTTAAATGTAACTCAAGAAACCATAAAAATCCTAGAAGAAAACATAGGCAGTAAAATCTCAGACATCTCTTGCAGCAATATTTTTGCCGATGTATCTCCTAGGCCAGTGGTTGGCAAACTCATTAGTCAACAGAGCCAAATATCAACAGTACAAAGACTGAAATTTCTTTTGAGAGCCAAATTTTTTAAACTTAAACTATATAGGTAGGTACATTGTTATTAACTTAATTAGGGGACTCCTAAGCTGGCCTTTGCTAAAAACGTACTCAATCTGATTGAGGTATGTTCGCTGAGGTCGACCCCTTCCAACTCTCCCATCCACACTCGTCTTGTATACTGTACTTGTTTCGTCTATCTCAGTAGTTGGCAAACTTCAGCTCTTTGGCCCCTTGAGTGTGGCTCTTCCACAAAATACCGACTTCTGCGCATGGGCCACGAAGTTTCAATCGCATTGTATGTGCGCGCCCGCACATGGTATTTTGTGGAAGAGCCACACTCAAGGGGCCAAAGAGCCACATGTGGCTTGCGAGCCGCAGTTTGCCGACCACTGTCTAGGGCAAGGAAAATAAAGGAAAAAATAAACAAATGGAACTGTATCAAACTTAAATATTTTTGCATAGCAAAAGAAACCATCAACAAAATTAAAAGAGAACCCACTGAATAGGAAAAACATATTTATCAATGATACATCTGATAAGGGGTTAATTTCCAAAATATGTAAAGAATTTATATAACTCAACACCAGGAAAATAAACAACAATTTTAAAAAATGGGCAAAGGATCTGAATAGACATTCCTTTAAAGAGGACATATAGATGGCCAACAGACATATGAAAAATGCTCAATGTTACTAAAAATCAGAGAGAATCAAATTAAAACCACAATGATATCACCTCACACCTGTCAGAATGGCTATCATCAATAAATCTGCAAACAATTGCTGGCGAGGACGTGGGGAAAAGGGAACCCTAGTACACTGCTGGTGGGAATGCAGACTGGTGCAGCCACTGTGGAAAACAGTATAGAGTTTCCTCAAAAAGTTAAAAATGGACCTGCCTTTTGACCCAGTGATCCCACTTCTGGGAGTATATCCTAAGAATCTTGAAACACTAATTCGAAAGAATATATGCACCCCTGTGTTCATTGCAGTGTTATTTATAATAGCTAAGATCTGGAAACAGGCCAGTGCCCATCAGTAGATGAGTGGATAAAAATCCCTGGTACATTTACATAGTGGAATACCATGTGGCTGTAAAAAAGAAGGAACTCTTACCTTTTGCAACAGCATGGATGGACCTGGAGAGCATTCTTACGCTAAGTAAGAGAAGCCAGTTAGAGAAAGACAGATACCATATGATCGCACTTATGTGTGGAATCCAGTGAACAAAATAAACTGACACAGCCCTGGCCGGTTTGGCTCGGTGGATAGAGCATCAGCCTGTGGACTGAAGGGTCCCAGGTTCGATTCCAGTCAAGGGCACTTGCCCGGGTTGTGGGCTCGACCCCCGGTGGGGGGCATGAAGGAGGCAGCCAATCAATGATTCTCTCTCATCGTTGATGTTTCTATCTCTCCTCTCTTTTCCTTCCTCTCTGAAATCAATAAAAATATATTTTAAAAAATAAACTGACACAGAGGCATGGATACATGGAACAGACTGACAGCTATCAGAAGGGCAGGGGAGAAGGGATTGGATGAAAGAAGGTGAAGGGCTTAACCAAAAACCATATACACAGAACACACAGACACAGACAATAGTGTGGTGACAGCCAGAGGGAAAGGGAACTTGGGCGAGGTGCAGGTGAGCAAAGGGGGAGGCTTGGGGACGGAAAGAGACTTTGCTCAGGGTGATGGGTGCACGGTGCGGTGTGCAGATGCTTTGCTGAGTTGTACACTTGAGACCTGTATGGTTTTGCAAACCAGTGTAACCACAATGAATTCAATAAAAAATTTTTTTTAATTTTTAAAAAAAAAGAAAATTTCATTGGAAGAGCTTAAGAACAGATTAGCAAAAAAATAATAATAATACAAAAACAAGAAACTTGAAAAATAACAATGAAAACTACCCAATGGAAACACATGAAGGAAAAAGGGTAAAAGAAAAATACCAACCCAATTCAACAAATGAGCAAAGGCCTTGAATAGACATCTCTCCAAAGATGCACAAAGGCCAATAAGCCCATGAAAATATGCTCAACATCACTAACCAATGCGGGAATGCAAATCAAAACCACGAGCAGATACCCCTCGCACTCTAGGATGGCTCCTATCAGAAGAAAGAACAAAGCTAGTGTTGGTGAGGATGTGGAGCAACTGGAACCACCGTGCACTGTTGGTGGGAGTGTAAAATGGTGCAGCTGTTGTGGAAACTGGATGGAAGTTTCTTTAGAAATTAAAAATAGAATCACCATATGATCTAGCAATTCCTTTAGCTATATACCCAAAGGAATTTAAATCAGGAACTTGAAGAAATATTTGTACATCCATGTTCATAGCAGCATTATTCACAATAACCAAAAGGGAGAAGCAACTCACGTGCCCATCAACATCTGGATAAACAAAATGTGGTGTATACACACACAATGAAATGTTATGCAACCTTTACAAGGAAGGAAGCTCTGCAACACCCTACATGGATGAACACTGAGGAAGCTGTGCTGAGTGAAATAAGTCAACTATGAAACTGCTAATACTGCATGATTCCACTTGTATGATGTACCTGGAGTGGTCAGATTCATACAGGTGGGAAGTACAATGTTGGTTGCCAGTGACTGGGAGGAGGGAGAACGGCGGGTTATTGTTTAATGGGAATGGTGTCAGGATTGCGTGATGGCAAGAATTCTGGAGCTGGATGGCGGTGATGGTAGCACAACAATGTGAGTGTGCTCCATCCCACTGAACTGTGCTCTTAAAAATAGTTTAGATGGTAAAATTTCTGTTGCGTGCATATTATTACAGTTTTTTAAAAAAAAGATACGGCCCTAGCTGGTTTGGCTCAATGGATAGAGCGTTGGCCTGTGGGCTGAAGGGTCCCAGGTTCGATTCTGGCCCAGGGCACATGCCTGGGTTTCAGACTTGATCCCCAGGAGGGGGCACGCAGGAGGCAGCTAATCAATGATTCTCTCTCATCATTGATGTTTCTATCTCTCTCTCCCTCTCCCTTCCTCTCTAAAGTCAATAAAATATATTTAAAAAAATAAAAAAGATACAAAGGTTAAAAATAATGAAGAGAGTCTCAGGAAACTCTGGGACAATATGGAGTGGTCTAATATTCTTGTAAACGGAGTCCCAGAAGGAGAGAGAAATAAAGACTTTGAGACACACAAAAGCTAAAAGAATTCATCACTAGCAGACGCACACTAAAAGAAATGTTAAAATAAATCATCCTCCAGCCCTGGCTGGTTTGGCTCAGTGGATAGAGCTTCGACCTGTGGACTGAAGGGTCCTAGATTCAATTCCAGTCAAGGGCACATGCCAGAGTTTCAGGCTTGATCCCTAGTAGGGGGCCTGCCGATCAATGATTCTCTCTCATCTTTGATGTTTCTTGCTCTATCTCCCTCTACCTTCCTCTCTGAAATCAACAAAAATATATTTTTTAAAAAGAAGTCCTCCAAGCTGCAGAAAAATGATATCTGATGAAAATATGAGATCATCTGCCCTAGCTGGTTTGGCTCAGTGGATAGAATGTCGGGCTGTGGACCGAGAGGGCCCAGGTTCGATTCCGGTCAAGAACATGTACCTTGGTTGCGGGCACATCCCCAGTAGGAGGTGTGCAGGAGGCAGCTGATCGATGTTTCTCTCTCATCGATGTTTCAAACTCTCTATCCCTGTGGTTGGCAAACTGCGGCTCATGAGCCACATGCGGCTCTTTGGCCCCTTGAGTGTGGCTCTTCCTAAGTCTTAGGAGTACCCTAATTAAGTTAATAACAGTGTACCTTTCTATATAGTTTAAGTTTAAAAAATTTGGCTCTCAAAAGAAATTTCAGCCGAAACCGGTTTGGCTCAGTGGATAGAGCGTCGGCCTGCGGACTGAAAGGTCCCAGGTTCGATTCCGGTCAAGGGCATGTACCTGGGTTGCGGGCATATCCCCAGTAGGAGATGTGCAGGAGGCGGCTGATCGATGTTTCTCTCTCATCGATGTTTCTAACTCTCTATCTCTCTCCCTTCCTCTCTATAAAAAATCAATAAAATATAGAAAAATAAAAAAAAAAAAAGAAATTTCAGTCGTTGTACTGTTGATATTTGGTTCTGTTGACTAATGAGTTTGCCGACCACTGCTCTATCCCTCTCCCTCTCCCTTCCTCTCTGTAAAAAATCAATAAAATATATTTTTTTAAAAAAGAAAATATGAGATCATCTATATAATAAAAGGGTGATATGCAAATTGACCCTAACAGCAGAACGACTGGGAATGACTGGTCACTATGACACACACTGACCAACAGGGGGCAGATGCTCAATGCAGGAGCTGCCTCCTGGTGGTCAGTGCGCTCCCACAGGGGGAGCTCTGCTCAGCCACAAGCCAGGCTGATGGCTGCCAGCACAGCGATGGTGGTGGTAGCCTCTCCTGCCTCCTCAGCAGCACTAAGGATGTCCAACTGCAGCTTAGGACTGCTCCCCGCTGGCAAGTGGACATCCCCTGAGGGCTGCCGGGCTGCCAGAGGGATGTCTGACTGCCAGCTTGGGCCGATCCCCTGGGGAGCGGGCCTAAGCCAGTAGGTGGACATCCTCTGAGGGGTCCCAGACTGCAAGAGGGCATAGGCCGGGCTGAGGGACCCCACCCCCACCCCCGAGTACACAAATTTTTGTGCACCGGGCCTCTAGTCTATATAATAAAAGCCTAAGCGACCATTATGGCAGAATTACCAGAATGGCCAGTCACTATGATGCGCACTGACCACCCAGTGGCAGATGCTCAATGCAGGAGCTGCCCCCTGGTGGTCAATGCACTCCCACAGGGGAGTGCTGCTCAGCCAGAAGCTGGGTTCATGGCTGGCGAGTGCAGCAATAGTGACAGGAGCCTCTCCTGCCTCCGCGGCAGCACTGAGGAGCAGTGAGCTGAGCGGTAAGGAGCCTGCCGCTGTGGAGCAGTGAGCTGAGAGGTAAGGAGGGAGCAGGCAGGAGGTGAGGAGCAAGGGATCCTGGACTGTGAGAGGGATGTCCGACTGATGGCTTAGGCCCGATCCCCACGGATTGGGCCTAAGCCATCAGTCAGACATCCGCTGAGGGGTCCCAGACTGCGAGGACTGCGAGGAGAAATAAAATTAATACCTGGGTGCATTAGAGGGAAACTACAGAAAAAAACAAAAGCAGAGAATATCTTAAAAGTAGTCAGAAGAAAAGTGGCAGTCAAACATTCCCTGAGGGGTCCCAGACTGCAAGAGGGCACAGGCCGGGCCGAGGGACCCCCCCCCCCCCAGTGCACGAATTTCATGCACTGGGCCTCTAGCAAATGATAAATATACAATATTTTATTATTAAAAATGTAAATGACTGCTGAGACAAAAATAATGGCAATGTATTGTGTGGCTTATGATATGTACACGTGAAATGAATGGCAACAATAATTTACAAGCTGAGAGAGGAGAATGGAGGTAAACTATTGTAAGAGTTTCATATTATGCATGAAGTGGTATATTATTACTTAAGGGTGGCTATTATGAGTTAAAGATGTATACCCTAAACGGTAAAGCAACCTCTAAAGTTAGAAAACGAAGAGTTTTAGCTAACAAGCCAACAAAGGAGATAAAATGAAGCCAATAAGAATACTAAAAAGAAAGAAGAAGAAGAAAAAAGAAAAGAGGGAGAGGAAAAAGGGAACAAAGAACAGGTGGGATGCCTGGCCCGTGTGGCTCAGTGGTTGAGCACCCACCTAGGAACCAGGAGGTCACGTTTGGATTCCTGGTCAGGGCAAATGCCCAGGCTGTGGGCTCCATCCCCAGCAGGGGGCGTGCAAGAGACAGTTCTCTCTCATCATTGATGTTTCTCTCTCTCCCTCTCTGAAATCAATAAAAATATATTTTGAAAAAAGAACAGGTGGGATGTATATCCTAATTTAATGAACAAACTGAACTAACAAGCAAAACAGAGACAGCCTCATTGAGCAAAAAGGGAAAAAGAGAGAACCCATGGGCGTGGACAACAGTGTGGTGATTGCGGGGGGGAGGGGTGGGTGGAGGTGGAAGAGGGCATAGGGAGGGTAAATGGCGATGAAAATAAATAAATAGATAGATTTAAAAAGATGGCAAATTTAAAACTGACCATGTCAATAATCACTTTGAGTGTAAGTGAATTAATCACCCAATTAAAAGGTAGAAATGGTCATGTTGAGTAAAACAGCAAGACCCAACCAAATGCACACTTAAACACACTTAAAATATAAAAACACAAATAGGTTAAAAGTAAAAAGCTGTAAAAACTTTTTACGTCATGCTAACACTAATCTGTATTAATTCTGGACAAAGTACAATCCACAACTGAAAAGTTCATAAATTAGACTTCATTAAAATTAAGAATTTGCTGTTCAAAAGACAGCAAATGTGAAGAGAATGAAAAGACAACTCACAGCCTGGGAGAAAATATTGGCAAATATTTCTGATAAAATACGTGTATCTAACCCTAGCTGGTTTGGTTCAGTGGATAGAGCATCAGCCCAGGGACTGAAGGGTCCCGGGTTCGATTCCGGTCAGAGGAACATACCGTGGTTGCAGGCTCGATCCCCGGCTCTCGTTGGGCATGTGCAGGAGGGAACCAATCTATGTGTCTCTCTCTGTGTCTCTCCTTGTCCCTTCCACTCTTTCTAAAAGTCAATGGAAAAATAGTGAGGATTAACAACAAAAAATAATTTGTAAAAAAAGGAATGTTTCCAGCCCGGCCAGAGTAGTTCAGTGGTTGAGCATTGACCTATGAACCAGGAGGTCATGGTTCAATTCCTGGTCAGGGCACATGCCCGGATTGCGGCTTGATCCCCAGTGTGGGGCATGCAGGAGGCAGCTGATCAATGATTCTCTCTCATCATTGATGTTTCTATCTCTCTCCCTCCCTCTACCTTCCTCGCTGAAATCAATAAAAATATATTTTAAAAATAAAGGAACATTTTAAAAAAAAGACTGTATCTAGAATATATAAAGAATCCTAAAAACTCAGAATTAAGAAAACAAACTACCTCATTTTAAAAAATCAGTTGTATTTTTATATACAAAGAGCAATCAATTAGAAAAACAAGGTATCTACACACAATTAATTTTACAATAGCATAAGAATATTAAATACCTAGGAATTAATCTAACAAAAAAGGTCCAAGAACTCTACACAAAACACAATAAAACATTATAGATGGAGATTATAAGAATACCTAAAAATTGAGAGATATACCATGTCTATGGAAGGAAAGTCAGTTTTCCTCAAATTGGTCTTATATTAATTATAACCCCAATCAAATCTCAGCATATCATGTGTGTATGGAAACTCATGAAGTGAGTTTAAAATTTAAATGGAAATGTCAGTTGTCAAGAATTGTAGTCACTTCTGCAGAATAAGTTGGAGAGACTTGAGCTTTAAGATAAGAAGATTTTTATAAAGCTAAAATTAAGACCTACATCAGTACAAAAATACACAATTAGCCCCATGGACAACTAAACAGAGCCCAGAAAATGACCCAAGCAATGTAGATTTATGGCCATAATTTATGACCAATGTGGTCATAAAGACCTTTTTATGAAAGGTCTTTTCATAAAAAGTCATGGGACAATCAGATATCCTTATAGGAAAACACACACACACACACACACACACACACACACACACACACACACACACACACTACTACTCCGCTTCTTCACAGGACACAGAGAGCAATTACAGATGCCCGAGGATCTAAATGGGAGAGACGAAACAACTAAATTTGTAAATGATAAAAAATATCTTCATGACATCAAGATAAAGATGTCTTTGAAAGGATACAAACACCACCACCCACAAGGAAAATAACTCAGAAGGCTTCTGTATTGAAACTAAGATCTTCTGTCCCCCCCTTCCCCCCCCCAAAAGGTTACTTTTAAGAGAATGAAAAGGAAGATTCTAAATGGGAGAGGCGATTTGTAGCACACGTGGTCAAGTGTGTCCTCCAAAGACGGCCTCAACAATACCTCCCATTTCACACGCTTTTCTGCGTGTGACCTTCCCCCTCCCACTCCAACAATTGGAGAGGATGCCCCCCAGGCAGGCTGTGACTACTATGAAATCATGTTCTACATGAGGCTTCCTTGGGGAAGCCAGCTCAACTCCCTGAGATTGGCATCCTGGAAAGGCCATGGGTGGGCTTGCCCATTGACAGCCCCAGCCAGGCTCCATATAAGTTCAGCATCAACTGCTGGCCATGCCACCCAGCCCAGCCCTCCAAGGGCTGACAACTGTATGAGAGGCCCCAAGAGAGAATTACCCAGCCAAACTCGTCTCCAATTCCTGACTCTCACAAGTATAAGCAAAACCAAAAGCATTGCTGTTTTACACCACCACATTTTGGAGTAATTTGTTACACAGCAGTAATAATCAGAACTGGCAAGGACTCATATCTATACTAGTAATAGAGGAATATGCAAATTGGCCGGGACACCATCACGTAATGACCAATCAGGACGGTGGCGGGACTGCTGTGGAGAGCTCTCAGCATGTCTGTCCCGGGGTTTGAAGGGCGCAGAGAGGAAGGGAGAGCAGATAGGCAGTTAAGGTGATCAGGCCAGGAGGGGAGAGCAGATAGGCAGTTAGGGGGATCAGACCAGGAGGGGAGAGCAACTAGGCAGTTAGGGGGATCAGGCTGGCAGGGGAGAGCAGTAAGGCCATAAGGCTGGCAGGGGAGCAGTTAGGGGCATCAGGCAATCAGGCAGATGAGTGGTTAGGAGCCAGTGGTTCTGGATTGTGAGAGGGATCCCGGATTGGAGAGGGTGCAGGCCGGGCTGAAGGACCTCCCCTCCCCCATCCCCCTGCACAGAATTTCGTGCACCAGGTCTCTAGTCCAAAATATAAAACGAACTCCTACAAACCAATAAAAAAAAGACAATGGATGGTAGTAAGAAGCAAAAGACTTGAAAACCAAATGGTCAATTATAAAAATGTGCTCAATCTCAGCAGTTATTAAGGAAAAACTAATGGAAACCACTAGAATGGCTAAATTTTAAAAATAAAAACGGACAGTGCTGTGTTAGTGACGATGGAGAGCACAGGGAACTAGTGGCTGCTATGGAGTGCAAAGTGGTACAATGAATGAAAAGCAGTTGTCACCGCCTACGAAGTGGAAGGTCACATTCTGTGACCTAGCAGTGTCGCTCCTAGACACATACCCTGGAGCACAGGGCACAAGTGCACGAAGAAACCTATACAGGAGTGCTCGTGCCTGCCCGGGGCCGTCCGTGGTTAGAGCGTCCGCGTGTGCACCAAAGGGATCGCTTCCCGGTCAAGGGCACACACCTGGGCTGTGCAGGAGGCAACCAGTTGTGTCTCTCTCACATTGATGTTTCTCTCTCTCTCCCCTCCCCCCTCCCACTCTGAACAGCAATGGAAAAAATATCTTCAGGTGAGGTTAATGAAAAAAAAAAAGGAGAAGAAGAAGAAGAGTGTTCATAACAGTAAAAGTTGAAAACTGGTACAGCCCAAACTTCCATTACAGTTCAGTACATAGACAAATAGTTTTCACGAGGTGGAAAACTGCACCAACGAAAATGAGCAAAATAATGGCCAGCAGAAGTAGAGGTGAATTTCAGAAAAGAGGCTGTGCAAAAGAATATACATGAAAGGAACCCACTTAAAAACAAACAAACGTGTACTTGGGTCATAAAATGACAAAGGAAAGCTGGGGGGTGGTAAAGCCAGGGTTTGAGGACTGGGGAGGGGTTTGTGGCCACAAAGGGGGGCTTCTGATATTCTGGTGCCATTCTGTACCCCTTGATCTGGGGTGGGTGCATGGGTGTGTGCTTTAAATTGTATATTTGTGATACGTTAGTATGTACTTTCCATGTGTGTTACCTCTCACAAGAATATTTCTTAACTTGAAAACTAAAGAATATTGGAAGAAAATCAATATATGGGTGAAAAAAATCTAACTTCATTTACTATTTGATTGCCTAGTTTCCTCCACGTTGTTTATTAAATCAGCAAAACTAACCCCATTGATTTGCGATTCCAACTTCATAAAATATTCACTTCTTTTTTAAAATATATTTTTATTGATTTCAGAGAGGAAGGGAGAGGGAAAGAGAGATAGAAACATCAATGATCGTCCGCTGCTTCCTGCACGCCCCACACTGGGATTGAGCCTGCAACTGGGACAATGAGTGCAGTGAGCTCTCCACCCTCCGGTGGGTGCAGCTGACCAGGATTCCAACCGTGACCTCCTGGTTCATGGGTCCATCCATGCTCAACCACTGAACCTATGCTGCAGGCAGGGCATGTATTCAATTCTTAGTTACACTTGTTATCAACAGCCTGGTCTTGGTCTTTGGCTAGGATGAACAGATTGGGGGAGGGGTGGGGAAAGTGTGAATGAAGTAGAACTAAAGCACACGGAGATAGTCATCATCATGGGACATTTATTTATTTATTTATGAGAGGCCCCGTGCACGAAATTTGTGCACAGTTCTGGCCAGTGATTAGGGCTGATCTCTGGGGCAACCGGTGGGGTGATGGGGAGGTCCCTGCTGGCACCCACCTTGGCTGGCCTGGAGCCTGCAGGCTGGGGGCAGCTCCTGCATTGACACCCTGTGGTCAGTGTGCGTCATAGCCACCAGTTGTTCTGCCAGTTCTGTCGATTTGCATATTAGCCTTTTATTATATAGGATTTATTTATTGGTTAATCTTCACTGGAAGATATTTTTCCATTGATTTCCAGAGAGAGTGGAAGAGAAGTGGGGGGTGGGGGAAGAGAGAGAGAGAGAGAGAGAGAGAGGTGAGAGACACATAGGTTGGTTGCCTCCTGCTCATGCCAGCACCCAGGCGGGAATTGAGCCTGCAATGCGGGTACTACCCCTGACCAGGAATGGAACCCTAGACCCTTCCGTGCATGGGCCAACGCTCTAACTAGTGAGCACCACCGGCCAGGGTGGGGCTTATTTTAAATAGGAAAATTCTAGAGACAACTGAAAAGAGAAAGGAAGTCATTGGGAGGGTTGCCAAGTCAGGGGGTTAAGTGTCACCTGATAAAAGGATGAGCTCAGAGCAAAACTATTTAGGGGAGACCTAGGAGCGGGCGGTGCCTGCAGGGTGGGGTGCACTACCCGGGACCAGCCGCGGTGCACACAGCTGCCTTCCGCACCATGTAGGCGGCAAGATAAAGTGTGAGGAATTTGACATATAGCTATCTTTAAGTTATATTATTGCTTTTTTTCTTTCCTTAAATGTAGCATTTACTGATGGGAGAAAATTAAAGAAAAACGCCGCTGCCACACTTTGTCCTGCCCTGACTGCTGGGCTCCATTCGGGCGGGAGCGCACAGCTCAGGCCGGGTGGTACCTGCTCTCCGCCCGGGGCTTGGCCGCAAGGGCACCCGGCACCCACCCGCCTCCACTCGCGGCGCGAAGCGGGCACCCGCGGCCAAGGCGGGACCCCACCGGCCCGGGCGGCGCGGAGGTGCGGGGGGCGGTCCCGGGCGCCTGGCCCGCCCCGAGCCCCGCCCCGCCCCGCCCCGCCCGGCCAGGCCGCCTCACTCGCTGCTCGCCCCGCAGAGGCCGGCGGTCGGACCGCGCCGCAGCCGGAGATGCCGCGGGGCGCCGCGCTGTGCCTGCGCCTGTGGCTCTGCCTCGGACTCCTCGACGGCGAGCGCGGTGAGCTCTCCGCCGCCGCCCGCGTGCGCGCCCGGCCGCGCGGGGAGGCCCGCGAGGGGGACACTCCTGGGGCGACTGGTGGGACCGCGCCGATGAGGGCGGGCGGGGAGCTGGGCACCCGCAGGCCCGGGCAGCAGGGGAGATGGGGCCGGGAGCCAGGGACACGGACACGGCCGGGGCGCTGCGGGGCGCGGGAGAGGAGAGGAAAGGGCGGGCCAGGGACCGGCTCCCGCGGCCCCGCAGCGCAGGGATGGTGCCGGGCTCCCGACCTCGCCCCGCCGTCCGCGGTCCGCTCCCCGGGGCCGGGCCCGCTCGCGCTGCGCTCTCACCTGCAGCCTTCGCTTCCCTCCCCGCTACCCGAGGCGCCCCGGGCCGCCTACCCGCGCGCCCAGCCCGTCCCAGGGCGACGAGGCGGCGGTGCCCGCCGGGCCGCCGACCGGGGTGCGCGCTTCCCGACCCCTCGGGTCCGCGCTCGAGGTCGGGCCCGCAGGGGGCGCCCGGGGCAGGCGCGCGCCTTCGCCAAAGGCAGGGGTTCGGCGTCGCCGCAGCCCGGCGCCGTCGGGAAGACCCGGCGAGGTGCGCGCTGGAATTTGAGGCGAACCTGGAGGCTGCAACTTGTATGCAACGAGCGGGACGGAAGCGGCAGGAGGCTGGCCGCCCCGTCTATGGAGGCGCAGGGCTTGACTGCCGAGCCAGGAGCGGGTCCCCAGCAAGGGGCCCCGGCAGGAGTCGGGCTTGTGATGGGAACCGGGCGGGAGGCTGCGCGTGGGGTCGGAGGGAAAGGGGAGCGGCGGCGAGGAGGGCAGCGGGTGGGCTTGGATGGAGTGTCAGGGATCAGAGGAGCTGGGATTCCACATGAGACCTGGTGACCCTGGAAACCACAAGGCAGCCCTGGGTCCCAGTGGCTGGGGAGGAGTGCGGGAGGCCTGAAGGGAGAGACGGCGAGCTCACCTTTTTGGAAAACTGGGCAATAGATACCGGCTTGTATGCTTCGTCTCTTAAGCCTCACCAGGGAGTGTTAGGCGCATTTCTTAGACGGGGGCGCTTAGACAAGGACATGTAACCTCTCTCCAGTCCCCAGGAAGCCATAGTAAAGGAGGGAGTCAGCCGGGCCTTTGGGAGCAGAGCCTGACGGGCTGAGGGCGGTGTGGGGAGCCCCAGAGAAGCCGGAGGAGGGCGTCTGTCTGGGCCTCACGCTGCCCCAGTCTGAGCTGGTCCCGCCCCGCCTGGGCTCTCCTCACGCCTGCACCCAGCCCAGGGCCAGGCCCTCACAGGGCTCAGGTGTTTGCGGAGTGGCTGAGTGAGTGCAGGAGGAGAAGTGCACGCCCCCGGTCGGACCGAGTGGGTGGGGGCCGCCTTGAGGAGACATCTGGCAGGCAGCTGGATGTGGTGAATGAGGCTGGGCTGGGAGCTAACGGGGAGCAGAGCAGAGGGCCCAGGATGGGCGCCCCCTCACAGGGGGCCCGAGAGGGAGAGGCATCCTGGGAGATGGGACGCTGCAGGGCGTGAGCACCAGGAGAGGCTGGTGTCCCGGCGCTGGCTCCAGAGGGAGGAGGGAGAGCGGTGAGGCCTGTCCTGCGGGGAGGACAGCCGGGCAGTTGGGCAGTGACAGGGAGGAGAGTGATGGTAGCTGCTGGAGGGGGTGCCCAGGCTGGGTCGGGGCTCGGCTGGTGGGAAGACGCCCACGGAGAGTAGAGGAGACCACTGCTGGCTCCTGAGCCCAGCTCCTGCCCCAGCCGCTGCTGTGGGGAGGACCGGGCCTGATGGGGGGTGGGGGGTGGGGACGCTGGAGCAGAAGCACAGACACTTGAGTTAGTGTCCGCCCAGCCGGAGTGGGCGGCCAGGCGCCTCGGGACCCTGAAGCTGACCCTCCAAGGTGTGCTCTGGTCCTAGTGCCAAGCCCTGCCCTGCTCTCCCCCAAGCCAGTCGCTTATGGCCTGGGCGCCTCTCTCCCTCTCCCTGGGCCAGTGCGGCAGTGCAACAGGCTGGCGAGGCCCGAGGGCAGTGCGACGGGCTGGCGAGGCCCGAGGGCAGTGCGACGGGCTGGCGAGGCCCGAGGGCAGTGCGACGGGCTGGCGAGGCCCGTGGGCAGTGCGACGGGCTGGCGAGGCCCGTGGGCAGTGCGACGGGCTGGCGAGGCCCGTGGGCAGTGCGACGGGCTGGCGAGGCCCGAGGGCAGTGCGACGGGCTGGCGAGGCCCGTGGGCAGTGCGACGGGCTGGCGAGGCCCGTGGGCAGTGCGACGGGCTGGCGAGGCCCGTGGGCAGTGCGACGGGCTGGACTTCACAGCCTGGCGTCTCGGTCCAGTTTCCAAAACGTTGCTCTGGCAGGGTCCCTGTTGGGGGGCAGGGGGCAGAGGTCGGCCCAAGAGGCTTCTCTGGGGGGCTCAGTCTAGAGAGGCTGTCTGCCCCTCTGGACAGTGGGCAGTCAGCTCGGGGACATGCAGAGGAAGCAGGTGACCACCGGGCAGCTGTGGTGGCCCCTGCTGTAGCTGAGTGGCACTGGGCATCCCAGCTCTCCTCCGTCCCAGCTCCTCAGCCTGAGCCCGACCCATGTACTCGGGACAGAGGGTGGGATGGGGCAGGGGTGCACGCTGGTGCAGGCAGGGTGTGGCCTGGCCCACTGGCCCCGCTCAGTGCTCCGGGACATGGATGTAGGATGTACGTGCTCCCGCTCAGGGACATGGATGTAGGGTGTAGGTGCGGCTCACCAGCCTGGGGTCAGTGTGGCTGAAGGGTCCTGGCACCCAGAGCACAGCGGTCGTGAGGTGTCACAGGAGAGGCTCCTGGCTGTGCCGCCCACACCCCAGCCCCAGGCTGTGCCTTCCCAACCAGAGAAGGCAGCTGTGGTTCTGTGTCACCAGCTGTGGCGCTCACGGGGACCCAGGGGGCCTTGGACCTGGACCCCGTCCTGCAGGGATTTCCTGGGAGCCAGACCGGCAGGAACACAGAGGTGGCATCAGACGTCTGGCACGGGGACCGAGGTGCTCAGTGGACCCACGGAGGCCCTGCTGGCAGCTGTGGCTACACAGGAAGGCAGCAGCACGTGCAGCCCAGAGCTTCCGGGAGGGTCTGCAAACTCAGGACGGCATTCCAGGCAGCGCAATGGAACCCCCTCAACCCAGAGCCGGGAAAGCCCAGCCGGTGTATGGGGTTGCATGGGTGGTTCGAGGTGGCTGGGGTCTGGGGTTGGAGGGGAACAGGCCAGGTGGGGGTGACAGGAGCCAGCAGCAGCTGTGGAGGGGGTGGTTCGGAGCCGGGAGCCACCTGGCCGGGGCCCATGGAGGCATCGCCAGAGGCACGGACCAGATGGAGCCCTAGCGAGGGGCTGCGTGAGAACCCAGGGGGCGCCCCGGGAGCAGCCGCAGTGGCTGGGAGGGTGGGACGTGGGGCGAGGGCCAGTCTCTGGCTTCAGCAGCAGATGGGGGCCCCGGGAGGAGGATCGATGTGGGGAGAGGTGAGGTGCCCCCCTGGAGGCAGGTCCTCTGGGTGGAGGTGGCCAGCAGGACTTCCCGGGTCTGGGCAGGTGAGGAGAGAGGAAAGTTGGGAGCGCTTGAGGAGATGGGGCTGAGGGCTCCCACCCCTCCTGCGTGTCTGGGTGTTTCCTCCACGTGGCGGATTCCTGTGCCCGCAGCCCTCTGAGATGCCCCTTGCAGAGGGGTGAGCAGGGCGAGGGTCTGGAAAGCCGCTCACACTCCCTGCACCGACCTCTGAGCAGGACCCTGCAACATGTCGGGGCTGGAGCCAGGGATTCCTGAGTTTCGATCCTTTTCAGACACTGGCTTCCTCTGGGATCTGGGTTTTCCGGTCAGGCCCGAGGCGGGCGTCTGGGAGAGGAAGGTGCGGGTCTGCATCGCGTTGTGGCTGAGGCTGGGCGGCCGGACCACAGGCGCTCCCCGCCCGGGCCAGGCCGGGTGTGGGGCCCCTCCGGCAGGCGCAGGTCGGGGTGGTGAGTGGGGGACCCGCCACGTGGCCAGCGAGGTCAGCAGGGGTTCATGGGAAAGGACTTGTCGGCCGCAGGAGAGGACATCCTGCCTGCATTTCCCTCTTCCTGCGGCAGAGCCCACGGCCCGATTTAGCAGGGGCCACCTCGGAGGCAGCTGGGCAGCCTGATAACACCGCCTGCCCTGACCCCAGGCAGGGCCACTGCCCAGCACAGCTGGCTGCACCCACAGCTGTGCTGAGCTGGGAGCCAGCATGTGCCAGGCCCCTCCTCCCTACACCCCTCTCCTGGGGTTCTCAGGCCGCCCCCACTCCCACTCGGCCTCACCGCCACTCCCTGCTTCCCGAACTTGCCTCCCGCTGCCCCAAAGCTGCCACTCCATTGATCGGAGCATCCTCCCCGCACACCAGGGCTGTGAGTGGGATCCTCAGGCCACATACAAGAATCAACCAATGAATGCACAAGCAAGTGGAACAGCAAAACCTCTCTCTCTCTCTCTCTCTCTCTCTCTCTCTCTCTCTCTCTCTCTCTCTCTCATCAGTAAATTTAAAAATTAATTTAAAGCAGAGCCCTGAGCCTTCAGTGGCCCTCAGTCCAGCTTCCTGGGTGGGGGGAGGAAGAGGTCCCCATGCTGGGTCCCCAGGGCGAACCTAGCCCCAGGCCCACCTAGCATGCCCCCAGCCCCAGCGCTGCTCTTCACCCCGCCTTCCAGAGGCTTCGGAGGGAGAACTCCAGGCCTGCCCTGCCCGGGTGCTGCTTCGAGTGGGAGGGGCCTATGGAGGGGGGCACTTCATCCCCACTGCTGGGCCCTGAGAGCCCAGAGCCCAGGCGTTCAGGCGGGCCTGGGGAAGCTCTTATCCTCACTCAACCTAAAGCTCTATCCTCAGAGCCACCGGCACTTAACCCGATGGAGATAGTTCGCATTAAGCAGGAGCGCAAGGGCGCCGGCGGGCGCACCTTCACACTTGGACTCAGGTTAATCAGTTTGCTCTACACCAGTGATTCCACCTTCTGGCCCTTTAAACACAGCTCCTCATGTTGTGACCCAACCATAAAATTATTTTCATTGCTGCTTCATAACTGTCATGTCGCTACTGTTATGAATCGTCATGTAAATATCTGATCTGCAGGATGGTCTTAGGCGACCCCTGTGAAAGGGTCATTCGACCGCCAAAGGGGTCGCGACCCACAGGTTGAGAACCGCTGCTCTACACGGTGGTGTGCGAAGGTTGTAACCTGTGACCTAGGCTTCTGTGCCCATTTTGGAGGTTGGAAATGAAGGCGGGAGGGTGACGTGGCCACTAGATGCTCGGGCAGCTTCAGGGAGGTGACAGGTGTCTGGCCCCAGGTGGCACGGGGGCCAAGGGGCTAGAAGGGGCGGGCGGGCAGGCGGGTGCCCCGTTCCCCGGGGAAGGCTCCAGAGAGAAGCGTGTGTGGATCCTAAATGTCTGACCACCTTGGGGACATTTTCACCTCCTACCCCAGAGACCTCTCAAAAGGCCCCTCCGCACAGACACGTCTTCTCCCAGGTCCACGCCTGGCTGATGGGCCCACCTCAGAGCAGGACACCTCACCCCCACCCCTCACCTCTACACCTGCCACACTGTGCTGTCCCTTTGTCCCCGAGAGCCTCCAGCCGGTCAGGGCCATCACTGCCGGGCTGACACCATGGAAAGGCCCTCCTGGGAAGTTAGTGCAGTGAGCCGGTCCGGGGCTGGGGCTGGGGTCTGTGGAGCTGTGCAGGGGGCCCCTGGGAGGCATCTCAGCTTGTGATTCTGGGGCTGGAGTGGGCACCAGGCACCAGGCAGGTATCAGCGCTGACTGGAGGGTCACGGGAGGAGCTCAGGTTCTGCCCCCAACATTGGGGAAGCAGGGAAAGGTCTTAGGCAGGAGAGGGACTTGTGTTCTAGAAAGATGCTCTGACCACTTAGGTCTCAAGCAGTGGGGAGACACTGGTGTGTTGAGTCAGGGGAGGGGCAGGGAGGCTGGCCAGAGGCGGGGGGCCGGGGGGGGGGGTAGCCTGGAATGTCTAGAGCGGCTGGAAGGCGTCCCTCGCAAGGCGTCTGAGCGCTGAGTGCAAAGCACTTTGCCAGGGTGGCAGGGAGGAGAGGGGAAGCCTGGTGTTCCCAGCCTCCGCCTTTGATGCTGGACCTGAGAATGGACGTGACTTGGCAACCAATAGCTGTGGGGGCGAATAGCGGCCGAGTGCCTGGCGGGTCACAGGAGGGAGCGCAGCGTTTCCCGGTGAGGATGAAGGATGAGGACGAAGGATGAGGACGAAGGATGAGCCCGTCGGGTGTCGGGTGAAGGCCTTTACATTTTGTAAACTGCAGAAATGCAGACAGTGCAGCCCCGGGTGGAGGAAATAGTAGCTTCCGTTATCCTGTCCCCAAAGGTAATCTCTGACTAGCAACTTAACTAAGTTGGTGCCTTAGTTCTCTCATCTGCAACATGACGAGAACAGAATGCACGGGGTCGGGACGGGGGAGTGGCGGGAGTAGAGATTAGAGGGCCGGGTGCTTGGCAGGCCAGCCCGCGGAAAGTGCTAACACGCGTTTGCTGTTATTGTCGCAACAGGATGTATTGGGGGTAAGCAGAATTAGGGGTCAAAGTGTGGAGCATTTTAAAATTACTGTGAGGCCTGTTGGCTCACATCCTTGCCAGTGCTGGGAGTTCTCCGTCCTTTTAACACTTGCTCATGGTGGGCGGGGGGACGACGACGCGGGGAGCGAGGGGTGCACAGCGTGTGCCCCGTGGCTGTCCCCAGTGGTGGGTGTGATCTGGTCAGCGTCTGAGGGCTGAGGGGCAACCAGCAGAAGACCTATGAGGAGCAGGGGCCCCCAGGACTGGAGCTCAGCAGAGCTGCGGGGAGTAGTGGGGAGCTCAGAGGTGGCCTCGAAGCCCCGGGGGTGGGCTACCTCTAGAAGGAGGGAGCACAGGGGGGAGCACATGAGTGAGAAGAGCAGAGCCCCGGGCGAAAGGATTGGCCCAGAGCCTGAGGCTGGCCCTGTGACCTGGGCCGCATCTCTCCACGGTATGGCCCAGGCTCCTGCCCTCTGGCCTTTGCACTGGTCCCTCTGTCCTGTGTGTCCTTTTCCTGCGCCAGCAAACTCCTACTCAGTCTACAAAGCCCATTTAAGCCCTTGGAACACGCCTCCCACCAGCAAGGTGTTCTATGGCGCCCCCTCCCCAGATGTTGTGACCATGGCACAGGGTCCCAGTGCGATGCAAAGCTGTGACGGGCAAAGCGTTCAGCAGGCAGCAACGAAGAAGGGCTCCATGTGCATGCGCCAGTGACTGTCCTTACGATGGCTCTTACTGTGTATCATGTTATTTGTGGTCTGTGGTTCCCAATAATTCCATGAACCATTCGCATTTCACAAGTGAGAAGACTGGGGCTTGGAGGAAGTGACCTGTCCACGTCCACAGAGCCAGAGAGTGGCTTTGTGGTGCACACAGCCAGGTTCACAGGGTCCCTCCTAACCCAGCCATCAGCCCTGCAGGGTCAGGGGTAGAGGGACTAGTGGCCTCTTGACCCTCACCCTTCATCTCCGAAGGCACAGAGGCTTCCAGCCAGGTGCGGGGGACTCCAGACAGAACACCCCGCACCTTCCCCAGGTCCATATGCAGGCTCTGGAGCAGGTCTCCCCCACCTGCCCAGCCCTAGGACCAAAGCACGGAGACCCCAAGCCCAGCCCCACATGGCCAGCTGTCCCCCGGTGCTTCTCCCTCAGCTCAGCTCCAGGCTGCAGTCGCTGGCCTGACCCTGCTGCCTCTGTCCTCCTGAGCACAGGTGCTGTGACTGGTGATGGCCACACAGCCCGTCACCCCCAGGGGACCAGGACAAGGCCTGCAATAACTGCTCCCTCTACACTCTGCCAGGGATGGAGAGGTACCTCTGAGGTCACAGGCCATCCTGACCTCCAGGAGCAGCCCAGTGACACAGGTGCCCCCTGTGGCCAGGCCAGGGCCCAGTGGGGGTGGTCTCGTAGCCTCGTCTCAGGCACCCCCACCCCCATGGCCCTGAGCAGCAGTAGCAGTTCTGCAGGCATGGGGAGCAGGGAAGGACAGACACACAGCCGCAGCCCGCTGGGCAGTGGGCCGGGGCCTGGTGCGCTCTGCAGGTGGACAGTGGGTATGGCTGGTGGGTTGGGAGGTGAAACTGGCCAGGAGGGAGGGGCCTTTTGGGATCGGCCTCACCCTGGAGGCCAGGCCAAGGTCAAGGACAGCTCCAGAGGACCAGGAAGGGCCAGCGAAGGTGGTTAAGAGTCGCTCCTCTGGGCTGAGGAACAGATTGGAGGCTGGGAAGGAGGCTGCTGGCGCTCCGGTGGTGGTAGGAGAGAAGCAAGTGGAGAAGTGTGAGGGGGGCCCTGGGCAGGGAGAGGCCTGGATCAGCAGCTCAGGCTCCACCACAGCGGCTGGCCGTCACTACTGGGGGCTTGGAGCGTCTGTTTCTTTGCTGTTGACTGGACCAGAGACCCCACCCTCCCTCCCAGGCTCAAATGTGTGAGAATCAAATGAGGCAGTGAATGCTGGGCCACGGTCAGCGCTAACTCACAGGACTTCCTGCCCCTCCTGCCCACCCCCCACCAGGACCCCAGTGTGCTGCTCCCAGTCAGCCTCCCTGCCCAAGGCTGCTGACAGCACAGAGAAGAGGTGTGCACTCTGGCCTCCCTGACCTCGGCGCAGTGCCGCCCCGATGCTCTGCGCCTGGGGGGCCAGGGCCACTGGCCAGGGGAAGGAAGGAGCCAGTTCCTGGGCCAGGAAGAGGAAGGCAGGGGGAGTGCGGCAGAGGCCAGGATGACAGTGCTTCCTGCTGCGGGAAGGGAAGGACAGCGGGACAGACAACAGCCCGGCAGGAAGGATGCTCCCTCTTCAGGGCTGCAGGTGGGGGCTGGGCAGCAGGGCGCCTCTGGGCCTGGCCGCCCTCAGGCCTGATCTGTCCAGCTGCTGAGCAACCTGGAGAACACGCGGTCCCCAGGGATCCTGGTCATTAAAACTGGAACATCTTTTCCAGAGGAACCACAGGATCTGACACAGTTCCAACCCAAAGGAAGACTCAGAAGTTTATTTAGCCAGCCAGCCATCCCTCTATCCTTCCATCCACCATCCACCCATTCATCCTGTGCATCTGTTGGTCCATGCATCCTTCTATCCATCTATCTGTCCTTCTATCTATCCATCCTTCCTTCCACCCATCCATCCATCCACCCACCCATCCATCCACCCATCCACTCATCCATCAATCCACTCATCCATCCATCCATCCATCCACCCATCCATCCATCCACCCATCCATCCACCCATCCATCCACTCATCCATCCATCCATTCATCCATCCATCCACCCACCCATCCATCCATCCACTCATCCATCCATCACCCACCCATCCACTCATCCATCCATCCATCCATCCATCCCATCCATCCATCCACTCATCCATCCATCCATCATCCATCCACCATCCATCCATCCATCCATCATCCATCCATCCATCATCCATCATCCATCCATCCACCCACCCATCCATCCATCCACTCATCCATCCACTCATCCACTCATCCGTCCATCCATCCACTCATCCATCCATCCACTCTTCCATCCATCCATCCATCCATCCATCCATTCATCCATCCATCCATCCATCCACTCATCCACCTACCTAGCCATCCATCCATCCACCCATCCATCCATCCACTCATCCACCTACCTAGCCATCCATCCATCCACCCATCCATCCATCCACCCATTCATCCATCCATCCATCCATCCATCCATCCATCCATCCATCCATCCATCCACCCATCCATCCATCCACCCATCCATCCATCCACTCATCCATCCATCCGCCCATCCATCCATCCACTCATCCATCCATCCACCCATCCATCCATCCACCCATCCATCCATCCACTCATCCATCCATCCACTCATCCACTCATCCATCCATCCACTCATCCATCCACCCATCCATCCATCCACTCATCCAGCCATCCACCCATCCATCCATCCACTCATCCAGCCATCCACTCATCCATCCATCCACTCATCCATCCATCCATCCATCCATCCATCCATCCATCCATCCACCCATCCACCCATCCAGCCATCCACTCATCCATCCATCCGCCCATCCATCCATCCGCCCATCCATCCATCCACCCATCCATCCATCCACTCATCCATCCATCCACCCATCCATCCATCCACCCATCCATCCATCCACTCATCCATCCATTCACTCATCCACTCAGCCATCCACTCATCCATCCATCCATCCATCCATCCATCCATCCATCCATCCATCCATTAATTAAACAAGTATTTATGGAACCTTGACTCTGTGCCAGGTGCTGTGCTAGGCACAGGGTGGTGTAGAAAAGAGGCCCCTCTTTGTTCTTACCCCATTGAAACCTAACTGTCTAGTAGAGGAATTGGGAAAACACAACTTAGACAAATTGTGATAAGAAGGATGAAGTAAACAACCAGGAGGCTGAGATGAGGAGGTCATGTCTAAGCGGAAGGCGAGAAGCCGGCGGTGCAGGTCACGTGAGGAGGCAAACAGGAGAAGAGGTGTGTGCAATGGCGGGGGTTTGCAAGAAGTACAACATATTGTGGAAGAGCCTCAGGCCGTGGTGGCTGGAGGGCGTGAGCAGGAGAGGAAGTGGGCCAGAAGGCATGGGAGGTGGGGGGGAGGAGGGTGCCAGCCCAAGGTCAGGAGTTTGGATTTTCCTGAGTGCTTAGTGGGAAGGCACTGGCAGGAAAGCACAAATATGCCTTTAAACTATCACTGACAACTATGTGAGGAGTGGAGGACAGGAACGGCCAAGGAGCCATGAGGGCCGAGCGCAGCGGGCAGGCCCCAGGCCCCAGGAGAGCGGACCTGGCTCAGACGTGCTTGGTGGTGGACAGAAGGGCGGGCAGGAGAGATGGCCATCCACTCTGTCTGGGGCGACGGACGCTATCAAAGAGGAGCGTTTGGCCCTGGCTGGTTTGGCTCAGTGGATAGAGCATCAGCCTGTGGACTGAAGGGTCCCGGGTTCGATTCCGGTCAAGGGCACATGCCTGGGTTGTGGGCTCGATCCCCAGTGTGGAGTGTGCAGGAGGCAGCCGGTCACTGATTCTCTCTCATCATTGATGTTTCTCTCTCCCTCTCCTTTCCTCTCTGAAATCAATAAAAATATATTTAAAGACTAACTAATCCATTAATTATTATTATTATTATTTTTTTGTTGTTTTTTTTTAAAGAGGAGCCTTTGGCAGGGTGGAGAGGTGTGAGTCTGGAGTTCAGCCTCAGACATGTGGAACTCGGGGGTCTGTGGGGCGGCCAAGCACAGTGGTAGCTGGATCCTTCAAGCTGGAGTTGAGAGAAGGGGTCTGGGCAGGAGATGGAGAACTGGAGGTATCTGGACATTTAGGAGAGAGGACGGTGGAGAACAGAGAGTGAGGCGACAGCCTTTGGAGCTAGGCAGAGGGGAAGGGGAGGATGAGGGGAGAGTGGGATCACAGAAGGCAGCAGAGAAGGGACAGCTCTGCTCCCTGCCCACGAGGGCCCACTCTCCTGCAGCCTGGGGGTCCTGAGAGCCGTGAAGCAGGGGATGGGGCTGCACCCAGTGGGAGGATGAGCACTGTGAGAGGAGGGGAACAGGGAGAGAGCTTTGTATGGAGGGGAATGGAGGAGGACCAGTGGCTGGAAGGGCATGTAGGACCAAGGAATTGGGGTTTTATTTTTTCTTATAAGACAGGAGATGATTCCACAGAGAAATATTGGTGATCAGAAGAGAAAGAAGTAATCTGCAGGAGTCAGGTCCAGGGAGTTGGAGTGTCAGAGGGTTTCAGGGCCCCAGGCTGGGGGTGTGGCGTTTGAATGTGGAAACATGGGGTGTCTCCATCTAATGGCTTCACTTCATTAAGGCTGAGAGGGCAGGGAGCGGGAGGAAAACCCTGGCCTGCAGCCCCAGGCCCGGTTAAGGTCGGCCACTGGGAAAGAAAGCGGAGGCCACAGTGTGGGCTCCGTCCTTGCCGAAGCTCAGAGCCACTGAGGGGCACGTGCTGCCCAGGGTTGGCGTGGAGGGTGGGAGGCAGTGATGGAACATGAGCCATGCTGTTCCAGGACAAGGGTGAGGCCAGAGGGTGGTGACAGTGGCGAGGGGTCCCTGGCCTGGAAGTACGCATATGGCTGAAGGACTTAGCAGCAGTGCGACAAGGGCACCTAGCAGGAGGCAGAGGAGAGAAACTCAGGAAGAAAGGTGCTTGGTGATGGCGCACTTTCTGGGGAGGACCAGGAACAGGGTGTACCCGGGAAGTGAGGGGCCTCGGGGTTGGGGGAGGGCGTAGAGATGATGACTGAAAAGGCGCTGGTGAGTCATCCGTGTGGATGTTGAAGTCATGGGGAATGGCCTGAGTTGAGGTGGAGGGGGCTGGAGAGCCGGGAGCAGAGAATGAGGGGAAGTGACCAAGACAACAGCTGATGACAGCTTTAGTGGGGAGTGGGTGTTGCCCTTGGAGAAGGGGAGGTGGCCACAAGGAGTTCTGCACGGAGAGCAATCACCACCACAGGGCCGGTGGTGTCCTCAGAAAGCCAGGTTTCAGTGAAGGCCGGAAGGATGGAGGACAATGATGTCTACAGCAAAGTCTGCTGATCGCACAGGCCCCCGTGGAAGTGAGTGAAGACAGAGGGGCACTGGGCAAGTCAGGGCCTATGGCAGTGGTTCTCAACCTTCTGGCCCTTTAAATACAGTTCCTCATGTTGTGACCTAACCATAAAATTATTTTCGTTGCGCCCTGACCGGTTTGGCTCAGTGGATAGAGCGTTGGCCTGAGGACTCAAGGGTCCCAGGTTCGATTCCGGTCAAGGGCATGTGCCTTGGTTTTGGGCACATCCCCAGTAGGGGGTGTGCAGGAGGCAGCTGATCGATGTTTCTAGCTTTCTATCCCTCTCCCTTCCTCTCTGTAGAAATATCAATAAAATATTAAAAAAATTATTTTCGTTGCTACTTCATAACTGTAATGTTGCTACTGTTATGAATCGTAATGTAAATATCTGATATGCAGGATGGTTTTAGGCAACCCCTGTGAAAGGGTCATTCGACCGCCAAAGGGGTCGCGACCCACAGGTTGAGAACCGCTGGCCTATGGCAACAGTGAAGAGACTCACTTGGATGGGTGAAATGGTTGACAAGCACAATGGATGCTTCTCCTTTGATACAGCATTAGTACAGGAGGGAGATGCTTCCTTTGGTGGTATGGTGGCCTCTAGGGAGGAAGCTCCTACAAGCTCTATTCCCCTTTCCATGCATTCACTCCTATTCACTTGTCTATCCAGTGACCTACACATCTATCCATCCATTCACCCACACATCCATCCACCCACCCATCCATCCACCCACCCATCCACCCATTCATTCATCCACCCATCCATTCACCATCCTTCCATCCAACCATCCATCCTTTCATCCATCCACCCACCCATCCACCCACCCATCCATTCACCGTCCATCCACCCACCCATCCACCCATCCACCCACCCACCCACCCACCCATCCTCCTGTTCATCGAGCAGGAGCACCCAGGAGGCTGACACTGTCTGAGTAGCTGTCTGCTCCATCGGAAGGGAAGCATGAGCCAGACCCGAACAAGTCAGCTTCTCGGGAAGGAGGAGCACAAATGTTCTGGGCGAAAGACCTCAGATGTGAGAAGCCTGGCACTTGGGGATGATGGTGGGAGGTCCATGACGCTCAGAGATGTGTTGGGAGATGAGGCTGGAGAGAAGGGCAGTGGGCAGAAGGGAGCGGCCTGCTTTATCTTGGAAGCAAAGGGAAGCCTTTGACATCTGTGACATCTGCCACGGCTTCATAGCTAGGGGTACCATGTGTGCCCTGGATGTGCACCCCAAAGAGGGGACCCTCAGCCTTTCTGGGGTCCCCAGGGCAACACTGCAGGCATCACTGGGGGATTCCTGTTCCCAGGCAGGGGGGTGCTGGCTGCTGAGGCTCTCCTCTGGTGACCATGTGCCAGACATCGGGAGGCCAGGGCCTTCATTCCCCTGTGGTCCAAGCCTAAGCCCATCACGCCCCCCTCTCTGCAGCTCAGAGGCTGGCTGTCTGCCTGCTGTGGCTTTGTTCACTCTCCGCTGCCTGGGAAATCCTATTTGTCCTTTGAGGCCCAGGTCAGAGCCGCCTTCCCGATTCCTTCCCGGCCCCTCACAACTGCAGGAGGGCCTCCTCGTGTGGGGTACCCTCTCCAGCAGCCCAGGGATGCAGTGGGGGACTGGTGTGCATGGAAGGCCAGGCACCACCTGGTGGCAGAGCCCACATGGAGAAGCCCCTGGGAGCGGAGCCCAGGCCACTTTTCCCCGTTGGGGCCTGAGGGCAGGAGGGAGCGTCCTGGCTTCAGGCTAAGGAGGGACTTCGCAGTGGTCACGGTGCTCTGAGGGGCCGGTGTGCTCCTGCTGGCGGGCCTCAGTTTCCTGGTCTGTACAGTGGGACTAGATGCCTGGGGAGGGTTTTCCAGCCCTGACCATCTTGTCCATTGGTGCTACACTGAGATCTTGGTGTATGGAGGTACCACCCAGGGGCTCTTCCCAGGGAGGTTAGTGGTGTGCGGGGTCAGGGTGGTATAGAACCAACCAGGGGGGGCCCTGGCCTCGGGGAGCTGGGTTGGGAGGGCAGAGGAGCTGGACCCATTGGGAGGGAAGAGGCAGGGGCAGGTAGTGGGCCCTGCCCCCCGGGAGGACAGGGACTTGTGGAGAGGGACAGGACACAGCCCTGGGCCTCCAGCCATGCAGTCCTCTCTTCCTGTTGTCTCAGGATGGTCCTGGCAGGATACATCTGCCAGAGTTCCAGACCCAGACCTCCCGGGGTCTGCCAGATCACACACGTGCACACACACACACTAACATGTCAAAGTCCATGTGTTCACATGCACTGACATGTCAAAGACATGTCACATATACACCCACCCCATAAAAACACAGATCCATGCCCACAGATAGACACATATTTACACACACACACACACACACACACACACACACACACACACACGCTCGCACGCACACGCAGGCCATCACGCTGGTAGGAGGGTGGTGGGTGAGGAGCTGAGGGTCCATGCCAGGGTCCTGGGGGGCTGGGCGTGTGCTCAGCTGGGCCAGGCGAGTTATGTGTGTTTGGGGACAAGCCCTGTGGGAAGCATGCGGGGCTGAAGCAGGCAGAGTCGGAGGAGCTAGGGCAGCCAGTGGGCCTGGAGGCTGGACAGAAGTTGGGGCTAAGGACACATGAGGTGGACTCCATGGGACCTGGCGGAGCACGAGGTCCTGGGAAGCCGAGGCTCAGTTCTGGGCATGCTCGGGGACAGTCTGCACTGCGAGGACCCCTCACAGGCAGAAGGGAGGGGCCTTCGGGCAGATATGTGGGGTGCACAAGGCCCAGGTGACCGGCAGGCCTCCCCAATGCAGGATGAGGTCTGAGTATCCCCCGTCAATCTCCTGCTGGCAGCTCAGCCCCGTGGGGCCAGGGGTCTGGGCTGGATCCCGGCCTCGGCCAGGGCTCACTTGGGTGGGTCCCGGGCAGGAGCCGTGGGCAGGGAGCTCCTAGTCCTGTTTCCCGGGGCCCCTGCCCTAGGGGGGTCTGCGCCTGGTTGACATTGTCGCATGAACTCGTGACCCGGCGCCACACTAACCCTGTCCCCTACCCCAGGCCTGGTGAGTGGCTACTCCATGAGCCCCCCGACCCTGAACATCACGGAGGAGACACACGTCATTGACTCCAACGACAGCCTGTCCATCTCCTGCAGGTACTCAGCCCCCAGCCAGCGGAGCAGGGGCTGGGGCCCTCTTGTCTGTCAGGCAGGGGAGACTAAGAACTGAGGCTGGAGATGGCGGTGGAGAGCCCAGGAGGCAGGGCCCGGGCAGAGAGGCCTTGAGGCTTAGTGGGCCTCCCTGGGGGCCCGGGAGCTGGCAGACCCTGCAGACCCAGGCACCCTGCACCCGCCCCCCCACAGCCACCCCTGGTCATTTCACACGGACCACAGACCGTCACCCTGCACCCACCCTTGGGTCACCCTGCACCCACGTCAGCAGCCGCTGTTCAGCCCAGGCCAGTTGCCAATTTCAAAGGCCCCGACATGTTAGCCCCCTGCAGCCCAGCTGTGACCGAGGCCGGACCCCTCGGAGGCCAGCCTGCCGCACAGAGGCCCGAGCCAGGCAGAGGCCGGGACTCAGTGCCCGCTGTGGGCTGGGTGCATGGTGTGTGCCCCGGCACCCGCTGGCCTGACCTCCGGGTGGGCGAGCCTTGGCCCTGGGGCTGCAGTGGAGCCCCTCTTGACCTCTGCCTCCTCTGCCAGGGGGCAGCACCCCCTCCAGTGGGCCTGGCCAGGGGCTCAGGAAGCGCCAGCCACGGGGGAAAAGGACAGTGAAGACCTGGGGTTCGTTCGCGACTGCGAAGGCACGGATGCCCGGCCCTACTGCAAGGTGCTGCTGCTTCCCGAGGCCCACGCCAACGACACGGGCAGCTATGGCTGCTACTACAAGTACATTAAGGCCCGCATCGAGGGCACCACCGCGGCCAGCACTTACGTGTTCGTAAGAGGTGAGGGGCCCAGCCCCACGCGCTCCTGCAGCCCACGAGGTGACAGGCAGGGTCCTGGAGGCGCAGCAGGCCCCCACCCCCACCCTGGCCTCCAGACCTTGAGGGGCTGCCCTGGAGCCCCCACCTGGGCAGAGACCGCCCCAAGCTCCACCTGCCCTTCCCACAAACTGCGCTCTCTCTGCAGACTCGGAGCAGCCGTTCATCAACAAGCCAGGCACACTCCTGGTCGACAGGAAGGACTCCGTGTGGGTGCCCTGCCTGGTGTCCATCCCCGGCCTCAACGTCACCCTGCGCCTGGTACAGCCCCTCACTCCCCACGACCTAGCCCTCCTGTCCTCTCCCTGGGAAAGGCAGCCATTGACCTGGCCAGGAGGAAGGGGGCAGCGGGAGCTGATGGCCACCATATCCCAGCAGCCAAGCTCAGTGCTGCAGCCCGACGGGCAGGACGTGGTGTGGGATGACCGCCGGGGCATGCGGGTGCCCACGCCGCTGCTGCGGGAGACCCTGTATCTGCAGTGCGAGACCACCTGGGGCGGCCAGGCCTTCCTGTCTAACCCTTTCATCGTGCACATCACAGGTAGGGGCTGTCCTGGGCCACGGGGTCCCGGGAGGAAGACTGCAGGGGGAGATGGAGACCCCAGATTCTCAGTGATGGGGCTGTAGGTGCCACAGCGGGTCTTGGTGGGTGCCCTGCGCCCTGCACTCCGGGTGCTGTGCTGGTGAGGGGCTTGGGGATCACTGCTCCTGTGTCGTCAGGCAACGAGCTCTACGACATCCAGCTCTTCCCCAAGAAGTCCATGGAGCTGCTCGTCGGGGAAAAGCTGGTCCTGAACTGCACCGTGTGGGCCGAGTTCAACTCGGGGGTCACCTTCGACTGGGACTACCCAGGGAAGCAGGTAAGGCCGCCGGCTCTGCCAGGGCTGTGCCCGAGCCACCTCCAGGCGTCCCATCCCTGCCCGGCCCACCCTGTGCCGCTCCTGCCTGGCCCGGCACTCTGCCTGCGTGTGGCGGAGGTGCAGACTGCGCTCTGCCCGGAAGCCTTGGTCTGATGGGGACATTTTCCTCCCCCGGGGACGACTCTGGGTGCGTCCGGCTCCGCCGTCACTGCTGGCTGGGCTGGGGGTGCGCCTTTCGTGTCAGCTCTCCGGGCTGCCTGTTCTGACCCTGCCCTTCCCCTGGGCACGGGCAGGCCGAGCGGGGCAAGTGGGTGCCCGAGCGGCGCTCCCAGCAGACCCACACAGAGCTCTCCAGCATCCTGACCATCCACAACGTCAGCCAGCGCGACCTCGGCCCGTACACGTGCGAGGCCAACAATGGCATCCAGCGGTTCCGGGAGAGCACCGAGGTCATCGTGCACCGTACGTCTGGGTGGGGCCCACGTGCCCAGAGGGCCTAGGCGGTCACCGGGCCTGTGAACAAGGCTCCTTGTGCAGCTTGGGCCAGGGTCAGAGGTCATAGTGCACCAAGCAGGATGAAGTCCAGCCCAGGGCAAGGGAGGGCTGAGGGTGGATGGCCTGTCTGGCCCCCACACCCTGCTGGGCAGTGAGCCCCAGTCTACAAGGGTCTGTCCTCGGGGCGCAGGGCCATGGCTGAGGCCCTGGGCAGTGGTGGGTGAGCGATGCCAGCCCCTGGATTTACACCGATGCCTCCCGTCTGGCAGAAAAACCCTTCATCAGCGTCGAGTGGCTCAAGGGCCCCGTCCTGGAAGCCACAGCAGGAGACAAGCTGGTGAAGCTGCCCGTGAAGCTAGCTGCGTACCCCCCACCGGAGTTCCAATGGTACAGTCCCGGCTCCTGCCCCTCATTACCTGCAGGCCTGGCTGACCTTGGGTGAGGAGGGCAGCATCCTCCCAGGCTGGGCCTGTGCGAGGGCCCCCTCTGAAGGCGCTAAGGAGCATGCGTATAACGCGATAATCCAGCCTGGGTTGCTGCTAAACTGTGGAAACTGGTAAATGCCAGCCTCCAGGTGTGTGCGGGTGTGGTGGGTGCAGCAAGGGGCTCCCACTGCCTCCTGCACGTGCTCAGCCTCTGAGGTCCTGCGCCTGGAGCGCATCACAGAGCCCTGCCTGCCTGCAGCAGCGGCTTCAGGTTTCCTAGACCTCGTCCCGACAGCGTGCCACCTCAGAGCCCTCCCATCTAGAATTCGGGGATGCCACAGGGGTTCACAGGCTGTTGGGGGGCCAGGCCTGTGCGGCGTGGCAGTGAGCGAGGGCTTCGTGGATGCCCGCAGGCTGCTGGAGCCCCTAAGTAAGGTCACGGGGTCAGGGAGGGGTCCCTCGGTGGTGGCTCTGCCCTGGCCAGCACTCCTGCAAGCTCCCCCAGAACTCGGGGATCCACAGTGCCCCCCAGCACCCTCAGGTTGCCTGAGCAGCCCACGTGGCCCAACCCTGGGGTGTCACACTCTCACCTGACCTCCATCACAGCGATGAGGAGAAGAGGCCAGGAAAGGGAAGGGCATTCCTGCCTGAGCCCAGAGCCCCCGGGAGCCCACTCTGTGCTTTCCCAGCTGCTAGAGGAGCCGTGCCCTCCAGCCTGGGCACCTCCCTGCAGGCAGAGCCTCTCTGAAAGCGCGGACCTGCGCTCGGCAGGACCCCGGCCGCGGGGAGCAGGCTTCTCTTGGAGGGCCCAGCATCCCCTGATCCTGGGCCCGGGGTGACCCTGCCTCTGAGGCCACAGACTTTGGGGTCCACTGGGGACACCTGGTGCAAGACCAGGGCCCATAAGGCAGGGCCCCGAAGAGCAGGGATGCAGCCTGGAGGCTCCCTCACAGGCGTGGCCTCCTGAGCACCTGGGCCTGACTGTCCTCCAAGGCCCTCAGGACTGACCCAGCCCTGGCTGGGCGGCTGGCTGTGCAGCACCTGGGACCTGGCCCAGGGCCGACCCTCACACAGCCGGCTGCGTAGCACCATTCCCACCACAGCTGGCCTTTCTCTTCTCACTTGGCCAGCATCTTCCTCCAACAAGTGCTCAGCTGTCAGCTGGCCCCTTGTTGGCGGAGACATTTCCCAGGACACTAGTGGTCACCGTGGCCACCACAGCCCACGGGGGCCCACTGCTGGGTATGTGATGACTGAGTGAGTGGGTGGGTGGGAACCTAGTGGACATCCAGGCTGGCCCTCAGCTTCCGAAGCGCCAGACCTCAGCTAGCCCTCACGACCTCGCCAGAAGGGGCACTTCATTTCTTTTTAAAAATACATATATTTTATTGATTTCAGAGAGGAAAGGAGAGGGAGGGAGAGAGAGAAACATCAATGAGAGAGAATCATTGATCTGCTGCCTCCTGCACACCACCTACTGGGAATCGAGCCTGCAACCCAGGCATGTGCCCTTGACCAGAATTGAACAGGGGCCCTTCAGTCCGCAGGCTGACGCTCTATCCACTGAGCCAAACTGGCCAGGGCCATTTCCCCAGTTTTCAGATGAGGACATGGGCTTGAGGCAGTGAAGGGTTTTGCTAGGATCACAGAGGTGGCAGGTGGCAGACTCAGGACAGCACCAGAGCTGCCCGCCCTGCCCTGTGGCCCCAGTCAGTCCCGTCCCTCCCGGTGGGGCTGTGGTGCCACAGTTGAGAAGGGCCCCTGCATCCCCCTCGCTGCTGGCTCTGCCCGAGGGCGGTGCCCCTCCTGGGCCTCCCGGGAAGGCACCCGCCTGGCGAGGACCATGTGTTTCCAGGCAGAGTCCAGAACGGGTGTGCAGCTCAGGACCGGGGGTGCCCCTCCCAGTTCACACGTGCAGCAGCATGCCCTGGGCACCTCCTGGTGCCTGGCACCGCTTCTGTGCAGGGGACGCAGCGGTGAGGGGACAGCCCAGCTCGGGGGGAGCATGGGAAGCAGAGTGTAGGAGAGCAGGCAGCAGAGCAGGGCGAGGGCCCGCTGGTTCCCAGGCTTGTCTGACGAACGGGTGCTTGGTTACATGGAGGAGGGAGGGGGACGGTGAATTCGAGCTCCAGAGGGAGGCAGGGCCCAACAGGGCCAGGGTCCAGGCTGCACCGGGGACTGCACCTCCCTCCTTCACTGAAACCCGTGGGGAAGAGACAGGGCCTGTGGGGAAGGTGTCAGGACACTCCCACGGGGCCTCAGAGCCTGGCGGCTGGAGGCTGGCCCTGGCCACAGACAGGCCGGAGAGGAGGCGCCTGTGGGAAGCCCTGTCTGGACCTCAGTGCTCCTGAGCCTGTGGGGCGTGCTCCTGCCTGGCGGCCACCCCCACAGCTTTAGGCCATCTGCTCTCTGTGCAGGGTCCACTGCCCTCCCCTGCACCCAGCAGCCTCCTGGCCTGCAGGGGTCCTGCTCCCAACAGTGCATTCCAGTTGCAGGGGCTGGGGTGTGGCAGGGAAGGAGGGCAGGGGGGGTGGAGGTGGGAGCCACGGAGCGCCTGAACTCCCTTCCCGGGCCAGGTACAAGGACAGAAAGGTGGTGTCGGGGCGCCACAGTTCACATGCCCTGGTGCTCAAGGAGGTGACCGAGGCCAGCGCAGGCATCTACACCCTCGCCCTGTGGAACTCCATGGCCGGCCTGAAGCGCAACATCAGCCTGGAGCTGGTGGTGAACGGTAGGGGCAGGTGGGAGGGGAGGGGATGGGAGGGCGGGCAGGTGTGGCCAGGGGGCCGGCTGACCAGCTGCCTGCCTGTGCCCCTAGTGCCCCCCAACATCCACGAGAAGGAGGCCTCCTCCCCCAGCATCTACTCCCGCCACAGTCGCCAGGCCCTCACCTGCACTGCCTATGGTGTGCCCCCTCCTCTCAGCGTCCAGTGGTACTGGCGGCCGTGGACGCCCTGCAAGACCTTCGCCCAGCGCAGCCTGTGAGTGTGGCTCCAGCCCTGTGCTCACCCTCAGCCCTGACCCCCACTCACTGCCCGCACCCCTCCCGAGAGCCCTGCTCTAAACGCAAACCCTGACACCATGCACCGCAGCCAACCCCTGGCATCATCCCATCTGAGCAAGGCTCAGACGCCCCTGCAGCCGTCGGGCCCACCCACCTGCCTGGAGAGCAAAGCCCCCAGAGCCGTATCATCAGAGACCCAAGGCTGTGCCTGTGGCGTCCAGGGGGACACTGCTGCCCGGCGGGCAGAGCTGGGCCGCTTTCAGGAGACTTGTGCCGAGCCCCACGCACGCCACCATGCCCTCGCTCCTGAGCTCCTCTGTGCAGCGCGTACAGTCACCCTAAGAGGAGGAGCGGGATCTGAGAAGGGACGTGGCTTTGCCAAGGCCACAGCTGTAAGCAGCGAGCCTGCCCCTCTGCTGGCCATGCCCGCTTCCTTGGGCGCCAACAGGGCAGACAGCTGGGGAGAACTCTCGGTGCAGAGACAACTTGGCCAAGCAGGGGACCGGAGGGGAGGGTGCAGAGGTGGCAGAGGTCTGGAAGGCACTAGAGCCAGGGAAGGGTGCTGAGCAGGGGTGTCAGGTCAGATTGGCCATTTAGCAAGAGATCCTTGTGAGGTGGGAGGGTCCAGGCTGGGGAGGGACAGGCACTGGGGGCCAAGGAGGAGACAGGGCAGCAGCCCCTGTAGGGGCTGTGAGCTCAGCGGGTCAGTGTGGGAGGCTCAAGGGGTGGCCTTTGGGCCTGAGCCACCCACAGCGTCCAAGGCTCATAGATTCTTCTAGAACACAGGCCGAGGGTCACTGCTGGCACCTCCAGATTTGCTTCCCTCTGATGCTTCACCATTTTGTTCTGTACCGACTGACAGGGCCCCAGGGCCACTCTGCTCTGCCAGGGCAGACAAGAGCCTCCCTTGGGGCCCAGGTCCTAGTGGGAGACCCAGTCCCACCTGGCCCCAGGAGGGGCTGCAGCTCTGAAAGAGGGGGTGAGGGGGGGGCCTGGAGCAGGAGTGCTGACTGCTGCCCTTGGGGATCTGGGTGGGCTTTGCAGGAGGGGTGCGTGTGAGTGGGGGGTGGTGGGCACAGCATGCTGGAGGGCGAGCACAGAGCTGCCAAAGGCTGTGTGGCAGTCCCTGCAGGGCCCTGAACATAGAGAGTGGGAGACAGCCCTGGCTGGTGTGCTCAGTGGATAGAGCGTCGGCCTGCAGACTGAAGGGTCCCAAGTTCGATTCCGGTCAAGGGCACAAGCCTGGTTGTGAGCTCCATCCCCAGTGGGGGGCGTGCAGGACAGGCAATCAGTGATTCTCATCATTGATGTTTCTATCTCTCCTCCCTTCCTCTGTGAAATCAATAAGAATCAAAAAGAGTGGGAGACAGTGTTCCAGCAGCAAACGCTCTTGCCCTCTTGCTCACCCCAGCCAAGGCCAGCCTCACCCACGCGGTGTAGAAGGCGACCCTGAATATGACAGAGGCTCAGCCTTACCCCCTTGGGGACCCTCCCCGCCCAGACCTCTGACTGGCCCTTGTCAACCCTCGTCCCCAGCAGCCGGCGGCAGCAGCGGGACCGCATGCCACAGTGCCGGGACTGGAGGGAGGTGACCACGCAGGACGCTGTGAATCCCATCGAGAGCCTGGACACCTGGACGGAGTGTGTGGAGGGGAGGAATAAGGTAGGGGCCAGCCGCGCCACGGACTGGCCGAGAGGAGGAGGGAGGGGAGGCCCTCTCTGGCCTCTGGGTGCCCACCAGGCCTGCAGGGCTCTGGGGGCAGCGGCTGAGGGGTGACCTCTCTGCAGTGTCTGCGCCTCAGCTCCCTTGCCTGCATGTGGGGGGCGGGGAAAGGACCTCTGGCCACTTCCCGAACGAGAAAGATAAGATTCAGGCTGCCCGGCCAGGCCATGGGTCCAGCTGCTCACTGGCTCCAGGCTGGGGGCTGGCCTGGTCCCACCAAAGGCGGCTGAGCCGCTGGCCAGCCTGGGGGCAATGCTGAGAAACGGCCAGGCAGGGGAGGGGACTGAACAAAGGCACCCACTTCCTACGGTCACTTCCTGTTTTCCTACACACCTCCAGAGCCTCTTCCTGTTCCAGGCCTGGCCAGGAAGTGCCCAGCTTAAAGTAGGGGGGGTCTTTGGATGGTAGGCAGGGCTTGTGGCCTACCCTGCCTCCCAGCTTCCTACTTCCCAAGGCCAGCACCCTTCTGGGTGTCTAGGACCAGCCCCTCCCCTTGCCACTACCCCAGGGCGCTGGGAGAGGTGTGTGGGCAGCCCTGGGCAACGGTGCACTTGTCACGAGGATCTCACACCGTGACCTGCTGCTCATCTTAGGCCACAGCCTGACCCTTGACGTGACCCCAGTCTGAATCCTGGCCCTGGCCTGGCCTGGCCTGGCAGCACTAGGCCCCCGTCCCCTCCTGAAATGGCACATCCACCGCCAGAAGCCTTTCTGGCCCTGCCTATGCCGCCCTCTGACCCCAGCCACTGCTGATGCCAGCTTCCACAGCCCGGTCCCCTGACTTTCCCAAGGAGCCCCTCCCCCACCCCCCCGCCCCCCGCTGCTGCCTGAAGGCCTTACTTTCACTCCGGTGCCTCCCATCCCTGGTCTTGTCTCTGAACTCTGTCACCTCAGCCCAGAGCCTCAGTTCCCCCCATTACTCTGGTGGGCACAGCGGCCTCCTTGCAGAAAGGGAAGGTCGGGTGGGGAACTCAGGCAGGAAACAGATCCTCTGCCTGTGCTTTGCCCAGACGGTGAGCAAGCTGGTGATCCAGGATGCCAACGTGTCTGCCATGTACAAATGCATGGTCTTCAACAAGGTGGGCCAGGACGAGCGGCTCATCTACTTCTATGTGACCAGTGAGTGACTTGGGTGGGCCTGGTGGTCAGGGACCAGGTGGGCAGGAGAGGAGAACAAGCCTGGAGAGGACAAGGGGACCAGGTTGGGGTCCCCTGAGGTCCTGGTGGAGCACCCCGGGGAGCTATCCAGGGCCCCAGGGCCCTGAGCCTGGGCAACAGGGCTAGATTTGGAGGACCATGCTGGTCCGCTGGACGGAGTAGCACCCTCTGCCCTCTGCCCCGGAGGCACCCTGACCAGGGGGCTCTCCTGCTCCCCGAAGCCCCACCTAACTGCCTCCCTCCAACCCCCTTCCCAAGCCCTGGATCTGAAGAGGTGGCTCAGGGGTGTGTTTCTCTCTGGGGAGAAGCTCCATAGCTCCCTCAGCTTCTCAAACGTGTCAGTGACCTCAGGAAAGCTGAGGACCCGTGAAAGGAAGTCCCTGGGCTCAGGGGTGTGTGTATGTGGGGGGACCTGGGAGAGAGATGGAGCCAGAGATAACACTTTGGGTGGCGGAGCCCTCAGGAGCCTGACAACGAGTGGCCAGAAGCAGTCAGAGCAAGAAAGCTACTGCTGACAGAGGTGGGGTGTGGCCAACAGCGAGGCAGGATGGGACTCCGGTCCCCACTGAGTCTGGGGACAAAGAACTCACTGATGATGGGGCTACGGGAGAGGGGGGACAGCAGCCAGGTTGGGGCACGACCAGGAGAGAGCTGGAAGGAGGCAGGAGGAGAGCCCGTGGGGCTGACTTCTGTGGATTGGCCCCAGTGGTCAGTGGTCAGTGGTCAGTGAGGGGGAGTGAAGTGGTGAAGAAGACTCTGGTGGTGTCCCTGGCCCAGACCTACCTGATACATAACGTTGGCTGAGAGCTGAGTGAGTCCAGCGGCCAGTGGGCAAGGAAGAGCAAGCACCTGGCAGGTGAGTCAGTGTCACTGTGCAATGTCACAGCGGCTCTTGCTTCCGCTGCAGCCATCCCCGACGGCTTCAGCATTGAGTCCGAGCCCTCGGAGGAGCCCCTGGAGGGCCAGGCCGTGCGCCTGAGCTGCCAGGCTGACAACTACACTTATGAGCATCTGCGCTGGTACCGCCTCAACCTGTCCACGCTGCACGATGCCCACGGGAACCCGCTGCTGCTCGACTGCAAGAACGTGCACCTGTTCGCCACGCCGCTGGCCGCCACCTTGGAAGAGGCAGCGCCGGGGGCTCGCCACGCCACGCTCAGCCTGACCATCCCCCATGTGACACCTGAGCACGAGGGCGACTACGTGTGCGAGGTGCAGGACCGGCACAGCCAGGACAAGCACTGCCACAAGAAGTACCTGTCAGTGCAAGGTGAGCGACAGGGCCTGAGTCTGCGGGCGTGCCCCCTCCCCACCCGCCCCTCCTTCCAGCTTCCCGCCACCCTCTCCTCTCTGGAGAGCCCCTTCCCCGTGCCCTGGGCTCCTGCCCTCACTGTGCCCCTTCCTGACTCCTGCCCGCAGCCCTGGAAGCCCCCCGGCTTACGCAGAACTTGACCGACCTCCTGGTGAACGTGAGCGACTCCCTGGAGATGCGGTGCCCGGTGGCCGGGACGCACGTGCCCAGCATCATGTGGTACAAGGACGAGCGGCCGCTGGAGGAAAAGTCTGGTAGGGAAGGGCCCGGGCGGGCGCAGAGCGGGTGTGGAGGCCCGGGACGCCCAGGCCCCAGGCCCGTCTAGACCCAACCTGCACCCGCCTCCTGCAGGGATCGATCTGGCCGACTCGAACCAGAAGCTGAGCATCCAGCGCGTGCGCGAGGAGGACGCTGGCCGCTACCTGTGCAGCGTGTGCAACGCCAAGGGCTGCGTCAACTCCTCGGCCAGCGTGGCCGTGGAAGGTCCGCCTCATCTCACACCCTCCCACCCCCGCCCCCCACCCCCGCCCCAGCACCTGGCGGCTTCTCGCGGCCACCAGAAGGGGCGCTCTCGGGGCGCACCCTCTGCGCGCACGCACACAGCTGTTTCTGCCACGCAGGCTCCGAGGACCGGGGCAGCATGGAGATCGTGATCCTTGTTGGCACCGGGGTCATCGCGGTCTTCTTCTGGGTCCTCCTCATCATCATTTTCTGTAACATGAGGAGGGTGAGCGCTCCTCGCCCAGCTCCCGTGGGGTTCTCTCCACCTGGCCAGCCCCAAACATAAGGAATAGGGTCCCTGTCCAGCTGCGTGGGAGCCTCGCCTCCCTGGAAATCTCCCCGACCACTCCCGGCGGGCTCTGAGCGACCAGAGACTGCCCCACGCCCTCTCCTTAGCGGAGCCTCGAGGGAGATCCCAAATGTCTGGGCAGTTTTCACGAGTCACATGCGCCCTGACCAACGCTGTCCACCCCCCCCCCCCCCCAGCCAGCCCACGCAGACATCAAGACCGGCTACCTGTCCATCATCATGGACCCCGGGGAGGTGCCCCTGGAGGAGCAGTGCGAATACCTGTCCTACGATGCCAGCCAGTGGGAGTTCCCCCGGGACCGGCTGCACCTCGGTGAGGCCAGCCCCCGGCCTGCCCCCTCCCGGTCGGACCTGGCAGAGGCGGCTTGGCGGCTGCAGAGCAGCAGGCTGGAGCCCCGAACCCATCCACTCTCAGAACCCATGCCAGGAAGTCCCGCCTGGCCCCCACCTGGCTGACCCGTGCATCTGGGGGCACCCCAGGAGCCCGCCAGGCCTCCCCGTTCCCAGGCCCCGGGGTCACGGGCCGCCGCTCTGAGCAGGGTGGGCCCAGCACACCTGCTGGGAGAGGATGCAGGCCTTCCTGTCTGCCGCTCCTCTCCCTCTGCCCCTGCGCTCCGCTCTTCCTGTTTGGCAGGGGGGCTCCCGACCTTCCTCCCGCTCCTGGGCCTGCCTTCCTGCCCTCCGCACGGGCTGCCCGGCGGCCGTCCCCTCCCCCTCACCTTCGCCAGCTCACCTGGAAGCCTGCTGCCCCACAGGGAGAGTCCTGGGCCACGGCGCCTTCGGGAAGGTGGTGGAAGCCTCGGCGTTCGGGATCCACAAGGGCAGCAGCTGTGACACGGTGGCCGTGAAGATGCTGAAAGGTGTGGGGTCGGCGGTGACGAGCAGCGGCTCTGGGCGGGCGGGTGGAGGTGGCGCAGGAGGAAGACACCAGAGCCAGGGACTCACAAGGTTCCACAGGAGCCCACGGGCGGCAGAGCCGGGCCTGGGCTCGGGGCCGAGGAACCCTCCTGCCGCAGAGGGCGGCTGGGCGGTGCCGGGGACCCTGCGCCCCGCGGGCCGGAGGCTGGAGGTGACTTCGCTAAGCGCAGGGGCTGGGGCCCTGGCGGGCGGACCCGGCACCAGGCCAAGACTCTGTGTCGCCTCCAGAGGGCGCCACAGCCAGCGAGCACCGCGCCCTGATGTCGGAGCTCAAGATCCTGATCCACATCGGTAACCACCTCAACGTGGTCAACCTCCTGGGGGCGTGCACCAAGCCTAACGGTACGCGCCCGGGCGCCCGGGGAGGGGGGGGGGGGCGCCGGGGGCTGGGGTGCGAGGGGCCAGCAGGTCGGGGGGGCGGGAACCCTGCTGCAATGCTGACTCTTCCGCGCGCCCTCGGCCCCCAACACCCCGCCTCTGCCCTGCCCGCCCCGCCCCAGGCCCCCTCATGGTGATCGTGGAGTTCTGCAAATACGGCAACCTCTCCAACTTCCTGCGCGCCAAGCGGGAGGCCTTCAGCCCCTACGCAGTAAGTGGGCGCCCTGCCTGGGCCAGAGCTCGCGGTGAGCCCGCGGGGTGCCGAGGTGGGCTGGGCGTGATGCCTCTGCCTCGGGGACGGGGGCTTCGGACCTGCTTTGTGCATCCGCAGGAGAAGTCCCCGGAGCAGCGAAGGCGCTTCCAGGCCATGGTGGAGGGTGCCAGGGCCGACAGGAGGCGGAGGCCGGGGAGCAGTGACAGGGCCCTCCTGACAAGGCTCCTGATGGGCAAGGGCGAGGCGGCCCGGGCCACTCGGACCCAGGAAGGTACGAGCCTGGCTTCCTCGTGCCCAAAATGTGGCGGCACCAAAATACCTCATGACCCGGGGGCTGTGGGACAAGCCGGCCGGGGCCTCTTCCAGGAACTGGTGGAAGAGGGCACATACATGGGAGAGCATGTGATGGGTTGTGCCTTAGGAAGGGGGGGGGGCCAGAGGGCTTCTTAGCTAGTGCCAGGGGCCTCAGCACTAGAGATGAGCCCGTGGGGTGCCGATGCAGCAAGGATTAGGCGAACAAACACTCCCCTTGGGGTGGCATGGAAGACGGGGATCATGGAGGGGGACCCCCTCTCGAGCCCGCCTTGCTCCTCTATGCAGCTGAGGACCTGTGGCTGAGCCCGCTGACCATGGAAGACCTTGTCTGCTACAGCTTCCAGGTGGCCCGGGGGATGGAGTTCCTGGCCTCCCGCAAGGTGACTGCCTGCAGGCCCTTCAGAGGGGAGGGGCCGGGCCCCACCAGCACGCCCTGATGTGAGCAGCCCAGCTCACCCACAGCGACCTGAGGTCCAGGCCTCTCACACTTGGCAGAGGACAAAACTGAGCCCCAAGTGTGGGACTAGCTTCCCAAGGTTCCCGCTGGTCAGTGGCAGAACTGGATGTGGCGTCAGACTCTGTCCCACATCTTCACGAGCCCTCACCATGGCCAGTCCGGGGTGCACAGGATCTGTGGCCGTGGCCATGGCCAGTCCCGGGTGCACAGGATCTGTGGCCGTGGCCACGGCCAGTCCCAGGTGCACAGGATCTGTGGCCGTGGCCATGGCCAGTCCCGGGTGCACAGGATCTGCGGCCGTGGCCATGGCCAGTTCGGGGTGCACAGGATCTGCGGCCGTGGCCATGGCCAGTCCCGGGTGCACAGGATCTGTGGCCGTGGCCATGGCCAATCCCGGGTGCACAGGATCTGTGGCCGTGGCCATGGCCAGTCCCGGGTGCACAGGATCTGTGGCCGTGGCCATGGCCAGTTCGGGGTGCACAGGATCTGTGGCCGTGGCCATGGCCAGTCCCAGGTGCACAGGATCTGTGGCCGTGGCCATGGCCAGTCCCAGGTGCACAGGATCTGCGGCCGTGGCCATGGCCAGTTTGGGGTGCACAGGATCTGTGGCCGTGGCCATGGCCAGTCCCGGGTGCACAGGATCTGTGGCCGTGGCCATGGCCAATCCCGGGTGCACAGGATCTGTGGCCGTGGCTGTGGCCATGGCCAGTCCAGGTGCACAGGATCTGTGGCCGGGCGGGCGCCTTTGCTGACCTTCCTCGTGCCCCCAGTGCATCCACAGAGACCTGGCTGCGCGGAACATCCTGCTGTCGGAGAGCGACGTGGTGAAGATCTGCGACTTCGGCCTGGCCCGGGACGTCTACAAGGACCCCGACTACGTGCGCAAGGGCAGCGTGAGTGCGGCCCTGGCTCCTGCCAGGCGGGGGGGCGGAAGGTCTGAGGGCTGCAGAGACCCCAGCGACCGCCTAGGCGTACTGGCAGGGAGTGGGGGCAGGGAGTGCGGACAGGAGCTGAGGCCAGGGGGCAGGGAGTGCGGACGGGAGCTGAGGCCAGGGGGCAGGGAGTGCGGACGGGAGCTGAGGTCAGGGACCACGCTGCTCCAGTCGGGCTGGGGCCACGGGTTGGACGCTGACCCCTCTGCCCGCCGGGGGCTGCCCATGCAGAGGCGCACCCAGCCCGGTCCGTCCTGGAGCTGGACAGCCAGCGCAGGGCAGCCATAGGCCCGTGGGTGACAGGTGCGTCCTGGTTGGTGGCACGCAGGTGGGCAGGCAGGCACCTGAAGGAGGGCCCACGGCTGATTAAAGGTTTGCTCCAGAGGAAGGAAGAGGGCTGGAGGGAGGCAGGGCCAGCAGGGGTCCCATCTGTGACAGGCCACTGTGCAGAGGCTTTGTCTCGCACTCTGACTCACAGGCAGAATGTAGGGCATGTGGCCGTGAGGGCAGGTGTGTGTGGAGGTGAGGGCAGGTGTGTGGGTGAGGTGAGGGCAGGTGTGTGGGTGAGGTGAGGGCAGGTGTGTGGGTGGTGGTGAGGCAGGTGTGTGGGTGGAGGTGAGGGCAGGTGTGTGGGTGAGGTGAGGGCAGGTGTGTGGCTGGCGGTGAGGCAGGTGTGTGTGTGTAGGTGAGGGGCAGGTGTGTGTAGGTGAGGGGCAGGTGGGTGGAGGTGAGGGGCAGGTGTGAGGGTGAGGTGAGGGGCAGGTGTGTGGGTGAGGTGAGGGGCAGGTGTGTGGGTGAGGTGAGGGGCAGGTGTGTGGGTGGAGGTGAGGGGCAGGTGTGTGGGTGGAGGTGAGGGCAGGTGTGTGGGTGGAGGTGAGGGGCAGGTGTGTGGGTGAGGTGAGGGCAGGTGTGTGGGTGAGGTGAGGGCAGGTGTGTGGGTGAGGTGAGGGGCAGGTGTGTGGGTGAGGTGAGGGCAGGTGTGTGGGTGAGGTGAGGGCAGGTGTGTGGGTGAGGTGAGGGCAGGTGTGTGGGTGGCGGTGAGGCAGGTGTGTGTGTGTAGGTGAGGGGCAGGTGTGTGGAGGTGAGGGGCAGGTGTGTGGAGGTGAGGGGCAGGTGTGTGTGTGGAGGTGAGGGGCAGGTGTGTGGGTGAGGTGAGGGCAGGTGTGTGGGTGAGGTGAGGGGAGGTGTGTGGGTGGAGGTGAGGGGCAGGTGTGTGGGTGGAGGTGAGGGCAGGTGTGTGGGTGGAGGTGAGGGGCAGGTGTGTGGGTGGAGGTGAGGGCAGGTGTGTGGGTGAGGTGAAGGGCAGGTGTGTGAGGCCATGGCCTCAGGGATCCCAGCTAGAGGTCATCAATGGGAGAGACAGGGTGGGGAAGCGTCAGTGGCTCCAGGCTTCGGGACGGGACCAGGTGAGTGATGAGGTGGGAGAAGAGGCCTGTGGGTCCCTAGTTCCTCCAGGGGCTGGACTGAGGGCTGGCGTGGAGGAGGGTGAAGAGCTCCTGGGTGAGTGCGGGGCCACAGGGACCCGGACAGCGCAGAGGTGCCTTCGGGAGGTGCCAGCACCTCGGGGCGTGCAGGGGAGCAGGGCGAGTTGCAGGAGCCGTCTGAGCAAACACAGGGCTGGCCCCAGAGTGCGGGAGAAGCCAGGGACCGGAGGTGGCTGCCTGGGGTGTGGCCCCTCCTCTCGTCCTCCCTGTGGGCTCACGCCCTCTGCCTCCCGCAGGCCCGGCTGCCCCTGAAGTGGATGGCGCCCGAGAGCATCTTCGACAAGGTGTACACCACGCAGAGCGACGTGTGGTCCTTCGGGGTGCTGCTCTGGGAGATCTTCTCCCTGGGTGAGTGCAGGGCGGGGTGCGGGGAGGGGCAGGTGGGACCACAGGCTCCAGGCCCACCAGCCTGGTGCAGGCAGCGCCGCCCTGGAGCCTGGAGCGGGCAGCCAGGTCTTCTGAGGCAGGAGTTTTGAGAACCCCCTCCTCCCCCGCATGGGCTGGGACAGAGCCTGTCCCGGAGAGGGAGGGGCATAGGGGGTCCCCCCAGTCTCCTCCCTGCCCCAGCCCTTCCCCACCTGCTGTGGGGGTGCTGCTCTTGCTTCAAGGGCTGGGAAAGGATGGCACTCACTCTGGGACACTCCTACTTATGAAGCCCCACAGGGGAGCCTCGGCCCCGCTGGGACCCAGACCGCCCTGGCTGGGGTGGGGCAGGGCATGGCAGTGGGGAAGGGAGAGCACTGGACGGCCACTGTGAGTGCTGTGGCTAAGTAAGAGCACGGCAGGCCCTGGAAGCTTGCGTGGTGTGAGCTGGAGGGCCCGGGAGGGGCTGGCCTGGGGAAGGGGCGGGTGAGGCGGGTGGGCCTGGGAGGACAGCAGCCAGGGCCAGGGTCCTGAATGTGGGAGGGGGTCAATGGGTGCAGCAGGAGAAGGAGAGGTGACCCTTGCAGCTCCTTTGGGCCGTCCGGGCTGGGCGAGGGCCTGGAGGGTCAGTCTGATGGGAGTGCGGGGCTTGAGCGAGGGGAGGAGGCTGACTCCCGGCTCTGTGGCTTGCCCTGGGGGCAGAGGGCGGCCCAGAGGCCCCTAGGACCCTGATGATGTTGGAACTCTCTCTAAAGCAGTGGTTCTCAACCTTCCTAACGCCGCGACCCTTTAATACAGTTCCTCATGCTGTGGTGACCCCCAATTCATTGTTACAAATGGAACGTAATTAAAGCATAGTGATTCCTCACATGAACAATATGCAATTATACATGTGTCCTCTGATGGTCTTAGGCGACCCCTGTGAAAGGGTCGTTCCCACAGGTTGAGAACCGCTGCTCTAAAGCTCGATGCTTGCTGCAGCCCTAGCGGGCAGTGCACCCCATATATATACACACTAATTAATTAAGTTCAGAGAGGAAGGGAGAGGGAAGAGATAGAAACATCAGTGATGAGAGAGGATCATGGATCGGCTGCCTCCTACACACCCCACACTGGGGATCGAGTCAGCAACCCGGGCATGTGCCTGACCGAGAATCGAACCATGACCTCAAGGTTCATAGGTCAATGCTCAACCACTGAGCCACGCCGCCGGGTGCCACCCCCTATTTTAACCAGATGAAGAACTGGCCCTGGGGGAGGGGAGCGCCTTGCCCAGGCCCCTGCCAGGAGCTACAGGACAAGCACCCCAACATGGGGGTCAGGGCGGAGGCGACTTGGGAGGCTGGGCTGAGCAGCAGTGGCCTGCGCCCCACCCGCCCCTCCCCATTCCGCTGCCAGGGGCCTCCCCGTACCCTGGGGTGCAGATCAATGAGGAATTCTGCCAGCGGCTGAAAGAGGGCACCCGGATGAGGGCGCCGGAGCTGGCCACTCCTGCCATGTGAGTCTGCTGGCCAAGCACGCTTTGGGGGTCAGGAGAGGTGGGCAGGGAGGGGGCATGCAGGTGCGGCAGGAGGAGGGGGGGTGCAGGCAGGGTGGGGGGGAGACCTGCAGACACAGTATCTCACTCCACCCCTCTCCGTCCTGAAGGCAGAGGGGGAGGGGATGCCTGAGCCCTGGGGGAGGGGCCGGGCCGGTGGGTGTGAGGGCCGAGGCGGGGCTGGGGGCGGGCACAGGGTGCGGGCCCTCACACCCCGGGCCAGCAGCACTTTCCTGCAGACGCCGCATCATGCTGAGCTGCTGGTCTGGAGACCCCAGAGAGAGGCCGGCGTTCTCAGAGCTGGTGGAGATGCTGGGGGACCTGCTCCAGGGCGGGGGCCGGCAGGTGAGCCTTCAGTGAGGGCAGAGCCTGCACTGGCCTGGAGGAGCCCCTGCTCCAGGAGGAGAGTGACGTGCCTCCTCCCCCTCCCCGTCCCCCCTCCTCCCTCCCCTTTCCTCACACCCCTGGCCTGCTGCCACCCTGGCCTGCCCTGGCCTGTGTGTCGCTCCCCTGGGGTGCTCTGGGGCCTGGGGGCCTGGAGCCCTGAGCAGGGAGGCCTGCTGCCCAGGCCCCAGGCTCTTGGCATCCAGTTCTGCCTCCGGAAAAGGGTGGGAAAGGCGGGTGCCGATCCTGAGGCGCAGAGCAGGGGCGCCCTGGGGTGCTGCTGCTGCGCCTGCGCCTCTGGCTCCTTTAACCCTCAGCCCAGAGCGAAGCCCTTCTCTGGGGAACCCGCAGGCCTGAGTGCAGGGGCTGAGGGCACAGTGGCCTGACCCCTGCCACCTCTCCCATCCCTGCCACCTCCCCATCCCTGCCACCTCCCCCATCCCTGCCACCTCCCCATCCCTGCCACCTCCCCATCCCTGCCACCTCCCCCACCCCTGCCACCTCCCCCATCCCTGCCACCTCCCCATCCCTGCACCTCCCTCTGCCACTCCCCCATCCCTGCCACCTCCCCCATCCCCTGCCACCTCCCCATCCCTGCCACCTCCCCATCCCTGCCACCTCCCCATCCTGCCACCTCCCCATCCCTCCCCCCCATCCCTGCCACCTCCCCCATCCCTGCCACCTCCCCCACCCCTGCCACTTCCCCATCCCTGCCACTTCCCCCCTCCCTGCCACCAGGAGGAGGAGGAGGACTGCCTGGCGTCCTGTGGCTTGAGCTTGGAGGAGGGCAGCTCGCAGGCGTCCACCACAGCCCTGCACATCGCCGAGGCCACCGAGGAGGACAGCCGGCCAAGCCTGCGCCCACACAGCCTGGCCGCCAGGTCAGCGCCCCCCCCCCCCCCGCCCCGGTCCAGGGGCCCCCCAGCAGGAAGGCAGTTAGACGTGTGTGTTTTATCCTCATCAGTCAGCAAGGACACACCAAGCGACAAGGGCTGGGAGACCACTATGCCCACTGAACCGCAGGGATCGTAGGTGGCAGAGCTGGTGCTGGTGGTGACGCCTCCTGGTCAGCGGGGAGGAGGGTGCAGGGCATGTGGCCTTGCGGCTTTGCTCCTCGCTGTGCCTCCTCGTCCCCCTCTGCCCTCGTCTCCCCTGCAGTCCTAGCCCCCGGGAGGCTCAGTTAGAGGGAGTGCCCATCGGGGAGCGGTAGCCAGGCCAGCTGCGCCTCGCAGGACGAGGGGGTGGGGGAGTGAGGCCAGGGGCCACTGAAGGGGCCCTGGGAGCCAGGTAGGCCACCCACTAACCAGAATCCCGGAGTGAGAACGGAGCCTGGGTCCCAGAATTCCCGTCGGAGGGCTGTTTATGCCCCACATTCCCACTGGCCTGGCCGGGAGGAGGCGCTGACTCCTGCCCACCTGCCCCAGTGCAGATCACAGCCTCACAGCCAGGCGGGGGCAGGAGCAGCCAGCTGGTTCTGGCCAGCTCCTTCCACCCACCCCTGCACACCAGGACCGCCTCCTGCACAGGGCGGCCCCTCCAGGGCCAAGGCCTCCCCAGCCTCCCCACAGCCCCCCCCCCCAGCCTCCCCACACCCCCCCCAGCCTCCCCACACACCCCCCCAGCCTCCCCACACACCCCCCCAGCCTCCCCCCACCCCCCCAGCCTCCCCCACACACACACACCCCAGCCTCCCCACACCCGTTGGGTGCGCTCCACGCCCCTTCCCGCCTCCCAGCAGTGTCCTCAGGAGGTTAAGCCTCTCGCAGGGGGCGTGTGAGTGCCCAGGGGGAGCCCGGGCAGCACTCCAGGCCCAGGGTCCTTCCGGCAGGAGCGGAGTCCGGGGCGGGCCAGAGCTCCGGGAGGACTGTGGGGTGCTTCCTCAGCACCGGCTGTGTTCTCCCCACAGATACTACAACTGTGTGTCCTTCCCGGGGAGCCTGTCCAGAGGGACCCAGGGAACCTCCAGGATGAAAACCTTCGAAGAATTTCCCATGACCCCAACAACCTACAAGGCCTCGGCGGTAAGCGGGGAGGGGCTGTGCACCCCCGCCCAGGGCCTCCTGGCTCTGCAGGAGGCAGGCGGCAGCCAGCTCAGGAGAGAGCCCCCTGCCCCCTGCCCCCTGCAATGCCCAGGCTGCTCAGCGCCTTGGGGGCCGGGGGGTGGGGGGGGCCGCTGCAGTGCCGTCTCAGCTGTTCCCTCCGCACTCACAGCCCTGCCCTCTCTCCCAGCAGCTGCTGGTCCCATTCTCAGCCCTCAGCTTTGGGGCCCTAGCGACAGGGGACTGAGCAGGCCTCGCACGGCTTGGCTTGCCGCCCTGCCCCGGGCGGGCTGAGCGGAGAGGACAGGCCCAGGACGCCTGCTGATCGTGCGGCTCACATGCTGCAGTTCAGCCCAATCTGCTAAAAAGCGCTGTGGCCTCCCGCACCTTCTCCTCCAGCTCACACCCAGTGTCTGCTCCTCCCCGGCCGCCTGCAGACGCGTGGCCGGGCCCAGTGACTTACTCCTCGGCCCCGAGCCCCACTCCCTCCGCACCACGGGCTCGGAAGCCCACCCTGTTGGCTCGGTTCCTCAAGGTGCACCCGTGGCCGTGGCTGAGCCTTCCTGCTGCACGCTGCTCAGCCAGCAGGCGGCTCAACTACACTTTACATCGCAGCAGGCTTTTCTCCCTCTTCCGGGCCCAGTCCAATCAGATCATCTTAGGGGGCTTTTTGGTGTTCGCTTGTTGGTTTGTTGTTTTCAGAATTCCTAGGGTATTTGGCCCGTGTTATCGCATCTCTGGTAAAAGTTCTGCGATCGCACCGGCTAATAGGACATCTTTACATGAGAGGCTGTGAAGAGAAGGGGCACGTGGCCTTTTTCATTAGCCGCAGGCTGGCCCCCGCGTCCCCACAGCCAAACCTCTGCTGCTGGTCCTGCTTGTCTTCTGTCTCAGCGCCCCTCCGCCGAAACCTCGGGCTCCCTGTGTGTCCCGGTGGGGGTGGCGCGGCCCGTCTGCCTGTGGCTGCCCGGGGAGCCGCTGGGCGCCTTCCCACTTCCCACTGAGTCCCCTGGCGCGGTGCCCCCGAAAGTGCACTCCTTGGGCGGGGGGTGGGGGGCTGCCAGGGTGAGGCTGATGTGCATAGTAAATGCTGGAACCCGAGGAGGCAGAGGCGGCACCTGGAAAGCAGAGCCTCCCAAGTCCGCGTGGACTCCCGGCGGGAGCAAGGCTGCCTTGGACACACAGGCTGCTTCCCACCATCGAGCCAATCGCCATATTTCTTCATTCATATACACGCTTAATTTCGTGTGTGTGTGTGTGTGTGTGTGAATCCTCCCCCAGGGATCCTTTCTCCATTGACTTTAAGAGAGAGTGGAAGGGAAGGGAATGGGTGAGACAGAGAGAGAGAGAGAGAGAGAGAGAGACATGGATATGAGAGACACATCAATTGGCTGCTTCCCGCACATGCGCCACCTGGGGGCCGGGGATCGAGCCTGCAACCCTTCAGTCCATGGACCGACGCTCTAACCACTGAGCTCCCGGCCAGGGCTGTGCTTAATTTCTTTAAGTCAAACCATCAGGGCTCTTTTTATTCAGTTCTGAACCATGCACTCCGAGAGGCTGCATCGGGGATCGAATTTGAGTTTCCTGTCGCGACACATTTACTGTAAGACAGACCAGGCACAAACACAAAACCCACCATCTGCAGGGCACCCGGCCGACAAGCAGGCCAGGAGGCCTGGGCTCCCACAGGCATTCCTCGGCCCTCAGCGTTAGGGCCAGGTCAGCCCGGAACCTGTGCCAGACGCAGCTCCTGCCTGGCCAGCCGAAGTCCAGCTCGCACCGGACGGCACCTACCTTCCCAACAACCCGAGACCCAGACAGGAATGGAAACGCTAATGGAAGTGGCCAGGCTCACCCACCCACCTCCCTGCTGAAGCGCTGAAGGAGCCAGGGTCAGGCGGCCACCCCTTCGCTGTCCGGGGGCCAGGCAGCCATTCTGGCGGTAGCACCAAGCGGGGGTCTCCTGGAGGGCAGGTCCCCGTCCACTGGGGACGCTGCCCCTGCTTCCCCAGGTCCTCGGGGCGAAAGGGGGGCTGTTAAGAGAGCTCCATGGGCGTTGCCGTGTTTGTTACCGAACTGCGGGGTTCGCTGCTTGGGTTGCTCTGGTCAAGAGACTGTGGTTGTCACAGGTGGCTTCATCTACTTGCCGCCAGGAGACGGGGGTCCGTAGCCAAGCGGTGCCCCATGTGCCCCGAGGGAAGCCTGGCGATTGCCTAGGCACACGCCTTGGTCATTGCATGTTGACGTCTTCTTTGCCGTTGGCGACAGTTATCTGTTGAGTTCCTGTCAAGGTCATCCTGTTTACAGCTGGTCTGTAAAATACTGTGCTGCGTTGTGAAATTTAGCAAGAATAGCGTTTAAGCCCTGGCTGGTTTGGCTCAGTGGATAGAGCGTCAGCCTGCGGACTGAGGTCATGGGTTCGATTCCGGTCAAGGGCAGAGGCCTGGGTTGTGGGCTCGATCCCCAGTCGGAGGCGTGCAGGAGGCAGCCGATGGATGATTCTCATCATTGATGTTTCTCTCTCTCCCTTCCTCTCTCTGAAATCAATGAAACATATTTTTTTTAAAAATAGCTTTTAATAAGAACTGTCCAGACCCGAGACCTTCGTCCTATCTAACAGCCTGGAAACATGCCTGGCTGCCTTCTAGGTCCCCAGCATAGGGCGCTGTAGCTTCGCTGCCTCCTGAGCCCAGGCCAGGCGCGGCCCCCAGGCCTCAGTTTCCGCCTTTATGGCGGGCGGGCTTACGGCCCTCACCTGTGCGCTTCAGGAGGCGTCGGATGCCTGTTTCCTGCTCAGGAGGCGGGTGTCAGGTTGGCAGCGGTGCAGGTCCATGCGGGGGGCCGCGGGGGGGCACAGCCTCGCTGTTCTCTGCACAGGATAACCAGACGGACAGCGGGATGGTGCTGGCCTCCGAGGAGTTTGAGCAGCTGGAGAGCAGGCACCGACCGGAGGGCGGGCTCAGGTAGGCCTTCCTGAGCCTCCCGGCTAGGGGTCCGGGGAGGTGGGCTGGGCCTGCATGTGTGTCGCCCTCTTCCCTGAACCTTCGGGCTCCCGTTGCCTTTCCGTGTGCTCAGGGCCATCCGCTCTGGGACTCCAGGCCTTTGTCACCAGCTTTCCCAAAGGAGCGCCTTCCCCTCACCGTCCTGACCCAGCACACCCGGTTCTGGTCCCCACGGGTCCTCCCTTCCTTTTGACACCCCCTCTTTGTAAAGCCGAGTATGATCACCGTGCCCAGTGCTCAGACAGCGCAGCAGCCAGGCCCCGCTGGGACTCAGCCCGCGCAATGATGGCTGCCTGCTCCAGAGTACGGGCCGGATGGACGTGGAGACGGGCAGGGGTGTATTTCCAATTAGAACAGACGGGTGGTTGGATGAGGGCGAGAGGAGGGGAGGAAGCAGGATGACGGCCGGCTGTGTGAGCGCGGGGGTCAGGGCTGGTGCCATTTGCGGCGATGGCAGGGCTGGGCGAGAAGCAGGTTTGCGGGACTGAAGCTGGCATTCTCCCGTGTCCCACACCCAGGCTTGGGGCGGGGAAAACCCTGGTGTTGGCCCGGTTTGCTATTTAAGTGGAGCCGGTGTGTACTTCCATCGGCCTGGCACGCACTTAAGTTGACTCAGGTGTGTCTTTGCTGATTCCGGTCAGACCTGGCCCAGGTCCAGTCCCTCCTACTGACGCCCTTCCCTGTGCAGCAGCTGTAAAGGACCCGGCTGGAGCGTGGAGGTGGCCGGGGCGCACCCGGACCCCCAGGGGCGGCGGCGGCGGCCTGACCGGGGCCAGGTGTTCTACAACAGCGAGTACGGGGAGCTGGCCCGGCCCCGCGGCGGGGGCGACTGCACCCCCCTGGCCCGCACGCCCTTCTTCGCAGACAGCAGCTACTGAGGAGGCTGGGCAAGGCCCCGCCCGGGGCGCCCGCAGCTGGCGGCCGTGCCTGGCAGGGCGGGCAGAGGGTCGGAGCTCCAGGCTGGGAACTCATCTCCTTTGGTTCGGCCAGGAGGCCTTCCCTCCACCCTGTCAGCCGCCCCCCCCCCCCCCCCCCCCAGCCATGAAGAGCAAAACCCAGGCTCCAGGGCTCCCCGACCTCCATCACCACCCCTGCCCAGGACTTCCCCCGGGCCCCCTGAGGCCCTTCTCCCTTCAGATCAGATTCCATGTAGCTAACATCCCCAGGGCCCAGCCTGGACCCCACACTCCCAGGGGAATGCCCCTTTGCTGGCCTCCCCCCACGACAGTGGGTGGTAGCGTGACTCCCATTTTCTGAGGAGGAACTCGAGGGTCTGACAGTCTCAGGGGCTGCAGGTGAAGCCAGGCCTGAGCTGCAGCCTCCCGGCCCCGCCTCACTCGCTGCTCCTCCACGCAGCCCCTCCCCGGGGAAGGCCTTCCTTCCCTTGTCGCCCCCGGGCTGAGGGGAGGGTGCCAGACCCCATCCCGAAGCACAAAGAGGAACTGGGGGGGAGCTCCTCCCTGAGCCCCGCCAGCCACCCCCTCGGGCAGCAGGGCCATCACAACGCACCCTCCCCCGATTCTGCGGATCTTTTTCATTAGAACTTCAGAAACAGAGCTGCTATGAAGAATTTACTTTTCAAAACGTCAGTCTGAAGGGCGCACGTTCTCTCAATCTAGAGGATCCTTGCCCCATGGCCCCCCGTGGGCGCCGTCACAGCAGACGCAGCCACAGCCTCTCCTGGAGAAGGTGCGCCCGCTGCCTGGCCCAGGCGGCCTCGAGCAGCCCCACCTGAGAAGACGCCGGGTCCTCCCCTCTGGGACCCGATCTGCTGCCCGCGGGGCCCCTGCCCAGCCGGAAGGTCCTTCCGAGCGGAGGGGCCCAGCCGGAAGGTCCTTCCGAGCGGAGACTCCACAGGCAGGCGCCCAGGCTGGCCCGGGGGACCGCCCAGCGCGCTCCAGGCCCCCAGGCATCGGGATGTTCTGTGGCCTCGGGGGCCGTCTCCTACCGCCTGGTCTCTGCCTGACGTGGGCGCCCTGGCAGTTCAAGCCTCTGTCGTCACCGGGGAGCAGCCAGGACCTCTGGAGGCTGCAGCCAGTCTGCTCAGACCCCCACCCCAGCTCACACTGCCCAGCCACCCACCCTCAGAGGAGATACACCTCCTCCCAGTTAGCACCAGAGGCACCCCCCCCCCCCCCACACACACACACACGAGACGCTTGCAGGACAGGCGCCGTGCAGCGAGCGGGGCCTTGCCCACAGACACCCCCCCCCCCCCCCCCCACTGTGTATCGTTTCTGTAGGGCACCGACACGGGTGACATCTCCGCTGTCCCCGCGGGCCTGCTTCTTGGACGTCACCTGACTGTGAGACCTGGGTCTCAGGGGAACCTGGTAGCAGGGCCCAGAGGCTGTTAGCGGAGCCACGTGTGCTGCAGGTGCACAGCCTGGCCCCGGGCCGCCCTCCTCCTGTCACCGCCGCGCACACAGACATGTACCGGGAAGAACACCTGCCATGCCCTGTACACCGCGTGCTCCGAAAAGATCTGAAATATTTAACAAAAGATAATAATAAATGTGATGCCAGTCTTTGAGTTACGATGAATGGGTGCTCCGTGAAGTGGCAGCTCTCTCTGACGGTTTGGTTCAAGCCTCGAGGCCGCTGGACAGGCCACCAAAGGGAAGGGTGGCAGAGGCAGCTGAGCCTGGACACCCTCTCCCCAAAGCTCCCAGCAGAGGGCGCCAGGGAGGCAGCAGGGCCCCGGGGATCACCCCGCCTGGGTTGGGCGGGCCATAAAGGCGCTCCCCTTTCTACTTTATATCTAAAGTGACAGGGAACTTGGTGGCCAGTGGGTGTGGGGGCGTGGCCCAGAGTGGGCACTCGCCTCCCCGTCTGAGTGCCCACCAGCCTCCGAGGTCGGCGTCTGAGCTGGGACCCTGGTCTCAGCCCCGACCCGGGAGGAGAGCGCCAGCCAGCACAGGGCGGCAGGGCTGCCAGTGGCCCTGCAGGGGGTGTCCATGCAAAATCCCTTCACAAGTGAGCGGCTGCATCGTGGTGGCTGCAGACCGGGGCGTGACCCTCGCCCTCTGGACTCGGCCTTAGCAGGCTTCCTGGGAAGGGCTGACCCAGCAGCGCCCCGGGGGCTCAGGAGGGAAAGCCAACAATGCCCCCTCCACGCGGGGGCCACACAGGAGGGCTGTCAGCGCAGGCCTGTGGGCACCTCACCGGGAGAGCAGAAGAGCCCAGCAAAGATCTCCCTGCCGGCCAGGCCCTGTGCCTGCCCCACCCAGGCCTCTTCCTCCGGGCCCAGGGCCCACTGGGTGCCTGCTCCCCACCCACTACCAGCCGGGTGGTGTCCGCTGTTCAAGCCTCATTTTCAACTCCAGTGGGAAGAGGTGGCGGGTTTGTTGTTCTTACTTTTATAATAAATCTAAACGTGAACACAGAAAAGAGCACCCTCCCTTTGGGTTTGGACGGCTTAACTCTACAATATTATTGGCCGAGTTCAGCGCTTTCCCTGAAAGAGGCCTCAGCCTTGGTGCTGCACTCCCATGTGTGGCGGACAGCCCACTCCCGTGTGCCTGGGTCAGGAGGAGCTTGTCCTCTGGTCCTTGGGCCGATGCGCGGGGCTGCAGTCAGTGTGCCCAGGCCCCAGCCCTGCCTCCCTCCCTCCGCCCAGGGACTCGGCGGGAAAGAGAACCCAGCTGGCAGGAGCAGGGGCCACGGGGGACACACCACGGAGCATCTGTGTGTTCTCATCTTGAGGCCCCTCGGCCCTTGCCGCCTGCTAGGAATCTTCTCCTTTCCTCTCCTCCTCGCAGGCCTCAGCTCTTCAGGGGGCCCCACCACACACCCCTCCTTCCTCCTCTCCCTCTTTTGACAGAGAGCCGTGAATCAAGTCCTTTAGAAGAGGCCAAAGGCACACTTGGTGTCCCTGGGTGCTGTTTATTCCATCCTGACCTTGCACTGCCCTGGGCCCTGCTCTGAGCTGCACATGGTGCCGGGGGACGTCCTCCACGGAGCCCACAGGCACAGTCCCTGCCGTAAGGAGGGACACGTGATGGAGCTCTGCCCAGGAAGAAGGTTAGCTGCAAAGGCCTCTCAGAAGGATGGAGGGGCGGGGAGGGGGGGGCGGGAGAGGAGACGTTGGCAGGGGACCGTCCTTCAGGGCCTGGAAGCCCAAAATTAGGAGTTGGATTTTACTTTAAGACCAGAGGGAAGTTTTGGGAAAGGGTGCTCTGCTTGGACTTACATTAATGCTCAGAGAAGCACGAATCTTGAAGGAACAGAGCGGGGCCTGATGAGGCCTGGGTGGGAGAGCCGGCACACCAGGCTGCTCTGAGGAGCAGCGGAGGCGGCTGAGGGTGACGTGCGAGAGGAGGAAGGGCTCTGCTGTTAGCTGGGCCCTTATCCAGGTTGGATATGCCGGAAAAAAGCCTTTTCCTCAGTGGCTACTGTGATGGTCCCCCGGCACAAACACTGCCCCCTCCAGGCCACTCCTCAGCAGGTCCAGGCCATCTCTCCAGGCTGAGTACTCAGCCCTATAATGGGCCACAGGGAGTGTCCAAGGTCCTGGTCGGTGCCCACGTCACAGGGCCTCTCCCCCAGATGTCGATATGCAGGTTCAGAGGGGGCTGCAGCATCACCGACAAGGCGGTCTCCCTCGGGACCACTGGCCAGGCCCCTGTGCTGAGCTCAGGACAGAGAGCATGGGCCTGCTGGGCTCTGGGGCTGCTCGGGGCTGCGAGAAGGATGTGGCACCTGCGGCTGGGTCACCCTGGGCTAGGCAAGCCCCCCGAAGCCTAATTTTCTTGTCTGGGAGTTGCCATCTTGAAGAGCTTTGGTGATGACATACGAGTTGAAATGTCCCTACGAGTGACCACACTGAGGAAGAAGCCATGACCCCACTGTCAGGTCCTTCAAATGCAACATTTAAGTCAACTGGGAAAGACACTCTCCACAGTGGCATCTGACAAGACCCCTCTCTTCCATCAACTCACCTATCATCTCTGGCATCCACTCATCCATCCACTCACCCATCCACCCACCCATTCATCCATCCATCCATATATTCAACCACTCATCCATCGTCCATCCATCCATCCATCCATCCACCCACTCATCCACTCATCCATCCACTCATCCATCCATCCATCCATCCATCCATCCATCCATCCATCCATCCATGCATTCATCCATCCATCCACTCATCCATCCATCCATCCATCCATCCATCCATCCATCCATCCATCCACTCATCTATTCATCCAGCCATCCATCCACCCACTCATCCACTCATCCATCCACTCATCCATCCATCCATCCATCCATCCATCCATCCATCCATCCATCCCTCCACTCACCCATCCATCCATCCATCCATCCATCCACTCATCCATCCATCCATCCATCCATCCATCCATCCATCCATCCATTCATCCATCCATCCACTCATCCATCCATCCATCCATCCATCCATCCATCCATCCATCCATCCATCCACTCATCCATCCATCCATCCATCCATCCATCCATCCATCCATCCATCCATCCCTCCACTCACCCATCCATCCATCCATCCATCCATCCACTCATCCATCCATCCATCCATCCATCCATCCATCCATCCATCCATCCATCCACTCAGCCATCCATCCACAGACACCCACCCACACAAACGCCCTGCAACCATTGAAGACAGGGACAGAGGCATTCTCTGCTAATGCAGGGCCTTCAGTGAAGACAACAGGTGGAGGAGGTGGGAAGCATGTTTTTAGGATTCGGGTCAAAGTGATGGTAGTAGGGAAAATGCTTTCCTTATATGAGACCCAACTGGGGAGTTCTGGAAGTCAGTGAGCACACTCTGTGCTCTCCATTCACCTAGGACTACTGGCTACAGCATCGCTACAGGGTGAGGGAGTCATCCCGTCCTGGACCTCGTGGGGCACCTGTGCCTCAGAGCCAGCATTTGCAGACAGAAACCCCTTCACTTTCCCGCAAGAGCTGGAAGTGGCAAAGTTTGAGGGAGTGGGGTTTACTGAGGGGCCACTCCAAAGGCTGAGGGAGGAACTCAGAGCACCCGGGAAGCGAGAGCTGAGGGATTTGGAAGGCGATGGGGCAGCATCTGTGAAGGCCAATTAGCCAGGCGCTGCTCTGGGACCCTGCCGCTGGGTAGGCAAGCGTGGTCCCCTTAGGAGGAGGCAGCTCTTCCTCCCAAGAATAGAGGTCCCAGACCTCTTGGGCACAGCCAGCTGTCACAGTCCCTTCCATGGCCCCTGGACGATGGAAGTAACAGGACTGCTGTGAAATCCTTGGGTTCATTGTGTTGAATCAGCTTTGAACAGGGCTCGCTCTGGGGTGGCAAGGGGTACATCTGTGTGGGCGGGCCATGGTCTGGAGTAGACTCTAGAGAGTCTGGGACCTCCTCACTTGGCAGGGGGTTGCTCCCAGCCCCTGTGTCTTCCGAGGGCACCAGGCCTGAGGAGAGACCCAGAGGACTCGGGCAGGTCACTGATGTTCTCTGAGCTGTTTTTTTTTCTGACTGGGAATCCCACTCTATGTAGGGAACCACGACTGAAGGTGGTGGGGCCCCACTCTAGCCCAGGCTGACACACGTAAACTGGACCTAACTATACAGGGCATGGCTTGGCCATGGCTGTGTGGTCAGCACAGCCACTTAGAGCTGGGGAACCCGGGGAAACCTCCTGGACAGCAGTCTGTTCCCCTGAGCCCGAATCCGTTGTCTGAGGTTTGGTACCGCCAGCTGCCAGCTTGTAACCCTGGGGAAGACAGCTCTTTGAAAATGTCAGTCTTTGTAGAATTTAATCCACGCAGGCCAGCTCTTCCATCACTTTCCCGGAGGCCACACAGCTGCCCCTGCCCCCTCCCACCCCCACCCCCCCAGGTAGGGCCCTGCACAGGGAAGGGGCAGAAGGAAGTGCTCAATGAAACCAGATCAATATTGACCCAAGTGAAGGTGCCCACAGAGGCAGGAAGAGGACACGCTGGTGACACTGCCCAGAGCCCCAGGGCCCAGGGGACCGAGCTATGAGGAAGAGGAAGGAGCTGAGGTGGGTGCTGGCAGATTCCTGGAGTGACCCCTGGGCAGGACACCCAGCCCTGCACCTGGCCGGCGAGCCCAACAGCCCTCTTGCTGTGCCCACTGCCCCCCCTTCCCCCGCCCGCCTGTTCCTCTTAAAGCCACTTCAAGGCTCCACTGAGGCGGCTCCATCTCCGCTCCCACAAGAGCCCCGGGTGCGCCTACGTGCCCACCTGCCCTCATGGTGACCACTCACAGCAGGAGAGAAGGGATCTCCTGTGGCTGGCGTGGTCCGAGCCCAGAAGGGCTTCCTGGAGGGTGGCCATGTGGCCAGGGTTCTCCAAGACCAGGCTATTGGAGGGGCTCCCTTAAGGCTGCCCACCGCCCATGGGACCAGGGTGCGGTTTCCAGGCCTGTGTGTGCGCCAGCCCCAGAAATTGAACTCGGAGCAGTTCATACTTGGACACAAGAGACAATCTAAGCCCAAGGGCAGCACACTGCCCAGGGCAGGCCAAACCAGCCCCACACTCAGTGAGCATAGGAGACTGCACGCCCGCGGGTGCGCACAGAAAAGCTAACGGTGGACACCCAGGGCCCCCCAGAGAACTTTGATGATGGGCAGGAACCAAGGCGATAGTGGGGAAGGGGCTCCCACCGCCCACAGGTGGCCACGTCCTCACCACGAGGCGGGTCCACAGGCTGCTCCGGTTCCCCTAATAGCTCCCTTAGCTCACCGGACTCGGGAGCCCTGATCTGGCCTGATAAAAGGAGAATGAGAAGACGAAGGGAGCCCCCGGACCCCCACCATGTGTGGTGGCCTGGCAGGCATGAAGGGTCTGCTGGCCTTGCTGCCTATGTCACCCTCTGCAGGCATTTGTTGACGTCAGAGCCGCGCGGGATGCCCAGGCAGAGGCGGCTGCCCGGGCCCTCGGCTCCTGGTCCCCTCCCACCTCTGTCGGCCTGAGTGCCTGGCTCCGGGGCCTGGCGAGCCCGTGGCCCTTCCCAGCCCTGGGGCCGCCAACGTCCTTGTCTACCTCCAGCACCTCATTCCCAGAGGAGCAGGCCTGGAGCCAATGTTTGTTTTGGCACAAAGGATGCCTGCAAACATTGCTCAGGACAGGCTGAGCGTGAGTCTGAGGGAGGGCTGCCTCAGTGTCACACAGCCCTCTCCCAGCAGGAGGAGGTGTGCAGGAGCCGGCTCGGATGCCCAGGCGGGTGCCGGTGGCGGGTGCCCATCTCGGTGCCTTCCCCTCGTGTCAGCTGCATCCTGACGTCCGTCCGCTGGCCCGGAAGGGGAGGAAGCTGCACAGAGCTTGGAGGTGTGATGGGCTTAGAAGCACCCACAGCCTCCCAGGATTTAATCCCTGAACCTTTGAATGTCACTTTATAAGGAAGGAGTCTTGGCAGACGTAATGAAGTTGGTTATTTTGAGATGAGGAGATTATATCCTTGATTATCCAGTGAGTCCTGAATGCAATCACATGTAATCATAGAGAGAGGCTGAGAGAGATTTCAGAGAGAGAGAGAGAGAGAGAGAGAGAGAGAGAGAGAGAGAAGGCCATGTGACCAGAGGCAGAAGTTGGAGTGATGTAGCCACAAGCCAAAGAATGCTGGCCATCACCAGAAGCTGAGAGGCCATATAGCCTCTAGGGCAGTGGTTCTCAACCTTCTGGCCCTTTAAATACAGTTCCTCATGTTGTGACCCAACCATAAAATTATTTTCGTTGCTACTTCATAACTGTAATGTTGCTACTGTTATGAATCGTCATGTAAATATCTGATATGCAGGATGGTCTCAGGCGACCCCTGTGAAAGGGTCGTTCGACCGCCAAAGGGGTCGCGACTCACAGGTTGAGAACCGCTGCTCTAGAGGGAACACAATTCCTACACCGCCTTGGTTCTGGCTCAGTGATACCAGTTTTCAGGCCGCCAGGACTGTGAGCAAATAAATGAGTGTTGTTTTCAGCCACCAAGAATGTGGTGAGTTGTTAATCGCCCCAGGAAACTAATACACAGATGGCCCCTGGCCCACCAGGCCACCGGGCTCAGGCTGGACCCTCAGCTGCCCCCACTGCCCTGCTGCGGGCGGTTCCCAAGGGCCAGCGCGGGGATCCGTGTGGGTGACCGGTGGGGCCAGCCTGAGTGAGTCCTGCTTGACCATTACGCTCAGGAACCAGAGGCGAGTCCCTTGGTGGGGAAATGGAGACACAATGAGACACACTGTGCTGGGTAACTGGGGGTGTACCTCTGAATTAGAAATCTTGGGGTGCATGTGAAGAGGCTACCACCACTGTGTGGGCTCATAGGAAGCCAGGGACAGGTCCCCCCCAACCACCGTAGGCCAGAGCGGGGGTGGGGGTGTTTTCAGATGAAGAGGGCCAGGAAGGGGCGGGGGACCGCTGAGCGCCTGTGCCCAGACAGCAGCGCTGCCTCCGCCTCCCCGGGCCTCGGGCTCCACTCTGGCCCGCCTGAAGCCGGCCTGTCTGCGTGGTGGATGGTGCCCGGGGTGGCTCCCCACACCCCCCTACGTGGGTCACCTGGGCCAAGGACCCAGTGACCCGTTTGGAGGGGTTCACGCCGGGCTGTGCTTGCTCAGGAGGAGAGCAGTGCCCACACCAAATGTTCATTGAAGAAAGTGCGACTCCGGTCCCCACAGGGAATGGCAGCCTGACCTCGGGCCTCCTGGGAGCCCCGGACGCGCAGGCCCCGTGGTCCGAGCGGTAGGGCCGCCTTGAGAACCGCCCGGCTTCTCCCACCTCCCCCTGGCATAACCACGCCAGCTCTTGCGAGACCCTCAAACACACACACACACTTAGGAAGCTTGACTGGCAGTTCTCAGCTGCCGCGGAGCCTCTCCCCAGGGCGCCCGTCCCCACAGGCAGAGGCGGCTTTCTGTGCCAGAGGGGACAGCGCAGCGGCCACCACAGCCACGGGTGGGCCGAGGACACATGGGAGACTGTGCTGACTCAGGCCGGGGACGGGGCAGACACGGTCTCCTGGGGTTTAATCTGGAAGGAGCTGCTCACTGTGTCCATGTTCTCCTCGCCCACCTTGTGCTCTGTCCCCCCCCCAGGAACCTGCCGCCACTGTAAGGAGCCCCCAGACCCCCGTGGGCCCTGACGCGGAGGGGAGCCGCCTGCTGCCCAGGCTTTCAGGAGGGGCCTGGCCGGAGCGGCCTCCTCCAGCCAGCGCCCCCCTGAGAGGGTGAGGCTCGGGCATCAGGGGTGCGGCCACCGGGCAGCCACCTCTGAATAAGCTCACATTTATAATGCACGCCCCCTCCCCACACCGCCAAGGGGAAATGCACAAGGCGAGCGGAGAGCACGCGCACGCACACGTGTTGCACAGCTGCTAATAGCCGCACGCACCTGCAGGCGGGAGAGCAGGGAGCCCCGCAGCCCAGCCGGGGGGTCCAGGGCTCCCTGAAAAGCCGCATCCCCGGCGAGCCTGTGTCATGGGCTGCGTGTGTTTGGCGTGTCCTGCAGATGAGACATGTGAAACTCTCATGTCAAGACTGATTTCAAAGATGGAGACTGTCCCAGGCCTTCCTGTTGGCCTCGATAGCTGCCCGTGGCCTCTCCATCAATAGCTGCCCGTGGCCTCTCCATCAATAGCTGCCCGACATCCCCAGGCTCTGGAACAGGGAAGCCGGGGTCACAGCCTGGCCCTTCCTCACCCCTGGCCCTCAGCACGGCGAGGCCAGCTGGGGTCCGGCCAGGCACCTCCCTGGAGGGGCAGAGGCCGGGGGCCCGGTGCACACGGCCCCGCCGCATTCCTGCCCTCACCCGGGCCCAGCCAAGAGGAAGTCCCGACACCCAGGCACGGTTGGGGGCACGGGTTTCCCAGGGCCCACCAGCCTGAGCAGGAAGTTGGCCGGCTCGGCCCATTAGTTGAGCAAACAGCGCGTTCTCAGGAGGACAGGGCGGGGGAGGCCCGGCCCCGGGGAGGGGCGAGGATGGGGTATATGAAGCCCCAGGGCCAGACTCCGGGCAGCGTGTCAGGTCCAGGAGCATCCTCGGAGCCCAGCCGCCATGAAGCTCGCCGCTGCCTTCCTGGTGCTCAGCGTGGCCCTGCTCAGCCAGCCCAGTGAGTGCCCCCGGCCTGGGCCCACCCCCCTGAGCGGCTCTGCCTGGCCCAGCCCCCCTCCAGCAGGTCCGGGCCCTGCTGCCTCTGCACCCACCCGGGCACCAGGCTCTGCGGCCCGTCCTGTGGGCCCCTCCCGCCCCGGTTCTCCTCTTCGCCCACCAACCGCAGGCTCTCCCAGCCGCAGGCGGTGTGAGTGCTGGCCTGGTCTGGAAACATCCTGGCTCTGTCACCCTCCCACGCCAGCCCAGGGGTCCTGTCCTCTGGGAACGTGCCCAGGGGTCCCCTCCTCTGGGAACCTGCCCTGGGGTCCCCTCCTCTGGGAACCTGCCCAGGCCCCCACAGAGCTCACCTCCCGCCCTCCCCCGCAGCCAGCTCCCTGCAGCCACAGCTCTGCGGTCGGTCAAGTGGGTGGCCGGGTGCTGGCAGGTTTCAAAGGCCCTGTCACCTCCCGGAGGCGATGGGCCCTCAGCAGCTCTCCTGGGGATGGCCAGGTGGGTGACGCTCCTCCGTCTGCAGTTGCAGCCTTCTTCATGAACATGGCGGCCAAGCCCACGGTCCCGAGCACGGCTGCCCTTGCGCCTGCGGCTGCCCTTGCGCCTGTGGCTGCCCTTGCGCCTGCAGCTGCCCTTGCGCCTGCGGCTGCCCTTGCACCTGCCCTTGCACCTGTGGCTGCCCTTGCGCCTGCGGCTGCCCTTGCACCTGTGGCTGCCCTGGAGGCTGGGGTCGAGAGCGTGGCCGGGGCTGCGGCCCCCTCCTTCTTCAAGGGCTTCAACCCCCTGAGGTTCATCCTGACCAGCATGGGCATCAACGTGGAGCGCCTGGTGGAGGGCTCCAGGAAGTGTGTGACCGAGGTGGGCCCGGACGCCATGGGGGCCATGGGGGCCGTGAAGGCGCTACTGGTGAGTGAGGCGCCTCCCTTGGTGGGCCGCCCTCCCTCGGTGAGCACCCCGTCCGCCCTCTAATCCCTGACAGGGCCACCTCGTTGTCCGCCCCCGTGGGCACTGGGAGGACCGGCCATATCTGAGCGAGGTGGGGCTGCGAGGCCCGGGGAAGGGGCAGGCACGCACAAGGGTCGCCACCTGTGCCTGTCCCCGCAGAGCAGGGGCGTGGTCACCCGCGCAGGGAAACACTCAACCGTGGCTTCTTTCCAGAGAGCCCTGACCTTCTTCGGCTGAGCGGCAGCTGGCGCATCCCTGCCCGCCCGGCGACCAGACGCTGCCGCCTTCAGGCCGGCACCTGCACCAGCCCCACCCGCTCCCTCCCCCTCAATAAACAGTTAAGAGCAGCTCTGGGCTGATGTCTTCTCGCCTCAATGCCCGTCCCTCCCCTGCTGTGAGCCTGTGCTGAAGGGAGAGGGGCTGGGCTGGGAGGGGCACGGAGGGCCATGTGCCCCGACGGAGGGAGAGACTACTGACATTTGGCAGGGGGGGGGGTGGCGGGGCACACAGCCAGCAATGAAAGGTGACAGGACTGGGCAAGTGGCAATTTAGACTGCGTTTGAAAACTAGGCTGGGAATTTTTCCTCGTTCTGGTCTGTAAATGTCCATGAGGCACGGGAATTATCTAACCCTCGACGATGAGCAAGAACTCTCCAAACAGCCCTGGCAGGTTTGGCTCAGTGGTTAGAGTGCGGGCCCATGGACCGAAGGGTCTCGGGTTTGATTCCCGGTCAAGAGCACAAGAACACGTACCTCCGTTTCAGGTCCGATCCCTGGCTCAGGTTGTGGCCTGTGCTGGAGGCAACCAACCAATGTGTCTGTCTCACATGGATCTTTCTCTCGCCCACCCGCCTCCCTCTAAAAATCAATGGAAAAACATCCTCGCGTGACGATTAAAAACAAAAAACCTCTCCAGACAACACCATTTCTTGCTAATATTTGGAAGTTTTGTTTTCCTCCCTTAATCTCAATTTCTCTCCTGGGAGGGGCAGGATTGAGGGCCATGAAAGTCTACAGACTTTTTGCTTTCCCTGTGGTTTCAGTGAAGTAACCTCATGGCCGAGGTTCCTTCTGTCTCCTGGAGGACTGTCCTCGAGGTGGGGAGGCCCCCTGGTGGGGAGGGCCCCTGGTGGGGAGGACCCCCTGGTGGGGAGGGAGGCCCCCTGGTGGGGAGGGAGGACCCCTGGTGGGGAGGGAGGACCCCTGGTGGGAGGACCCCCTGGTGGGGAGGGAGGACCCCTGGTGGGGAGGGAGGACCCCTGGTGGGGAGGACCCCCTGGTGGGGAGGGAGGACCCCCTGGTGGGGAGGGAGGCCCCCTGGTGGGGAGGGCCCGGGGCAGAGCTCCTGTCCTCCGGGAGAGCTGCCAGGGAGGCCTGCTGCTCACCAGGCACAGCCTCTGGCACACCCCACTTCCAGTTTCCTGGGAAGGGCTCTCTGGGTCTTGCCTACCAACACACAGTGGATGAACCAAGGTCATTTTTACCTTTTATGTTAGAGCCTGGGTCTGACTTCTTCTGGTCCTCTCCTGTCTTGACAAGGAAAGTCGGGGATTTAATTTTCAGCCACTTTGACACATTCATAGTCAAACCACAACAGGAGGCCACTTGCATCCAGATCACATCCACATCGTGGTCAGAGGGCGCCGGAGTGTCCCAGGGTCCTGAGCGAGTAAAGCTCTGCTCCGGACACCGAAGCGGTGAGAGAGGACTCCCTGCGCAGCGCGGGTGCAGAAGGCGGTGGGGACGGGACCTCGCTGGCCAGTCGCTCCCGGCATCACACACCCAGGCTCTCGGCGGCTGGTCCGGTAACAGTCCCTGTTATGCTACAGGAATCGCTGGGTCTGCCGTGGGCTTGACAGAGTTCCCATCCCGAGTGGCCCGGCTGCCTCCCACCTGGAGAACCTCCCCCGGGAACAGGGGGGCGGGGGGGGGGGGATCGCAGTGCTGGCAGGAGAAGGAGACCCTGAGAATCATGGGAAGCCCCAAGGCCACCTGCCAGGTCTAGCTTCCCACCTTCTGCAGGTTCCTGGGAAAAGAGACCAACCATAATCCTTGGGAAGAGAAAGCTATTTAAATATCTTATTTTGCTAGTTTCCCTTTGTAACCATGTAAAGATCTTCCTTGATATAAAATACAAAAATTTAAAGCAACTTAAAAAGAAGTGAAATTATAAAAAGAAACCAATAAACCTAACTTTGTTTCCAGTGGTGGTATAAGCAGCATGAAACTACAGGAATTTAACTCTACCTCCTGGGGTTGGGCGTGGGTCCCCAGGCAGGACAAGACTATACAAACGTCTCTTGTTGCTGGCGTTGCCACACTGAGGACATTCTCCACTTGCTCTGTGATAAGTCAAATGAGTCATCACACCAGTGTCACTGAAACCTGAGATTTCTGGTAAAGTTGAAAGTAGACGCTGCTATAGGATCATTGCCCGGCTGGCGTGGCTATGGTTGAGCAGCGACCTATGAACCAGGAGGTCACGGTTCAATTCTCGGTCAGGGCACATACCCAGGCTGTGGGCTCGATCCCCAGTGTGGGGCATGCAGGAGGCAGCCAATAAATGATTCTCTCTCACCATTGATGTTTCTCTCTCTCTCCCTCTCTGAAATCAATAAAAATATTTAATTAAAAAAAGAAAAAAAGAAAGAAAGAAAGGCTGGTGTATCCTCCAGCAGAATAGTGTTCAGAAAAAATAAAAAAGATCAAGAAGGTTTAGTTAAAACCTTATAGCTTGATCTGAACTGGAAGTACAATTGTCCGATGTAGTTTACCTCATCGGCCTCCTGAAAGGACCGAGAAACCAACCAATCAGGCAGCAATGAGAACGGTGCGTCCTGGGAGTGGCCTCCAGTTACCATTTCCCACCTGAGGAAGGAGGAGTCTTTGGAGCAATGTCCAGTTCCAGGCCCGGAGCAGCCAGTGTAAACCTGCACGTCTTTTCATACCTGAACAGAGGGAGGCTGACAGACCATCAGGATTGTGCCGAAAAGACAGTACCATCTGAATAAAGCTCCCTGGCCAGAGATTGGGCAATTCGAACATCACTGATGGTAATAAGTACAAGGGACGGAACTCATCCAATATGATTAAGTCCATGTTTTCTGTTTTTAAAATACATTGTTATTGATTTCAGAGAGGAAGGGAGAGGGAGAGATAGAAACATCAATGATGAGAGAGAATCACTGATTGGCTGCCTCCTGCATGCCCCCTACTGGGGATTGAGCCCGCAACCCAGGCATATGCCCTTGACCGGAATCAAACCTGTGACCCTTCAGTCCGCAGGGTGACGCTCTATCCACTGAGCCAAGCCGGCTAGGGTTGAGTCCATGTTTTAATACAGGGAAAAAGAGTCTGTATGGTAGCCTTTGGAGGACATAGGAAATAAACCCATTAACTTGTATACTGGTAAGTACCAGTATATATTTTTAAATGCTTATCACTTTAAAATGTACGCTGAAATATCTACAGGTGAAATGCTATGTCTGGACTTGGCTTCGAAATAACCCAGGGTGTGCAGAACGGGGGCTAGTTGAACCAAGAGTGGCCACTTAACAGTAACGGAAGCTTGGTGATGGGTGAGTCCAGTCCACTAGATTGTCCTTGCACTTTGGTTATGTCAGAGACACTTCAAAATAGAAAGTTTAAAAAGGAAAGAGCCCTAACCGGTTTGGCTCAGTGGATAGAGTGTTGGCCTGCGGACTGAAAGGTCTCAGGTTTGATTCCGGCCAAGGGCATGTACCTTGGTTGCAGGCACATCCCCAGTAGGGGGTGTGCAGGAGGCAGCTGATCGATGTTTCTCTCTCATCGATGTTTCTAACTCTCTGTCCCTCTTCCTTCCTCTCTGTAAAAAATCAATAAAAAAATATAAAAAAATAAAAATAAATAAAAAGGAGAGTAAAAGAAAACTCAGAGAATACATGCAACACAACTGGTAAAGGGAAATTGTTCTGAGAATATAAAGAATTATGACTCAACTGTAAATGGGCAAAATCCTCAAGAGACATAAAATCATAAGGAGAACCTGAAATAGCAAAACAAAAGGAAAACATCCTTTATTATTAAGGGGAATATACATTGAAACTATAATGAAATACTATTATTCCCACCAGATTACCAAAAATGAAGTCAGCCAAAAACGAGTGCTGGCAAAGTTCTGGAACAATGAAAAGCTACCTCCTGAACGGCCGGTGGGTAAGTGGGAACACACTCTGGATGGGGTGAAGCCATCCGAAGGAGCAACATGCACGTGCCCAAGCCCTCGCACCGTGGCACCTACCAGAATGTTGAGAGCGGAATGGTTTGTAAGGGGACAGAGGAGGAAGAAAACTACAAAGGACTCAAATATACTTGCAGAGAAGAATGGATAAATATATTTTGGAATATCCATATAATGAAAATAAATTAAGTATAACTATTAGAATTGCATTCATTTACGTGAACGAATCTCAACAACATACTGACCAAATAATTCAAGCCCCATAAAGGTGATACAAAAGATTTCATTTACATGTGTTTTGTTTTTAATTTTGATAAACCCTAACTAATCTACCTTTTCCTTTAGTTCCTTTGCTTTTAAGATGTTTTACCCAAGAAACTATTGCCTAAACCAGCATCATAAATATTGATATTTGTGTATTTTTCAAAGAATTTAAAAAAGTTTTAGCTCTTACATTGAGATTTTGGATTAATTTTTGTATATGGTTTGAGGTAGGGGTCCAACTTCATTCTTTTGCTTGTGAATTTTCAGTTGTCCAGCACCGTTGTTGGACACTATCCTTCCCCTTATTGAGATGTCTCGGTGCCTCTGTCACAGATCAAATGACCATAAGTATAAATGTTTCTTTCTGAGCTCTCAATTCACTTCCATTGATCCATATGCCATCCTTATGGCAATATCACTACTGTCTTACAACGCTGTGGCTGTTTAATACGCTTTCAAATCAAGAAGTTAAGTCCTCCAACTTTGTTTTTTTCAAGATTATTTGGCTATTTGAGGGTCTTTAGTATACTTTGTACATGAATTTTAAGATCAGCTTGTCAATTTCTACAACAAAAGGTAAGTTGGGCTTCTGATAGGTACTGCATTGAGTCTGTAGATCAATTTGGAGTATCACCATCTTAACAGTATTGTGTTCTCAATCCATAAACATGAAATGTCTTTTCATGCATTTCTTTCAAGGTTTTATACTTTTTAGGGTGCAAGTTGTTTTCTTTTATTAACTTTACTAGAGGCCCAGTGCACAAATTCATGCACGGGTGGGGTCCAGTTGGCCTCGCCCCCAAAAGGGGTGGATGGGGTCGATTGGGGGCGGGGCCAGCTGGGGGAAGGAGCCACAGGCAATTGGCTGGCTGGCCCTGCCCCCTGGTCGAACTCTGGGTCAAGGGGACAATTTGCATATTAGCCTTTTATTATATAGGATTCCTAATTACTGTTATTACAAATAAAATTATTTTCTTAATTTTGTTTTTGGTTTGTTCCTTGCTAGTGAACAGCTGCTTTTTATATATTGATCTTCTAACCTTGCTGAACTCACTTATTAGTTCTAATAGATTTTTTGGTGTATGGGCTACTTAAGATTTTCTATGTATAAGATCATGTCTTCTGCAAATACAGTTTTACTTATTCCTTTCCAAGCTGGATGCTTTTATTTCATTTTCTTGCCCAATTTCCCTGGCTAGAAGTCCCAGTACAATGTTGAAAAGGCAAGAATGGATGGACAACTTGCTTGTTTGTTGATATTTGGGTAAAGCCTTCATCTTTCACCAGTAAGTAGGATGTTAGCAGTGGGTTCTTTGTAAACACCCTTTATCAGGTTGAGAAAGTTCTTTCATTCATTGTTTTTTTTTTAAAATGAAAGATTATAGAATTTTATCAAATACTTTTTTCTGTGTCTATTATTGAGTTGATTCTGTCATTTTATCTTTTACCCTATTGCTGTGATGTATGACATACGTGGGGATACTAAGCCAACCTCACATCCTGAGATGAATCCCACTTGATCATGGTATATAATCCTTTTATACATATTGCTGGATTCAGTTTTGCTAGCATTTTGTTGAGGATTTTTACATCTATATTCATAGAGGATTATTAGTGTGTAGCTTTCTTTCCTTGTGATATCTTTGGTTAAGATGTCAGGGTAGAGAACCAAGATGGTGGCATAGGGTGTAGACCTGTGCGTGCTGCCTCCCACAACATCATTGAAACTACCAACTATAAGACAAACAACTACCATTCAGAACCATGGGAAAGCTGGCCCAGTGGAAGTTCTACAACTGGAAGGAAAGAAAGAAGCGCAGTGAGACTGAGTAGGAGCTACAGAGGCACCAAGAACAGAGGTACAGAGTCGCACACCAAGTGGGCTGCAACTGGATGTGCGTTTTTTTTTCAATCGGAGGGGGTTACAAACTCTCGAATCCACTGGGCTTGTTCAGGACGGGACTCTGAGGCCCCAGACCCCACGGGGAGAGGCGGCACAGCCTTACAGCGGTTGGAAAGCGAGGGAGGCTCTGGCGCGCAGCTGCTCACCAGCACTGGGGGAAGCGAAGTCCCAGAGTCCCAGAGAGGCGAGGAGCTGCGGAGACACCGCCATTGCTATTTGCTCCACCCTGGCGACTCCCTGAGACCCAGCCTTAATCAATTTACATCCCCATCCAAGCTGTGCCAGTGGCACAAAAAGACCCACCTGTGCTTTTGCAGCCTAACCCAACAAATTGCAGACTTCAACTCCTCGCACCCATAAGAGACACACTCAAGAAGCAGACCCAGGAGAACCAAGATGGTGGCGTAAGGTACAGACCTGTGGGTGCTGCCTCCCACAACAACATCGAAACTACCAACTATAGGACAAACAGCGATCATACGGAACCATGGGAAAGCTGGCCCGTGGAAGCTCTACAACTGGAAGGAAAGAAAGAAGAGCATTGAGACTGAGTAGGATGTGCTGAGGCACCAAGTACAGAGCCCAACCCAGCAGGCTGCAGATTTCGGCTCCTCGTATCGGGGAGGGACGTGCTCAGGGGGCGGAGTCGGGTTCGGGGGAGGCCGGGGCCGGGCCCGGTTGGGCTGGCGACGTGGAACCGCTGTACCAGCAGGCGCACAAGCACGTCCACTGGTGCCAGTCTCACGTGGGACGCTGGGGGATGGTAGACAGGCAGTCTGTGCACTTGGTGGAGGGTGAAGTCCAAGCAGGCGTGCTGGATGTTCAGCCATCAGGAATGCCTGGAGATTTTGTCCAGTGGGGAGCCGCCCGGCAGGGGACAGAGTGCCAAACTTCATGTTGCCCCGGTGAGGCCGGGACGGCCCTGGTGAGGTTGAAATGGCCCCGGTGAGGTCGGGACAGCCCTGGCGAGGTCGGGACAGCCCCAGTGAGGCTGGGACGGCCCCGGTGAGGTCGAGACGGCCCCAGTGAGGTCAGGACGGCCCCGGTGAGGTTGGGATGGCCCCGGTGAGGTTGGGATGGCCCCGGTGAGGTTGAAACAGCTCCAGTGAGGTCTGAATGGCCCCGGTGAGGTCGAGATGGCCTCAGTGAGGGTGGGACGGCCCCGGTGAGGTTGAGACGGCACCGGTGAGGTCGAGATGGCCAAGGTGAGGTCAGGATGGCCCTGGTGAGGTCGGGATGGCCCCGGTGAGGTCGGGACAGCCCCGGTGAAGCCAAAACAGCCCCGGTGAGGTCGGGATGGCCCCGGTGAGGTTGGGACGGCCCCAGTGAGGTTGGGACGGCCCTGGTGAGGCTGAAACGGCCCTGGTGAGGTCGAGATGGCCAAGGTGAGGTCGGGATGGCCCTGGTGAGGTCGGGATGGCCCCAGTGAGGTTGGGACAGCCCTGGTGAGGTTGCGACGGCCCTGGTGAGGCTGAAATGGCCCCGGTGAGGTACGGCCCCAGTGAGGTTGGGACGGCCCCGGTGAGGTCGAGACGGCCCCGGTGAGGTTGGGACAGCCTCGGTGAGGTCGAAATGGCCCCGGTGAGGTCGAAACGGCCCTGGTGAGGTTGAAACGGCCCCGGTGAGGTCGAGACAGCCCTGGTGAGGCTGAAACGGCCCCGGTGAGGTTGGGACGGCCCTGGTGAGGTTGAAACGGATAATGGGGACCAGTATAGACTGATGAGCAGGGGTAGATGCAGAGGCAAAGCAGCAATAAACAGATTGTCAAACTACAGTGGGAAGCCTGGGGAGGGTTTGGGGGGTGGGCTAAGAGATCAACCGAAGGACTTATATGCATGCATATAAGAATAACCAATGGACACAAGACACTAGGGGTTAGGGGCCGGGGGAATGTCAAGGGGAGAAAAAAGGAGACATATGTAATACTCTTTGTAATATTTTAAGAAATAAAAATTATTAAAAAAAAAAGATGTCAGGGTATTATTGACCTCACAGAAAGAGCAAAGCTTGGAAGAGTTTATGAAGAATATTTATTCTTTTATTTTTTGTTGTTAATCCTCACCCGAGTTTATTTTTCCATTGATTTTTAGAGAGAGTGGAAGGGAGGAGGAGAAACAGAGAGAAACATCAATGTGAGAGAGACACATCGATTGGTTGCCTCCTGCATGTGCTCTGACCAGGGCCGGGGATCAAGGTGCAACAGGTACAAGCTGCAACCAGTACATGCCCTTGACCGGAATTGAACCGGGACCCCTCTGTGTGCTGCTCTGTCCACTGAGCCAAACCAGCTAGGGCTTAAGTATTTGGTAGAACTCACCAACAGAGCCTTCTGGGCCTAAGATTTTCTTTCCATATAGTTTTCCATTTATAATTCAATCCTTTTATAAATTCATTCAGTTTTTCTATTTCTTCTTGATTCAGTTTTGGTAGTTCTAGAAACGTGCCTATTTCATCAAATTCCCATGCAATTACCCACAGTATTTCATAATCCCTTTTATTTTGTAAGGTTGGTAATATCCCACTTCCATTCCTGATTTTAGTAATCTTTTTTGTTGTTCCACAGAAAGGCTTATCAATTTTGCTGATCTCTCCAAAGATTGGTTTTATTTTCTCTATTATTTTTCTATTCTCTTTCATTATTTTATGCTCTAATCTTTATTGTTTTCCTTCTTCTGCTTGAGTTTACCTTGTGCTTTGTTTTCCAGTGTCTTAAAGTTATGTTGATTTGAGAGATCTTTAAAAATTGATTTTAGAGAGGGAAAGAAACATCAATTTGTTGCACTTAGCTGTGCATTCATTGGTTGCTTCTGCAACCTTATATATTGGGAGGACGCTCTAACCCAACTGAGTTACTCAAGAGGGAGGTTTGAGATATTTTTGTTGTTGTAAATCCTCACTTGAGGGTATTTTTCCCCACTGATTTTTAGAGAGTGTAAGGGAGGGGGGAGGGGAAGACAGATTGTTTGCCTCCTGTACCTGCCCCAACCAAGGCTGGGGATCAAACTTGCAACCCAGGTACATGCCCTTGACTGGAATCTAAACCACAACTCTTTGGTCTGGGGGCTGACACTCCAATCACTGGGCACATGGCCAGGATGAGCTATTTTTAAAAAATGTATTTATAGCTATAAGCTTCCTTTTAAGCACTGCTTTCACAGCATCTCATAACTTTTGATATGTTGTGTCTTCATTTATTTCAAAGTATTTTCTAATTTCTTTTGAAGTTTTTTCTTTGACCCACTGGTTATCTAGAAGTGTGTGGTATAATTTTCACATATTTCCAACCTCCCTTCTATTTTTACCTCCTTATAATCGGAGAATATACTTTGCACAATTTCAATTCTTTTAAACCTATGCAGGCTTTTAAAATGGCACAGCCTATAATCTACTGGAGCACGTTCCATCTACACTTGAGAATGTGCATTCTGCTGTGAAGGTAGTGTTTTCTACACATCTGTAAGGTCTAGCGGCTAGACTCTAGCCGGTTTAGAGTGTTGTTCAAACCTATTTCCTTAATCTTCTGCCTTGCTATCCTATCCATTGACAGGAGGGTATTGAAATGTCCAATTATTGATGAATTGTCTATTTTGTCTCTCCATTCGGTCAGCTTCTACTTCATGTAGTTTGGGGTTGCTTATCATTTAGTGTTGCTCATAATTTAAAAATGTCCCCTTGTTTCTAGTAACTTTTTGTTTTCAAGTCTATTTTGTCTATTAGTCCCTCACACTTGATGTTTGCTTGAAACCCCCTTCCATCCTTTTACTTTCAGCCTATTTGTATCTATGAATGTGAAACCCATCTCCCATAGACAGCATATAGATGGACTGCTTTTGATCCCATCTGGTCTCTTTTTATTAGGTTGTTAATCTAATCACATTTAATATTATTGGACTTATGTCTGCCATTTTACTTTTTTCAACATGTCGTGTCTTTTTTCTCTATTCACCTTTAGTACTATTTTTTGCATTAATATCTCCTAGTGTAACATCTCTTTAATGATTTTCATACTCAATTTTATAAAATATAACAAAAAGTAGATTCATATACCCAAATTGTTTCATATATACTTGTTTCCCATAACAGAATTAAATCCTCAAAAATCATTATTTTTGATCCATATCAAGATAGTAAACTTTTTCTTTTTTAGATGAATCTTTGTAACAAAAACTTATCAATTTCTCTCCAAGTTAAAAACTTTTCTATTCCAATACTAGTTCTGTCAACTCTGTATTAACATCAAATTCAAAGGGGGTATTTGTGTAATTTGAAAAGCAACTCTAAATTTATCAAGTGTTCTTCAAAATTTTCTTGCAAACTTTGCAACCAATTCACAAAATGCTGGTAAATTAAAATTTGTGAATGTTAGAAAATGTGCAAAAATTAGCATTCATGATTTGTACAATGAAGTTTCAAAATAAATTATTGTATATGTGAAGGTGACACTGTCTTATGCAGTGACACATTAGTGAGAAAATGTTCTCACGCTGACAAATTTGCCTTTGATTACTGAATATGTGGCAAGTATTCCTTTTGTTGCAAGATAATCTTAAATTGGAATTGTGGACGAAGAAGTGGCCACTTACTAAACCTATGGAACTCAGAGGAGGCCTACATGGCAGGCCTTACAAACTCAGCAACTGAAAGTAACCACATAGACTGGTCTGAATATAAAAATTCCTTAATTAAAAGCAAGTGGTAGTCAAGTCCTTCACCTGTAACTTCCTTGGCAAAGGTCAATCTTGACCTTAAGTAGCGACCAGAGCAGCGACTACGTTATCCTGTTCCCCTCATGCCACCTCTGTGTTGTAAAAGTTAATTATTAAACTATCCTGTGCGCACCAATGTAAAAAGTATCTCTCCATTTTACTTTTTATCCAATCCGGGAGATTTCCCTGTCTTTTTTTTTAAAAAAATATTTTATTGATTTTTTACAGAGAGGAAGGGAGAGCGATAGAGTTAGAAACATCGATGAGAAACATCGATCAGCTGCCTTCTGCACACCTCCTACTGGGGATGTGCCCGCAACCAAGGCACATGCCCTTGACCGGAATCAAACCTGGGACCCTTCAGTCTGCAGGCCGACGCTCTATTCACTGAGCCAAACCAGTTAGGGCTCCCTTGCTTTTACTGAACAATTTTAACAACACTGTCCAAAGAGTATATTCCAGAAAACCGAGTGCAGCTATTTTCAATAAGCACCATAGAGTTAACTAATGCAAAACAAAACTAAGCAAGGGAAATCTAGGCTCCATTAAAAATTCCAGTAAATCCAGTCTTTTAACCCAATAGCTAAAGCACTATCTGTACTGAAACTATCTTTTCCATAGTCAGCAGAAATTCTTTGGCAGATGTGAAAGATGAAAAATACCCATCCTAAGTTTTTAGATTATTTCAGGGTCAGAATTCACGTTTCTTTGTAAAATTGGAAGTCCTTTAAGATACAGCAAGCGTACACAAAGTACTAACTCGACAGTGTCTTTTATATCACAGGACTCACCTGAAGATAACAAGTACTTTCACTTTTTCAAAATTGAGTCAATTGACCTTTAGTAGTATTAGGTCTTGTACTCTATAGGTAACTGTAGGCTTACCAGAAAAAAATCTCACTTTTGTTAAATATTTTTAGACTTTTCCTCATAATTTTCCAAAATAATTTCCATAATACTTTAAAAAAGCATGTCCATTAGTTTTTTCTGTGCAGAAATACAAGCCAAATATACAAGCTTATAGCTTGTTATAAATTGTTTAAAAACTTTGTTGGATATTTCAGGTAATTAATTTCATCTATTCTTTTTTGAGAAAATATTCACTTTTTTCTTTTGTCCTGGTGCCACAAACTGCCCGTGTCTTTCATCATGGAATTTGTAATATGCCTTCCAGACTTTTCCAGTTGTATTGGCTCAGTTCTGTATCAGAAATGACTTTTAATTTATAATTTGTACATACTTATCTTATACAGGCACAGTTAACTCATGCTATTTGCATACAATATTCATCTAACAGATTATAATGTTACTTTGATAAGAAAAAAATTGTTAGAATGGAATCAATTATTTGACATCAACTGGTGATGTTTATGCATAATATACTAGTAAATAATACACTCATTCCGTATTTTACAGAATGCAACAGATAAAGGGAAATACGGTCCTATCAAAACAATGTTTCATTTAACAGAAAAACAAGTTCCAGTCATGCTAGCTGTATTTCAAGTACTCAAAATCCATTTGTGGCAAAAGTTACCATATTGAACACCACAGTCTAATCTGTTACATGAAGAAAACTTACTGCTTTTATAATTCTTGGGTCTTTTTCATTTTTGTGTGTTGCTTTGTTAAAGTACCCTCTAATGCAGTCTTTTTACACTGAAACCATTATCAAGAATATGAGAGTCTAGAAGAAAAACAAGCTAGAACAATTATATTGGCATCAAATGTTATCTTTTATTATTTTCTGGATTTATTCAACTGTTTAGTAGTGGCATATTGGATCTCCTTCGCAGACTAAAATTGGAATGAAAAATAATGGGAAATTAATGTAACCCGAGAAACAAAATTCTTCGATCAAATGTTTTAGTCAGCTCAGTTAAGGAAAAACTAAAGCCTTGCTGGTAAAGACATGAGAGATGTTGAGTCAGGGTCTGCCTACTGGAGACAATGAGTGACCGAACAAAACTCACTCGTCTTTTCTCACACAATGAATGAGGCAGGAATAAAGGTTCTTATTGATTCTACTAGAAGCCCGGTGCACAAAATTCATGCACTGGAGAGTGGGGGGAGCCCTTGGGGGATGTCCAACTGATGGCTTAAGTGCCGTCACTCAGGCATCCTTAGTGCTGCTGTGAAGGTGGAGCACACACACCGTCCACCAGGGGCAACTCCTGCATTGAGCGTCTGCCCCCTGGTGGCCAGTGCACATCATAGCAACTGGTCGTTCTGCCGTTCAGTCTATTTGCACATTAGCCTTTTATTATATAGGATTTCCTAAACATTTCAGCTTACTGCCCTGTAAGTGGTCCTCAGTTTATCTTCTGTCAACTGAAGCATGTCAGAAACCAGTTAAATAGTCTTATTCTTTTACTCCATCTTCCATAGTGCTGTTAGTGACCTTTCTAAAATACAAATCTGGTAGTGTGACTTGCATTTAAAACCCTGTATGGCTCTTTACCACCATCTACAGGATGAAGTTCCAACCTTAGTATATGGTTCAAGGTTCAAAAGGCACCACTCACTGTGTCCCAGCCACTCTACTGCACTCCCCACCAGAAATCCACTCCATTCCCAGCTGCACACATTTCCTATACCCCTCACTTGTACCGCTGCCTGAGATATAGCCATCTGCCTCAGTGTGAAGAATAAACAGAAAATAAGTCCAGTATTTTGTATATTTCTCTTAACTGGCTTTGGTCACACCATCAGTTCACGGACCAGGTCTGAAGAATCACATCACCTTTGGAAACAAACAGCATTAGCAGGATTGGCATGAAGGGGGACCACTGAAACCAGCAGGGCTGCAGGGTTGGCCGTGAGAAACCGTTAACTAATGAAGCCGTGGTGCTAAGTCAGCGCCTCAGGGCCTGCAGCTCAGACTCACATGCTAGGAAGGCTAAAGTTTGGACATTAAGAGCTCGAGGCCACCTCGTCACACTGGTGTAGAGAGCAAAGTTTCTCCTGACAGGCTCAACGTAATTTAATATGCTTTCAAGTAGATTAGAGTGTCTTGAAGTTTGCAGTTCAAAGAAAACGAGCAAACTGACATCTTACTCATTTGATTAAACATGCTAATGTTGCTAAGGAAACTGTAGAAACTGGTTTTCAAGACACCTTGCAATTCAGCAGTTTTCCCAATTCCTAGCTTTAGACTAGTTTGTTAGACTCATTTGGGGAATGATCTACATAGCACATTTTGTATTTTATTATTTAGAGGAAATGAACTTCCAGAAATATTCTTAACATTCTTGTAAAATTCGAGTAAAAACTATCTTTAAGATTCTCCTAATATATAACCTTATACTAAAATTGTCTTTACAGTATTTGTGAAAGCTTATTTTTAAAATTAATTTAGATTTGAGTATCTAAATACTATAAGGAAATTCTCAGTATATATAACATCATTACCTAAAACCTGAAAACTTTATTTAAATGTATTCCAGTTCATGTTTCCTCATGTACTTGTTCCTCTAAAGAACATTAACTAGAATTTATAAAGTAATATGAACACATGTCATTAACTTTTTTACACATTTTTACAGTTATAAGAAGGAATATGACTTCTGTTATAGATAGAAGTAAAATTATATATTAAAGTAAAATTATATATTAAAGTATTGGTAGAAAACGCCTACTTTAAAAACTGGACATCTCAGCAAAACATTGTTTTTATCTAAATTGCTTCCTGATTTTAAATGATTTTTCCAATATCTACATAAAAATTTACATTTATTTGTTATAGAAGTAGCTTCTAAAAAGCAAATGTAGTTAATGTCCTGAAGACTTGGGAAGTCACACATTTTAAAAGGTTATATACAACAAAACATACATGTAACAAGTAAAACATTTAATGAATTAGTACAACCCCACCAACACAACGTTTGTGGCTATATTTAAAAATATTTATTTAAAATATGTCAGTCTCCTTCCAAAAGATGGAAGACATACGAAGTCTTTATGAGGTATATGGTAACGACAACAATCCTCAATGCAAAGGATCGTTAGTTGCCTAAAACTGAACTTTGGCAAAGATATGAATTTTAACAGAATAATACAGCCATTAAAGAAATCCTTAAGTTTATACCATTTCTACAGAATCATGGTCTGTCCCCAATCACTCTTCCCTTTCAAAGGGTGAGTTATAACCCTGTCCCAGATTACTCAGAATTTTAAATATGTGGCCTGCTGATTAACATTTATTTTCTCAAACCTCAGTACTACAGCTATACAAATTACACTTTTAAAATATTTGAAACAAATACTGAATTTATTGGTTGGCTATAAGTAGGAAAATACATCGGTAAAGAAAAGAGACCCTGTATATAAATATAATACTAGCTAGTTACAATTTGACCAAGAAGGTTCCACTGAAAAGAACAGTAAAAGCCCTTGTTACCTCTGGTCCATAGGTACATATTCAGTTTCCCATTACCCTTATCAAAGAGCTGCCTAGGCAAACATTCTTTGAGCTTAGTGCAGATAATGTGCTGGGTTCTGTTACATGAATGGTAAATAAACCAAAGTTAGCCCAGTGCATCACACAATAGAATGTACTGTGAATAAAACCTAGATTCTCTATTTCAGATACGACTTCAACACACCAGTTATTCAAACATATGTAACCAAAGAGCAGAGCAGTGAACATCCTGAAAACCTGTTCTGAGTGGGAGAGGAGCGCTTGTTGAGTGTTCTTTGATGACCCGCAGCGTCTGCTCTGCGCACGCAGGCTGGTTCACTAAAGAACAAGCGGCTGCCATTCTCTTGCCCAGATTGGCTTTGTTCTTCTGTCATGACCCCAAAACCTTAGAAATCACCACGGAAACAAATCCTACGACGTCAAATAGTAAAAAGTGGAACACTAAAACTGGGATTTATTATTGAAAACCTGCATATTGGAAGAGCTTTGAAATTTTAATTTCAACATTTAGAAGTGCATTCCACCCTATTAATAATGTCCTTAGATTTCAAAGTGCTAACTCAAATAAGCTTTCCTGGCTGTCATTAAATCAGGTAAAAATAAAAACACATTTCTTGGGAGATGTTCCTTGACTATCTTCTAGGGTGATTAAAGTTGTAATCAACATTTCATATCTACAACTTTAGTTTAAATTATGCCATAAATTAATTTTAATGAACATAATTTAAATTCTCAAAGCATAAATAATTACCACTAATATGGTTAACTGTACTTCAGGAGATTTACAACAAGGAATTGAATGCCTCCAACTTTCTGATCATTAAAACAGAAAACATAGTCCAAGTTTTCTGTAAAACATTCATAACATGAATTTATCCAGCAAGAACAATGAAATTACATTATGGCAACACCACATTAAATGTATTTGTTACAGAATTTCTGGAAAAAAAATCTATACTGTGAAAACATACTAGTTTTTATTGCATTTTAGAGAGTATAGACTAAAAATTACTCAGGACACAGAAATATTTAAAACACAAAACCTTGCTTAACAGAAGTATCACAGTCTATTTTGGTGTGACTGTTGATTCCCTACAGATTCAAAATATTTCTTTTTCTTTTGAAGGTTATAGTTGTAAATCTACACTCTTGGATCAATTCATCACTATCTCAATAAGGTGGAGAAGCTGTTCAAACTGACCCCACAGAATGCAGTATGCCTAGAAGAGGCAAGGACAAATATTTTCAAGACATAACAGGCCACTGAATCAACAATGTTAATACTATCCTGCCCCCCCCAATTCAAATATATTATAACAATAACAAATACAGATGAAGACATTTTCTGTAAAGCTCAAACCTTTAGCTTCTAACAAGTGCACTCTAGTTCCAGCATCTATGAAAAGAATACATCCTCCATTAACAAATACAAAATGAGTAAGTGCCGCTCCCCTCCCCCTTCCATAAAGCTCTCTGGACCTGTTATTACATAATGCAGGTCAGAGGAAAAGAAGTTTCCTTTGTTTTATCAGTCCAACCAGCTCCAGATCGCCTTCTCTGGAAATTGTCATGATGCACATTACCAACACAGTGTTTAGGAAAAATGAGTAAACACACCTTTATTCACACTTTACAAAAAAATAAAACAAAACCCCCATAAAAAGTTATGCATTGGTTCTACATCAATAATACCAACTTTTCAATGTTGATTATAAACTGAATGTGTTTGGTGTCAGCACAACTTAAAAAAAAAAAAAAATCCATCACAACAAAATCTTTAAAAAACCTCAAAGAAGAAACTAGGTCCCAGACAAAAATTCAAGATCAACCAACAGCTTTTGGAGAATTTTTTTAAAAGAAAAAAATTTATTTAAGCAGTGTGTAAATTTTATTTTCTCTTAAAAACAGAATAAACACATTTATGTGTTGAACATTTTTTCATAAAATTTTAAGCCATCATCCAAAATGACTCATTCTCTGTGTAAAAATTACCACTGAACAATTTTTCACCCTACTCCTCACATGGTGTTCTTTTCCTCCCTTGCCTGCAGCTGAAACAAAAGCAGTTGGACCAAGTTCCCTCTGAATTAATTTTAGTTTTGAGATGATAATAAATGAATGAGACCAGAATACATATGAGTTAACTTTGCAAAGTTAAAGCTGGCTTTAATCTCTTATCTACTAACGGCACTATGGGCAAATACACAGGGTACAATATAACTTTTATCTTGGTTGACATATTAAAATAGCTTAGTCACTTCAAAAATGATCTGAAGAATTGTCTTAAGGACCAGTTTTGAAAATACATCTCATTTATACTGTTTCATAAATGGAAAATTACTTAAAAAAAAAAGGAATGATTTTTTAAAAGAAAAACATGGAGACTAAGGAATACATGGAAAACAAAAAGACTTCACATGATAGTATCCTGGGTGACAGCACTGTGCAATGACACCAAGAAGGAGTGCTTGGGTCTGGTGAGCGAAGACCCAGGGATTCACCCTATGTCCAAAATGTGATATTCAATGCTTTACAATGGGAAAAAGTCACAGCTCATACAAAAGCATGTCCATAAAACCCTCACAAATGTTCAACAGTATTTAAAACTATAAAAGAAGATGCACAGATTTTCTCTGCATGCACGGGCAGTGTTTGGTGAGAACAACTGAGGCAGGCACAGTGGAGATAGACAGGAGGCGTCTCAAAAAGGAGTTAAAAAGCTGTACCTAAGCAGCTGTAATTTTTTAACTTAAAAAAAGTTAAAGATTTAAAAATATCAGAATGTACATATATCATTACATTCAGTCCATAAATGCCTACAGATCACCACTGCTCAGCTTATCTGTCCTGGTAGATAGATAGTTTTTGTAAAAACCCAGAATTCATGAAAAAATGTCCTAAGCATTAAATAGGTTTAAAGAGTAAGGTTCTCCATTTAATAACAAAGTAGCACAAAATAGCCAAGAAAACCCTAACAGCGCAACTCCTCTGCAGAGAAAGTCTGTTGCAGCTTCTTTTACAAGCTGGCCTTTATAACACATGAAACTGGTGTAAAAAACACACACAAAAACAAAAATTCAGCCTTAATTTACAATACAATCATTTCCAAATCTGATTTTTTTTTTAGTACAAAATTTCATAAATCAGGTCTTCTGTGGATCATATACAATCATAAAGGCTAAATTCAAATTCTGTATTTTACAAATATGTCTGAAAAAGAAGGGAGTCAAGTATGGAAGAATATCCTCTGGATGTTATTACTGGCCTCAAAAAAGTAGTACTACTGATTTCTGTGCAAAGAGAATATGCTGTTCAAACATTTTCCTATTTCAAGGCATGAAAGTATTATATTGGATAGAAGAAACAGGAAAATTACTGGTAACAAATTAAAAGATAGGTGCAAACACACCAATCCCTGTCCAACAGTGTATAAAGCATATTGGGCTCAGAATTTGTCTGTTGCTAGCACCTGGCTTTCACACTATATCCTTATCAAATAATCAGATTGAAAACTCAAATCATCATTAAGAAAAAAAATCCCTAATGGCCATATCTCACTCCCCGATATTCAGATTTTCTTATAAGTTTACAAGTGAAGTTGAGGTCGTCTTCTGAAGGTACTCGACTACCTCCTGCCAGGAAGGTGAATGCCGTTAACTTGGGGCAGGAAAGGCAGTAAGAGCTCCAGTTGTGCAAAAAGTGAGAAGTGGTCGGAGGGGATGAGTGGGTGTGGGCAGCCGCTGATATTATTCTCAACTAGCCAATGGTGGTCCAGAGGTCCCAGAATGCCTAATGTGTTCAGCTGAGGCTTAGAGTAGAAGATGTAGTCAATTATACCCTGAAAAATCAAAAGGAAATAAAAAAAATAAGATAACACTGAAATACTGAAAGATCTCAAGACATACCCTTTCAGGCATGTTTCGTAAAAACTTCATTAGCATGTGGGAAGAGGCAGTACCACCTGAGCCAAATGGTCCCCTAAATGTCAAACCTTGCAGAATGAAGACTTTAGCATGGCAACCATTCATTTTCCTACCTGGATCCTTTCAAAATTTTTAATAAGACATAAAGCATCTTTCGTGATATGGCTTCTGCTTCTCTTTCCTCACTACCCCTTCGCCAGACTAGCTCTTTTTTTTGAGGGGGGGGGGGGGATAAACATTCTTTGCATGTGCCCGTCTCTTCCCAGCCCCACAGCTTTCACACAGGCTGCACTCCCTGCCCGAACACTTCCTTCTACTTGTCATCTGGTTAATCCTTCTCAGCCTTCAAGTGTGGACCTCAGTCACTTTCCACAGATCTTCACAGCTCACTGGTGCCTCCCACCACCTCCGCTCTCTTCCCCTGCTGACGTGCGCCCTACTACATAGCTACTCGTGTGGCTGCGACCAGGCTGTCCCGCCCTGCACGTGCTGCAGCACCAGGCACACAGCTCAGCACCTCTTGGCTTTGCACTTGCTCCTCTACACGTTCTTGGCCAAAAATATTTAAATATATTCAAAGGTCTCCTTCCTATCTCTACATCACTAGCACGAACAAAGAAAAAAAACCCCTAATCTCGCCCACCTTTGAGTTATTACCCGCACTTCTTCAATCAAGCTTCTGAAATAAGAATCTCCAAGTTAGCTTTTACTGCCTCACCACTCTGGGAAGCACCCCTCACCAGCATCTTTCTGAAGCTCACCCACCACTACCCTTTCCTAGAAAGGCCTGATTTCCTTGGCAGGGAAGCTCCCAGAGTCCTCGTTTCCCCCTCTATGGTTTTTGTCATTTACGTGTCAGTTTTCCTAGAGTCCACTCTAATCTCTCTTCAACTGGACACACTCATCTGTTACCAGGACTAAATAATAATTACCTACAGTAACTGGGGATCCCCCAAAGTCAAATAAAAAACTACCATGGTTTTCAACAGTTTCTTTTGAAGAGTCTAAAGAGCCCTCCCCACCAAAATTAGGAAGCAGTTAACACTAGTATTTGCACTCTAATAATCTAACCTGAACGATTCATGTTCCATCAGGTTAGAAGTGGAAAACTAGGATACAAGAAAGCAGAAACGCAAAAGGAAGCTAAAAAGGACAGCTGAACACAAACCCTAAATAACCGCTGATACCAAAAATAAAGAGACTCACTAAGGAAAGTCTCCACACTGTAAGCTGTCAACTATCAGGCATATATATATATTTTAGCAACTTAAAAATGGCCAACAATAAACCACATTTTAGCACTCAAGAGCAGGTTTCAGTTTGTTTAACATGAGGTGGAACACCTCACCCCAACTGACACCAAATTAGATACAGTAAGTCCTTACTTAATGACTAGATAGTTCTGCAACTTTAAGCGAAACAACAGAGAGTGAAATTAATTTTCCAGAGGCTAGTTGATATATACAAGAGTTACGTTCCCATGGCATCTCATCAACATTATAATGAAATGATGTTGAAAAAAATGACATTGAAAAGAATCTGTAGGGGGAGAAACCAAGATGGCGGCATAGGTAAACACCGGAGTTTGCTGCCTCGAACAACCACTTCAAAAATACAACTAAAAGACGGAACAGACATCACCCAGAACCACAGGAAGGCTGGCTGAGTGGAAATTCCACAACTAGAAGGAAAGAGAAAAGCATACCAAGACTCAGAGGAGGCGCAGCGCGGAAGTGAAATACTAAGGTGTGGAGGTGCGCGCGGAGCGGGCTGACGGCTGAGGGCGCGGTTATCTGTTTCAATCGGGAGGGAGTCTCAGGCTCTGAGCTCCAGTTCCAGGTTAGTCTCTAGGGACCCAGACTCAAACGGGGGAAGCGGGACTGTCTGACATCAGTCGGAACCCGAGGGCAGCTTTCTCTCCGAGGTTTGCAGCGGTTGCTGGGACACTGAGAGGCAGAGCCTCTGGGGACGGGACTGAGAGCAGCCATAACTGCTCCCTCTACCTGCCCGCCCTGTTGATCCCTTGGGACCCACCCCGCCCAAGCCCTGAACAGAGGCATTTGCCAGATAGCCTCAGGCAAAGGCTAGATTAGCACCTCCCTAGAGGACAGAAGTTCTCCCACTGCAGACACAGCTGATTCTCACAGCCAGTTGGCCTGGAGGTCAAATCCCTCCCAGTGATACCTACAACAATCAAGGCTTAGCTACAACAAGACTGTGCACAAAGACCACAAGGGGGTGCACCAAGAGTGTCTACCTCAGGTAACTGGGACACTTAGCACAGAAAGCCACTCTATCGACACAGCGAAGCATAAAATATGCCGAGACAAAGAAACAGGACACAAATGACAGAACTGGAGGAAAGCAGGCTGCTGGATATAGAATTCAAAACCACACTTTTGAGGTCTCTCAAGAGTCTTCTAGAGACTGCCGATAAACTTAATGAGATGTACAAGAAATCTAATGAGACCCTCGAGGTTGTGATAAAGGACCAATTAGAAATTAAGCATACACTGACTGAAATAAAGAATATTATACAGAATCCCTACAGCAGACCAGAGGAGCACAAGAATCAAGTCAAAGATTTGAAATGCGAAGAAGCAAAAAACACCCAACTGGAGAAGCAAAATGAAAAAAGAATCCGAAAATACGAAGATAGTGTAAGGAGTCTCTGGGACAGCTTCAAGCGAACCAACATCAGAATTATAGGGGTGCCAGAAGAAGAGAGAGAGCAAGATATTGACAACCTATTTGAAGAAATAATGACAGAAAACTTCCCCTACCTGGTCAAAGAAATAGACTTACAACTCCAGGAAGCGCAGAGAACCCCAAACAAAAGGAATCCAAAGAGGACCACACCAAGACACATCATAATTAAAATGCCAAGAGCAAAGACAAAGAGAGAATCTTAAAAGCAGCAAGAGAAAGAAACTCAGTTACCTACAAGGAATACCCATACGACTGTCAGCTGATTTCTCAAGAGAAACTCTGCAGGCCAGAAGGGAGTGGCAAGAAATATTCAAAGTGATGAATGCCAAGAACCTACAACCAAGATTACTTTATCCAGCAAAGCTATCATTCAGAATTGAAGGTCAGATAAAGAGCTTCACAGATAAAGAAAAGCTAAAGGAGTTCATCACCACCAAACCAGTATTATATGAAATGCTGAAAGGTATCCTTTAAGAAGAGGAAGAAGAAAAAAAAGGTAAAGATACAAATTATGAACAACAAATACGCATCTATCAACAAGTGAATCTAAGAATCAAGTGAATAAATAATCTGATGAACAGAATGAACTGGTGATTATAATAGAATCAGGGACATAGAAAGGGAATGGACTGACTATTCTTGGGAGGGAAAGGGGTGTGGGAGATGCGGGAAGAGACTGGACAAAAATCGTGCACCTTTGGATGAGGACAGTGGGTGGGGAGTGAGGGCGGAGGGTGGGGTGGGAACTGGGAGGAGGTGAGTTATGGGGGGAAAAAAGAGGAACAAATGTAATAATCTGAACAATAAAGATTTAATAATAATAATAATAAAAAATGACGTGACATTATCTGAGGGCCTGTGGTATGGCAAATCCAGCTTTGCATTGTCTATAAGAAACATAATTGGCCCCAAAGGATGAGACAGTTAACTCAGGATTTACTATTATTATTTCATCTGATTTCTTACACTGGAAATAATTCTAAGTTATCTAGAATATTTCTGTAAACCAACTCAACATGGCCTAAACTGAACAAATATTCACATTTTAAAGACTTGACAAAGTAATAAGACTCTCCTTTAAAAATAAAGTTTTTACAAGTTTACTAATTTCAAAACTCACCTTGAAATCAAACGTGTAATTGGTGTAAGGCATCAGGCCACTCTCATAGGCACTCTTTAACTTGAAACCATGAGTGATCCTTCCATTGGTTGTCCCATTTTTGCCATTACAGCTAAAGTTCGTAAGACTTTCGTTATATCTCAGTTCCTTAAAGTCTTTATGATTTGTTTCTACTCCACCAGTGCTCAAATATTCTACAACACCTAGAATGAAAATAAATGGACTTTTTACAAGGTCAAGTATAACTTATGCTATATAAAACATAATTAAAAAGATAATTCAATTGTAAGTAGTTTTATATTATACTTTCTAAAATCTTCCCACTTTTTAAAATGGGTATTGAATCCCTGGCAATGAGACACCTGATTGGTGACGATGCTCTTATATCAATCAGGGGCAAAGGACATGTATAGTCCTTAGTTCATCCTAGCTTGATGCCTATGTCAGTGGCCAGAGCTGTTTCATGTCTGAGGCACATAAAATAAAATGGGTTTTTACATTTGCCAGAACTTGTCTAAATCCATTTGTACATGCCCAGACGGCATGGCTCAGTGCTTGAGCGTCAACCTATGAACCAGGAGATCACGGTTCAATTCTTAGCGCACATGCCTGGGTTGTGGGCTAGGTCCCCAGTGTGGGGCCTGAAGGAGGCAGCTGATGGATGATTCTCTTTCATTGATGTTTCTATCTCTCCCTCTCCCTCCCTCTCTGAAATGAATAAAAATATTTTTAAATCATTTGTACATGGTTTTAATCATAATATACTGAATATTTTATTCTTCGCTTTACTGTTTCACATGAACTATGTGTAGTCTCAACTACCTTTAAAAATATATCTTTATTTATTTCAGAGAGGAAGGGAGAGGGAAAGAAACATCAATGACGGGAGAGAATCACTGATCTGTTGCCTCCTGCCCGCCCCATAATGGGGATCAATTCCACAACCCAGGCATATGTCTTAACCGGGAATTGAACCATGACCTCCTGGTTCATAGGTCGACACTCAACCACGGAGCTACACTGAATTACCTTTTTCATTATTTTTATTTATTTTTAAAATATATTTTTATTAATCTCACAGAGAAAGGGAGAGGAATAGAGAGAAAGAAAGATCAATGATGAGAGGGAATCACTGATTGGCTGCCTCTTGCATTTTGGACCAAGCCCACAACCCAGGCATGTGCCCTTGACTGGAATTGAACCTGGGGCCCTTTGGTCTGCAGGCCGACACTCTATCCACTGAGCCAAACTGGCTAGGGCTACCTTTTTTAAATGGTTATACAATACAACAGGCAGAGCTGGAGCATAACTTTTATTAAAACTAGTTTCCTTTCCTTTTTTATTTTTTTATTATATATTTTTTATTGATTTTTTACAGAGAGGAAGGGAGAGAGATAGAGAGTTAGAAACATCGATGAGAGAGAAACATCGATCAGCTGCCTCCTGCACATCTCCCACTGGGGATGTGCCTGCAACCCAGGTACATGCCTGGGAATCGAACCTAGGACCCTTCAGTCCCCAGGCCGATGCTCTATCCACTGAGCCAAACCGGTTTCGGCTCCTTTCCTTTTTTAAAAACTCAGCCTGTTTCTACTTTTTAAAAAGAATTAACACCATAATCAACATCTTAGTATGTAGATTTCTACTTAGGCTAAATTATTTACTTGGTATAAAATACCAAGACTAGGATTCATCGTCCTATTATATACTAGAGGCCTGTTGCACGAAAAGATTCGTGCAATAGGCCTTCCCTTCCCCTGGCTGCCGGCACCGGTTTTCCGCCGGCACCGGTTTTCCTCCGGCACCCGGCAGCGAAGGCGCCTCCAAGCCTCTTGCAGCTCCGGCGGCCAGAGGCGCCTTCAGTCTTCACTCCGCCACTTCGCGCCTTCGTATGAAAATTAACCGCATCTTTGTTGGTTAATTTGCATATCTCACTGATTAGCCGATGGGAGGAGTAGCAAAGGTACGGTCAATTTCAATCTTTGTCTATTATTAGATAGGATAGTGGCAACTATGAAAGAGAATACCACCAGTTAGTTACAAAGCAAGTTCACCATCCCTGAACACTATTTCCCCAATTTCCTAAGCACAAGATGAGCTCAACAAACATTTATTTTAGTTTCCATTTAATTAGCAAGGTTGGCCCAGCCAGAGTGGCTCAGTGGTTGAGCATCTATCTACCTATGAACCAAGAGGTCATGGTTGGGTTCCAGGTTAGGGCAAATGCCCAGGTTATAGGCTCAATTCCCAGTATGGGGCATCCAAGAGGCAGCTAATCAATGATTCTCATCACTGATATCTCTCTCTCTCTCTCTCTCTCTCTCTCTCTCTCTCTCTCTCCCTCCCTCCCTCCCTCCCTCCCTCCCATTTCCTCTTTTAAAAAGAAATAGGGTAGTATTCATGTTGCCTTATTTATTTATTTATTAAATATCTTTTTATTGATTTCAGAGAGGAAGGGAGAGGGAAACATCAATGATGAGAATCATTGATCAGCTGCCTCTTGGATGCTCACAACCTGGGCATGTGCCCTTGACAGGAATCAAACCTGGGACCCTTCACTCTGTAGCTGACGCTCTACCCACTGAGATAAACTGGCTAGGGATAAATAATATATTTTAAAAAATTTAGCAAGGTTGGAGATTTTCCCTGTGTTTGCTATTAAAATACTGTTGGTTTTTTAAAATTGTTGACACTATTACAGGTGTCCCCGTTTCCCCCCATCTTTGTCTGTCTCCCCTTTTTGCCCACCTCCCATCAGCCTTCATCACATTGCTGTCTGTGTCAATGGGCTAAGCATATATGCTCTTAGGTTAATTTCTTCCAGTCCCCACCCTACCCTCCACTTTGAGATCTGCCAGTCTACTCCATGTACCCATGCCTATGGTCCTATTTTGTTCAACAGCTTATTTTGTTCATTAGATTCCACATATAAGTGAGATCATACGGCATTTGTCTTCCTCTGACTGGCTTATTTCACTTAGCATAATACTCTCCAGTTTCAATCATGCTGTCACAACTGTTATGAGTTTCTTCTTTTTTTTACAGCCACATGGCATTCCATAGTGTAAATGTACCGCAGGGTTGTTTTTTTTTAAAATTAAATCTTTATTGTTCAGATTATTACATTTGTTCCTCTTCCCCCCCCCCCATAACTCCCCTCCTCCCAGTTCCCGCCCCACCCTCCGCCCTCACTCCCCACCGTCCTCATCCATAGGTGCACGATTTTTGTCCAGTCTCTTCCCGCATCTCCCACACCCCTTTCCCCCCCAAGAATAGTCAGTCCATTCCCTTTCTATGTCCCTGATTCTATTATAATCACCAGTTCATTCTGTTCATCAGATTATTTATTCATTTGATTTTGAGATTCACTTGTTGATAGATGTGTATTTGTTGTTTATAATTTGTATCTTTACCTTTTTCTTCTTCTTCCTCTTCTTAAAGGATACCTTTCAGCATTTCATATAATACTGGTTTGGTGGTGATGAACTCCTTTAGCTTTTCCTTATCTGTGAAGCTCTTTATCTGACCTTCAATTCTGAATGATAGCTTTGCTGGGTAAAGTAATCTTGGTTGTAGGTTCTTGGCATTCATCACTTTGACTATTTCTTGCCACTCCCTTCTGGCCTGCAAAGTTTCTGTTGAGAAATCAGCTGACAGTCGTATGGGTATCCCTTGTAGGTAACTGTTTCTTTCTCTTGCTGCTTTTAAGATTCTTTGTCTTTTGCTCTTAGCATTTTAATTATGATGTGTCTTGATGTGGTCCTCTTTGGATTCCTTTTGTTTGGGGTTCTCTGTGCTTCCTGGAGTTGTAAGTCCATTTCTTTCACCAGGTAGGGGAAGTTTTCTGTCATTATTTCTTCAAATAGGTTGTCAATATCTTGCTCTCTCTCTTCTTCTGGCACCCCTATAATTCTGATGTTGGTACGCTTGAAGCTGTCCCAGAGACTCCTTACACTATCTTCGTATTTTCGGATTCTTTTTTCATTTTGCTTCTCCAGTTGGGTGTTTTTTGCTTCTTCGCATTTCAAATCTTTGACTTGATTCTTGTGCTCCTCTGGTCTGCTGTTGGGATTCTGTATAATATTCTTTATTTCAGTCAGTGTATGCTTAATTTCTAATTGGTCCTTTATCACAACCTCGAGGGTCTCATTAGATTTCTTGTACATCTCATTAAGTTTATCGGCAGTCTCTAGAAGACTCTTGAGAGACCTCAAAAGTGTGGTTTTGAATTCTATATCCAGCAGCCTGCTTTCCTCCAGTTCTGTCATTTGTGTCCTGTTTCTTTGTCTCGGCATATTTTATGCTTCGCTGTGTCGATAGAGTGGCTTTCTGTGCTAAGTGTCCCAGTTACCTGAGGTAGACACTCTTGGTGCACCCCCTTGTGGTCTTTGTGCACAGTCTTGTTGTAGCTAAGCCTTGATTGTTGTAGGTATCACTGGGAGGGATTTGACCTCCAGGCCAACTGGCTGTGAGAATCAGCTGTGTCTGCAGTGGGAGAACTTCTGTCCTCTAGGGAGGTGCTAATCTAGCCTTTGCCTGAGGCTATCTGGCAAATGCCTCTGTTCAGGGCTTGGGCGGGGTGGGTCCCAAGGGATCAACAGGGCGGGCAGGTAGAGGGAGCAGTTATGGCTGCTCTCAGTCCCGTCCCCAGAGGCTCTGCCTCTCAGTGTCCCAGCAACCGCTGCAAACCTCGGAGAGAAAGCTGCCCTCGGGTTCCGACTGATGTCAGACAGTCCCGCTTCCCCCGTTTGAGTCTGGGTCCCTAGAGACTAACCTGGAACTGGAGCTCAGAGCCTGAGACTCCCTCCCGATTGAAACAGATAACTGCGCCCTCAGCCGTCAGCTCGCTCCGCGCACCTCCGCACCTTAGTATTTGACTTCAGCACTGCACCTCCTCTGAGTCTCGGTATGCTATTCTCTTTCCTTCTAGTTGTAGAACTTCCACTCAGCCAGCCTTTCTGTGGTTCTGGATGATGTCCATTCTGCCTTTTAGTTGTATTTTTGAAGTGGTTGTTTGAGGCAGCAAACTCTGGCGTTAACCTATGCCGTCATCTTGGTTTTCAACACAGCTTTTTATCCATTCATCCACTGATGGGAACTTGGGTTGTTTCCAGATCTTGGCTATTATAAAGAACACTGCTATAAACATAGGGGTGCATATATTTCAGGTTGGTGTTTTGGGTTTCTTAGGATATATTCCTAGAGGTGGGATGGCTGGGTCAAAAGGCAGCTCCATTTTTAATTTTCTGAGGAACTCCAGACTATTTGTCACAGTGGCTGCACCAGTCTGCATTCCCACGAGCAGTGTACTTGGGTTCCCTTTTCTCCACATGCTCACCAGCACTTGGTGTTTGTTGTTTTCTTGATGGGAGCCATTCTGGCAGGTGTGAGGCAATGCCGCATTGCAGTTTTAATTTCCATCTTTCTGATGATTAGTGACCTTGAACATTTTTTCATATGTCTATTGGCCATTTGTATATCCTTCTTGGAGAAGTGTCTATTTGGGTCCTTTGCCCATTTTTCAATTGGAAAAATATTGTTTTTTAACACTGAAATGGATTTTTAAATCTGTATGATTTGGCAAGTCTCTCTTTGCTCCTAGGATACTTTGTAGCTGAACAGGGTGGTAGGCATTTTAGAGAAATTGCCAAGGGATAATCCTCAACTGCTTCAGTCCTAGTAATCCCCAGATAGCTTGATGAGATAGACTAAATAATTATGAATCTTAGATAGAAGGAGTTGAAATACAAAAAAAGGAAATACATTGGTTCTCGAACTTACTTCATTCCAAAAGGCTGTTCGAGAAGTGATTTGCTCGAAAACGGTATCACTTTTTCCCATTAGAAATAATGTAAATTGAACGAACCTATTCCAGACTCCCAAATGATTCCGTTTTAACCTTTCTTATATAAAGTACATGTCTAATCTATAAACAAAAACTTCTTTTCTTAAATTTATCAAACCACCCACCACTAGCCTTAAAGGAATCACTTTCAGCACTCGTTCAAGGGGTGTCTTTTGATACGTCAGCACAAAGCATCTTTGCTTGTTCATATAGCACTGCCTGCAAAAGGCTGTCAGTGACTGCTTTTGTTTATCCAAATCAACAACAGGATTTCGATCCCTTCAATGGCCTGTGATCATTTCTTCTTTCATACCCTTAGCAACATTAGCACTTTTGATGCCCTCTTTTTATGTTTTAAAGCATTCTCTCCTTTTTGTCATGCTGGAGAGAATGCTTTAACCATTAACCCATTCAGCATGAAAGGGTTGTCAGGTCTAAAACCTGACAATGGAGACATTTTTTCTGTGAACAATTTGGTGGAGATGGGGAGATGTCCAAGAAATGAGGTTTGACTGTAGTTAGATTTGATATTATAAGGGTTACTAGAGGCCCGGTGCATGAAATTTGTGAGCTGGGGGTGGGAGAGTGGGGTCCCTTAGCCTGGCCTGCACCCTCTCGCAGTTTGGGACCCCTTGGGGGATGTCCGCCTAAGCGGTGGGAGCGGGCCTAAGCTGGCAGTTGGACATCTTTAGCACTGCCGCGGAGGCAAGAGAGGCTCCTTACCACTGTGCTCGCCAGCTGTAAGCCTGGCTTGGCTTCTGGCTGAGCAGCACTCCCCCTGTGGGAGCGCACTAACCACCAGGAGACAGCTCCTGCTTTGAGCATCTGCCCCCTGGTGGACAGTCCGCATCACAGCGACCGGTTGTTCTGTTGTTTAGTCTATTTGCATATTAGCCTTTTATTATATAGGATGGTTTATTCACTGTACCATCTATGGAAAAGTTTTCAAGAATATGGCTTTCTGTATTCTTCTACTTTGTGATAAAAATAAAAATCCCTATTCTTTTTTGTTAAAATCACTTGCCTGATCTATGTAAATGAAGAATTTCAATTTCCACCCCAAGTCGATTTTTCTAATCAAGCCTACCAAAATTTGAGATCCTGTAATATATGGTCAAATTTAAACTGCATCATATTACATGTTGGAATTCCAAAGAGGCTGTCTTACAACCCTTTCAGTCTGGATTATATACAGGGGTAGGCAAAAGTAGGCTTACAATTGTGAGTACACAAAACAGAGCTTATTCTGGTATTACTTATTGTATTATTTTCCATACGAACAACTGTAAACCCACTTTTGCCAACAACACCTGTATATCCTGGGGATAATAAAACAAAATGACATGTTCTTTAATGAGTTATTCCAAGTTATTACCTATGTGTTTCTCAAAGATAATTAATGTCCTTCCTCCTGAGGTTTCATAATACTATTTCATTTTCAAAATGGTCCCCCTACTCCAAAAAAATTTTTAAACTTGATTCACAGCTGCCACTACAAACTGAATTTGTTTTCACTAAATATGGAATATCAGAAACAATACGTTACAAAAACATTGAAGTCAAAAAGCATTCTACATAGACGAACATTCTTTTCTTACCAGAGTCTGGCAAAGAATTAAGATCTGCACACAATACCAGTGGAATATTTCCCAGTTCTCCCAATGCGCTCGAGTGGAGGCTTCGTGAGGCTTCATCAATAATGTTCTTCACTTCTGAGAGAAACATCATCGTTTGAACTAACTTCACATCAGAGTACTCAGGGTCCCAATGCATATGAGCATTAGCCACGAGAATAAGTTGTTTTTCTGTCCCAAGATGTGGCTTTCCTGCTGTATTAGCTAAAAAGAAAACAGACAGAACCCCTCTATCAACCAACATATTCTTATAGAGCCTAAAAGCAAAAATATCTCAGAGTCTTAGGAATAAAAAAGGACTCTAAAACTGACCTAATAGCCCTGACCGGTTTGGCTCAGTGGATAGAGCGTCGGCCTGCGGACTGAAAGGTCCCAAGTTCAATTCTGGTCAAGGGCATGTACCTTGGTTGCCGGCACATCCCCAGTAGGAGGCAGCTGATTGATGTTTCTCTCTCATTGATGTTTCTAACTCTCTATCCCTCTCCCTTCCTCTCTCTCTCTCTCTCTCTAAAAAAAAAAAAAAAAAAAAAATATATATATATATATATATATATCAATAAAATATATTTAAAAAAATAAATAAATAAAACTGACCTAATAATCTCTCACATAATGACTTAATCTAGCCTACAACAAACCTGAGAAATAGTCATTTAAACCTCAGGTTGTGTAGTTGTAACTTAGGGCATTCATTACTTGATCAAAAACAGCCCATTTTATTTGGATCAGCTTGGTTTTTAAATAGTTGTGTCTCCTTGAAACTTCTGGTCTTAATTCAGATGTACTAAATCAAGCCTCACAAAATTAAATCTACTCTCTTCCTTAGCTGTATTTATGATGGTCACTAAGTTCCATCTTCCTATCCTTCAGGTTGAATAACCCCAGTTCCAACTGTTCCTATGACAGAAATGTCAGTTCTCAGCATGAATGCCACTCTTATTTAACTTGAAATAAGTGGTTGATTTTTCCAAAACTTGAGACCTTTAAAATAATGATTACAAGTGGGTCAGGAAGAGAAGTTTGCTTACAGAATATCCTTGCTGCCAAGAAATTACAGAAGTGCACGGAGTTCTCTCTGAACAGTTATTTTAACTAATTATTACTTCAACCTTTCTTTTATGTGAAAAATTCTTGGGAGCTTTATGCATTTCAAGGTTTGAAATGCTTTGCTTGGCAATGCTCGCTCACCTTAAGCTTTTTGGTAGAGAAAATGAGATATGATAGTTTAGAAATGATTTAAATTCTTACTGAGTTTCTTCAGGTGTTAAACAAGACTATTATTACATAATGAATTCTTTTTTCCTATTAAATTTTGGAGGTCAATTTTACAGGAAGTGAAGAGATCACTCACATGACTTTTCAATCAATTCCTTTCGAAGTTCTAGTAGTACTGCAACTCCAATGTTATCTTTTGTCATAACTCTGTTCAGCATAGCTTCAGACCCTTCTGAATTTGCCATTGCTAGCTGATTAAATTCAACAGTGTGTTTCTGAACCAAAGTAAATCTAAAACAAAAACAAACACACAAACACACATAAAATTGGGAATATAAGGATATTAGCTTTGTGGGAAATGCTGTTTTTTTCAAACTTCCTTAGATATAATGGCATGTGAATCACATTATGGAAAATCCTCCACATTTAACACCATGCTTCCCACACCCATTTAAAGTTGTTCTCAGTCTGTTACTGATAACATCTTGATTTTAACCTTCACAACTTAGGATAATGTAGTCATCTTCTGTTTAGGTTTTATGTTGGAATATTTCATCTTGTAATTTTTAAATATTGTTTTCCAAATTATGGGTTTAAGAATCCTGCAGGGAATATTAAATGCAAGGTGTTTCAATGAACAATTGGAGTTAAACCCTACTAAACACCTGAAGAAACAGCAGCACTTTCAACATGTCTCCAAAATAGATTATTTCTAATGATTCAAAATAAAACCCTCTAAAGTAAAAAGTACTGTTTTCGTAAGTAATAATAGAATGCCTCATTCTCTCATTTGCCAAATGATTTCCATCCTCTTGGTCCCCACCCTGCAAAGAGAGAACATTTCTTTTTTTAAAAGACGATGACTTACTTCTCTGTCTTGAAGAATATCGCACAGCCATCAACATGCTTTCTTTCTTGTTCTGACATTGTCCGAGCTCTCGATTTAGGGCTAAAGAATCCATTATAGCCACGTCCTTTCAGTTCTACCAGAAAGAAACTGTAGTACTGTTCTGTTTCAACCTCCTGAGAAATGGTCAACAGCAAAGTTATTCATGAGACAAAATCAGTCACATACAGTAACTTTACATACACATATATATGTCGTTTGAGAGCTTAAAATCACGTCAAAAGGCTGATTTGCAGAAAGTGACGCCCAGGGTCATGTATCTTATGAGAGATGGACTGAGAACTTGAAGTTACTGTGCACCCAAGTTTAATGCTCTTTCCACTATGCGCTAATCTATTATCACTGGTGGTAAAACAAAATCATACCTTGACAATACCACAATTTCAGAAACATTGCCACCCAATTAAAAAATAGCGTGCAGGGGCATTACGAAGGGAAAGGTGAGTGTTTAAGCTGTCATAGCAAATGCTTAAAACCCAGCTTAACCCATTTGCTTAATTTGGCAGCACAGTGCTACAGAACAAAGCAGGCAGTGAATTCTTCCAGGATTCACTAAAAACAGAAAAAGCCACTATTTTAAGAATCGCTAAAGGTGTGACTTCAAATGTGGAATGCATTCCCAGGTTGCACCTTGCTTTATCAATGCTGGGGCATTTGTGCAATTTAAACAAATACACTTCTGATGACTTACCTGAAGACTTATGATATCAGCATTGCAGCTCAGGATTTCTTGAATAATGGCCTTTTTCCTGTAATCCCAATTTAGTGCCCAGGACGGACAGTAGCCATACAACTGCCGGGTCGCATATTTATCACAAAGAACATTATAGCACATGACAGAAAACAAGGCTGTAGGAAAGATAACTTTACTTATTCAACACGTGGCAGAAATAAAGCACAGTTATTTTCAATAGTCTTCACTTAAATGCTGTTTGACTTTATTGATTCCATATATTCAATAAAGTCGAATATAAATACAGTCAAATGATGAGGAAGGACATATACATGAACAAACTATGAAATGATGTACTACTTGCCACAGAGGTATGAACAAAAGGTTCCTAAGGTAAGACTAAGATCTTGAGCTCTCAGCCTCTAAGACCAGGGCTCCTCATTTTTGTGCTCCTTCTGTTAATGCAGAATGTGGAAATCTAACAGTTATTTTTCTTAATAGACATGTCTAGTTTTCTTCTATAGAGCAATGATTATTAATCCACAAAGAGGAAAGGGGTATCACAGACCAAATCTTATTACAAGTTCCCAAATTATTTTATTTTTAAAAAATGTTTTTATTGAATTTTGGAGAGAGAGGAAGGGAGAGTGATAGACAGAAACATCGATGAGAGAGAGACATCATCAACTGGCTGCCTCCTGCACACCCCCCACTGGGGATCAAGCCTGCAACCCAGGCATGTGCCCTGACAGGGAATCAAACCAGCAACCTCTTAGTTCATGGGCTGATGCTTCAACCACGGAGCACACTGGCTGAGCCCAAATTATTTTCATTCAATTTAAGTTAAAAGAAAATCAGAGTTCATTAATTCAATTTCACTCTCAAGTAAGTTTTGGCTATCTTTCAATTTTGAATTATCAATTACATTTGGAACATACTAGGGTTTAGAAACTTCCAATATAAAAAGATTTTTGTATATTCATTATAACTGAATTTGATCAATACTTTATCAGAAAGGTTCTTAACAGTAGCACTACTGACGCTGTGAATAAACTCTGCACTGTGGGGGCTGTGCACTGCAGGGTACTTAGTAGCATCTCTGAGATGCCAGGAGCACTTCCCCAGTGTGACAACCAAGAGATGCTTCCAGATAATTGCCAAGTGGACGCTGGGGAATAAAATCACCTCTGGCCGAGGAGCACTGCTGGATAGCATACTTTTTATAGGGTGACAGAGAGGCCAGGTGAGCAAGAATTAAGTCTTTATTATTAACTCCCAGACCAGATTAAGTATAAGCACTCTACTGTTACACTGCCTATAATCTAAAGCACGGCAACAATATTGTTAGGTTTATAAATATCAAATAAAAATAAGCGTTAAAAAATAAGGCTACCAACCAGTTGGTCTTGTTCTGTCTGGTTCTTGTAACATAATCCAAGATCTTGGAGGTGGTTGTTCTGTTGAAACTAGTAGAATATTAAACACAAAATTAAGCAATATTCTTACATGTCTTCCTAAAAAAATGGTTTAAATAAATGACCACTTACTTCTTTTTGCAGTACCTGCCAAATTATCAAGCAAGTAGTTAAGTAGCCTTTTTGTTCCATCTGGTTCCTGATAGAGGTTCAATATATCCAGGGTAAGTGGATTTCCTGGAAATATTTTTAGAATGGATAAAATAAAACCAAGTCAAGTACTAAAATATTTTAAAATGGAAAAACATACCTAAGTTATCAGGTCATCTATAACAATGCATATAGTTACTAGTAACATACCAAACCAGAAAAAAATATTTATTTTTTTTATGTGAAGAGTAGAAATTATTTACACCATCTTCTACAGAGGTATCCAAAACTTATTATTAATGGATGATGCCAATGTAGAAGATACCTCATAGTGCCCTGCCTTATCAATACTTTCATAATGATCTGAAGCAAGTGAAAATGGATTGGGAAAGAGTGTGGAGAAGGACTGGGCAAGGGAAAATAATAGCCAATATAATAACAAGAAATTTCCTAAAAAACGTATGTAGTCTGGTCCCTAGATTTAAAAAAAATTCTACTGAATAAAGTAACAAGATAAGGCAGACAAGACTGTCACTAAAGAAGGGGAAAAAACCCAGGACTGTGAGCCATCCGTAAATTCAACAACTATTTCTTAAGTGACACAAATGAAAACAAAAGCAAGAGTCTCAATCCTCTCAGAGGGACTTCTTATGCACATAGGAGGTTGGTAAACATTAAAACTCTTTAAGATGAAATGCCCTGCTCTTGAGATAGTCGAGTATCCTTCATAACAGCTGAGTTACCCCTGTTATAGAAGTTCCCAAATTATTTTTGACATTAATTAACATATAAGATCTCTTTAATTTTAATATTCCAGGATTCTAAGAATTATAACAGTAAAAATGTGCTCCTATAAGTGTAGAGTATGTCTTTGCAGGAGGACAAGTTACAGCAGTATCATATGTGTACAGTCCTTGATAGCGACCAAAGCTCTGAAATTTTTAGTCACAATCCTCTGAGACAGGTATAGTCATAACCTGAGAGTTGCTGTAACCACTTGTTAAAGAAAGCTTGAGAAAATGAAGTCAACTAAAAACGTCTCAGTACCATGTAAGCAGCTCATTATAACTACACCAAGAATAAGGTTATCTTTTTACTACTTTCTAGTGCAAAATATTTAGAGGCAACTACTACTTATAACTATGTGATTCTCCCTTCTAAGATCTTTCTTAATAAACTAAAAACCACCCCCACACAGCATCTATATGTGACTCTAATAAATGCAGATGAAGCCAAATGGTGTGTTTCCCCCAATGAATGCTTGCTTTTTGGAATTCATTTAAATGTCAAATTAATCTGCTCTTCATTGCCCGGAAAAGTAATACAGGGTGTTCCCTCCCTCCCAAATGTATATACAATGTCTGTAGATTCTATTACATTTTGAAAAAGAAATGTATGTTAATAAACACTGCCTTTATAGTTATTCAAAGTGTGTATACATTTTTGGGGGACACCCTATATATAAGGGTTGGCAAAAGTAGGTGTACAGTTATAATACAAAAATTAATAAATAATACAAGAATAAACTATTTTGCATACTCACAACTGTACACCTACTTTTGCCCACCCATGTACACAGGGTCAAGTTAAGAACAACACAGTTCTGAAATTAAAACATGTTCTTGACGTAAATAAAAGAAGTCGCTTCTGGAAAGTAGCCATACTTTCCCCTATTCTTCCTGTTAAGCACAAATAAAATGCCTGTGTCTTATGTATAAACAAACATAAGACTGAAATGTGGTGAGAAGGCAGAACGGTAGAGAACCCGGACCTAAGAAACATTTAGTGGTGAACTCCATGGGCTTAATTTTTGCCCCATATATCCCAAATGCGGAATTGAGGAAGCCAGCAACACAGAAACACCATCGTGTGCAGAAAAAAAAAAAAAAAAAAAAATCCTAACAAAAGCCAAAGGACCAGGAAAGCACAGCCTAACAAGACAAAACCTTCGGATAATAACAGCTCTGCTTCTGCTAGACACCAAAGAAACTTGTGAGAAAGTAAAGAGGAGCCCCAAGTAGGTAGCTGGGACTTTTATCCCCTCTGGGTACTAAGACTTCCTCCTCCATCCTGTGGTGTTAGCTCAACCCACAGTAAAGGGGCGGCTCTCCACATCCCTTCTGGGGATGTTAGAGGAGGCCAAGGAGAGGCAAGATTTTTATCATTGCCCAGCAGTAATGAGGTCACCTCAATGCAGTAACTATGGAGACCACACAGAAAGCCAAACTGTCATCTCCATGCATGTGACCCTCAACAGAGGCTAGGGGGAATCTGAACTCCTACCTCCTTTGGCAGTAAGGAGATAGTGTCCCTAACTTTCCCTGCCAGTGCAGTGTTAGAGAAAGCCAGCAAAACCAGAAGATTTAAATTAACACAACAGACTATGAATATGTCCAGTTTCAAGTGAAAAATTACTCATTATACCAAGAACCAGGAAGATTTCAAATTGAATGAAAAAAGACAGATATAAGATTCCAATCGTTATTAGAATGATCTGATAAAAACACAGCAAGCATGAAAAACATGCCTGAGATAAATGAAAAAATACTCAGTAAAGAAAAAGGAAATTTTGACAAACAAAACACACACAAAAGAAATGAAAATATTAAAATAAAAAATAAAATAAAAACCTCAGAGTCATGGAAGCAGAGAACAAAGAGCACACAGCTGAAAAGTACTCAAGGAAATGATGGCTGAAAACTCCTCAATACACCAAAAACTAAAGGAATCCATACCAAACCACATGAAAATTAAACTAAGGACAAATAAAAATTTTTGAAGATAGAGAAAAAAAGACACTTACCTGGAGGAGGAAAACAATTTGAATAAGAGCTGATTTACTGTCACAAACTACAGTGCCCAGAAGAAAGTGGCACAATATTTTTCAAGTGCTAAAGAAAAAAAAGAGCCGAACCGGTTTGGCTCAGTGGATACAGCGTCGGCCTGCGGACTCAAGGGTCCCAGGTTTGATTCTGGTCAAGGGCATGTACCCTGGTTGCGGGCACATCCCCAGTGGGGGGTGTGCAGGAGGCAGCTGATCGATCTCTCTCGATGTTTCTAACTCTCTATCCCTCTCCCTTCTTCTCTGTAAAAAATCAATAAAATATATTAAAAAAAAAAAGAAAAAGAAAAAAAAGAACTATCAATCTAGAATCCTATACTGTGAAAATATCCTTTAGGAGTGAAGAAAAAGAATAAAGACATTCTCAGAAACTAAGAGAACCTGTTGTCAATAAATCTACCCTAAAGAACCACTAAGGGAAATTCTCTAAATAGAAAGGAAATGATAAAAGATGGAACCTTAAAACATTAGGAAGGGGCTGGGGGAGGGGAGCTTTCCTTACTTTAAATTTTCTAAATCATCTTTGGTGGTTAAAACATTTCTTATAACACTGATTTGTTTCTAAATGTATGTAGAGAAAACATGTAAGACAATTATATCATAAATAGGGGTAAAACTAGAAAGTCATTAAAAAAAAGTTAAGGTTTCTATACTTCATTCAAACTAGTAAAATGATAATACCAGCAGACTATAATGACTTGTCCTATATAATAAAAGGCTAATATGCAAATAGACCGAATGGTGGAACAACTGAACAACCAGTCACTATGACATGCGCTGACCACCAGACCAAGGTGGGATGCCGGGTGCTGTCACTGGGACGAGCCTCTGGTAGTTACGGAAAATTCATTGCTCCCATGCCCCACGGTCCTGCCTGGTGCTTGCACCTGCTTCCAGCATCCCTCAGGGCTCCTCCACCTCCCCTGGTCCTGAAGGGTGATTGGGGCCAGCAGCTGCCTCTCACACCCACTGCTGGCCGCGATCGCTTGGCACCGTCAGGAGGGGTGAGCAGTGGCTGTCAGCCCTGATTGCCCGAGGGCTCACCACCTCCCCCTGCTCCTGAGGAGCGACTGGGCAGCTGGCAGGAAGGGGACTGGGGCCACGGCGGGGGCATGGGGGATGGGCCGAGACCCACCCTGTGCCCACTGCAGCCTCGCGGCACACAGTTCCTTTCAAGGTGCAAATTTGTGCACTGGGACCCTGGTATATATTTAAAACAATATCTACAGCAACAACTAAAAAGATATACAAATAGATAACTCAAACACACTACATACAAAACAAAATGGAGATGTAAAAAGATGTTCAAGTAATCCACAGGAAACATGATGCAAGTAGACACTGTCCATGAGACACTTACTTCAAATACAACAATATAAGTGAGTTGAATGGCAAAAGATATAAATCATACAAATATTAATTAAAGAAGCAGAAGTGGCTACATTAACATAAAATAAAAGGGATTTCAGAGGAAGTAAAATCACCAGAGTGCCATTACGTAATGTTAAAAGGTCAATCCCCAAGAAGACATAGCAATTCTGGAAGTGTAGTCACCAAGCAGCAGAGCTGAAAAATATTAGGCAAAAACTAATAGAAGTGAAAGGACAATAGAGAAATCTATAATTATAATCGGAGATTTCATTAATCCTCTCTCAACACTTGATAGAACTAGACAAAAAAGTCCACAGTGTCATCAATCTAATAGACTCTAGGTTAATATATAGAATCAAATAGAGATTTATAGAACATTCTACCCAATAAAAGACAAATACATATTCTTGTCCAGTGCCCAAGGGACAAACACTAGGGTAGATCATACTGTGGGCCATAAAACAAATCTTCACAAATTTAAAAGAAGTGAAATCATACAGAATGTATTCTTTAGCCACAATAGAATCATATTAAAAATCAATTACTGAAAGACAATAGGAGAATCTGCAAACACTTTGAAATTCAGAATAAGCCATGAATCAAAGAGAAAGTCTCATGAGAAATTTTAAAATGCATTGAGCTGGAGAACCAAGATGGCGGCATAAGGTACACACCTGTGCATGCTGCCTCCCACAACAACATTGAAAATAACAACTATAAGACAAAACAGCTGTCATTCAGAGCCATGGGAAAGCTGGCCCAGTGGAAGTTCTACATCTGGAAGGAAAGAAAGAAGAGCACTGAGACTGAGTAGGATATGCAGAGGCGCCAAGAACAGAGGTACGGAGTCATGCGCCAGGCGAGCTGCAACTGGATGTGTGGTTTTTTTCAATCGAAAGGGGTTACAAACTCTCGAATCCACTGAGCTTGTTTGGGGCGGGATTCTGAGGTCCCAGACCCCTATGGGGAGAGGTGGGATGGCCTGGCAGTGGGTCGGAAAGCGAGAGTGGCTTTCTCACGGAGCTGCTCGCCGGCACTCGGGGATTCGGAGACGGAGAGGTGAGGAGTCGCCATTGCTGTTTGCTACGCCCTGGTGATTCCCTGAGACCCAGCCCTACTCAATTTACATCCCCACCCAAGCTGTGCCAGTGGCACAAAAGGAACCACCTGCGCTTTTGCAGCTTAACCCAACAAACTGCAGATTTCAACTCCTTGCACGCATAAGGGGCACACTCAAGAAGCAGAATCAGGTTCGGAGGAAGCCAGTACCGGACCCGGCTGGGCCGGCAACATGGAACCGCTGTACCAGCAAACGCACAAACAGGCCCACCAGATCCAGTCTCACACGGGACGCCAGGAGATGGCAGACAAGCAGTCTGTGCACTTAGTAGAAAACGAAATCCAAGCAAGCATACCAGATATTCAGCCAGCAAGAATGCCTGGAGATTTTGTCCAGCAAGGAGCCGCCCAACAAAAGACAGAATGCCAAACTTCGTGTTGACCAGTTAAAGTATGATGTCCAGCACCTGCAGACTGCTCTCAGAAACTTCCAACATCGGCGATACGCAAGGGAGCAACAGGAGAGACAGCGAGAGGAGCTTGTCTCACACCTTCACCCCCAACGTGGGATGCGGTGCCCCCTGCGAGGCTGCGATGGCCCCTGTGAGGCTGAGACGGTCCCTGTGAGGCCGAACACAGGGACACGTTGCGGATGGAAATAGCTACATTTTCCATGTGTATGACCTGGCAACAAAAAGCATACACCTATGGATGAGGGCAGTGGGGGGGGGGGGGGGGGGGGGGAAGGGCAGAGGGTGGGGTGGGAACTGGGTGGAGGGGAGCTATGGGGGGAAAAAAGGGGAACAACTGTAATAATCTGAACAATAAAGATTTACTTAAAAAATGCATTGAGCTAGTGAAAATAAAAATACAGCATATCAAAATTTGTGGCTGGATACAGCTAAAGCTGTGCCAAGAGGGAAGTTTACAGCACTAAAAACACATATAGTACAAGAGAAAAAGTTCCAATTCATTAAATCCAAATTCTCATCCTAAGAACCTAGAGAAAAATAACACAATAAGCCCAAAGTAAAAAGAATGAAAATACTAAAGAGCAGAAATCAATGACATTAAAAACAAGAGAAAAATAAATTTAAAGCCATTTCTTTGAAAAGATCAATAAAACTGACAAACCTCTATCAAAACTGACAAAGAAAAAAAAGAGAGAAGACAAAATTTACCAATGTTAAAAATAAAAGAGGACATCCAGAAATCGAACAGAATAAAGGAATACTATGAACAACTCAACATAAATTTATCAACACAGAGAAAATGAACTACTTCCCTGAAAAACACAAACTATCAAAACCCAACAGACAATTTGAATAGCTGTATACCTATTAAAAAAATAAATTCATAATTTAAAAATGACCAGGAAAGAAATCTCCAGGCCCAGATTGTTAAGTTGGAAAACTCCACCAAACATTTAACTTCAATTCCACAGAATCTTTTCCAGTAAAGAGATGAGGGACACTTTCAAATTCATTTCATAAAGCTAATATTGCATACAAAAGTCAGCAAAGTATAAAAAATTTGTACACCATGACCAAGTCGGACTTATACAGGAATTCAAGTCTGGTTCTCAATATGTGAAAACAATTATCAGGCTAAAGAAGAAAAATTACATGAGCTCTCACCTGATGCATATTAATAAGCAGTTGACAAAGGAACAATCATTCATGATTAAAAACTCTCAGAAAAAGAGGAATAGAGAGACTTCCTTAAGTTGAGAAAGAGGACCTACAAAATACCTACTGCTAACATTATACTTAGTAGTGACACAACACTTTCTTCCAAGTTGGGGAAAAAGAAGGGATATCTGCTCTCACAACTCTCATTCAACAAAAAGGGTGCTAGAAGTTCAAATCAATGCAATAAGGCAAGAAAATAAATATAAATATATAAATATAAATATATATAAATATATATATATATATACACACACACACACATTTCCCTGGCTTGGCGACTCATTTGGTTGAAGCATTATCCCATACACAAAAAGACTGCAGTTGGGGTGCATATGGGAGGCAACCTATCCATGTTCTATATCGAAGCTTCTTTCTCTCTCCCTTCCTCTTTCTCTAAAATCAGTTAAAAAATGAACATATTCTCGACTGAAGGTTAAAACAAAAAGTATACATATTGTAAAGGAAGAAATAAAGTTGGTCTGAACCAAGATGGCGGCATAGGTTAATGCCGGAGATTGCTGCCTTGAACAACCAAATCCAAACACACCTAAAAGACGGAATGGACATCATCCAGAACCACAGGAAGGCTGGCTGAGTGGAAATTCTACAACTAGGAGGAAAGAGAATATCATACCCAGACTCAGAGGAGGCACAGTGCTGAAGTGAAATACTCAGGTTCGGAGTGCGCGCGGAGCGGGCTGGCGGCGGAGGGCACGGTTGGTGCTTTCAATCGGGAGGGAGTCTCAGATTATGAGCTCCAGATCCGGGCGAGTCTCTAGGGACCCAGACTCAAACGGGAGAAGCGGGACTGTCTGGCTTCAGTCGGAACTCGAAGGCAGCTTTCTCTCCGAGGTTTGCAGCGGTTGCTGGGACTCTGTGAGGCAGAGCCCCTAGGGACGAACTGAGAGCCGCCATAACTGCTCTCTCCGGCCCACCCTGTTGATCCCGAGCATGAGCGATACATCCGCCCTGCCCAAGCCCTGCGCAGAGCCATTTGCCAGATAGCCTCAGGCAAAGGCTAGATTAGCACCTCCCTAGAGGACAGAAGTTTTCCCACTGCAGACACAGCTGATTCTCACAGCCAGCTGGCCTGGAGGTCAAATCCCCCTAGTATTAACCACAACAATCAAGGCTTAACTACAGGAGGACTGCACATAAAGACCACTAGGGGGTGCACCAAGAAAGCATAAAAAATGCGGAGACAAAGAAATAGGACAAAACTGTCAATGGAGGATATTCAGTTCGGAACCACACTTTTAAGGTCTCTCAAGAACTGTCTAGAAGCCGCTGATAAACTTAATGAGATCCTCGATGTTATGATAAAGAACCAATTAGAAATTAAACATACACGGACTGAAATAACGAATATTATACAGACTCCCAACAGCAGACCAGAGGACTGCAAGAATCAAGGCAAAGATTTGAAATGCGAAGAAGCTAAAAACACCCAACCGGAAAAGCAAAATGAAAAAAGAATCCGAAAATACGAAGATAGTGTAAGGAGCCTCTGGGACAGCTTCAAGCGTACCAACATCAGAATTATAGGGGTGCCAGAAAATGAGAGAGAGCAAGATATTGAAAACCTATTTGAAGAAATAATGACAGAAAACTTCCCCTACCTGGTCAAAGAAATAGACTTACAAGTCCAGGAAGCACGGAGAACCCCAAACAAAAGGAATCCAAAGAGGACCACACCAAGACACATCATAATTAAAATGCCAAGAGCAAAAGACAAAGAGAGACTCTTAAGAGCAGCAAGAGAAAGAAACTCAGTTACCTACAAAGGGGTACCCATATGACTGTCAGCTGATTTCTCAACAGAAACTTTGCAGGCCAGAAGGGAATGGCAAGAAATATTCAAAGTGATGAATACCAAGAACCTACAACCAAGATTACTCTTTATCCAGCAAAGCTATCATTCAGAACTGAAGGTCAGATAAAGAGCTTCACAGATAAAGAAAAGCTAAAGGAGTTCATCACTACCAAACCAGTATTATATGAAATGCTGAAAGGTATCCTTTAAGAAGAGGAAGAAGAAGAAAAAGGTAAAGATACAAATTATGAACAACAAATACGTATCTATCAACAAGTGAATCTAAAAAATCAAGTGAATAAAAATCCGATGAACAGAGTAAACTGGTGAATATAATAGAATCAGGGGCATAGAAAGGGAGTGGACTGACTATTCTTGGGGGGGAAAGGGGTGTGGGGGATGCGGGAAGAGACTGGACAATAATCGTGCACATATGGATGAGGACATGGGGAGGGGGGTTGAGGGTGGAGGGTGGGGTGGGAACCGGGTGGAGGGGAGCTATGGGGGGAAAAAAGAGGAACAAATGTAATAATCTGAACAATAAAGACTTAATTAAAAAAAAAAAAAGAAGTATAACCTCAGCAATGTATCACCAGAACAGAGGCGTTTGAAACAAAGGCTAGAAAAGCAATGCTAGACTAGGAGTAAAAATAATACAAAAACTAGTAGACAGTTTATAGGTGGACAAGAGAGAAAACTACTCCATGTGCTTAAGAAATTGATGAAGTCCTGGCAAGACTTAGCCCATAAATCCCCAGGCAAAAGGATTCCCTCTTACGGCTTCATTAGACTCAAAGACACACACACACACACACACACACACACACACATACAGTGGGTCCTTGACTTACGAGTGTCCTGACTAATGAGTTTTTCGAGATATGGGCCGTCTCTTGGCCGATTTTTTGCTTTGAGTTGTGAGCTAAAATTAGGGTTATAAGCCAGCTTCAGATACCCCACCGCTAGTTGGCGCAGCGAACGTCACAGTGAACGCCACAACATCAGCCCAGCATCACATGTCTCACTCATTCACTTTTGATTTGACATAGGAGTAATTTGAGTTACGAGCTCCATCACGGAACGAATTAAACTCGTAAGTCAAGGTCCCACTGTATACACAAACCAAAATAAGCACAAATATGGGAAGTCATACCTTTTAGGCCTAAAGTCTGCAACTGAAACAGTTTCCCCATCTCAAAAGGTAGAACTCGTAACAGGTTGTTATTTAAATGGAGTTCCCTGTTGATGTAAAATTTCCAGGTAGTCAGCAGACATATTAACCTTTAACTAACAGCTAAAATCAACAATATGATTTCTAGAAATATAAGCTCCTAAAATTGACAAAATTTCATATTATATTCCAATGTCTAATACAGTGCTTCTCAAATCCTATGTAGTAAAACACAAAAACCCAAACTTCTACAAACCAATACATTTGTAAAATACAGGGAAACAATGAGTTGCTAAATAAATGAAATGGGTGGTGGGTGGGGAGACCAAAAAAATAGAAGCCCCAATTTTTTAAGGGTATTAGATTCAAAAGATATAAACTCTCTCTCACATGTTGTATTAGTTTGCAAACTGGCAGTCTAAACAATCATCCTGAGAGCAGCACTGGTCTAGCTCATGTAGAGTCTCCTACTATACACGTTTAAGAAAGTGAAAATTATAAAAATGATAAAGCAGTCTAATATGTGAATTATTAAAAGAGAATGAAGATGATCATGTAATATCAACTCAAAATAGCTACTGATAGAAAAAAGGTCCTTTAAGTAAATTTGGTTTAGGACAGTAATGGTGAACCTTTTGAGCTCGGTGTGTCAGCATTTTGAAAAACCCTAACTTAAGTCTGGTGCCGTGTCACATATAGAAATTTTTTGATATTTGCAACCATAGTAAAACAAAGATGTATATTTTTGATATTTATTTTATATATTTAAATGTCACTCAACAAAGAAAAATCAACCAAAAAAATGAGTTCACGTGTCACCTCTGACATGCATGTCATAGGTTCGCCATCACCGATTTAGGAGAAAGGATCATAGTATATACTCAATAATTAAACCTAAAAAAATGTAAAAAGGCTGGACTGAAGACAGCAATAGAGTAAGATACAGTATGTACCAGTTAGGCTGAGTTGTTTTTTAATTATTATTTCAAATATCTCTAATCTCAGTCTTGGCAGGTAGGTTTTACAGCAACTTTACAGATGAGGAAACACGCAGTGGGGTTAAGAAACTTGTCCCAAATCACACAAGTTGAAAATGGCAAAGTCAGGATTCCTAACTGAACTCTGTGCAACTCCATATCCCATCCAATCCTACACTCCAAACTATAGTCCCCCAATTCAATGCCTAATTCTAGCTTTTCTCAAGTCCAGGCTTTATTACTATTATGCATACATGCCCTGAAATAACCGAAAAGGTTTCACTAACTGGCAATGGTTTCCTGAGCCCTGTATGAAGTGCCCATAATGTAGTGGGGGGAAAGCACCAGAACTGTCATAGGTGACTGCATATGTGAGATTAACACAGTGCCTTCTATTTGTTTACCCCCATTTGTTAAGAAATTTTGACTCAAGAATGAAGTATATTATAAAAAACAGCAATAAAACAAATTTTAGACCATGGATTTCTTGATTTATTATTTATTAGTTGACATTCAATTTTCTAAGAAAACCTTATATAAAGGATAGTTATATTTACTTTTGGTCAAATACCATCAAACTGAGTATTGTTTCTTCTAAGGTAAACACTCTCTTGTGTTTTAAGGGGTATACAGTTAGGTACTAAGTTGAATCTGCATACCTGAGTGATACCATGTTTCCGAGTTCTGCTGGTAAACTCCGGATTTTGTTTGAGGACAGGTCCAGATACACCAGATTGTGAAGCTTGGCAATGTCTGAAGGAATACGGGACAGGAAATTGTCACTCAGATGCAAAGCTGTCAGGTGAGTTAGTGACCACAAAGATGAGCTTAAGCTTCTTACTCTTCCTGTAAAAACAATAACAAAAATAGGGGAAAGATTATAGTATTCTCTATAATCTCATAAGCATACAGAATTAAAATAGCAATAAGTAAGTACCTATCAATAATAACTTTCAATATGAATGGATTGAATGTTCTAATCTAAAGATATAGGGTAGCTGAATGGATACAAAACCACGATCCAATTATGTGCTATCTACAAAAGACAAACCTCAGAACATCAAAGACACACAGGAGGAGAATGAAGGGATGGGAAAAAAAATTTCCATACAAATGGAAATGAAAAAAAAAAAAAAAAAAAAAAAAGGCTGGGTAGCAATACTTGTATCCGACAAAACAGACTTCAAAAATGAAGGCCACCACAAGAGACAACAATGGTCAGTCAATACATAATACTAAAGAGATCAATTGAACAAGAGGATATAACCCTGATAAACATATATGCACCCAATATAGGAGCACCTAATATATAAAAAACTTCCAGAGGACTTTAAGGGAGAGATGGACAACAATACAGTCATAGTAGGGGACTTTAACACCCTGCTGACTTCACTGGATAGATCTTCCAGACAAAAACTTAACAAGGAAACACTGAATCAGATGGATTCAATACACATTTATAGAACACTAGAGGCCCAGTGCACAAATTCATGCATATTGAAAGGAAACTAATTAGAAGAAATATTTTAGAGGCTGGGGAGAAACCACGGGAGGGCTCCAGGGCATGGCTGTGCCAGTCTTGCCCAGTCCTGATCAGCTGGACCCCAGCAGCAAGCTAACCTACTGGTCGGAGCGTCTGTCCTAAATGGTCAGTGCACATGATAGCAACTGGTCTAGCGGTCGACTGCATGGTTGACCCATTGGTCAGACACTTGGTATATTAAGCTTTTATATATATACTAGAGGCCCGGTGCACAAAAATTTGTGCACTGGGGGGGGGGGGGGGGGCGGTCCCTCAGTCTGGCCTGTGCTCTCTTGCAGTGTGGGACCCCTCGGAGGATGTTTACCTGCTGGCTTAGGGCGGGCCTAAGGTGGCAGTCAGACATCCCTCTGGCAGCCCAGAAGCCCTAGGGGAATGTCCACTTGCCAGCGGGGAGCAGGCCTAAGCTGTAGTCAGACATTCTTAGCACTGCTGAGGAGGCGTGAGAGGCCCCTGCCATCACTGCTGTGCTGGCAGCCATCAGCCTGCTTGTGGCTGAGCAGAGCTCCCCCTGTAGGAGCGCATTGACCACGAGGGGGCAGCTCCTGCATTGAGCATCTGCCCCGTGGTCGTCAGTGTGTGTCATAGTGACCAGTCATTCCCAGTCGTTCTGCTGTTAGGGTCAATTTGCATATTACCCTTTTATTATATAGGATAGATTTCACATTCCAGAGATGGAAATTCATAGTACTATAGGCCTACCTCAAAAAAACCAAGAAAAATCAACAATAGATTATTTAAGCCTACAACGTAAAGAATTAGAAAGAGAACATCATGAAAAACCTAGAACAGTGATGGCAAACCTTTTGAGCTCGGTGTGTCAGCAGTTTGAAAAACCCTAACTTAACTCTGATGCTGTGTCACATATAGAAATTTTTTGATATTTGCAACCATAGTAAAACAAAGACTTATATTTTTGATATTTATTTTATATATTTAAACGCCATTTAACAAAGAAAAATCAAAAAAATGAGTTCGCGTGTCACCTCTGACACGCGTGTCATAGGTTCACCATCACTGACCTAGAATAAGTAGAAGGAAGGAAATAAAGGTTAGAGTAGAAATAAATGACAGAAATTAAAAAAACAATACCCCCCCCACCCCCAAATCAATGAAACCAAGAGCTGGTTCTTTGCAAGGATAAACAAAATTGATGAACTGTTAGCCAGACTCATCAAGAAACAAAAGAGAAGACCCAAATAAATAAAAAATCATAAACAAAAGCGGAGAAGTAACCACTGACACCATGGAAATACAAAGGATTGTAAGAAAATACTATATGCCAAACAGATGGACAATGTGGATGAAATGGACAAGTTCCTAGAAAAATACAATTTCCCAAAACCAAATCAGGAAGAATCAGAAAACCTGAATAGGCCAATAACAACTGATGAAATAGAAGTAGTAATCAAAAAACTCTCAGCAAACAAAATCCCAGGTCTGGATGGCTTCACGGGAGTTTTACCAAACATTCAAAGAAGAACTAACACCTATACTCCTCAAACAATTCCAAAAAAATCCGAAAGGAGGGAACACTTCCAAACTCTTTTTATGAGGCCAGCATTACCCTAATTCCAAAACCAGATAAAGACACTACAAAGAAAGAGAATTACAGGCCAATATCCCTGATGAACATAGATGCTAAAATCCTCAATAAAATTCTAGCAAATCAGATCTAGCATTACATTAGAAAGATCATACACCATGACCAAGTGGGATTTATTCCAGGAATGTCAGGCTGATACAATATTTGCAAATCAATAAACATGATACATCACATAAACAAATTGAAAGACAAAAAACACATGATCATATCAACAGACACAGAAAAAGCATTCAACAAAATCCAACAGCCATTTTTCATAAAAACGCTCAGCAAAGTGGGAATAGAGGGAGCATATCCCAACACAATAAAGGCCATATAAATAAAGGCCAAACTTACAGCCAACATCAGACTCAATGGGCAAAAACTAAAATCATTTCCCTTAAGAACAGGAACATGACAGGGCTGTCTGCTTTCACCACTCTTATTTAACATAGCACTGAAAGTCCAAGCCATAGAGATCAGACAAGAAGAAATAAAAGGCATCCAAATTGGAATGGAGGAAGTAAAACTCTCATTTTTCCAGATGACATGATATTGTACATAGAAAACTCTAAAAACTCCACCAAAATACTATTAGATTTAATAAATGAATTTGTCAATGTAGCAGGATACAAAATCAACACCCAAAAATCGATGGCTGTTTTATATACCACTAATGATTTTCAGAAAGAGAAACAGAACAAGCAATCTGATTTACCATTGCAACAAAAATATTAAAATACTTAGGAATAAACTTAACCCTGTATTCGGAAAACCACAGGACGTTGAAAAAAGAGATAGAAGATATAAACAAGTGGAAGAATATACCATGTTCATTGATTGGTAGAAGCAACATCATTAAAATGTCCATACTAACCAAGGCAATCTACAGATTCAATGTAATGCCTATTAAAATAGCAATAGGATAGTTCACAGAGCTAGAACAAATACTTCAAAAATTTATATGGAACCAAAAAAGACCCTGAATAGCCACAGGAATCATAAGAAAGAAGAACAAAGTTGGAAGAATCACAATATCAGATTTCCAGTTATACTACAAAGCCACTGTAATGAAAGCAGCCTGGTACTGGCACAAGAACAGGCATACAGATCAACAGAACAGAACAGAGAACCCAGAAATCAACCCAAGCCATTACATTTAATTAATATTTGACAACAGAGGCAAGAGCATATAATGGAGTTAAGACAGTCTTTTCAATAAATGGTGTGGGGGAAAATTGGACAGATACAAACAAATCAAACTTGACTACCAACTTACAACATACACAAGAATAAACTAAAAATGGATAAAAGACTTAAATGTAAGTTGTGAAATCATAAAAACCCTAGAAGAAACCATAGGCACCAAAATCTCAGACATCCCTCATAGCAATATGTTTATTGATAGAGCTCCTAGGGCAGTGATGGCGAACCATTTGAGCTCGGCATGTCAGCATTTTGAAAAACCCTAACTTAACTCTGGAGCCGTGTCACATATAGAAATTTTTTGATATTTGCAACCATAATAAAACAAAGATTTATATTTTTGATATTTATTTTATATATTTAAATGCCATTTAACAAAGAAAAATCAACCAAAAAAATGAGTTCATGTGTCACCTCTGACACGCATGTCATAGGTTCGCCATCACTGTCCTAGGGCAATGGAAACTAATAAGAAAATAAACAAATGGGACTACATCAAAATAAAAGGCTTCTGCACAGCAAAAGGAACCATCAACAAAGTAAAAAGGGAGTCCACTGTATGGGAGAACATATTTGGCAATGATACATCTGATAAATGGTTAATATGCAAAATATATAAGGAAGTCATACAACTTAATAGAAAAGCCAAACAATCCAATTAAAAAATGGGCAAAGGACCTAGCTAGACACTTCTCCAAAGTGGACATACAGATGGCCAAGAGACATATGAAAAAATACTCAGTCACTCATCATCAGGGAGCTGCAAATTAAAACGACCATGAGATATCATGGTCAGAATGACTACCATCAACAAATCAACAAATGACAAGTGCTGGCAAAGATGTGGAGAAAAGGGAACCCTAGTACACTGCTGGTGGGAATGCAAACTGGTACAGCCATTATGGAAAACAGTATAGCGTTTCCTCAAAAAATTAAATATGAAACTGCTATTTGACCCAGTGATCCCACTTCTAGGAATATATACTAAGAAATCTGAAAGACCAATAAAAAAGAATGTATACACCCCTATGTTCATAGAGCACAATTTACAACAGCTAACATCTGGAAACAACCCAAGTGCCCATCAGCTGATGAATGGATAAAAAAGTTCTGATATATTTTTATCATGGAATACTATGCAGCAGTAAAAAGGAAGAATCTCTTACCCTTTAAGATAGCATGGAGGGACCTGGATAATATTATGCTAAATGCTATAAGTCAGTAAGAAAAAGACAAGTATCACATGATTTCACTCATATGTGGAATCTAAATAACAAAATAAACTAATGAATGGAGTGGATCCAGAGACATGGAAGCATGGAACAGAGTGCAGAACCTCAGAGTGAAGGCAGGGGAGGGTGGGTAGGAGGGAGGTAATCAATCAAGGACCTTGTATGCATGTATGCATGGCCCATGGACCAAGACAACGGGGTGGTGAAGGCCTGGGACAGAGGTGGGTTGGAGAGGGTCAATGGGGGAAATAGGGGACATATGTAATATTTTCAACAATAAAGAATTATTTACAAAATAATAAGAAATAAAAATAAAGATCAGGAGAGGTAAACCAATCTCTATGGTTACAGAAGAGGGAGTTTGAGTTTACTCACTCATTAGGCTAACAAGGGAAGATTATTATCACTAGAAGCCCAGTGCACAAAATTTGTTCACAGGGGGCCGGTGGCGGGGGGGGGGGGGGGTAAGTCCCCTCAGCCCGGCCTGCACCCTCTCCAATCCAGGACATCCCTCTCACAATCCGGGGCTGCTGGCTCCTAATGGCTCGCCTGCCTGCCAGCCGGCCTGATCACCCCTAACCGCCTCAGCCTGCGGGCCTGATTGTCCCCTAACTGCTCCCCCGCTGCCAGCCTGATCACCCCCTACCTGTTCCCCCTCCTGGCCTGATCGCCCCCTAACTGCTCCCCCCTGCCGGCCTGATCGCTCCCTAACTGCCCTCCCCTGCCAGCCTGATTGCCCCTAACTGTCCTCCCCTGCTGGCCTGATCGCCCCCAACCGCCTCTGCCTTGGCCCCCGCTGCCATGGCTTTGTCAGGAAGATGTCCAGTCTAATTAGCATATTACCCTTTTATTAGTATAGATTATTTTCAATTTCATTCCAATATAACATTTTTCTACCTAGACCTGGCAGTTATAGTTTGTGTATTAGTTATTTATACTGGTAAACTCCTTTCTTCTCACTCACTAATATACTGTAAGCTCCAGTGTGAGAGGGACTGTGAGTTTTCATTTATATATCTCCATATGCCTAGTACAGCACCTGGCAAAATATTGTACACATAGCACATGTATGTTTGCTGCATTACATTAAAAAAAAAAAAAATCAAGGACAGAAAGAAGAGGAAACTTCCTCTGTATTACTTCTGGAAAGTATGGGGAGGCACATTAGGACAACATTAAAAGAAAACTTCTTTAGCACTGGTTGCTTCAGAAGTAATGTCCCTTCACCTTTGAAGAATTAAAAAAAAAAATGCTGCATGTCCATTGGCAAGGATGCTGGGGATATCCTCTATGGATCTGGGAGCTCACATTTTCTCGGAAAATGTCTACGAAGCACTAAAGGTAGAAAGGAACTTTGAGATCTACTTCAAATTTTTAAGATTCTGTTTCTGAACAGGACTGTCCTCAGAGACTCAGATTTAAAAAAGCAAGTGAAGAAAGTGAGGAGAAACAAATCTATCCTAGAACTTATACTAGAACAAGCAGGACCAACCCCACTGGAAATCTGTAATTTGATAATGCAAAAGCTCAATCCTACTCTATCAGAGAATTAAGTACCAGAACAAACCTTTGCACATGAGGCATTTCACATGTGTTATTTTCATTTCATCCTTGATATTATTCCAATTTTATAAAAGGACACTGGTACTGAGAGCATAAACAATGAATGGGCCCTAGCCGGATTGGCTCGGTGGATAGAGCGTCAGCCTGCAAGACTGAAGGGTCCCAGTCTTGACTCTGGCCAAGAGCGCAAGCCTGGGTTGTGGGCTTGATCCCCAGTAGGGGGCGTGCAGGAGGTACCCAATCGATGATTCTCTCTCATCATTGATGTTTCTATCTCTCTCTCTCTTTCCCTTCCTCTCTGAAATCAATAAATATATTAAACACACACACACACACTGAATGAATTTTGAACTTTGACTCAAACCATGTTCTTCCCACTGGACCTTCCTGCTTCCAAGATAAATTAATGCTGGTAAAATACAACATTGCTACTTTTATGAACTGGCATAAAAAACTTAATTTTCGTGGGGGATGCAGGAAGAGACTGGACAAAAATCGTACACCTATGGATGAGGACAGTGGGGGGGGGGGGAAGGTGGGGTGGGAACTGGGTGGAGGGGAGCTATTGGGGGGAAAAAGAGGAACAACTGTAATAATCTGAACAATAAAGATTTAATTAAAAAACAAAACAAAAAAAAACCCTTAATTTTCTACTGACTTAATTTCCATACCATAAATTTATGCTTGCATGTCTGTCTTACCACTTATTTCAAGTTCTGCCCAATGTGATTTCTTTCCATTTGCTGCTTCCTCAGTGGACATAATTGTGTACATCTTCCGAGGGTCAGGGGGCTCGTATTTTTCTTTGGGCATGCCTGTTGAATTAAGAAAAGAAACCAATCAGTACTATGAAGAATCAAATAACCGAAAAGAACATCTTTTTAAAAAAATAGACACCCATATTATAACCTCTAAATAACATTTCCCATTAGGAACTCCTTGAAGAAATGGAGGATTGAACAAGTTAACTGTAAAAAAACATTTCTGAGAACCAGACAAATTTGAAAAACTAAATATAAGTTGATATCAAAGGACTATTGTTCATTTTGCTTGTGGGTGTTAATCCTTACCTGTTATAGACACATTCTGAAATATTTAAGTGGAATGAAATTTCACTCTTGTGCATATTCCCTCAAACTTCCCGCCCAGTTTTACTTCACTTTCTTCATTTGGATGAACCATAACCCACTTTAACCAACTCTCTGCCTGCACAGCTAAACATAGCTAGAGAAAAACTTACCATTATGTTAATTTATAGTAGAGAGCCAGTCAGCAATCATTTCCCTCAAATAAACTCATTACATGGACAAGAATTTATACTGTAAATTCCTAGCCCCTTCTTCTATTTGACTTCTCCAAATCTCCAACACTCATCCCTCTATCTTCCTGCTCTTTTATTTTCTCATTAAAACAGAAAACCAGAAGAGGCTTTTGTATGAACTCTGACCTATGCCCATCTACTCTCTTTAACTAGGGACAAAGTGCCTGCCCTCCTGGCACTTTATTCTACCCCATCACCTTGCCTACAAGGACATTTCTTGGCAATTTGCTCCAATGTCAAATTTTCCCTCCACATCAGAACTTTATCTTCTATACATATACATGGCACATTTTCCTCTATTACAAAAAAAGTCTTAACCTTATTTCTCCCTCCAGTTTTCACACTTTTTTCTCTCATCCTCTTTACAAGCAAAAATCCTCAAAAATGTGTATGCTATCAGTCTCCTAGTCTTCTCCCAGTTAAACCCATCCAAATCAGTACATGCTTTTAATATTCCATCAAAAACTGCCAAGAAAACCAGGGACCTCACATGGTTATATCGAAAGTTCGTTTCTCAGACCTTTTATTTATTCTCTGATCAATACGTGATGTAGATAATCACTCCCTCCTAGAAACATGTCTTTCACTTGGTTTCGAGGATATCTTTTCTCTTGGTTTTGCTCTTAATCTCTCTAGATTTAGTCTTTTGTTAGTTTTTTCTACAGAATTGGAATTAACTCCACTTTATCAACAGAAACCTGAAGCTCAAAAAGGTTTAAGCAATTTAACCAGTGCTACAAGACTGGGAAGGTAACAGAATCAGGCTTTGAATATATCCAACTAAAAATTAAAGCTACTGTTTAAGTGAAATAACGCAATCACAAAAATTTCACTTAGATGAGGTACTCAGAATAGTCAAAATCAGAGGCAAAAAGTAGAATGGAAGTTGCCAGGGACTGGGGAAAGAATGGGAGATAATTGTTGATTGGGAGACTTTCAGTTTAACAAGAAGAGTTATGGAGATGGCAATGGTTACACAATATTATGAATGTGATAACACTGAACACCACACTTAAAAATGTGCTTAAAATGGTAAATTTTTAAAAATATGTTTTTATTAATTTTAGAGAAAGAGGAAAGGAGTGGGAAAGAAACATCAATGTGAGAAACATCAAGGGGTTGCCTCCTATATGCACCCTGACAGGGGACCAAACTTGCAACCTGAGCATGTGCCCTGACCAGGAATTGAACTGGTGACCTTTCAGTATACGGGATGTCACTCAACCACCTGAACCACACTGGCCAGGACTAAAATGGTAAATCTTATGTTAAGTATATTTTCCCACAATAAAAATACTGGAAAGAAGTTAAAGTTACTTTCTTTATGCTGTGCTACCTCCCTACTGATGGGGCGTAGTGCTATTTTTCAAACACAGAAATGGCTTTGACTGTGTAGTGAAAACACAGAAAAAAGAAAGTTATCCCAAAAAGCTGTTTGAACAAAGAATATGAATGGTCAGAAGAATCATCTGTGTAAGAAACAGCACATCTACTTCTTTGTTTTGTTAAATATTGATTTAAAAACTATCTTCGTATATTTTAATTTCTTCAGGATAGAAAAACTGACTTTATAGCCTGATACAAAATACTTAACACTGAACTATACTGTTAAGAACTGTTCCCATTCTGTCTAGAGGACATTCTGGCAAAGCAAGTGCCCTTTCTGAATGATACGGATATACCAGCAATAACCTAGAGAACATAAAATGTTGTGTAAGACTACCAGAATTGATAACATCCTTTAAGATCATCCAAATGCCATTATTCTGATCAGAGTCTATTTAAAAAACAATCATTTGATCTTTATGAGCTTATCCAAATAGAATTTAATAATGAAGAAATTACTCTGTAGAGCTGAGGTTAGTATTTCGGTCCTATAATTAACCACTCTTACTTCTTAGTGAAAGTTCAGAAGTCTGATTTACCAATCTCATATAAGCTTAATGTAAACCAATATTCAGAGTTTGATCACACCTCTAAGAATCAATAAAAGTGTATTGAACTAAGATATCTGAAAACCAGGCTTAGGGCTTGGGGGTCATTCCATCATAATCATGCTTTCTGCCATGGCAGCCAACCACTCCCTTTGTTTCCATAACTTGACATGAGTTGTCTTAAAATTTAAGAGACGGGCCATTACTCTAAACTTGAAAGCAGTAAGGTCTTCTATATTTCCCAAAACCCAGAGTGAGGAAAAAAGAATACATTAGAATAAAAGAAATGGTAACAGACAGTCAAGCTCTTTCAAGGAGCAGCAAGAGAAGCACAACCTCACCCATTTTTCTGGGAGTCCAATAAAACTCAGCACTGGAGACTAGGTAGAGATGTAAGAATACATATAATTTAAGATTTTCCCCATGACTTTGAAATCAACAAAGCAGATCTTACTCTCTAAAAAATACAGTACATCACTGTATTTTAAAAAAAAGATTGAAAGGTTTCTAAAATAGACTTGAAAACTGTTGAGGTGAATGACAAGAGACTCTTAAAAAAATAGCTAGGCCAAGGGAGTCAAGATGGCTGCCGCCGGGAGAGCAGGCTGCAAGATAGTGTGTGAGCGAGAGAACGAAAGGAGAGTGCATGGACGTGCGGGGAGTGTCTGTATTTGTGAGTGAGGGACAGCTATATTCCAAGGGACTGTTGGGAACTGGTGGACCGGGCTCCCCTGGCCGGCCAGCCTCTACTGCTGTTGAAATCTCTCCCGGAGCGCCGGCTATGCCACAGAGACCGTGCCATCTTGAAGGCGAGACTGGCTGTGATCGGAATCCCACAGATACCTATCAGGACCATACAACCACAACGCCCAGGGACCAGCTGCCTCAGCTGCGAACCCACGAACACCGGGACTCCAGACTCCCCAACTGCGGGCACCTAAAATGTCTGTCCAGAGGGAGACAAAGTGGCAACGAATGTGAGGACGGGCCCTGCGCCTTTTCACAGAGCAGACAGAAGGAACAGCTGAGCCCTAACCGGTTTGGCTCATCGGATAGAGCGCCGGCCTGCAGACTGAAGGGTCCTGGGTTTGATTCCGGTCAAGGGCATGTACCTTGGTTGCAGGCACATCCCCAGTAGAGGGTGTGCAGGAGGCAGCTGATCGATGTTTCTTTCTCATCGATGTTTCTAACTCTCTCTCTCTCTCTCTCCCCCTCTCCCTTCTTCTCTGTGAAAAATCAATAAAATGTACTTTTTTTTAAAAAAGAAAAAGAAAAAAAAAAGAAGGAAGAGCTGAATCGAACAATACCCACCCGGAATTGGCAAATTAAACACAGCTGGTGAGGCAATCCGTGGATGGAAAGGACAGATATCACCTAGAGCAGTGGTTCTCAACCTTGGCTGCACATTAGAATCACCTGGGAATCTTTTTAAAATCCTGATTTCTGGGCCTCATCCTCTGGAAATTCTGTTTCTTTGTTATGAGGTGAGGCCACAACATTAGTAACGTGAAAAGAAACAACATCCACACAATAGGGGTGCCAGAAGAAGAGGAAACTGAGCAAGGAATAGAAAACCTGTTTGAAGAAATAATAACAGAAAACTTGCCTGATATAGAGAAGAAAAACTCACACAAGTCCAAGAAGCTCACAGAGTCTGAAATAAGATGAACCCCCAAAGATTGACACCAAGACATATTATAATTAAACTAGAGGCCTGGTGCATGAAAATTCATGCACTAGAGGGGGGGGTCCCTCAGCCCTGCCTGCCTCCTCTCTCACAGTCCAGGAGCTCTCAGGGGAAGGCAACGCCCCCATCACACCTCTGCTGCTGCCACTGCCGGGAGTGCAAGCCTCGAGTGGCCCTGGGAAGCTGGGCAGCCGCCATCCAAGGCTTGCCTGCACTTCAGGCCGGCCCTAGGCGGCTGGGGGGCTGAGGGGACTGGGGGACTCCGGTACTGTTACTGTCACAAGAAAAGACATATAGATCAATGGAGCCAAACAGATAACCCAGAAATCAACCCAAGCCATTATGCTCAATTAATATTTGACAAAGGAGGCAAGAGCATACAATGGAGTCAAACAGTCTCTTTAATAAATGGTGCTGGGAAATTTGGTCAGATACATGCAAAAAAAATGAAACTAGATCACCAGCTTACACCATACACAAAAACAAACTCAAAATGGCTAAAGGACTTGAATGTAAGACGGGAAACCATAAAAATCCTACAAGACTCCATAGGCAGCAAAACAAAAGACATATGTCATAGCAATATCTTTACAGACACAGCTCCTAGGGCAGGGGTGGGCAACCTTTTTGTGAGTGCGTGCCAAAACCAGCAAAATCTGACTCAAAATTCTTTTGTGTGCCAACACTAATTTTTTGAGAACATGTTACGACTCCTTGATATCTCTTAAGGTGTACGTATGTGAAGAACCTTGAAGAAATAATAAAATTCATTCGAGCGACAAAAACACATATGATGATGAAAAATACATTTATTTTTTAATGTATACATGTACACTGATAGTCCGACAGAAAACTTGATGACTCCATTTGATATTATCAGTGGGACTTTTGCTGCTGCATCACTGATGACAGAGATTTTACATCAGGTTGATATTTCGTGACCTTCAGGGATATGCACGAGCTACTACTTTCATCCGTCAGGCTACTCCTAATAGGAGACTTAACAAAATTCATCACTGAGAACAAAGATTCACAAGCGTATGTGGATGAAACCAAAACACTGGTCAGATCTAGGAAGGCAGAGAGAGTTAAGGCAGAGGCATAGAAATTACTCTTCCCCTCTCTGGTCAATCCATGTCTATGGTCTTTAAGATAACTTGTTATGTAAAATTATTTATTTATCTAAGATGCACCTACACTGAATTTATCTGAAAAATAAAAAAGTCGATATTAAGAAAAAAAATAATAAGTGGAAGATTATAAGAGAGGGTTTCGCGTGCCAGCAAAAGTTACTGGCGTACCATGTTTGGCACGCGTGCCAGGGGTTGCCCACCCCTGTCCTAGGGCAATGGAGACTACAGAGAAAATAAACAAATGGGACTATATCAAAATAAAAAGCTTCTTCACAGCAAAAGAAACCATCAACAAAACAACAAGAAAGCCCACTGTATGGGACAACATCTTTGACAATGATATTTCCGACAGGGTGTTTAATCTCCAAAATTTACAGAGAACTCATACAACTTAACAAAAGGAAGATAAATCATCCAATCAAAATATGGGCAAAGAATCTAAATAGACACTTTTCAAAAGAGGACATACAGAAAGCCCAGAGATGTATGAAAACATGCTCAAAGTCACTAATCATCTGAGAAATGCAAATCAAAACAACAATAAGATACCATCTCACACCTGTCAAAATGGCTATCATCAACAAATGACAAGTGCTGGCGAGGATGTGGAGAAAAAGGAACTCTCCTGCACAGACTGATGCAGCCACTGTGGAAGACAGTACAGTGGGGCCTTGACTTACGAGTTTAATTCGTTCCGTGACGGAACTCATAACTCAAATTACTCGTATGTCAAATCAAAAAGTGAACGAGTGAGACACGTGATGCTGGGCTGATGTTGTGGCGTTCACTTTGACATTCACTGCGCCAACTAGCGGTGGGGTATCTGAAGCTGGCTTGTAACCCGAATTTTAGCTCGCAACTCAAAGCAAAAAATCGGCTGAGAGACGGCTTGTATCTCGAAAAACTTGTTAGTAGGGACACTCGTAAGTCAAGGCCCCACTGTATGGAGTTTCCTCAAAAAGTTAAAAATGAAACTCCCATTTGACCCAGTAATCCCACTTCTAGGACTATATCCCAAGAAACCAGAATCGCCAATCAGAAAGGATATATGCACCCCTATGTGCATATATAGCAGCACAATTTTCAATAGCTAAGATTTGGAAACAGCCTAAGTGCCCATCAGCAGATTAAAAAACTGTGGTACATCTACAGAATGGAATACTATGCCACTATAAAAAAGAAGGAACTCTTACCATTTGCAACAGCATGGACTGACCTGGAAAGCATTATGCTAAGCGAAATAAGCCAGTCGCAGAAAGATAAATATCACGTGAGCTCACTCATATGTGGGCTATAATGATCAACATAATGTCATGAACAAGAATAGGTCCAGAGAGGGAGAACCAAGATGGCGGCATAGGTTAACGCCGGAGTTTGCTGCTTTGAACAACTACTTCAAAAGTGAAACCAAAAAACGGAAGGGACATCACCCAGAACCACAGGAACGCTGGCTGAGTGGAAGTCCTACAACTAGGAGGAAAGAGAAACGCATACGGACACTCAGAGGAGGCACAGTGCTGAAGTCAAATTCTGAGGTGCGGAGTGCGCGGAGCGGGCTGGCGGCAGAGGGCGCAGTTGGCGTTTTCAATCGGGAGGGAGTCGCAGACTCTGAGCTCCAGATCCGGGCGAGTCTTTAGGGACCCAGACTCAAACGGGAGAAGCGGGACTGTCTGGCTTCGGTCAGAGCGAGTGCAGCTTTCTCTCTGAGCTTTACAGCGGGTGCTGGGACTCAGAGAGGCAGAGCCCCTGGGGACAGGACTGAGAGCCGCCATAACTACTCTCTCCGGCCCACCCTGTTGATCCTGTGCGACCTGCCCCGCCCAAGCCCTGCACAGAGGCATTTGGCGGATAGCCTCAGGCAAAGGCTAGATTAGCACCTCCTTAGAGGACAGAAGTTCTCTCACTGCTGACACAGCTGATTCTCATAGCCACTTGGCCTGGAGGTCAAACCCTCCCTGGAATTAGCTACAACAATCAAGAATTAACTATAAGACTGCGAACAAAGACCACTAGGGGGTGCACCAAGGAAGCATAACAAAATGTGGAGACAAAGAAACAGGACAAAATTGTCAATGGAAGATATAGAGTTCAGAACCACACTTTTAAGGTCTCTCAAGAACTGTTTAGAAGCCGCCAATAAACTTAATGAGATCTACAAGAAAACTAATGAGACCCTTGATCTTATATTGGGGAACCAACTAGAAATTAAGCATACACGGACTGAAATAACGAATATTATACAGACTCCCGACAGCAGACCAGAGGAGCGCAAGAATCAAGTCAATGATTTGAATTGCGAGGAAGCAAAAAACACCCAACCAGGAAAGCAAAATGAAAAAAGAATCCAAAAATGCGAGGATAGTGTAAGGAGCCTCTGGGACAGCTTCAAGCGTACCAACATAAGAATTATAGGGGTGCCAGAAGATGAGAGAGAGCAAGATATTGAAAACCTATTTGAAGAAATAATGACAGAAAACTTCCCCCACCTGGTGAAAGAAATGGACTTACAGGTCCAAGAAGCGTGGAGAACCCCAAACAAAAGGAATCCAAAGAGGACCACACCAAGACACATCATAATTAAAATGCCAAGAGCAAAAGATAAAGAGAGAATCTTAAAAACAGCAAGAGAAAGAAACTCAGTTACCTACAAGGGAATACCCATACGACTGTCAGCTGATTTCTCAACAGAAACTTTGCAGGCCAGAAGGGAATGGCAAGAAATATTCAAAGTGATGAATACCAAGAACCTACAACCAAGATTACTTTATCCAGCAAAGCTATCATTCAGAACTGAAGGTCAGATAAAGAGCTTCACAGATAAGGAAAAGCTAAAGGAGTTTATCACCACCAAACCAGGATTATATGAAATGCTGAAAGGTATCCTTTAAGAAGAGGAAGAGGAAGAAAAAGGTAAAGATACAAATTATGAACAACAAATATGCATCTATCAACAAGTGAATCTAAGAATCAAGTGAATAAATAATCTGATGAACAGAATGAACTGTTGATTATAATAGAATCAGGGACATAGAAAGGGAATGGACTGACTATTCCTGGGGGGGAAAGGGGTGTGGGAGATGCGGGAAGAGACTGGACAAAAATCGTGCACCTATGGATGAGGACAGTGGGTGGGGAGTGAGGGCGGAGGGTGGGGCGGGAACTGGGAGGAGGGGAGTTATGGGGGGAAAAAAAAAAGAGGAACAAATGTAATAATCTGAACAATAAAGATTTAATTAAAAAAAAAAAAAACGAATAGGTCCAGAGACAAATGGTAGGGGAGGGGGGAGTTAGAGAGCAACCAAAGGACTTGTATGCATGCATATTAGCATAACCAATGGACACAGTCGGTGGGGGCTTGCCTGGGGTAGGAATGGCTGGGGAGTGGGGTCAACTGGGGAAAAAGGATACATATATAAAACATTAGACAATTAAAAAAAAAAAGCTAGGCCAGAGTCAGCAGGTATATAGCACTTGCCTAGTCACTCTCCTACTCCTCCAATCCAGTGCCAGGCATCGCTAGTGATCCTGGCAGCATAAATATCCATCCCCTTCTAGATCTCAAAGAAACAGTTTGTCATTACCTTAGAATAATTATTTATCTTGAAGAAACACAGGACACTACTCAGCAGTATACTTTCATTATTAAACACTGGGGGGTGGGGGGTGGGGGGGGGGGAGATTGTCCTTCGCCTAGCCAGCACACTCTCCAATCTGGGATCCCTCTCACAATCTGGGACTGCTGGCTCCTAACCACTCGCCTGCCTGCCAGCCTGATCATCCCCTAACCAATGATGGCCGGCGTGTCAGCATTTTGAAAAACCCTAACTAAACTGGTGCTGTGTCACATATAGAAATTTTCTGATATTTGCAACCATAGTAAAACAAAGATTTATATTTTTGATATTTATTTTATATATTTAAATGCCATTTAACAAAGAAAAATCAACCAAAAAAATGAGTTCGCGTGTCACCTCTGACACGTGTGTCATAGGTTCGCCATCACTGCCCTAACCGCTCCCCTGCCGGCCTGGTCACCCCCAACTGCCCTCCCCTGCAGGCCTGATCTCGCCACCAACTGCCCTCCTCTGCTGGCCAATTTGGTCCTGATTGGTTGGTTTCTATGCCAGACAGTGTCAAAAGCTCCGCTTCTTAGCCAGCCATTTGCTCCTCACAGTTGACCCAGACTTGATTCTGATTGGTCAGTTTCTATGCCAGTCAGCGTCTCTGCGCCTATCAACAGGGCCTGATCAGAAAGGCGGGGCTGATTAGCAGCCCCAGTGGAGGCCTGGAAAGAAATGGAGACACAGCTGCCACAGAGGCTACAGATCAGACCCTGCTTCTCTCTTCAGGCTCTCTGGGCCTGATTCACAGCCCCCTCAGCAGTCAGCGCTGGGTTGCCAAGGCGACCCAGCGCTGACTGCAGGAATGACTCCTGGTTGGTTGAGCCTCCATTCGTGACGGACCAAGGGTTTTTATATATTAGGGTTTTATGAAATGGTTTAAAAACACAGAACTATGACCACTGTGAGAAAGTTAGTGTTGCAAATCAGAACTGCAAACAATCACACAACAATAAAAGACTATCCTGGAGCATTTAAATGAAGGGCGGCCTAACTGCATACCATAAATTTAGAAAAGCTACCATCTACAACAGGGAAAAACATCAAGAATCCATAGTCTTTACCCCACAATTCCAGAAATGCTGTGTATATATATGTATATGTACATGGGTATAGTGCAGTGAAGGAGCCGGGACAGGACTCATAGGGAGGAGTTATAAGGAATTTATCAGAATCTAAAGTAAAAAAAAAAGAAATAAGACAAAAACAATTAAGGAAGCAGGCTGGAATGGAGCCATCCATAAAGCCCAGTGTAAAAAGTCACCCCCAGCCCCACCTATAGCCCCAAATAGATGAATAGTTCCCTAGTTACAGCCCTTAAATCTATTTTAACCATCCTCTGGCTAGTAGTAACTGGGAAAAAACAGCTGCTAGAGACAGGATCATATGGAAAGGGCATAGCAACTTCTTGGTCTATTTTTATGTCAGGAACCAAATTTAAGTTCAATTGAAATTGGGGACAAATATTTGAATGTTCCCCATGGGAAAAGGAATGCCTATCTAATAGAGGGAATATGTAAATGACTGTCACACTGCCACAAAGATGGCGGCTCCCACAGCGGAGGTGGGGTTTCAGTAACATAAGATGGCTGCACCCACAGCAGAGGTCAAGTTCCCGTAACGAACCTTAACGAGCAATTAGCAAGGATCTGAGGCTGAGTGGCACTGGGCTGGGGCAGGGGACCTGAGGCTGCTCCCCCCGCACAATAAGGCTTGACGGGGGGACTTCAGGCCGCACCCCCCACCCTGGCACTGCTTGATGGGAGACCTCAGGCCACGTCCCCCACCCGGTGGGGCTTGACGGGGGACCTCAAGGCGTGCCCCCCACCACAGGCTGGGAGACCTCAGGCCGTGCCCCTTACCCCATCGCCGGGCCAGGGGACCTGAGGCTGTGCCCCTTGCCTGGTGGGGCTTGACAAGGGTGGGGCCAGCTGGGTCTGGGTCCCGCTCAATTTGATATGCTGCAGGTGGGGGGGGGTCTTGACTCTGGGTCCCATGGCCCGCCCCAGACTCTGACAGGAGGAAGATTTTCACATACACTTTACTAATTTTCTTTCATCTCTGACAGTTCTATTTAGAGAAAGGCCAAATAGCAATATGAAAATATTTTCTCTAATTAATCCCCTTTTAATGTGAATGAATTTCGTGCACTGGGCCCCTAGTGTAATTAAAAAAACCAAAGCTAAAAAAATCACCAGTCATAACTGCCCATAGCCAACTAGTATGCCACAGCCTGCCTCTCCCCAACCCCATCTGTACTTAATCTTTAAAATGAGTCCCTAAGGGGAAACCAACAGAGGTGCCTAAGAACCCATCCACACCATCTATACTTATAAGCTATACTTATAATAGGGTAATATTATAAGTGGTCCAGAATACCATCACGTAAGGACTGATCAGCAGGCTGCAAGTGCTTCAGGAGCGAGTGGGCGGGGACTTGCAGTGTCAGGGATAGGGGTGGGGATTTGCGCCCGTGGGGACATGAGGCCAACTCCCAGCCCAGCGACCGACTGGGACGGCTGGGGACGTGAGACTGCCTCACTGGCTCCTCATGTGAAAGGTGCGCTGGGATACTCATTCTTATTCAGTGTAGTGGAGCGTGGGAATTGGTTTATAGGATCCAGTCCCACTTGGGGAAATGTTACTAGAGTCTGAGAGTAGATGTAAAATGGGGATCATATTTGTTTGCTCACAGGCTTACTGTAGAACAGACAGAGTCACCATTCTCACAGAATTCAGGATGCCCCATGTGCAAATCTAGAATGAAAAGTCAGCAACACCCCACATGGCCAAGAACTAGAAACTGCCCTTTGAAAGGAGCGGATGCAAAAGGACTGTGAGTCCCAGGAAGGAGAAGAGGAATGCTGTCCTTGCGGTTAAGAGTTTAAGGTAAAACTGGCATCAGAAAGTAGTGGCATAACACTGATGCCATGCAGTCATGTGGCAACACTGAGACATGGGACCCTTGGGACCAGCGGTTTCCAATGCCGTGGGAACCCCCTGCCCCCACCCTGGCTTCTGGGTGCCAGTTACAGACGACCACGTGTGCAGGGATGAGGGCTCCGGGCCTGCGGTGGCAGGGTTAGGGGACCTCCTCCCATAGTCTTCCCCAGCCTGCGCAGCAACAGGCTGTGAGGCGTGCGCCCACTGATGGCGTAAACAGGTGACGTCACCTAGAGGGGCCGATCAGGCGGTTTCCCTGAAGAGGGGCTCGTGCCCAGCTCAGAGGCGAGGAGGTACAGGCTTGGGGGCCACACGACTCCCCGCAGCCCCTGCAGCGTGGCCAGGTCTGTCTGGTTGTCGCAGGGCCTGGACAGTGCGGTGGCCACAGCGCTGGCGGCGAGTGCTGGGCGCCTGAATCCAGGGATCTGCCCAGACCCACAGGCCTTCCCAGCTAGACCGCTCCCTTCCTGCATCCCTCACCAAACCCGGGTCTGACCCTCATCCTCCCCACCAGATCCCAGGGACCCAACCTCCCAAATGGTGACCTTTGACTGCACGCCCTCATCCTAACATTTCAGTCTCAGAACATAACACCTCCCTTAACCCCCTTACCTCTGATCTAACCTTTAACAGGTGCCACTGCCAACCACATCTGCAAATCTATCCTTTGGTATTTACCCAAAAGAAGTAAAAATGTATGTCCACAAGAAGACATTTATATAAAATGTCATCCATAACAGCTTTATTCATAATTGCCAAAACCGGAAAATAACCCAATGTCCATCAACAGTGAAAGGACAATCAAAATAAACAAAATAAATAAATAAAACTGCCCCACCCTCCTGTAACACCACTCTCCTCCTGCCCGGCCCCCCACCTTTCTCTGTGGAAGCTGCTATTGCTTCCCATGAACTCAAACGAAATAGGATTAATCAAAGAAGAATATGTCCGAGCAAAGACCTTGAACTAAAGAAGAAATAAAGTAACTAATATACATGAGAAAAGTTAACTTCAAAGGTAATCAAGTAATTGCAAAGGAAAGATACCTGGAACATCTAAAAAATCACAGTATTCAGTACTGGAGAGGGTGTGATGAAACAGACACCAGATAGCACTGCTCTGGAGTATAGGGACAGCATTTCTGGAGACGGTTTGACAGGATGTAGCAAATATTTAGGCTCCTGGGCTGGATGATTACATTTCCAGGAATTTATCACACATAATAATCAGAAAGTTGGGCCACATATCATCATCATAATAGTAAAAGGCTAATATGCAAATGGTCATCACGCCATGACACTGTAACGACTGAACAGCAGGAGGCTGCATGCGAGGCAGGTGTGGATGGGCGGGGACTTGCAGTGTCAGTGGGTGGGGACTTGTACAGGCCCAGGATGTGAGGCTGCCTCCAGCCTGGCGCTTGGCTGGGGGACATGAATAGCAATATTAAAATATTTCCTCTAATTAATTCCCTTTTAATGTGCCATTAGTTAGAAATAACATCAATTGAATTAATCCGTTCCAGACCCCCAAATGATCCCATTTTAAGTTTTCTTATACACAGTACATGTCTAATGTACTGTTTAGTCTATAAACACTTTAAAAACAAAAATGACATGAAATATAAATGAAAACGTAACAAAAAGGAATGTGATGTACAGTAAAAAATGAAAATTTACATACACTAGAACTTACCTTTAATGTTGAGAGCTACTGATGACTGAATTTGGAGAGGAGAGGAGGAGGAATGTTATTATTTGGAAGGGGAGTCCCATAAAACGTCAGGCAGCTCTTCTTGTAGGTTTCTTTGTTTCTCTGCTCCACTACAATTTGCTTCAGGCTCAGTGGGCCTCTGTCTCACTAAAAACCTATCCAATGATGTTTGTTTTCGCCTGCTTTTTTTTAACACCTGCCTACAGTGAAACAGTGCAGTCAGTGAAGAAGTTTATCGCAGGGTTTGCTACTTGTCAGGGTGATATTTCTCAATAAAACTTTGCATTTTTCCCCATTTCTCAAGCATTTCCTTGATTAATGAAGTAGGAATATCTCCCTTCCCTCTTCCTCCTCTGAAGAGAGCTCCTCGGCTGCCATCTGTTGCTGCTCCCTCTGAAGGTCTTGGGAGGACCTGGGTGGTCAGCTCAGTGTTGTGGTCCTCCACCAACTCCTCCACATCATCACATCCACTTTCAAGCCCACGGACTTGTCCAGAGACAATATCCTCCACAACAGACGCAGGCTCATCCTCAAAGTCCTCAAGTCTCGTTCAGCAACAATCTTGGGCCACAATTGCTTCCAGGCCGATTGCATGGTCCTGGAACACACTTCCCCCCATCCTTTGTCTATAAGCTTCAAGCAAGTGAGGATATTAAGATGTTCCTTCCAGAACTCCCTGAGGGTTAAATTCGTTTTAGAGGTCACCTCAAAACACCTCTCAAACAGTGCCTTTTTGTATTTTCTTAAAATTAGAAATGACCTGCTGATCCATGGGCTGGATGAGAGAGTTGTGTTTAGGTGGCAAGAATCTAACAGTGATGCAGTTGCAGTCCTCCAACAACTCAGCTCCAAGGCTGGAGGGTGGGCAGGAGCACTATCCATTACAAGAAGTGCTCTGAGTGGTAACTGCTGTTCCCAGAACAATTGGGGCAAACACTTCATGAATTCACTCAATAAAAAAATTGCCTGGTTACCCAAGTTTTGCTATTAGCCCTCCACATCACACTGAACTTGTTTTTCATGACATTAATTTTCTTGAAAATTCGTAGGTTTTCAGAATGGTAGACAAGCAGAGGCTTCAATTTAAAGTTCCCACTTGCATTCCCACATAATAGTAACGTCAGCCTGTCCTTCACTGGCTTGTGTCCTGGCAATGACTTCTCCTCCTGTGTGATGTAAGTCCTCTTTGGAATTTTCTTCCAGAAGAGGCCTCTCACCACAACTGAACAAATCCCTTGGCCTCCACATATTGAAATTTGTCACAAAATTATCAGCAGCTACTTTGTTAGAACTGGCAAACTCCCCATGCCTCACTACACTACAAATACCACTTCTTTTCTTAAATTTATCAAACCACCTCTACTAGCCTTAAACAAATCACTTTAGCATTCATCCCAGGGGTGTCTTTCAGCAAGTCAGCATGCAGCATTCACCACTGCCTCCGAAATGCTGTCACTGGTGAACTGCTTTTCGTTTATCCTAATCAAGAATTTTTCTGCCTCTTTCTGCCATAATCACTGTTTCGTGAGCAACACCCTTAGTAACATCAGCACCCTTTGTTTTAAAACTGTGCTCATCATCAATTTCACTTGGTAGCCAGATCGGACACAAGAACACTTCTATCATACTTTGCAATTATTTCTTTTTTAAGCTCTATCATTGTTCTCACAACTTTCCTTTTCACTTTGCTGCTATGACTAACCTTCTTAGGACACATGGGTGACTTACTGTACATATTTAATAATAATTAGTAACAAAAGCAAAAAAAAAAAGGCCCACAAAAATATTCACAGCACAACTTCTTGAGGTTCAGCAGCAAACTGACGCATACTCGCACATCCTCTCCTCTGTCTGTCGCCTGAGAGACTTGTAACTGGTCATACACTTATCAGCACAAAAGGGTTGTCAGGTCAAGAACCAGAATTTTGTTTGTCAAGTGAGACATTTCTTTCCATGAACAACTTAGTTGAAAGCCGAACTGTTAGAGATGGGAGATATTCGAGAACTGAGATTTGACTGTAATTGAATACTGCTCAGCAATAAGAAAATAATGAACTGATATATACACACATATATATGAATCTTAAATATACTGAATGAAAAAGATCCAAGAGATTCCATTTACATGAATTTGTAGTGATAACAGTGGTTGCCCTTATGGGAGGTGATGAAAATATTTGATATCTTACCTGAACTGTGGTTTATATTTGTCTATAAAGGCAACAAAACTCAAGCTGTACATCTGAGGTCTTATACATTTCATGTAAATTTTATCTCAACTTAAAATATTCTATACTCACACACTTGGTCAAGTGTGAAGACAAACAAAAGGGCATTTTCAGACAAGCAATTACTAAGAAAACAAACAACCCATGTACTTTTTCTAATTAAGCATTGTTTATGACAAAAAATGCGAACATCCTAAATCACCATATTGAGAATATTTGGTTAAATCAAGTAGAGCCATACTATGAAAAATCATGCAGCTGGGAAAGAACGATGTTAAGTAAACAATTGGTATTATATGAAATTACTTGATATTGTAGGAATAAACAAATATGTACTGTTAATGACGTTAGGAACCACAATTTTCAGGGTAAGAAAACATAAATTGATAAAATTAGATAAAAACACTAATACTAAAACTAACTTCGATACTACCAGCTTAAACTTGATTTTTGTTCCTAAGTAGTCACTGAAGTGTTCTAGAAGCAATATTATCTCTGGAATAATAGTACTCCTAATCCTTGATTTTGACTTCTAATACCAACAAAGCAAAGTTCCTTGAAAAATGGCCAATTACAAGCCTGGAGCAGAAATTTTATTAAAATGAAGCTGGGACACACTTTTATACCAAAAAAACAAGTCCAATGGGGTTATTATTATGTCTTGTCCACATGATACAGGAGCCAGCTAGAAGAGGCCATCACTGGCCAAAGTTGTGACAATCTGAGCAAAAAGAATCGTAATTATAATGGAATGAAATACACCAAATCAATAAAAATGTATGGATAACAGGCCACTATCTGTGCTGCCGCAAACAGAGCTGGCAGGGATATAAAGATGGATTAGTAGCAGAGGCAGGAAGAAAGTAAAGGGGGGGCCAAGGGGAGTAAAGGGAAGGCCACAGGCACAAATCCGCCACCAAAATTGTGGCAGCTATTAAACTACGACAATTGATAACTTGGGGAAGATTTAAGTGTTTATCCTTTCAGCAGGTACTCCATTTCAGAACTATCAAACAACCCCATTTAAAAGAAAAATCCTACTTTACAAAAGAATGACAGCTAATAAATGAAGAAATAATTTAAAAAACAAAAGCAACATCATTTTGAAACTCCTAAGGGAACCTTTTTAAAGCAAGGATCATAAACTGGGATAACATATTAAACAATCACTGGCAAAATGCTAAGGTAACACCACCACCCAGACTGTTTTCTGATCATAAGGTAGAAAATGTTCAGGGGAGAAATAAATTGTTACCTTCATCAATCTTTGCAACTGCTACTGGGGGAGATCCAGATACTGGATCTCTTGACATGAGAGAATATGAAGTACACATCAACAAACCCTGATTGTGAACTAGAAGAACTGGCCTGATGACACCAAAGAAGCGATCTGACAAAATGAAAATGGAGGACTTTCTACAGGTAACTGGTCTGGTGCCTTCAACAAGCTAGTGTCAGGACTATTCTAGTTAGATTTGAAGAAAATTGAGATAACATCAAATGCAATGAATGGTCCCTATATATAACCAACAAATCAGTAATTTTAAGACTTTGTGTGGAGAGTAACATTTCATACTTAGTTCCTAATTACAACATTAATGATTATGCAATCATGTTATTTTGGCCATGCACACACAAAAAAAGTGTTTCTTGTTAAGTAATTTAATTACACTGGCCAGATTTTTTCAAGGGAAATGAGGCTGTTACAACCAATCTCAACTGACAAAATAAAATGCTAAATTTAACAGCTCTCTTTTCCTTTACATGCTCTTTATATTTTCTCCTCCATTCTTCGTGCTTTACTTCTTCCCTAAACATTAAGGAGACAAAAAGAGGGACAGAGGAAAGGGAGGTAAGCAAAACTCTGTGCAGAAGACCCTCTCAGAGCTGCAAGTAGGGTATATATAAAAAGGTAGTGACATTAACCTTGGTACCAATTTACTTCGCCCAATCAATTTTTTCTCCAGGTCTTTTTTTTTTTTTTTTAAATTGACTTTTTATTGATTTTTTACAGAGAGGAAGGGAGAGAGATAGAGAGTTAGAAACATCGATGAGAGAGAAACATCGATCAGCTGCCTCCTGCACATCTCCTACTGGGGATGTGCCCGCAACCCAGGTACGTGCCCCTGACCGGAATCGAACCTGGGACCTTTCAATCCGCAGGCCGACGCTCTATCCACTGAGCCAAACCGGTTTCGGCTTTTCTCCAGGTCTTATCCAATTTTTCACTAAAGCCGACTGACTTTTTATATCTTCAGGATGTTTAACCCATCTTCTTCATTTTCAAAGTTACTTAAGTTAATTTAGACCCTCCTCATTTCTCAGCTTCAACTATAAAATGACTTCTTCTACATCTATCTTCCTGATGGATGGCTGCTCATGCCCTTTGTTGCTTAATAATCTACAATGGCCCTGCCCTTCCTGTCTACCTACCTAACATCCAAATTTCAAAGTTCTTTACAATCTGGACTTAGTCAACTTCAGCCATTTACACATACACCACCCTATGAAGTTTTTCAATACATGTTAATCCCTTCACCAAAAACAACCTTCACTCTAAACTCTTATTCACTCTTCAAGACAACTCAGGTCACACGAGAGCCCTTCCCAACAAAGGCACAACAGAAGCTCACTACGGTGGACTTTTCAGAAGCTGTTTATTTTCTCCTTAGTCTCCAGTGCCCTAGGACAGCGGTTCTCAACCTGTGGGTCGTGACCCCTTTGTCAGTAGAACGACCCTTTCACAGGGGTCGCCTAAGACCATCCTGCATATCAGATATTTATATTACGATTCTTAACAGTAGCAACATGACAGTTATGAAGTAGCAACAAAAATAATTTTATGGTTGGGTCACAACATGAGGAACTGTACTTAAAGGGCCAGAAGGTTGAGAACCACTGCCCTAGGAGCTGTGTCTGTAAAGATATTGCTACAAGAAATGTCTGCGATTTTGCTGCCTATGGATTCTTCTAAGATTTTTATGGTTTCCCATCTTACGTTTAAGTCCTTTATCCATTTTGAGTTTATTTTTGTATATGGTGTAAGTTGGTGATCTAGTTTCATTTTTTTGTATGTATCTGTCCAATTTACCCAACACCATTTACTGAAGGGACTATCTTGACTCCATTGTATGCTCTTACCTCCTTTGTCAAATATTAATTGAGCATAATGGTTTGAGTTGATTTCTGGGTTCTGTTTGATTCCATTGGTCTATATGTCTGTTCTTGTACCAATACCAAGCAATTTTGAGAACAATGCCTATACCAGCTTTAAAACTATGATTCTATGACATCCTCTCTCCTCCACCCCACTTACTACTGCTTAGAAAAACATTCAAACTTTTACTTTAGAATTCAAAATATTCTACCTTTCTAGACTTTTGTCCAATACTTTTTTCTGTATCTTTTGATGCAATTGGCAGATAAACTCCATCCTTCAAATATACTCCATGCTTCCTTGTCTCCATGCCATTCTCACACCGAAATTCTATACATATTTCAAAGCTAAGCGCAAACACTATCCCCTATCAGCACCCCACCAAGGCCTCACAAGCTGTTTTCCCATAGCACTAGAACCAGGAATGCCTTCCACAAAGTACGATTAAACAAAATAGTAATACAGTGGAACCTTGGTTCTCAAACTTAATTTGTTCTGGAAAGCTGTCTGAGAAGCAACTTGTTTGAAAACTGAAATGTTTTTACCAAATGACAATTTATTCACAGCTACCGATTTCTACCAAGACATGCAAGACATTTTAAATGTCATATAAACACAATAATTTATTTTTTTAAAGTGGAAATGTTCTGGATTTTACATTGATATTAATTATGGCTGAGATGGCAGGCCTACCACACTCTTAAATATTCACCTTCTGTTTTTGCCAAGTGTATTAGTTGAAGTCTACAAATGAAAAATATGTGATATTACACTACTATAAATAAAACCAGTTGGCTCCCTTGGTCTTTGTTGTTAATCCTCACCTGAGGACATATTTTCCATTGAATTTTTAGAGGGAATGGAAGGGAGTGGGGGGGGGGGGGGGAGGGGAAGAGGGGGAGAGGGGGAGAGGGGGAGAGGGAGAGAGGGAGAGAGGGAGAGAGGGAGAGAGGGAGAGGGAGAGAGAGAGAGAGAGAGAGAGAGAGAGAGAGAGAGAAATCGATATGAGAGAGACACACTAATTGGTTGACTCTTGCATGGGGATCAACCTGCCACCTGTAGGAAGCATACCTCTATGATTCATCTTCATAGAAAAGAAACAGCATGTGGCCAGGTGGTCACTGAATTTCCCCAGAGCAAACAGATGTAGGGAGTGAGGAGAGGGTATGAGAGCTGTGCACCTGGCTGATAGCACATGTCCTAGGAAGATTCCCCTAGACCAGTGGTTCTCAATCTTCCTAATGCCGCGACCCTTTAATACAGTTCCTCATGTTGTGGTGACCCCCAACCATAAAATTATTTTCGTTGCTACTTCATAACTGTAATTTTGCTACTGTTATGAATCGTCATGTAAATATCTGATATGCAGGATGTATTTTCATTGTTACAAATTGAACATAATTAAAGCATAGTGATTAATCACAAAAACAATATGTAATTATATATGTGTTTTCCGATGGTCTTAGGCGACCCCTGTGAAAGGGTCGTTTGACCCCCAAAGGGGTCGCGACCCACAGGTTGAGAACCGCTGCCCTAGACAAAGGGAGGTGGAGGCAACTAGAAAAGGCCCCAGCCATCGTTTTAAATAACCCAATGGGAGACCTAGGTGACTTATTAGGAAATAGGTGACCACAGTCCTCAGCCAATGAGGAACCAGAGGAGGAACTAAATAAGTAGGCTATGTCCGTGCCCCATTTGTGTTCCTGTGCAATGGGCTCCAGCTCTCGGGAGTGTTATTAAAAGTCTCATTTCGCCATGCTTCTGTTTCTCATTTGAAATTTGGACGAGTCATTTGTCACACCACCCAGGAACATGCCCTTGACCGGCAATCAAACCTGCAACCCTTTGGCCCACAGGCTGATGCTCTAACCATGGAACCAAACCAGTCAGGGTCCTAGGTCTTTTTTATAGCCTCAATGCAGTTAAGGTACTTCCACATCTCACTTTAAACCCAAATCATCCTGATTCTCAATGTCATCGCACTTGTTTTCTTCTCTTTCTACCCAGCTTTCCACTACAATAAATGTTTACACAGATGATAAACCTCATTCAGGAGCTGTCGTTAGAGGCAAAATGTCTATCACTAACACCCTTAATGGCAAAACAAAAATGTACTAAGAACCTCTCCAAAATATGATTACTCTTATCTAAAAAGCAAAACTTAAATCCTAACTGTGTATTTGCGGATTTCAAGGCTACTATTATAAATAATCAATGATACTATAGTGGGCATCTTACAACTCATGATAATCTCTCAAAGCAAGGTATCTGAATTGCATAGGAGGAATAGAATAAAAACCTAGTGAAAGAAACAAGGTATCAAAAAGATCTTACTAGCTCTGGCCAGTGTGGCAGAGTTGGTTGGAGCATTGTCCAGTACACTGAAATGTCGAGGGCTCGAATCCTAGTCAGGGCATGTACCTAGGTTGTGGGTTTGGTCCCTAGTTAGGATGCATACAAGGCAGTTAATCGATATCTCACTCTCAAATCAATAAACATATCCTCAGGTAAGAATTAAAAAAAAAATCTTACTAAAAAGTGAAATTGTCATCTTGGTTTTCAAACCTGCCCCTCCTCCTATAATCCCCACCCAGTTTCCCAAGCCAGAAATATCAGTATTATCCTTTACTATTTCTCAGCTAACCAGTCTTCATATCCAGTTTCTAGTTCTAGCCCATTTTACCTCCTAAATCTTTCATCCACTTTGCCTTACTTCCCTGGGCTCCTACCTGAGTTATTCCACCAGTCTCAGACCCATGTTTGTTCTTATACTCTCCCCCACTTTAATGCAACCTAGGTACTGTCCAAAATGATCTAAAAGCACAGATACTTATCTCATGGTTCTAAAACAACATCTTCTTCATCTTTGTATTCTTGGACTCTAACAAAGCACCTGACACAAAAGAGGCTCAAATATGTGTTGAACTAACTAAATAAGAGGAAACCAATGCTCATTTATAAAACAATAAGGTATATGTATTTATAACCAGGTCCTTGTGTGCCTCTCCAGTCTCATCATCTGGGTCTCCTGCATTCCCAGTTACCTCTCACGAACCCCCATGGCCTTAGCATATGCTATTGCTTCTGCTCTCTCTCTCCCCCCCGCAAAAAACTAGGAACTCTAGTCATCCTTCAAATGCCAACTCAAATAACTAACTTTTAAAAAGGTCTTTCTTCCTTATCCCTCCCAAACACAGGGGTTTATTATTCCCTGCTTATTCTGAATCTTGAAGATAATTTCTACTTTTCTATTCTTTAATCCCACCTTAACTTTTTTTTTTTTAATGTTTCACTTACCTACTCTAATGTAGGAGTCTTGCACTTAGTTATATTTTAAATATTTTTATATCATCAGAGCCTGGCATACATTAAGTACTCAGGGAAGACATAACAATTTGAGGGGAGAAGCTGTGATAGTAAAAAGGAAAAAAAAAAAAGCAAACATTTTATCAGAGACAAGTGTGCTAACAGAAGCAATGTCCATCTTACCAAGAATAAAAACTAATATCTAGGCTTCTAATCTTGAAAGCAAAATATAGAGAAATCAGGTAGGATTTTGGTGATCAAAGACTGAGAATATTGGTTCTATGATAGCCTGGGATAAGCAATAAGGGGACAAACTAAAAGGTTAAACTGTATAAAAGTTATCTGAGTAACATGCTATGGCAAAATAAGAGCAAACCTCAAACAGATAAGGGTAATGGCAAAACTGTGTTGCGTACTTATCCGCCACACTCTGCACTAGGCATGTAACTGCTAACATGTGAGCATTCGCCCCCGGGCAGGTCTATCAGGCCCTCCGCATGCGTTCTTTCATTTTAATCCTCAGGACGCCAGCAAGGAAATATACAAAGAAAGCGAGGTCCAGAGAATGAGTAACTTGCCTGAGGTCAGAGACAGTAGAGCCACAACTATGATTTTTAACCAAAGTCTGATCCAAAAGTCTGTGCTTTCAACCACTGTGCCATTTACCTGATTATCTCAATCTAATTCTCACAGCAATCCGTGAGGTAGGTGCTACCTCATTTTCAGTTGAGGAAACTGAGTTAGGGTTAAAATAACTTGCTCAAGGTCACACACAAGCAGCAGAGCTGGGATCTGAACCTGGAACATCTAGTTGCAAAGCTGTAGTCTATTACATCACTGCCTCAAACAACTCTCTAGTATTTTGTCCCTGATAAAAACCAAGATTTCATGTTCATTCTTCAATTATGTTGCTGAGACCATGAGCCCTCGTTTCCGTTTCAGATGTATCATCTTTTCCAAGCTACTCTCCACCTGTAGTCTCCCAATTGTCAAACTCTCTATCTCAGGACCCTTATATATTATTAAAGATTAATGAGTACCTCAAAGAGTTTTTATTTATGTGGGTTATATCTATCAATATTTACCACAGTAGTAATTAGAACTAAGGAATTTTAAATTATTTATTAACTCATTAAATATAATAAACCTATCACACATTAATAAACATTTTTATTATTTTGTTGTTGTCAATCCTCACCCGAGGATATTTTTTCATTGATTTTTAGGGAGAGTTGAGGAGGGAAAAACAGAGAGAAACACTGATGTGAGAGAAACACATCGATTGGCTGCCTCCTACAGGAGCCCTGACTAGGACTAGGGCTGGGGCCAGGGCCAGGGCGGAGCCTGCAACCAAGGTACATGCCCTAGACTGGAACTGAACCCAGGACCCTTCTGTCCGCAGGCCAATGCTCGATCCACTGAGCCAAACCAGCTAGGGCTAACAAAAAATTTTAAAAGTAACTATTTGCAAAACAAAATTTCCCGAGCAGAATGATAGTGTCTTACATTTTTGCAAATCTCTCTAATATGTGACAGACTAGAAGACAGGTGGATTCACATATCTGCTCTGAATTCAATCTGATCAGATATCACACATTTTTTTAGCCTGTGGAAAACTACCCATACACTCATAAGAGAATAAGGATTAAAAAGGCAAATAACATCTTAATGGGTTTTGATCCATAACCAAAAAAAAAAAAAAAAAAACTCAAGTATTAGCGCCCCCAAATCCCTTGCAACCCAACAATCTAATTTCAATTTCCTTACATCCCTTTCTCAAGTAGTACAAAACTAAATTTCAGTCCAAATTAGTTTAAAATTTCCAACCAATAAGACCTCCGAGAAAACAGATTTATTTAGATTATGCTAAAATATCCCTCCAAACCGGGAGCTAAACAGCAGATGTATGTAGTAGTCAATACATAGCTCTAAAAGGAAAAGTTGGCACACGCAGCTGTATCCACAATGCCCAACCCATAACAGTTTACTAGACTGCTGTTAAAATGCAATTCTAACTATGTCCATGTACCCCAAAACACATGAGTGAATATAAAATAGTCAGAGGAAGCCAGGGTGTATACTGTAACAACCACAATTTTGAGGATCAAAAATGGTCAAAACTAGCAATTTCATTCAACCCAGTAAATTAATTCAAAATACAACCATGAAGGCACACCAAGTACAGGTCATCCACAAATTCCAACTCTAAATAAATAGAAATATATGCTAGCTTAGAAATGTTAATTTCTATATTTTAGGTCAAATATAAAGTATGGAGCAAGAAAACATTAAGACAAACAGGATTTGTGAACTAATTAGCAAAAGCTGACTGCTCACCAATGCACAGGGTATTAAAGCCATGATTTGTGTGGTAAAACTTCACCAAGATCAGAAAGGTAAGGAAAGGGAGGCCAACAATCCTAAATCTGTTCCTTAGCATGAGACAAGCAACACCATCTACTTTACAGCTTCAGTACCAAATGATAGCTGCCAACAGAAATGTTTTCATTTCTCTTTCTTATCTTTTGCCAGATTTTCCATCATCTATTTGCTCCTCTCTTTCTTACAATGAATCATATTCTAGCTACCACTATCTAGTGGGAATTTTGGCCTGTTTTTGTTTATTCCTCTCCCAAGGATATTTTCTCCATTGCTTTTCAGAGAGAGTGGAAGGGAAGGAAAGAGGAGAGAGAAACATGCGATCAACTGGTTGCCTCCTGCACCATCCCCACCAAGGGCAACCTAGGTACAGTGACCTTGACCGGGAATCGAACCGGCGCACCTGTGGGTCAACATGCTAACCACTGAGCAACACTAGGCAGGACCTGGCTTTTTAAGGGAGTAAACATTTATTCTAGCTAATTATTCATGTATATAGTCATTTTACCAAACTAGTCCTTTTTCCTCTCTAAAACTAGGAAAATTATTCATGAAATGTTGATCTTACAAAAAAAATAAGCTTTTCATCACACTAGAATATTGCTCTAACCATAACGCCACTGAAGGATATTTCCGAAGACTTAGGAAAGAAATCTAAAGCAAATGTGTTGTGTTCAAATGGAGTTCTGTCATGCACTGCTTTTTGACAACAGATGTGTGACTGTCTTTCCCTAAAATAGTAAAATGCTTTAAATCTGGAATTTTGACCAGCAAATAGTATTCTTACTTGGATTCTCATGAGGTTTTTGATCATAACCAAAAAGAGAATCACAAATATTAAGACTGCATGGTCCTGGAACACACTTCCCCCCCGTCTTTGTCTACATGACCAGCTACTAATGTTAAGTGCTTATAAATGTGTAGCAGCAACCGGGTCTCCCTATATTACATCTATATCAAATGGCAGGAAGGATGTGGGAGGAGCACAATACTATGTCATTAAGAACACAAACTAGAGGCGCCCGGAGGACCCCGCAGTGGTCGCGGACCGCCATGGGCCCGCCCGACCCTGGGCTCCGTGCCGCGCGAGTATCATCCTAAAGCCAGAATTGAAGCTACAAGCTGGCTGATCAGGATCCTGGGGGTATTAGCCCCCTCCAACAGATGGTGGCCTCAGGTGCCAGGGTCCGGTCACCTCCATCTTCATGACCCCCCTGGACGTGGTGAAGGTCCGCCTGCAGTCTCAGCGTCCCTCGGGGACCAGCGAACTGATGCCTCCGTCCAGACTCTGGAGCCTCTTACACCAAACTGCCCTCCTCTCTCCGACCCACAGCAAGTGCCTCCTCTACTGCAATGGTGTCCTGGAACCCCTGCACCTGTGCCCAAATGGTGCCCAGTGTGCCACCTGGTTTCAGGACCCCACTCGCTTCACTGGCACCATGGATGCCTTTGTAAAGATTGTGAGACACGAGGGCACCAGGGCCCTGTGGAGTGGCCTCCCAGCCACCCTGGTGATGACTGTGCCAGCAACCGCCACCTCCTTCACGGCCTATGACGAACTCAAGGCCTTCCTGTGTGGTCGAGCCCTGACCTCTGACTTCTGTGCACCCATGGTGGCTGGTGCACTGGCCCGCTTGGGCACTGTGACTGTGATAAGCCCCTAAGAGCTGGTACGGACAAAGCTGCAGGCTCAGCATGTGTCATACCGGGAGTTGGGTGCCTACGTCCGAACCTCCGTAGCTCAGGGCAGCTGGCGCTCACTGTGGCTGGGCTGGGGCCCCACTGCTCTTAGGATGTGCCCTTTTCAGCCCTGTATTGGTTCAACTATGAGCTGGCAAAGAGCTGGCTGAGTGGGAGCAGGCCAAAGGACCAGACATCGGTGGGCATCAGCTTTGTGGCTGGTGGCATCTCAGGAACGGTGGCTGCCATCCTGACTCTACCCTTCGATGTGGTGAAGACTCAACGCCAGGTTGCGCTGGGAACTGTGGAAGCTGTGAGTGTCACCTGTGGACGCCGACTCCACCTGGCTGCTGCCGCAGAGGATCCGGGCTGAGTCCAGCACCAGGGGACTCTGCAGGCTTCCTCCCAAAGATCATCAAGGCCGCCCACTCCTGTGCCATCATGATCAGCACATACAAGTGGGGCAAAAGCTTCTTTCAGAGGCTCAACCTGGAACAGCCTCTGAGCCAGTGAGAGGAGCGAGGGGATGAGGGCCCCATCTCTTCCATGGATGGTGTGAGGCAGGAGGAGTCTGAGCCCAGTGCCTTGACCTCAGGGGAGGGGGCCTCATTTTTTTCCCCCTCAGCTCAGCCCCAAAGGTACCAGCCCGTCCGCTGGGCCTGCCCAGGCCCCCATCAGACAGCTTTCTTCCTGCTGGTCCTCATCCCAAGCCCCAAGGATAACCACTTTTCCACCCAACCCCCCAAGTTCAAGACCAAATCTGTTAACTCTTTCCTCCCCCTGCCCTCGTGTCCATTTTCCTGTGTTTGTTGTAGCTGGGCCTGCCCCCAAGGCCCACAGAACCCTGGACCTGGCCAGTCTGAACCTACTGCTGTTAATTCATTGAGTGTAAAGATGAAAAAAAAAAAAAAAAAAAGAACACCAACTAGAGTCAAACAGACCTATGTGAAGTCCCAGCTCTGCAAGCATGTTTACATTCGTCTTTAAGGCTAAAACTTCCTCATTTATAAAATATCTACCTCACAATTTTGGTGTGAGGATTAAATGAAATAACACATGTAATGCACAGTGCCTATTACACCATTAGCATTCAACAAAGCTATTATTTTCTTTCTGTGACTACAAATCCCTAAATCTGATTTTCTGTATATTTCTCTAAAATTAGAAACCAGTGATTTTTTAATGTCCCAAATAAACTATAGTTTCATTCTCAACTACTTTAGGTGAAAGTATATGAAGTTGTTGGTCTAAAACATGGCAGTTAGCTTCACCAGATATTGCTTTATGATGCTGTGGTATTTACATACAACTAGACACAATTTTACAGGTGACAAAAATTTGCTCCTCAAAAAGCTAAGTGCAAATATTTTTTACTTAATAAATCTTCATTTCTGTGTGGCCTTTTCTTAGCAAAGGCTTGTAATATCCCCCACTCAAAATTTGCCTAGTAAAAAAAAATCTATATGCAACTTCTTGAGGTATCTAGAGAATCACCAGTAATTCTCTTTCTGGATACAAAAACCAAGCAGAAGTTAGTTGCTCTTTCCTCAGCATGCCCCAAATGCTTTGCATATTCCTCATCCTACATAATAAAAGGTTAATATGCAAAATGACCGAACAGTGGAACGACCCGTGACTCTGATGTGCACTGACCACCAGGGGGCAGACACTCAACACAGGAGCTGCTCCCTGGTGGTCAGTGTGCTCCCACAGGGGGAGTGCTGCTCAGCCAGAAGCCTTGAGCTGGGCTCATGGCTGGCGTGCGGAGAGGCGGTGGCGGGAGCCTCTCCTGCCTCCATGGCAGCACTAAGGATGTCTGACTGATGGCTTAGGACAGAGGTCCTCAAACTTTTTAAACAGGGGGCCAGTTCACTGTCCCTCAGACATTCCACACATGCGCACTGCGGGCCCGGGACGAGTCGGCTGCTAAGCAGGACAAGCAGCGGCAGCAAAAACACCCGGCGGGCAGGCAGTTTGAGGACCCCGGCTTACGCCCACAGGGAGCGGGCCTAAGCCGTCAGTCAGACATTCCCCCGAGGCTCCCAGACTGCGAGAGGGCGCAGGACAGGCTGAGGGACCCCCGAGTGCACCGATTTTGTGCACCGGGCCTCTAGTTACCATACAACTTCATGAAGGCTTTACCCACTTGGGACAAAGCCCATAAGCCCATAAAGGTAGCAAATCTATACCACAGTGCCTGACATACAGGTGTTCAATTATTTTTTGAACCGAAAATTACAGTACTCTTTTAAAATGCTGTATTCAAGTATAATCCGGTCTGCTATATTGCTTGTTCTGAAAATGTTAATTTGTTCCAACATGATTGATAAGTTAGGGAATCTGAGCATAACGCAGAATTCGCAATTGCTTGTCTGTGAAAAACACTAGAGGTAGAAAACGACACCTCAATGAACTGAGCTGCACAGAAATATACAAAACACACAGACCTCAAACACCTACGAACGACATCAGTTCACCGTACGTGTGTGCGTGTGTTCCGAGACACACCCACCCTCTGGTGTGGCTGTAACGTTCTGAGTTCAGGTGAACTCCCGCCACTTCTCAGGAACTCGCACGCAGCCACCATTCTCATGGCCAAATCCACAAGCAAGGCCGGTCTTCCTCCGGGGCCAGCGCAGCATTTACTGCAGTGTTTACATACTGCTTAACCGTGTAACATGCAAAACGGGGCTGCCATTTTTTCAGGGTTCCCTTTTAAAAAATTAGTTACTGACAAAGTTCCCGAGGGTTGTGCCTCAATCCCATTTCCCCCCCATAAGGCCTGCAGTTTTTAACGGCACAATTTTGCAGACCGTAATGACCTTTAGGAACCTATGTTGCTTTATTTACCGCAGAACTGACTGGACAGCGTTCTCGGGCCTTAGGAAAGTCTCAGCATTATAATCCCAACACCGTCATTTGGGGGAACCATTACAGCGGGATACAGTTTGGTTCGCAGGCGCTTTGGGGAAGGTGAGGAGGGAAGGGAGCCAGAGAAAAGCAGCGGTGACTCCGGTGAGCGCAATAAACTGCCGTGAGTCCCTCGGGCTAGCGACGAGTCCTTAGCAACCCCACGAATCACCGCACTCGGCGCTCAGAGCCGCTTTAGCGGTGACATTCCCACCCTCCGCCCCCGAAAACCCGCCTCCAACTGAATTTTAAATACTTTGGGGGAGGGGTGACGAGCGGGTTTCGCGCTTGGCTGTAACTCAGTGCCCACCGCGCAGCGCGCAGCCCACACGGCCGCTCCCCCGAAGGTGCCGCCATCCTGGCCACGGGTCCGGGGTCCGAGAGCCAGGGCGTCCCCACCCCCTGGCCCCCGTCAATCAACTCCCCGCCGGGCCGCGTCGCGGGCCCCCAACAGCCGCCAGCTGCGGGCCCGCCTGCCGCCCAGCGCCAGCTGCCCTCCCACGGCGAGCCCCGCGCGCCCGGCCCCGGGCAGGACCAGGGCGGGAGCAGCCCCGCGGGCCGCCTCGCTCACCTCTCGGGGGGCGCCGCCCTCCGCCGCTGCCGCCTCCTCCCGGTGAGTGCAGCGGCGTCCGCCCGGTGGAACCACCATACCAGTCCCGGCCGCTGCTGCAGCGCCGCCGCTCCGCCGTCGCCTCAGCCGCCGCTCTTTGTTTCCCCGCGGAGCGCCACCGCCTCCGCCGCCCGCCTCGGCCGGCCGCCAGGCGGCCACTACGCCCGCCCGCCCTCCCGGTCCCCGGCCTCGCCCTGCTCGCTGCGCCCGCCGCGGCCTTCGCCTCCGCGCCGCCGACGCCGCCGCCACCGACGCCGCCGCCTCCTCCTCCGCGCCCCCCTCGCTTTCATTGAAAGCAAACAAGCATCATGGCGGCGCCCCCGTCCCCAGCCAGCTAGCGCCCGGCCGCCGCCGCCCTGCCAACATCCCGGCTGCCCATTGGCCGCCGCCGCCGGGCGCGACCATTCGGCGCCGGGGGGTCGCTCCCGCCCCGCCCCCCCGCGCCTGCGCAGTGAGCCGGCCCGGCGCCCCCAGCCCCCGCCCCGCAGCTCCGGTCCCGCCGCGCGCCTCCTCTCCCCTGCGCTGCGCTCCTCTGCTCTTCCCGCTCCTTCCCGTTCGTCTCTCTGTTCGCTCTGCTCCTCTCTTCCCTCTTTTTCTCTGATCTTCCTCCCCTGCGTGTTGCCTTTCAACCATGTGCCGTTCATCGCGGACCGGCTCTGACTTTTGACCTTAGCCAGCATCTTAATTTGCCGTAAAGAGGGGACATTCAGTTGTCAACTGTCGCATGATTCTTCCTGCCTCAAATGTGCAGGAAAAAAACCCTACTTAATGGCCCGTTTCGGTCCATTGATGGTCATTCTGTCCAGTAAACGAGGGCACAGTTCTGGGCTGGGTCCCGGCCGGAGGAAGGGGCGCTGCGTTCCCACGCCCCGGCGCTCCTCTCGCGGGTGCCCGAGGGTCGGGGGAAGGGCTGGCTGAGCCGGGTGAGCACCTCCGCCCAAGGCCCTGTGCTGGGGCCGGGCTGGGGCGAATCAAGCCCCACGGTGCCCTGAGCAAACCCGAGGTTTAGGGGCAAGAGGAACACCCAACAGGCTCAAGACCCGTCTGAGAAACTTGAGGACAGGCATGGCCTGATGCAGGAAAAGGAGTAGCTGGCTGCTCGCCCCAGGGCCAACCAGGACAGGCTCCTTTCTGAAACAACGCTAAAGAAATGAGAGTGAAGCCGGCTTGTGTCATTAGCAATAAAGTGAGACAACCCCTCACCTGAAGGCAGTCTTGGGCTAGAGCAGCGGTTCTCAACCTATGGGTCTCGACACCTTTGGGGGGTCTAATGACCCTTTCACAGGGGTTGCCTAAGACCATCGGAAAACATATATCCTATATAATAAAAGGCTAACATGCAAATCAACCTACCGCAGAACAACCAGTCACATGAAATGCACTGACCACCAGGGGGCAGACACATAAGGCATGAACTTCCCCCTAGTGGTCAATGTGCTCCCACAGGGGGAGCGCCTCTCAGCCAGAAGCCAGGCTCAGGGCTGGCAAGCACAGCGGCAGTGGCGGCATTGGCGGGAACCTCTCTCCCCTTCGTAGCAGTGCTAAGGATGTCCGACTGCCGGCTTAGGCCTGCTTATCCCCCAAGGGCTTCCGGACTGAGAGAGGGCGCAGGCCGGGCTGAGGGACACCCCCCCCCCCTTCAGTGCACAAATTTTCATGCACCAGTCCTCTAGTAATTACATATTGTTTTTGTGATTAATCACTATGCTTTAATTATGTTCAATTTGTAACAATGAAATTGGGGGTCACCACAACATGAGGAACTGTATGAAAGGGTCGCGGCATTAGGAAGGTTGAGAACCACTGGGCTAGAGTGAAAGGTGGAGGGACAAAAGCTCTTTGTGTTCTGTGCTTGCCTTCCCCCAGCATGGCCTTAGGATGGTCCTTGCCTGCCATTTGCCAAGAAATCAACATGACAGCCCAGGCCTCTAGTGCCAGAGGACACTGGACACAGGCTTGGCAACATGGAAGCCCAGCAGGGTAAGGGGCTGATAAGAGAAAGTGCAGGCTGACCCACGTCCTCCAACCCCAGGCTGCTTGTGGGACAGCCAGCTGGGCCTCTTCCGAGTCAGTGCTGTGTCCTGGCAGCCTCTGCTCCAGCCTGGAGAGAGGGGGGTCTTTTGGTATTTCATCTGCCCAGAAGGAGCTACTTTTTGTGATTGGCACAATGTACTAGTACATGGAGGAGGGGAAGTCCAGCTGCATAACAAAAGACTTAGTGGCATAAAACAAGTTTATTATAGCTCATGATCATGGTGCCCAGTGAGACAGTTCTGCTGGTCTAGCTTGGGGTCTCTCATGCCTCTAGCGAGATGGTGGTTGGGAGTTGGACATCCGGCACTGTGGTACCCCCAGTGCGATCTCTCTGTTTGTCACATCTCATCCTCCACTTTTACTGTAGTCAGTCTGGTGATCCTGGATGCCTTGCATGGCAACCCAGGGCTCCATAGGGGAGGAAGAAGCTTCCAGACCTTATGAAGAATGTCACTTCTGGAGTCCAACAGTCATAGCATCAAAGCCAAGTCCAGATTCAAGAGGAGAGGATATAACGCAAGAGCTGCATGTGCATACAATGAGGGGTGGGCTTATTTGGGGCCATCTGGGTAGATTTGGGGTGCCCACAGAGAGGGCACCTGCCTATACACGTCCTGTTCTTTCTGAATATCTGAAGAAAATCCCAGCAAACATCTCTCAGATTTCCAGATCCCAGTCAGCATGCCCCTCATGTTATTCAAGACCTCTTATTGCAAGTTATGAAACCCCAACTCAAGTAGACTTGATGCAGAAAAAGGTCATTTATGTATTCAGGTGTCTCATAACTGAGGAGGTTGGTCATCATAAGATGCCATCAAGAACCGATCTCACAAGACAAATACCATACGATTCCATTTGTATGTGGAATTAAAGAACAAAATAAAGTAGAAACAGACTCATGGATATAGAGAACAGAGTGGTGGTTGACAGGGGAGGGGGTTTGGGGAGCTGGGTGGAAAAGGTGAAGAGATCAAGAAATACAAATTGGTAGTTTCAGAATAGTCACAGCAATGTAAATTACAATATAGAGACTCCTATATAATAAAAGGGTAATATGCAAGTCAACCAAACAGCAGGACCGGTCACTATGACACGCACTGACCACCAGGGGGCAGACACTTGGCACAGGAGCTGCCCCCTGGTGGTCAATGCATTCTCACAGCGGGAGCGCCGCTCAGCCAGAAGCGGGGCTCACGGCTCATAGCTCGTGGCTGGCAAGCGCACTGCAGCAGCACTAAGAATGTCCGACTGGCAGGCCTAAGCCGTCAGTTGGACATCCCCCAACGGCTCCCGGACTGCAAGAGGACACAGGCCGGGCTGAAGGTCCCCCCCTCCAGTGCATGAATTTCATGCACCGGGCCTCTAGTCCTATCTAAAAATAGACAAACATGGTAATTGACTGTACCTTCGCTACACCTCCCATTGGCTAATCAGCGTGATATGCAAATTAACCACCAACAAAGATGCAGCTAATTTGCATACTGCAGGCAGGGCAGGACAGCGCCATCCCGCCTCCCCTGCCGCCATCCAGGACTGCTATCTGAGACCCAGGGTGGCGGGCATCCCGTGTGCGACCCGACCCGGAGCGGTGCCCCAACCCCTGGATCGGCCCTGCCGTGTGCGCGACCTGGAGAGGTGGGGCAGGCACCTAGGAATCGGGACTGCCATCTGCCACCCGGGGAGCGGGCCTAAGCCAGCAGGTGGTTATCTCCCAAGGGGTCCCAGACTGTGGGAGGGCACAAGTGGGGCTGAGGGACACCCCCCCCCCCACTCCTCCTCCCCCACCAGTGCACAAATTTTTGTGCACTGGGCCTCTAGTATAGTCAATAATATAATAACTATGGTGCTAGGTAGGTACTTAAAATCTCAGAGGGGACCACTCTGTAAAGGACATGATTGTCTAATCACTATGCTGTACATCTGAAACTAATAATATTGAATGTAGCTTAAAAGTAAAAAGAACCAATCACACTCCCCCACCCTTCACTCTGCTCTCCTCTCCACTGGCTTCTTCACACAGGCTGTGTGGCCAGGCAGGAGAGATGGCCACTACCACATGTAGGCTTAGATTCTACCAGCTTCTCGACTTGGGTAGAGTACTTCTTTCCTAATCATTCGAGCAAAAACCCAGGGCAGCTCTCATTGGCCTGGTCAGAGCCCTGCCCCTACCCCTGCAGCAAGGCTGGAGGTCAGCCCCACATGAACCAGATGTACTGAGAGTGGGAAAAGGACCTTCCCTCAGAGAATTGTGGGTGGAAAGAAGAAGGGGAGCAGATTCCATCTCACCCCTCTTCTGGGAAGGCTTCCCTGGTAGAGTTGGTCACTGTCTCCTCAGCCTCCCAGTCCTTTTCCTGCCATCACGACACTTAGAAAATCCTACAGTCATCCTCTCCCCTGCCCAGCATGAGCTGCTCAAATCTGAATCATGTTAGCTCCATGCTGCCAACTGGAATTGCTTTTGAGTCTTTTGTACCCACAGGCTTTCCCAGCTCCTTCGTCTGTTATAAGCACCATGCCCCATAGACCAGGGGTGCCCCTGGGATTGCTAAGTAGGTGTAGGAAGAGAGTTCTTGTTCCATTTGGGTGCTAAGCTAGGCCAGCGTGAATTGGTGGCAGCCAGTGCATCTTCCCCAACACTTGGAGAGATGAAAGTGATGAAGAAAGACCACCTTGGTGCCAGGTGCTGAAGTCCTGATTTCGGTAATTTTTCCCTTTAGCCTGTGATCTATCCCAGTTACATGAGTCAATAAATTCATTTTTTGCTTACATTAGAGTTGGGCTTCTGACACTTGCAACCAAATACTTCTTATTTGATGTTCAGTAAATGTATTGGATAGTGGATGGGCGGATGAATAATAAAGACTAACAACCGGGCGGTGGCCATGACTATTGCTGCTCTGTTGTCTATTTCTCAGTTATGGGAGCACTAGAATGCAAACGCAGGGTCAGTGTAGGGTGTGAACCATCAATGTATGGGTCCAGCAACTGGAATTTTCAGAATCCCCAATGGGAGAGTTCGATCAGACTGACTACAATAACTATAATGCACAAGAGACGGCCGAATGAAGCAGGCTCCAAAGTTTATTTGCAAGACAAACCCCACTGCTGTGTGACCAGGATGCTGGCAGTGGAAGATTCGCTCATTGTCTCCCAGTAGGAAAGCACATGGCAAACGAAGTCATGCTAGAGGTTGCTTGGTGAGCCTGAACTGTGGACCCTGCAAAGCCACTCCGCTCTGATAGTCTGAAGCCTCCTCTCAGGGTGAAGACTTGCTGGCCAGGAGCCAGCACTGGTGACCGAGGTGCCTCACTCCGTGCCAAGGACATGGACATATCCTGCCCATCTGTTTTCCCTTCGTTGGACTCGGAGCCTCCAGTTTTCTTCTGAGAGAGCCCACTATTACAAGTAAAGTTGCAGGTCCCAGTCAAATCTCCCCAGAGTGTCCTTTGTCTCCTGGTTCTCTGTATTATCCTGCAATTGATTGAAAAACCATCTCCAATGGCTTTAAGAAAACAAAGGAATCAGTTGGCTCAAATCACTGTAAAAAGCCAGAAAGAGTTCATCAGCTTCAGGTGTGGCTTGATCTGGGGGCTAATGCCACTTTCAGCTCTGCTAACCCCCTTGTTGACTTTGTCATCAGGAGCCATATGGAAGCAGAATGGATGCCCACTCCAACAGGATTCAAGACGAGAAGGAAGGCGAGAGCTTCCCTCAACAGCTGACTGACTCATTTGCATCCTTGAACCAAACACCATGTTCAGGGCGACGTTCTACCCTGTCCATGAAGAAGTCACATGCCCTCTAATGAAACTGGATTGTCTTCACCTTCACTCAAGGCACATATACGAAGACTTTTTCCTGAGAAATATTGGAGAAGTTTCTTCTGGAAGAAAGAATAGATGCAGTGTGAAGCAAAGGCCCAAGACCTGCTCTCTGGTAAGCCTCCACCAATCACAGGGTCCCTGCCAGCTGATTCTCCAGGCCTCTGTTTGATCCTGGTTTCACGCAGGCGAGGAGTCAAGAGAAGGTGTCCCCCCAAAATACACACTTTGAATAATTATAAACACAGTGTTTGCACTTCAACTGTGTTTTCAAACTTCCAGTAGCATTTTAGGATGAATTTTCTTTGTCCAAAGCTTAGTCTGGCTGAAAAGAAAAGAAACATCAATTGGGTTATCAGTTGAAGTGTGTATATGTATTTTAGGGACACCCTGTATATAAGCTTGTGTTTTTACCAAGTTTGGGAAATTTTCAGGCATTATTTCTTTGAATACCTTTTCAGTCTCCCACTCTTTCTCCTCTCCTTCTGGGACTCTAGTTATATGAATCCTTTATTATGGACTCACAGGTCCCTGAGTCTGTTCACTCTTTTATCAGTCTATTTGTTCACTGATGTTCAGCTTGAGTAAAGTCTATCAATCTGTCTTCAAGTTCGCTCATTCCATCATCTGTCATTTCCACTCTACTATTGAATCTCTCTAGAAAATTGCTAAATTTGGGATATTGTATTTTTCAGTTCTATAATTTTCATTTGATTCTTTTTTATAACTTCTTTGCTGAGATTTTCTATTTTTTTGTTTGTTTCAAGAGAATCTGTAATTGATTGTTCAAGTATTTTTGTTGTTGTTGTTCAAGCATTTTTATACACTGTTTTAAAACCCTTGTCGGGCCCTAACTGGTTTTGCTCAGTGGATAGAGCCTCAGCCTGCGGACTCAAGGGTCCCAGGTTCGATTCCAGTCAAGGGCATGTACCTTGGTTGTGGGCACATCCCCAATGGGGAGTGTGCAGGAGGCTGCTGATCGATGTTTCTCTCTCATCGATGTTTCTAACTCTCTATCCCTCTCCCTTCCTCTCTGTAAAAAATCAATAAAATATATTAAAAAAGAGAAGTATTTAAAAAAAATAAAATAAAATCCTTGTTGGATAATTATACCAGTTCCAACATCTGATTCATCTCAGTTGATTGTCTTCTCTCATTCAGATTGTGGTTTGCCTGGTTCGTGATTCTACAAGTGATTTACTTTAGCAACCTTCCATTCTGGTTGTTATGTGAAGGAACTCTTAACCCCCCTGAAATCATCTATGTCAGCAGGCTGTCACCCAGTTCAGCATGTAGGTTCTGTCTACCTTTGTTGGTTTTAGTTTAGTTTTCTGAGCCCTTGCTGTGCTCTTCTGGTCAGCTTTGCCCTGGTGCTGCAGGGCTACTGCTGGTGCCGTCTGCGGTGGCAGGAGGCACTTTTCAGGATTTTCTGCTCTTTCTGGGTAACCTTTTTGCACGGGATGAGGGTGAGCAGCAGCCACTGGATCTGGGCCTCCTCCTGCCGTGGGGCTGAAGGCAGAGTGACATTCCTGTTTGGCTGGTGCCATTGTCTGGTTGTAGAGCCAAGGTCTAGGGTCTGGGACACCCCAAGATTTTACTACTGCTGCTGCTACATGCAGGTAGTCATCCCAGTGTCCTGGTTTTAGAGTGGGAGTTTGAGTGCTGGGACTCATTACCTGCTGCTGGATCATGTGGCCCATGTGGTGGTGCAGGGGCTAGATTTGAGGCTTTGATAGTTTCTCAGCTATCCCCCTCCTGACTTCGTTTCTATGGTCTGGAGTCTAAGTCATTATGAATCTAAGAGCTGCTTTCCAGCTTCCAAATTTTCTTGCTGTTCCCCCCTTCTTTTTTTCCTCCCCATTTTTGTTTTATGAGCCTGTTCACCTCTCCTCATGCCTTTATTGTAGTTTCCATGGCATTTCACGGGAGTGAAATCAGAAATTCTTAAAACAAAATTTTTACAATTTTAACCTCCTGTAACTATGATCAGATCTTGTTCCTCATCACTAATATTGGTTAACTATAGTCACTGTGCTATACATTATATTTCGTCCCCAGGACTTATTTATTTATTTCATAACTAGAAGTTCGTACCTTTTGACCACCGTCACCCATTTTGCCCACCACACATTCCTCCTCTGGCAACCACCTATCTGTGAGTTCAGGGGGTTTTTGTTTGTTTGTTTGTTTATAAGATCTCACATGGAAATTAGATTATACAGTATTTGTCCTTCTCTGTCTGAGTTATTTCACTTATCATAATGCTTTCAAGGTCCAGCCATATTGTCTTAAATGGCAAGATTTCCTTCTTTTTATGGCTGAATAATATTCCATTGTATATATTCACCACATTTTAAAATCCATTCATCTATTGATGGACAGCCCCTTTTTCTTTGTGTTAGGGTCATAAGGCTTTTATTTATTTACTAGAGGCCTAGTGCACAAAATTCGTGCACTCAGGAGGGGGGTGGTCCCTCAGCCTAGCCTGCACTCTCTTACAGTCCGGGAGCCCTCGGAGGATGTCTGACTGACGGCTTGGACATCCTTAATGCTGCCGCCGTGTGCTCGCCAGCTGTGAGCTGTGAACCATGAGCCCAGCTTCTGGCTGAGTGTCTGCATTGAATGTCTGCCCCCTAGCAGTCAGTGCATGTCATACGACTGGCCATTCTGTCATTCGGTCGATTTGCATATTAGCCTTTTATTACATAGGACTAGAGGCCTGGTACATGAATTGGTGCATGGGTGGGATCCCTAGGCCTAGCCCGTGATTGGGCTGGCCAGGGCGAGGGACCAAGGGAGGTTGGCCGGCCATGGGAGGTTAGCTGTGGGAGTGCATTGCATTGAGCAGTGTCTGCCCCCTGGTGGTCAGTGTGCATCATAGCGACTGGTCGACTGGTTGTTCAGGTCATTCCAGTCATAATGGTCGCTTACGCTTTCATATATAGAGATTTTTATTAAATGAAAACAGAAAATGGTTTATTCAAGTGCTGGACAAATGAGAAGATGGGGGGGAGGGTGGTGGGAGCTCTTGTCACAATCATAGGGCTTTTATTCCTTTACTCCAGGGTAAGGGAACCTTTTTTCTGCCAAGGGCCATTTGGATATGTGTCACATCATTCTCGGGCCATACAAAATTACCAGCTTAAAGATTAGCCTGCGGTATTTGGTCAAACATTTAACTAACTCATCCCTAATGCCATGGCAGAGCCAGACCCAATGATTCCGCAGGCCTCACATTGCCCGGGGCCTGCCATTCCCCACCCCTGCTTTACTCTAACGTAAACGGGGCTCGGGAAAATGCCCAGCCAATGCACACTGCTAGGTCAGTTACCATTCAAGTATCTGCTTTCCAGCTTCCAAACCTGTATTGCTGTTGTTCCCTCTTCTGTTCCCCCCACGCTAGTAGGTTTGTCTTTATGTGTAACACACACACACACACACACACACACACACACACACACACACTGGTTGTAAATATTTCCTCTCTGGTTGATAAATAGATGCTGCTCTGAGTCCTCAGGCATCCCTCACAGCTCCTTCCCTGAGAAGCCCAGGTCCTTCCAATTCAGCAACTCATGGGTAAGTCCTGGATTAGCAGGGAGGGACCCCTGGAGTCCCTCAGCTCCAGGCCAGCCTCTGCCCTGGGTGGCCACAGTCTTCTGCCTTTGACTATTCTGCGTGCCACTCTCGCTTGAGAGGACAAGGAGCCGCACGCATGAGGCTGATCCTGAAGCCTCATCTTGAACTTGGAGAGGCTGCCTGGGTGACTGACTACCAGCAGATTTACCGGCCATTGGCACGGATGGCAGGGCTGCGGTTCAGATAGACCTGGAGCCTGACCCTGGCTCCTCCACTTTCCAGAGGTGTGATTTTGGAGATGCACCTCCACTTTCTGAATCTCAGTTCCCCACAAGAAATAGGGGTGAGGCTCTCTCGTGCAGGGGTTTGCTGGGAAAATGAGAAACGATAGTGAGTGTAGAGAGCTTGTCTCATGTCCAGGAAGAGGATGCACTGGTGACCTCCCTTTAAGAATGCACAGAACTCGCCCAAACGCCGCCAGGTGGGGCCATTGGCATGGGGATGAAGAGCAGCCTCACGGACTTGGCTGGGCGCCTGCACCTCTGCAGGTTTTTGTTTGTTGTTTTTTTCTTTTAAAACGCTGGCTCCCTGGGGAGGTAGAATAAGAGTCTCTGGGGTTGGGGCTAGGATGTCTGTATTTTAACAAGTGATTTTAGTCCACATGATGACAATCTGAGACCCACTGATTTAGAGCACGGGGTGTGGGGTCCAGGCCTCCCTCCCTCCTCTGGGGGTGGGGCCTCGCCCTTGGCTCTCCATTGCCCACTGTGGAATGCGACCCCAGGGCTGAGGGGATGGCGCCGTTAGAGCTCACTCCACTGCTTTGATCTTGGCAGTTCCTCCTGGACACAGCTGTGTGCCTGTCCTCCAGCCGCCCGCACAGGGTCTGTGCTGCAGAGAGTCTTGGACCCTGCAACCTGCCCTTGGCCCGGACAAACCCTTCCCCCCGTTGGAAGCTGACTAAGTAAAACCTACCAGGGGACATTCTACCTCTCCCAAGAATACCGCTCAGCAACACCAAGAGGTGGTGGCAATGGCTCAGGTGGGAGCCTATGGGACCTGGTAGAGGAGGGCAGCGGGATGGGAGGGGAGGGAAGGGGAGAGAGGGAAGGGGAGGGAAAGCCGCAAGCTTCCAGTTCTGCTTTGAGGCCCAGCAGCCTCCGCAGTGCCTGCAGTGCCCGGGGCTTGTCTGAAATGCGGGATCTCAGGCTCCCAGACCTGCTGGGCCAGAACCTGCGTTTTAACACAACCCCAGGTGATTGCTGTGCACCTCCAGGTCTGAAAGCCCCGGTCTACAGTGCCAACTGTTTCTGGCTGCTGTGACACCACCCTGACAGAGGAAGCAGGAGGAGGCATAGGAGTGGGCAGGGCGCCAGGGAGAATGTGTGAGTCCCCTTCGGACTGACAGGCTGTGTGGTGCCCGAGGACACCCAGGTGAGTGTCGGGGAGGAGCTGGGCATGTGCCGGGGGGAGAGGGCAGGATTTGGCAGGAGGTGCAGGTGGGAGCTGGGAGCCCCCTGTGGTGGCTGAAGTCCCAGTACGGATGGAATCCCTGTGCATGGGTGGGAGGCAGTGAAGGTGTCCCAGGAGCCCCGCTGGTGTGTGGGGGAGTAGACTTTAACTCAGCTCTTCAGATTCTGTGGTCCAGACACATGTCCTCTCAAGTTTGTGTCACTGCCTGGGACCCCTCCTCAGAGCTGCAAAACCTGTGACAATTATGCACCTGCCATCTCTGCCCTTTCCTTGACTGGCACGTCATACCTGCGGCCCCCACTGGAGCCGACAGCGCTCCCACTGCCCCCGAGTCTGCTCCCGTCCAGGCTTCCCCGCCGTGGGTGCAGGCTGCACTGGGGTTTCCCTTCCTTCCACCCAGTCTTGTTGATTCTGCTCCTCAGGTCCATCCACCTCTCACTCCCACACCGTCACCTGGTCCAAGAAAACCACCTTGAACCAGACACTGCCATGGCCTCCAGGTGGTGTCCTGGAATCCAGTCCTGGTCTCTCCAATCCACCCGCCCACAGCAGCCAGAGGGGGTCCCCAAACACAAACCGGTCCCTGCACACATCCACATGGCGGCCCTGGCTGCGTTCTCGTTGCTCATAGAACAAAGCCCACACCTGCCACAGGTCCTCAGCACACGGGCATCTGAGCCAGGCTCCCCCGCCTCCGGCCTCCCGCCGACTCTGAGCTGCCCGCGGATCTCCATCGCAGCCTTCCCTGCCTCCACCTCAGGGAGGCCGGGCCCTGGGCTCCAGCCTCAGCAAACGGAGCCTTCCCTTCATCATGGACACGCAGGCAGCCGGGTGTGTGCTCCTGCCCCTGGTGGTCCTGTCTCCCCTCCGACGGTCACCCTGGTGGTACTGTCTCCCTTCCGACGGTCACCTCCGAGAGGCGAGGACTGTGCGAGCCCAGCGCTCACCTGCATTTCTGTCGGGTGACGCGATCCGGGATCTGGAGATATTCCAGGTCCCTGTGGCCGGAGCGGCGGGCCGTGCTTCCTGGAAGGCCGTCCTGAGCTCAGGGCTTCGGTACCGACCTGCCCGCAGGGCCAACTGTGAGGCGGACTGAAATGCGCTCACGGAGAGGGAGAGACCAGGCCCTCAGGGGGACCACGGGAAGGGGATTGGGAATGTGAACATCGAGGGCCTCAAACACCAGGGTGACCAGGCCCTGAGGGGCCTCCAGCAGTACCCTTTGCCCGCCCTGCTTTGGCCCTGATGCCCGGCCCCGACTGACCTGCCCTTGGGCTAGTCCGCAGTGGGCTTGCCCTGCCGGCCTGCGCTCCCACTGCGCCTGCCCTCACCTTGGCGTCTCCACCCGGACTCCTGACTCTCGGGTCTCCCATTCCCCTGGTCAGTGCTGCCCCGGCCCCCTGCCCCCAGGTTAGCCCTTTCCCACCACAGGCCCCCGGGTGCCTCCTCCCCAGTCAGCAGTCAGCACCCGGCCACTCCCGCCTGCAGCCCTCTGGGTGCTCTGTTCTCTCTGAGTCCCACTTTCTGGTCCATAAACGGGGTGAGGACGTCTCTCTGTCAATAGTGTGAAATGCCTCCTCCACCTCCCCCACTTCCCAGGCCGGTGGTCAGGGACCTGCTGGGCTGCCCCAGGGCCAGAGGATGGTCCCCAGGCCCTGAAATTGACCGGCAGCTGGAGCGAGGGGTTGGGCGCTTGTCTTCTCTCCTGTGGGCTTTCCCTATTCTTATCTTGAGTGCAGGGCCAGCCTAGGCCCAGGCCCCAGGGCACTTCTCCTCCCTCCCTGTAGTCCTCCCCTTGACCTCCAATCTCTGCCAAAAACATAGTGTGCCAGCTGCCCCTGGGCACCTTCCAGGACCTCCCAGCTGTGGCCAGTGTAGAAGGAACAAGACAAGAGAGACAACCCACTCCACCCTGACTCCCTGGCTTCTGGGAAGCCCTGAGCTGCCACACCCGCCCTCCCCACCACCACAGCCTCCCCCACAAGCACGTCTGCTGCTCCCAGACATTCTCAGGCCCAGGCCCAGCTTCCTTCCAGGGGGTGGGAGCCTCCTTGGTGACCCCAAGCCCCAGGTGACCCCAAACCTCCTCAGAGAACCGGGCTCCAGACATCTGTGCCACTTGAGACAGCACTTGGAATAAATAACATCATGGCTTACAAAGAATTTCATTCATCTATTTGGTGCTTTGTGGGTGTAGGGTCTCCCTTTGGTACCTGGCCAAGTGCTCAGCGCTTGGAGCTACTGAGAGCTCCTCTCGCGCCCCTATACACATGTGAGCCTGTGCTCTGAGCAGCCCCAGGCCCCCCTGCTGATGGAACAGGATCAGGGGCACGCGGGAGCTACCATGCTGGCCTGCGCATGGCTGGGAGGACGGTTTGGGAACTCTCGACCCCCCAGTCCTGCTCTCCTGGCAGGGAATTAGGCCTGAAATTTAGAATGTTGAAGCTTGAGCAGGGTGTTGATCAGCTGCAGAATCAGGGCAAACACTCCCCTTCCCAGCTCTGTGAGGGGCAAGAAGCAGGGCTGCAGCGAGCCCCCCAGCGGTGACCTTTCGTGGACCAATGTGCATCTTGCTGGAAAACGGTGGGCATCTGACTCACACGGAGCTGCTGACCTGGGGACTGCACCTTGGTCCAGGGTCCATTCTCCAAGCTCAGTGCCAGTTGAGGGAACTTCCCCAGGAGACCTGTGGGCCAGCCCGCCTTTGACAGTGCCTCGGGCCCGCAGCTGTCTGCACTGTGCTCAGGCAGGTACGCGGGGATTGCTACCCCTATTCTGAGAGCTGAGAGTTTGCAACTGAATTCTCCAGGGTGTTAAGTGGCATACACGTCTCCCTGCCCTGCTGCCCCTCACTGCAGAAGGCAAGGAGGGTCCCATGGCAGGACTTGGCTGGCTCGGTCTGGATTCTGCAAAGGGCTGAGGCTGGGGCAGGTGCTGGTAAGTCCAGCAAGGCCCTGCAGCCCCAGTGACATGCTCAGAGGCCGGGAAAGCCATACAGCTAGGTCCGGGCAGCCTGCTGGCAGTGGGGACACTGGAGGGCTAGGGATGCCTCAGGAGCACACACCAATATGGCATCTTTTGGTGAAGTATCTGCCCTTTCTGCCCACCCTCCATCCACTCTATCTTCGGGGGTTTCCCTTGGGGATTGCCCTCCCCACTCTCAGTAGAGGAGGCCCCAGCAGGACCCCCTTTCAGAGCGTCCCCACTCCAGGCAGGAGACTGAGAGCCACAGGCCGACTCAGAGAGTTCCCTCCAGTGCCAAAGCAGTGGTCTGGGGAGGGCAGGGGTTCAACCTGGGGTGAGAGGACAGCTTTCGGGACTTTTTAGAAATCCTCACCTGAGGATGTGTGCTTTTACTGATTTTAGAGAGAGAAACATTGATGTGAGAGAAACATCAATGGGTTACCTCCTGCACGCGCCCCGACTGGGGATCAAACCCGCACCTCATGTATGTGCCCTGACCAGGGATTGAACTGAGACCCTTTGGTGCTTGGGACAACGCTCCAAACAACGGAGCCACACCAGCCAGGGACTCCGGGACCTTTGCAGGGCCTGCTTCCTGTGTGTTGGGGAGCTGGGCACACGAAGTCTGAAGTGCCGGGGCCTGCCTGAGAGTGAAGCCCGTACGCAGCTGGCAGAGGGCAGCGGGGCAGGGAGACGCGCAGGCCTGGGCTTGGGCCGGCCCTGGCCCATCGGCGCCTGGGATCTGCCCCTGGGGTTTCAGCTAACTCAAGCCCCACGTGTCCTTGGACCCAGCTTGCGCTGGCTTTCTCGCTGCCTAGATGAGCCCAGGGGGCTGCCCGGAGCTTGGTGTCCTGGTGGGGGCACGGAGCATGGCTGCGGGAACCTGCAGGAGGTTCCAGGTGAGGCCGCTGGCAGAGGAGCCTCAGAGAGGGGCCAGGGGGCCTGAGCCAAGAAGTAAGGAGGATTGCTGATGGGACCAGAAACCCTAAAGAGGGTGCTGGGGAGGTCCAGGGAGTCACCCCAGGCCAGTGGGCCAGGGACCTGCTGGAGCTGCCCCAGGACCTACTCTGCTGGTGCCCAAACCTTCAGTTGGAAGTGGCAGGAGAAGAGGCTGCAGGTGCGGGGGGCAGGCTGGAGAATGAGATGGGGATATGGCCCTGATGCTTTCCGGAATAAGCCAGCTTTCCGAGGGGCTGTGGGGATGCTCAGCCCATCCCTGGGAGGCAGTGGGTGGGGAGCCCAGCCAGACCCAAGGGCGCCCTAAGGACCAGCATGGGGAGAGGGGGCAGGCCTCATCTGAACAGCTCTTCCCACGCCCAGGCTGCTCCCCCGGGCCCCACAGATAAGAAGCAAAGAGGGGCAGCCCCATGGCAGGCACGGCTGTGGGCGCCCAGGACACCTCTGAGCAGAGGAGACAAGTCTCTGGCCCCACAGAGCTGGCCGTCCAGGGAGGGTCTGTTTGAATGGAGCTGCTGGGCCTCTGCATCAGAGCAGCAGGAATGAAAGCCCACTTCCCGCCAGGTCCCGGGGGATGGAGGCGGGAGCAATGTCGTGCGTCTGTGCTTGGTCCTGCCCAGCCTCCAGCCCCTCCATGGTCTGCCCTGGGTGCTCAGGGGCTCGCCTGCCTCACCTCAGGACTCTCCCTCTTGACCACCCGTGGGGGAGTCCTAAGAGCGGCCTCCTCTCCACCGTGACCTCATCTCCGTTTGGGCCACAAACAGCTTCCCACCCACGAGAGAGGAAGGTCTCAGAGGGGACAGGTGTTCAGAAGTCCATGTGGCTTCACCACTGACTCCTGCAGGGGAGCAGCTAGGCAGCCATTCATGGCCCCTGTGGGCACAGCCACCCTTCTCCCCTCTATCACTCATCTCTCTTCCCCAGAACCCCCACCAGCTCTGTCCTGGGAGGGGAGAGATGGGGATGGAGCTTGAAGCCCAAGGGGGCTCTACCAGCCCCAGAAGGGCGGCTTTCCTGAACCCCCCTCCCCCATAGGAGACAGCACTTAGAGTGTCTCCTTGCTTCCACAATGCCCCAGCACCATTGTCTGTGCTTTTTCATTTTTTGAAGAATTTCTCCTCTACCCGCTGCTTCTGCAATGTGGTCTGTATGTTTGCTCAGCACCCACCATGCACCGGGCACTGTTGGAGGCACGGGCGATGCAGCAGTGAGCAATGCAGGCAAAGGCTCTGTCTGCAAGCTCATGTCCTGGCGGTGGTGGCGGGAGATGGGACAAGAACAAGCACACAGGCCAGAGGTGGGAGCCAGGTGGCGGGATGTACCTGCCATGGAGAAACAAGAGGGTGGGTGGATGGTGAGCACCAGGTGTGGGCAAGGAGGCCAGGAAAGGTCATCTTGAGAAGGGACCTATGAGAAGAAGGCGTAGGGAGAGTAAGAGAGGGAGCCATGCTACCTGGGGGAAGAGCCTTCCAGGCAGAAGGAAGACCAGGTGTAAGGCCGGGGAATGGAACTGTGCTCAGCTGTCCCCGATGAGTCACGACCCACCAACCATGGAATTAAGGCCTTGACACCTGCTGGTTCCGTCACCGTGCCCACCCTAGCCACAGAGGTCTGCAGAGCGTGTGTGTGCGTGCGTGTGCATGTGTGTGTGTGTGCGTGCGTGCGTGTGTGTGTGTGTGTGTGTGTGTGTGTGTAGGAGGGAATACTTTCCACATCAGCAGGGTCAGTGGGAGCTCTTTTCACCTGGAGCGGAGAAAAACACCTTCCGCTGAGCTCCCGGCTGCAGCTGCCAGGCCCGCCAGGGGAGAAGCTGGTCTGAGTGAGGGCAGCCAGCAAACAGTTGGAGAGGAGAGGGGGAGAGGGCCATGTGGCTGATCCTGGCATTGGCTCCAGTGTCCTTAAGGCTGCCCCCCTGCACCTCCCGGCCCCCCTGCACTTCCTAGTGTGAGTTGGCTTTTATATTTTTACTAGTGGCCGGTGCACAGATTCGTGCACATTGAAAGGAAATTAATTAGAAGAAATATTTTAATATTGCTATTCGCCCTTTCTCTACAATAGAAGTGTCAGAGATGAAAGAAAATTAGTAAAATGTATATGAAAACAATATATAAATTGATTAATAAATAAAAAATAATTACATGATATAACAACAAAGACATATAAAAACAAAAACATGATATAAAAACAATGAAAACATGATATAAAAACAATGTTGATAAAAACAATGACTGATAAATTGATTAAACTTATTCTAATATCTCCCTGTATACCATGTTAAGAATAAAAACACTTTTAGAGTGCCTGATAATGACAGATTGAAACACAGCAAGAGCTTTATATGTATCATGCATGTGTGAGTCAATATTTATTTTTAAATTGCCAGTGCACATCATATGTACCAGCCGCTTGGTCAGATGGACATACGGACATACGGTCAGTCACTTAGCCTTTTATATATATAGATAATTTTATTTTCTGTTTATTAAGATGGCTTGACATCTTTTAAAAAAAGTTCTTTCTGGCTGGAGAGACTGGCTCTGCCAGTCTTAGAGATGGCAAAGGCCCACCCCAGAGCCACCTTTGCTCTGCTAGCTGCCCAGTCCAGAGTGAGACCTCCTGTGCCTGACCCTACACCCTAAGAGGCAATGTTCCTCTGCCTTAATCATCCCAGGGCCAGGGGGCTGGCTATTAGGAACTGTACCTATAGGTTCGAGCCCACCTAACCAATATTAAACTGTTCCCTCTGCCCTGCCTGTCCCTTTCCAAGGAAACCCCATTGAAGGTCTGACCTCCCCCCACCCCTGTCTTTTGCCTCCCGACCATCCTGGTCTTTGCCAGCGTGGCCCTCCCTCTTGTCTCGAGGACCTGTGAGAACAGTAAACTTTGTTTTTCTCAGTCTCTCCTATGCCTCCTCTGTAGCTGCACCTGAGAGACCAGCACACAAATGAACACAAAACAGCTTCCTCTCACTTCCTACCCTAAGTCCTTCCTCTCAAGTAAAACTCGTTCTTATTCTTAAGATCCTGCTTGAATGCCAGCAGGCAAGTCTGAGAAGGCCATCTCTCTCCTCTGGGGCCCTGCAGCCCTCAGCTAAGGAGTCAGACTTCTGGCCTTTGGGGCAGAGCACAACACTTGGTATCACCTAGGTCCCGCATGACCTGCAAGCAGAGCTGTGCAAGCCCAAGTCGGAACAGAGCAGGTGGTTCACAGAGCAGAGCTGACACAACCCTTTAGAGAAGAGTGTGGCACAAACTGTAAGGAAGGTCCGCCCTTGCCCCAACACTTCCCCTTCTGGGCATCCACCCGTGAAAGTAAATCCTTAAACATTAAAAATAAACTTTTCTGCCTAGAAGTGTTGATCACAGAGTTATCTGTTTTAAATTTACTATTGGTCCTCAAACTCATGCACGCCTACAATGTGAAGACATCAGAAATGTGCAAGAATTCTACCAAGAACAGCAGTCCTTCCAATCCCTGTTCAGTTCTTCTACGTGATTCTTTAAGTCTTAACTTTTTAAAAATATACATTTTTTTAATTGATTTCAGAGAGGAAGGGAGAGGGGGAGAGAGATAGAAACATCAGTGATGAGAGAGAGTCATCAATTGGCTGCCCCCTGCACTGCCCCTACCGGGAATTGAGTCCACAACCCAGGCATGTGCCCTGACCGGAATCAAACTGTGACCTCCTGGTTCATAGGTCAAAGCTCAACCACTGAGCCACACTGGCCCAGCAAGTGCTAATTTTTGTATCTCTGAATGGCATGCTTATGTTGCTACTTCTTGGGTTTTCATTTCGAGCTTCATTTATTGTATTTCTACAATGCAAGATGAAAATTTTGCTCTTCCCTCTCTGAACCCAACACACACACCCACTTTTAATCCCTCCTCTTCCCACTCTGTGAAGCTTATTCTCATTTTGATTAGATTGATATTCAAGGCACATTATTGTGTCTATGTAAATACTATTCACAGCAGAACCATGTAGTACCATAATTACTTTTTATTTTCTAGAATAGCTTTTTAAAAATAACTTTTTAAAAATCCTCACCCAAGGATATGCTTTTTGTTTTTTGGGTTTTTTTTTGTTTTTGTTTTTGTTTTTGTTTTTTTAAAAATATATTTTATTGATTTTTTTTTACAGAGAAGAAGGGAGAGAGATAGAGAGTTAGAAACGTCGATGAGAGAGAAACATCGACCAGCTGCCTCCTGCACATCTCCTACTGGGGATGTGCCCGCAACCCAGGTACATGCCCTTGACCGGAATCGAACCCGGGACCCTTCAGTCCGCAAGCCGACGCTCTATCCACTGAGCCAAACCGGTTTTGGCAAGGATATGCTTTTTGTATAAAAATTGATTTTAGAGAAAGGAAGGGAGAGAGAGAGAGAGAGAGAGAGAGAGAGAGAGAGAGAGAGAGAGAGAGAGAAGCATTGATGTGAGAAGCATCAATCGATTGCCTCCTGTACACAGCCCAACCGTGGATCAAACCCGAAACCTGGGTATGTGCCCTGACTGGGAATTGAACCTGACACCGTTTGGTGTATTGGAGGATGCTCCAACCACCTGAGCCACCTGGCCAGGGATAGAGCAGCTTTCCGTTTGCGCTGGAGGTAACGGCTGTCACCTAGTTCTCTATGTTCCTATCACTAATGTTATCCCCAACGCTCCTCCAGTGACGTAAGTCTCCTTTTGATTGTGTACAAATATAGTCGATGTCTTTGCAGCTGAAACTTTGTGAGGAACTCTCTCCTAGAGCCTCCCAGCCCTCTCCATCCAGCCCTCTCTTCACCACCATCCTGCGGCCCTCCTGCCCCTCACTCCTCTCTTTTTGGATCCCTCTTTCCTGATGCTCTTCCTTGTAGTACAAGCACATTCCATAACAGCTTCCAGAAAGCAGAAGACTGGGAGGTAATTACTTTGAGGCCTTGCATGTCTGAAGATGTGTTTGATCTGCTTTTACAGGTGACTGGTGGCTTTGTTGGTGCAGGTAACTCGTCTGGAGGTGAAGTCCCTCCGCCCCCACTTTTCTGAAGGTATCCGCTTCCTTCCAGAGCTGCTCTCAAGACATCTGAAACATTCTAATTTAGCACTTTATATTTTTAATGGAAACTGGTGTTTTAGTTTCCCCATCTGGGAGCTTTAAAACATGTGCTTTTCACTCAGTGTGCTGAGCGTTCTTAGTGATGCACTTTGATGCTGCTGTGTTTTCATCAATGTGCAGACCACTTTTTGAGGGGTTTTCTCTCTCTGGAGACTTGGGTTTCTGGGAAATTTCTTGAATTATTTATTTGGTCTCTCTCTCTCTCTTCTGCTTCCTTTTTCTGACAGTCCTTAATGAGATATTAGACTTCTTGGGCTGTATTATAAATTAATTTTTTTCTTATATTGTCTATCTCTTTGTGGAACATTACTAATATATTTCTGGAAATATTTTGATTTCCTAAAAGCAGTTTTGTTCACTGAATGGTTTCTCCTCCTTTTAAAAATAAAATTTTGGTTTAGCCAGTGTGGCTCAGTGGTTGAGCGTCGACCTATGAACCAGGAAGTCACGGTTCGATTCCTGGTCAGGGCATATGCCTGGGTTGCCAGCTCGATCCCCAGTGTAGGGCATGCAGGAGGCAACTGATCAATGATTCTCTTTCATCATTGATATTTCTATCTCCCTCCTTCTCTCTCCTCATCTCTGAAGTCAATAAAAATGTATTAAAAAGTAAAATAAAATTCTGTTCTTGGATCATGGATGCAGAATCTTCCTGGTATAGTAATAATAGGTTTCTGCCCTGTCTGGGTGGCTCAGTTGGTTGGAGTGTCGTCCTGTAAACTAAAATGTTTCGGGTTTGGTCTCTTTAAAATCAGTAAACATATCCTCGGGTGAGGATTAAAATAATAATAATCTATACTAATAAAAGGGTAATATGCTAATTAGACTGGACGTCTTCTGGATGTTCATCCAGACAAAGCCACAGCGGTTGCCAGGGCCAAGGGCTGGCAGCACGGGAGAGGGAGAAAAGCTGCCTGCCCCGCGGTCCAGGCACCAGAGCCTGTGACTGCAGCTGCAGCACAGGAGAGGGAGAAAAGCCGCCTGTCCACGGTCCTCTGTGGCTGCGGTCAGCCAGGGTGAAGCCGGCCTGGGCCCCGGGTGCCTGCAGCCAGCCAGAGGAGGGAATCTTGGGCCCCTGGTGTGGCCGAGGCAGAGGTGGTTAGGGGCGATCAGGCCAGCAGGCAGGCAAGTGGTTAGGAGCCAGAGGTCCCGGATTGCGAGAGGGTGCAGGCTGGGCTGAGGGGAACCACCCCCCACCCATGCACGAATTTCATGCACTGGGCCTCTAGTAATAATAATAATAATAATAATAATAATAATAGGTTTTTTGGTCAAGTTTTTCCTTCCATGCACGGCTCCTGCCTCTTTCAAGTTTGTTTGCTTGTTAGCTTCAGTCTCTCGAGTTGATATGAGAAGCGTTGCTCATCTGGATGGTAATCTTGGGCTGTCCATTGAGACTCTGAAGTGGGGAAAGTAGAATGGAGAATTTTCAGCTCCACCATCACAGACAGACAGGTGTTGGGTGTACCTTCCTCCCTTCGGCAGCCATTAAACATGACGTATACCATGAAGCAGGCTCCCGGGGTCTTTGGGAGCAGGGATACATGCGTGGCGAGGGTCACATTTACCCCCAGCTTCCTGCCTGGGACACTTTCCGAACCACAAAGTGTCACTGAGGGTCGGGTCAGTGGTTTCAGAAATGGAGATGGGCCTTGGAGTTGTTGTGGCCGCTGGCGTTCATGGCCGCAGAGCAGAGAGGAGAGCTGTGCAGAGAAGGAAACGCAGGAAGACGCTCAGTGTTCCCTGCAGTCCTTCACCCAACACAGGGTGGGCAGAAGTAGGTTTACAGTTGCCTGTACATGAAACAAGAGTTTATTCTTGTATTATTATCTTTATTAATTCTTATATTATTTATTATTATTATTAACCTACTTTTGCCCACCCCTATACTAAGCTGGATGCTCAGGGTGAGACTCTGTGAGGCCAACCAAAGAACGACTGGGAAATGAAGCTGAATGGAGATTCCTAAATAAATGGAAAGATATGCCTTGTTCCTGGGTAGGAGGATTCTATATTATTAGAATGTAAGCAAGGTTTTGTGAAATCCATTGGAGGTAGGTTAAGGGGGCAGAAGAAAGTAAAGTGGGCAAATCTCGAGAACTGGATAAAAAGTAAAATGGAGAGACACATGCCTCTTTTACACTGGTGGGTACAGATAGTTGGTAACTAAAATTTATAGCACAGGGAGCTGGCATGCGGGAACAGACAACAATAAGAGGCCTGTGGGCTGCACTCTCGTGCTTGCGGTTGTGCCTCCAAGGGGTCTGGAAAAACAAGTTTCTCTGGCATTTCAAAGCTATGTTATCCTAGATGCATAAGAACAACAGACAGGGCTCACTCAGGTAAAGGTAGACTTCTGCTAAGTAACTTTAAGGCCTGGGACATGACTAACCTCTATGACTGGCCCAGTTAACGATGTATGATCAGACCACCTTGTGTGGCTGCTTTTGGTCACTGAGCTTGTCATGACTGCCAGGTGGCCCCTGAGCTTGTCAGGACCCCTGAAAGCCCCGTTCTGCCCTGTGGAAAGCCACCGTGCTGGGTTCTCACCAGATGAGTGATCACAGGCCACCGCAGGCTCTTCATTTCCAAGGAAGTTGTACTTGCAGCCAAGACAGTGTGGGACCAGCTTGGAAACACCCTTTCCCCTGCTTCCTGGACTGCGCCTTCTCAGCAGCTGCAGCCTGCCCAGGCCCTCTGCTAGCCAGGGCCCAGGCACACAGGCCTTCCCGAGACTGTAAGCACAGTGCACGTACCAGCATGCTGCCCGGGCTCCAAGTTACAGCACAGCTCTCAGCACTTTGCTTCCCAACACCATCAAGTAAAGGATGTAGGTTGGTAAGAACCAAAATGGTGGCGTAGGTAAGCGCCAGTACTCACCGCCTCCCACAACCACATCAAAATTACAACTAAAATACAGAACAACCTTCATTCAGAACTGCCCCAAATCTGGCTGAATGGAAGTCCTACAACTAGAGAAGTAAAGAAGAAAGCACACTGAGACTGGTAGGAGGAGCAAAGGCACAGAATGGGCTGGTCCGACACCCATGGGTGCCTTTTTTTTTTTAATTGGGAGGGAGATTGTCCCTGTGGAGGCTGTCCATGTGGAGGCTCCCAGCCCTACACCAGACCCCCAACCCAGGGTTTCAGAGGTGGGAAGAGAAGTCCCCATAATTTTAGGCTGTAAAAAACAACAACAGTGGGGATTGTGACTGAGGAACATGGAGGCTGCTGGAGACCCAGGTGTTCCTCTTAAAGGGCTGGCACACAAACTTACTCGGACTCTATCCCTCTGAGGTCCAGAACCAGGCAGCTTTGGGGGACCCACACACATATGGGGAGGAACTAGATTGGCATTGGGGCAGGAACTCAGTGGCAGCTTTCTTCTATACAGGGGTGTGGTGCTCACAGGGGTTATTGTTCCTGTGCTGTGTCCTCTCCTGTCCCAGGGCTGAGTGGCAGCCATATCTGAGTCTTCATCAGCCTGGCTCTCACTGTTTGCTCTTCCCTGAGACCCAATCCCATCCAATTTGCAGCTCCACTTGAGTTGTTTGCAGCAGCTTTTCCATATGAATGGCCTGTCCTTGTTCAGGCTTCAGACTTTGCTAAAATCTCTCAAACAAGCTGCAGTTGGTATCAGCATGTCCCAAACCTATCAATAAAAGGCCCAAGACCCGGCACTAGCACCACCCTGCCTTGCTTCACAGCTGGGCCTTGCCTGGGCACTTGCAAACCCAATACAAATAGAAGGCATCTGCAGATCTCTCAGTAGCTCCTGCCAGGTGGCTCCAGACAGTGGCTGACTTTGCACCTCCCTTGAGGCCCTAGAGCTAGTGCACCCCATGGACAGCTTCAGACCATATCAGATTACAACTCTGAACATCCATAAGCAACACACTCAAGGGGCAACCTCAATGAGCACCAGAGCCCCACTGAAGCAAGTCCTGTTCTATAGGGGTGTTTCCTGCACAGTAGCTCTATCACTGTAGTCTCACAGCCAATTGGCCTGGAGGTCAACTCCTCCCAGTGATGCCAACAGCAATCAAGGCTCCAGACTGCGCACACAGCCCACAAGGGGGTGCACTAGAGTGCCCAGCGTAGGTGACAGGGGAGGTTGAGCCAGTGGGCCCTACAGGACATCTATTACACAAGGCTACTCTACAAACTCCAGGAGACATAGCAGCTCTCCCTAATACATAGAAACAAACACAGGGAAACAGCCAAAATGCAGAGACAAAGAAACATGCCACAAATGAAAGAAATGGAAGCAAGCAAATTACTGGATACAGAGTTCAAAACCACAGTTATAAGGTTACTCAGTGGACTTAGTGAGATTTTTAAGGATCTTAGTGAGAATGTCAAAGACATGAAAAGTCAGAAATTAAGCATACACTAACTGAAATAAAGAATAATTTACAGGGATTCAACAGTAGAGTAGAGGATTCTGAGAATCAAATCAATGATTTGAAATATAAGGAAACAAAAATAACCCAATCAGAAGAGCAAAAAGAAAAAAGAATCCAAAAATATGAAGATAATGTAAAGAGCCTCTAGGACAACTTTGAGCATAGCAACATTTGCATTATGGGGGTTCCAGAAGGAGAAGAGAGAGAGCAAGATATTGAAAACCTTGCCCTGACCGGTTTGGCTCAGTGGATGGAGCGTTGGCCTGGGGACTGAAGGATCCCGGGTTCGATTCTGGTCAGGAGCATGTACCTTGGTTGCAGGCATATCCCCAGTGGGGGGTGTGCAGGGGACAGCTGATAGATGTTCCTCTCTCATTGGTGTTTCTGGCTCTCTATCCCTCTCCCTTTCTCTCTGTAGAAAAATCAATAAAATATATTAAACAAATAAAAAAAGATATTGAAAACCTATTTGAAGAAATAATAACAGAAAACTTCCCCTACCTGGTGAAAGAAATAGACTTACAAGTCCAGGAAGTGTAGAGAGTCCCTAACAAGAACCCAAAGAGGCCCACACCAAGACACATCATAGTTAAAAAGCCAAGGGTTAAAGACAAAGAGAGAATCTTGAAAGCAGCAAGAGAAAAGCAGTTAGTTATGTACAAGGGAGCACCCATACGACTGTCAGCCGATTTCTCAACAGAAACTTTGCAGGCCAGAAGTGGCAAGAAATACTCAAAGGGATGAATAGGAAGGACCTACAACTAAGATTACTCTACCCAGCAAAGCTATCATTTAGAATTGAAGGTCAGATAAAGAGCTTCACAGACAAGAAAAAACTAAAGTAGTTCATCACCATCAAACCAGTATTACATGAAATGTTGAAGGGTATTCTTTAAGAATAGGAAGGAGGCCCTAACTGGTTTGGCTCAGTGGATAGAGCATCAGCCTGAAGGGTCCCAGGTTCGATTCCGTTCAAGGGCATGTACCTTGGCTGCGGGTACATCCCCAGTAGGGGGTGTGCATGAGGCAGCTGATTGATGTTTCTCCCTCATTGATGTTTCTAATTCTCTATCCCTCTCCCATCCTCTCTGTAAAAAATCAATAAAATATTTTTTTAAAGAAAGGAACAGGGAGGATGAGGAGGAGGAGGAAGAGAAAGAGAAGGAGAAGGAGGAGGAGGAGGAGGAAAGGATAAAAAATATGAACAATAAAATGGCACTAAATACATATCTATTAACAATTGAATCTATACATCAAAATAAACAAACAAGAAATATAATGAACAAAGTAAACTGGTAAATAAAACAGAATCAGAGGCATGGAAACATGAAACAGACTGATGATTCTCAGAGGGAAGGGGAGATGGCGGGGGCGGGGTGGGATGAGGTCGTGCGAGGGAAGAGATTAACCAAAGATCTTATATGCATATATGCATTACCTATGGACACAAACAATAGGGTGGTGAAGGCCTGGGGCGAGGCAGGAACTGGGTGGAGGGGGGCCACAGAGGGAAAAAAGAGGGACATCTGTAATACTCTCAACAATGAAAAAAAGAAACCTCAAAAAATAAATAAAAATTTTAAAACAAACAAAAAACAAAGTATATAAGTCAAGAAGCTTTTGCAGCCATTATGGAAAACAGTTTGGAGTTTCCTCAAAAAAATTAAATATGAACTGCCATTTGACTCAGTGATCCCAGTTCTAAGAATATATCCTAAGAAATCCGAAACACCCATCAGAAAGAATGTATGCACCCCTATGTTCATAGCAGCGCAATTCACAATAGCTAAGATCCGGAAATAGCCCAAGTGCCCATCAGTAGATGAGTGGATAAAAAGCTGTGGTATATTTACACCATGGAATACTATGCAGCAGTAAAAATGAAGGATCTCCTACCCTTTGAGACAGCATGGAGGGACTTGGAGAGTATCATGCTAAGTGATATAAGTCAGTCAGAAAAAGACAAGTATCACATGATCTCATTTATGTGGAATCTAATGAACAAAATAAACTGATGAACAAAATCGATCCAGTGACATGAAAGTATGGAACAGACCGTCACATCTCAAAGGGAAGGCAGGGGTGGGTGGGAGGGAAGAGATCAACCAAAGAACTTGTATACATAGGTGCATAGCCCATGGACACAGACAATAGGGGGCATAAGGCCTGGGGTAGGGGGGTGGTGGTGGGCTAGAAGGGGTCAATGGGGGGGGGAGGGGAGAAGGGGACATATGTAACACTTTCAACAATAAAGATTTAAAATAAATAAATAAAAGGGAACATAAAAAAATAAAAGCTGCACCCTTGCTGTGAGAAGTCCTCTGCCCCCATCTCCTTTCGGATTATTTCATAAAAGTAAATTCCCAGCAGTGAGTTTCTTGGGCTAGAGAATAGGAACACTTTATGATTCTTGCTGCTTATCGCCAAATTATCTTCCCACGTGCTTGTACTATCAATAAATGAAGGTTTTGGTTTCACTACAGTATTGCTAGCATTGGTTCTTATCATGGAATTTTCAACAATTTTGCAAATAGCTTTAGTCTCATTTTTAGAAGTAAAAATTTCTTGTCATAATATCCTATATAAAAAAAGGCTAATATGCAAATAGACCAAACTGTGGGACAACCGAACAGCTGAACAACTGGTGGCTATGATGTGCACTGACCACCAGGGGGCATGCGCAAAACATGGCGGGCATTGGCCTTGGCGGGATAGTGGAGCAGGTGAGTGGGGGAACCAGACCAAGGTGGGGCTCTGGTTGCTGTCATCGGGGTGAGCCTCTGGTGGTTACTGAAAATTCTTTGCTCCTGTGTGCTGTGGTCCCTCCTGGTGCTTGCACCTGCTGCTGGTTCCAGCCCTGCTCCCACCTGCTGCTGGCACCTGGTGCTGGCCCCGATTGCTTAGCGCCATCAGTGGGTGAGAGCTGCGGCTACTGGCGCCCCTCAGGGCTTCTCCACCTCCCCCTGCTCTTGAAGGGCAATCAAGGCCGGCAACTGCCTCTCGCACCCACTGCCAGCAACAGTCCCGCTCGCACCCACTGCCGGTGCCCGGCGCCAGTCCCGATCACTCGGCGCCATCAGTGGGTGCAAGCAGTGGCTGTCAGCCCTGATCGCCCCTGAGGGCTTCTTCACCTCCCCCTGATCCTGAGAGGTGATTGGAGCAGCAGCTGCTGCTCACACCCACTCATGGCGCCGGCCCCGCCCACACCCATTGCTGGCACTGGCCCCAATCGCTCTGCGCCTTCAGCAGGTGCAAGTGGGCCGGTGCCATCAGCGTGTGGGAGCAGCAGTGGTGGGAGCAGGGCTGCAAGCAGACAGGGGATGGGGGGGCACAGAGGATGGGTCGAGATCCGCCCCTGTGCTCACTGCAGCCTTGCAGCCCACAGTTCCTTTCAAGGTGCACGAATTCGTGCACTGAGCCCCTAGTTCTTATATAATAGACAAATAGAGAGGCCACTGGTAATTAGACACCTTACACAAAGTAACTAAAGTTTTGGCTTGTGAACTGCTCGATAGGCTGCCCCTCAGCCTTCCCATCATCCCACCAAGCGAGCCAGGCTCCGTGCATGGGGAAAGCCAATCTTGGCCCACTGCGTTGCTGGCTGCAGGGGCCTTGTACATGCTTGAGTTGGACTATGCCTTCTGAGTGATGCTCTCCACAGCTCTGGCTATCAGTCCCTACAGGTGCTGCAGGCCTCTGTCTTCTGTCACTGCCATGTTTGTGTCCTCTATTTCAGTTCCTGTCCTGCCTCACTGGGCACCTGTACATGAAAAGCCTGCACTTTACCACAAAATGCCTCTCAAAAACTCAGCCTCTGCCTCTCCCCACAGGTCCCAGGAACCAGGCCCGGGGGCACCCTGCATGCTCCACTCCCTTCAGCTCCACCTGCTCCAGCTCCAAGTCTCTGCAATCCCAGCAACTATGAAAAATGCAAAAAGGCAGCAGTTCATGCAAGTAAGTGCACACGCCTATTAGCCAGAAATTCTGCTGATAGCTGGGTTCTATGTTCTAGTTTGGGCTCATTCTAGATGACTCACCAGATGTGCCACTGACCCAAACCAGTGCCTGGCACACAGAAGTATAATCACCATCACCCCGACCACACCTTCTCCCTCTAGCACCGTCTTTCATCTCAGGGACTCTCCCAACACCCACCAATTAGTGCAACACACACAATAGGAAAAAAGAGACTGCCTCTCAGTAGCAAATAGAGTAATTTGTGGCACAACGATTTCACGGGAGTTTAAGCAGCCTAGGGGAAAAAAATAAATTCAAGACAATTCACCTGGAGGGATTTCTACAGTCAACTGTGCAGTGAGAAAAGCAGGGTGCAGAGAACTAAAGGCAACATCCCATTTTTGTAAAGTGAACACAACAAAGTAAACCACACCACCTCCTGAATGTGTGCCTGATACATAAATGCAGAGAGAAAGTGATGCGGGTTATATATCATGTGGTTAGAAATGGAAACTGGTGGGGGAGGGAGGAGGGAGAGGGCAGAAAGGGCACTGGGAACATGGCCTCAGCAGGATGCTGACGGCTCAGCAAGTGTCTGGAGCTGTGCAGGTGGTCCTGTCACCCGAGGGACCCCTGTGGCCCAGTGGACAAGGTGAGGAGCTGCTTCAGATCCTCTCCTGAGCTGTACAAGCAAGGCGGGGGGTGTCAAGACAAATCCAGGACCTGTGGGTGTCTGTTCTATCTATTGTGCATACATACATGTAGCATAGAACACCTGTATAGAACTCTTAGTTTTCAATGTTTTCTATAATGCATAAAAAGCCATCAAACACATCATTCACAGTAGTCCCTTGTCACCTGGGGGGTCTCATCCACTCTGCTGATTCTAGGGTTACAGGTCCTCCCAGTGGCCCCTGGGCTTCGCCTGGTGCTTCCTCCCTACACTAGAGCTCCACCAGGCTGTGCCCACTGGGCAGACACAGCACTGATCACATCCTGGCCAAATCCAAGGAGGGGGCCCAGGCCACCCTGGTCATGGAACCCTAGGTTCCATGGCAGAATATATCCCAAGGTTACATGGGACCATCCTAGGGTTCCATGGATGGTACCTCATCCAAACCTATGAGAAGCAATGGGGTTATTTACCCCCTTTCCCCAGAGATTCCCAAGGCTGTGCCACATGGGGCTCACCTCAGGACAGGCAGGGTCCCTTCGGCTCAGCCTCTTAGGTTTTAGTCGTCCCTCACCCCTGCCCCATAAAATCTGTTTGGTCATCATTATCATCATCATCTTCATCACAGTCACTGTTGTTGCCCTCATATCACCATTATTATTGTCGTCATCATCAACACCATCATCAGTCATTGTCATTGTCCTCACCTTTGGCATCATCACATCATCATCATCACTGTCATTATTTCCATCATTGTCAGTCATGTCGTCATCATAGCCGTCATCATCATAGTCATTGTTATAATTGTCTTCATTTTCACCATTGTCATCATCACCATCATTGTCATAGTCAGTATTACATCATCATGATTATCATCACCATCACCATCACCATCATCATCACCATCATCATCACCATCACCATCACCATCACCATCACCATCACCATCACCATCACCATCATCATCACCATCACCATCACCATCACCATCACCATCACCATCATCATCACCATCACCATCATCAGGGCAGAGGAGACATGGATGATGCTGCCAGATGTGCTCTGCTCAGTTCATCTCTTTCGATCTGTACAGTGAGCCTGTGAGTTATGTGTTGTTATCCTGTATTACAGATTAGGACATAGAGGCCCCCCTTGGGAATGGGGCCTTTTCTAAGACCACATGGCTTCATGGCAGTCTCTGACCCCATGATCTATAGACCTGGGCAGTCTTCATGTGAGGAGTACTTCTCTCTGTGACGTGGGTGGCCACATGATCCCAACGCACTGCTTCTCACTACAGCCTGGCCCCACTGGTGTCTAATTGCTCATGTGCTGGCTTTCTAGGAGCACAAGACAGGAGCAGTGGGCTTGAGCAAGACAATGCATGCAGTGTCCAGCTCTGACCACCTCTGCAGCTGCAAAGGGAAAGGCCATGCTCTCCACCAGTGGTGGTGGTGGCAGCTGGATGCCAGCTGCTCTCTCTGCTCCTAGGTCAGGACAGGCAACGGGCTTGGGCTTAGGCTCATTGCTCAGGACGGGTGGGGGAATCTGGAGATGGACCCCACTTCCCTGGTGCTTGCCAACTGTCTGAGTGCCTCTCAGAGGCACTGCGTGTGCCTCCCACTGGGGGCCACCATGACTGCCCCCTGCTGTGCCACCCTGTGCTAAGTGTGTCACTCATTATTTCTGGCTCCTCACAGCCACCTGCTGTGAGAATGGTGGCTAAGTGTTAGGAAGGTGACAGGGTAGCACGGTTAGGAAGCAGGTAAAGTACTGCTCAAACCCATTTCGTACTGATTGTCTCCAAAGCCACGTTGGCAGAATAAATGGGATTTTGTTCTCTGCTCTTCCTGCCTATCTCTCGTTCAGGCAGTGTTGCAGCGAGGAGGATGCCTCTTGGAGAAATGCCCAGAGGGAGGTACAGGGATCAGCCTGGTGTTTGCTGGGGGACTTCTAAAATCCATGACTTGGAGTAGAGAAAATGGCAGCTGAATAGGCAGACCTTTCTTGCCCTTCCTCCCAGGGCCAGACTGGAAATACAGTGGGGCCTTGACTTACGAGTTTAATTCGTTCCAAGACCAAGCTAGCTAAGGAGCTTGTTAAGGAGCTTGTTAACTCAAATTACTCTATCAACTCAATGCAAAAAATCGGCCAAGAGACAGCTGGTATCTCAAAAAACTCGTTAGTCGGGACACTCGTAAGTCAAGGCCCCACTGTAAAACTAAAGTGTGGAACATTCGCCTGGAATTACCAACTGAGGTCCAGCTGAGGAGGAGACTTATATCAAGGAAGGACAGAAAGCACCTGGAGGTCGTTAGGAAGGTGAGGTCACGAGAGGGGCTGACCCAGCTCCCAGGGGCACAGGCCGAGAGTGAGGGGGGAGCTCTTGGATACAGGAGGGTCTATTCCCTCAGGAGACAGAGGCCCAGAACCCAGGCTGGGCTCCACAGCCCAGGGCACCAGCGCCGAGATCAGTGGCCCCATAACATCAAGCCATGAAAGGAGGCAGGGCTGCCGGCTGCCGAGGAGTCTGGAGCCAGTAGACCAGAGCCGGTAGGAGAGAAAGCCTCAGTTCCTGTTTTGTTTGTTTGTTTGTTTGTTTTAAACCCAGAGCACAGGAGTTTTCATTTGCAGCTACTCACTGAAGGCTTTGGTGCAGGGAGGGCAGAGGAGTTGTCTGAGAAGGGGCTAGGGTGGGAAGTACTGGGGGGAGATATGGGCCTTGCATTCAGTCACAGGCCCCCCAAACTGAAATGGCCATTTTCCCTGAGAGGAGGCGCTCCCAGTAGCCACAGCGCAGGGAAAGGAAAAAAACCCCACCCTAGATGATACAGCAAGCCCCACCCTCAGAGCCCGCCTGCCACACCCTGCATTTTGACCTTTGCAAAGGAGATAGCCACAGAGGCCGAGCCTACAGGTTTGAACAGTCTCAGGGAGAGTCTGTGACTGGGTTGGGGTGGGGCTGTCCACCCACTATGCCGGGAAGCTATCTGTACTTTCCCCGCATGGGAGAGCTGGTAGAAACTCCAGGTTTCCAGCTGACCCCACTGGATTGCATATGAGGATCTGCCCAGCCGAGGGCAGAGTAACATTCTGGGCCTCTCTCAGGAGAATAGCTCTAGGACAGGGAAACACACCAACCACAGTCCCTGAAATCTGAGTAGCACCTACCCCATCACAGGAAACCCAGAGGTCTAGACTCCCGATTCTGCCTAATGCCCTTTTGTAAATAGACTTTTGAGTGATTAAGATGGCCAGTTAAGGCGGGTGGAGGCGGAGCTCCGGGAACCTGGGGAAGCCGACTGACCCAGCCTTGGGCCCCATGCTGCTAACAAACCTGCTTTAGAGGGCAGCTTGGCCCCTCCCATGGACAGCCAAGTCCTGTGGAGACAAACACAAACTGTGGAATGCTTGGAGTTTCAAGCAGGTTCCTGAATGCCAAAGGAGGATAGTTTCTGACAGTGGTTAGCACCTAAGCACCTCCCCGGAAGCTCAGAATTGGCAGACAGAAGAGTCAGTCACAGTCACCAGAAGGGCAGGATCCAAAGGGAGCTCCCAGGAGGCACTAAACTCGACTGAGATGAATGCCGCGTCACTTTTTTTCTTTCTTTTTTCTTTTTTAATTTATTTTCTTTATTTATTGGTTTGTTAGTTTTTCATTGTTTCATTCATACATTCAATTTTTGTTTCATTCATACATTCAATTTTTCTCTTCCCCTTTTCTACTCAATATTTTTCTTCTTTTTCTCCTGCTTTCTCATCTTTTTTTCCTTTTCTTGTTTTGGGTCTATATACGTTCGCCTCTATTTTCCCTTTCGATTGTTTTCTCCCTCTTTTATTTTAAACTATTTTTCTTTCCTTATTCCCCTAATCTTTCTTCTTCTTTTCTTTATTTCATCTCTGCCCCTTCATATTCCCCCCCCCCTTTTTTTTGTTTCCACCATGTATTTTTTCTTTCTTTTCTTCTATAATTCTCTTTCCTAATTCTTTGGTGGTTGCTTTTGCTGTTGTTATAGGGGTCATGTGTATGCTTTTGTTTTGTTTATTTTCTTTCATGTTCTATTTTGTTGTATTTCATTCTGTTTTTTCATCACTGCCAAAAGAGCTTTCACAATGTGGGCAGGTGTGAGCCTCATAGTCAGCTAGCCTGAGAGCAGACTCTATCCATGAATGGGACAACAACATTCAAGACACAGTTACAGTAGAAGAATGCAAATAACTCAAACAGCTTTCCTAAAGCACCCAGCTCATGAGATCTAAGAGATTGTCCCACTGGGTCCCACAAAACGCCTACTACATAAGACCACTCCACAAAGTCTGGTAGGCATAGCTTTTGATTTAATATGTACTGTGGGTCCTTGACTTACGAGTTTAATTCGTTCCGTGACGGAGCTCGTAACTCAAATTACTCATATGTCAAATCAAAAAGTGAACGAGAGACACATGATGCTGGGCTGATGTTATGGCGTTCACTGTGACGTTCGCTGCACCAACTAGCGGTGGGGTATCTGAAGCTGGCTTGAAACCCGAATTTTAGCTCGCAACTCAAAGCAAAAAATCGGCTGAGAGACTACTCGTATCTTGAAAAACTCGTTAGTCGGGACACTCATAAGTCAAAGCCCCACTGTAGAAACAAATACAAAGGAACAGCAAAAATGGGGAGACAAAGAAACAACCCTCAAATGAAAGAAAAGGAGGAATTGCCAGAAAGAAACTAAATGAAATGGAGAGAAGCAATTTGTCAGATAAAGAATTCAAAGAATGGTTATAAGGGTATTCTAACAACTTACTAAGAATGATATGCAGCTTAATAAGATTATAAGGATCTGAATGAGAACTACACCAACATGAAAAAAGAGATTAAAACAATAAACAAGAATCAAGTCGAAATGAAGAATGACATAGCTGAAATTAAAGAACACACTGGAAGGATTTAATAGTAGACTATAAGAAGCTGGGGTCCAAATCAGTTAAGTAGAAGACAAGGTAGAAAAAAACACCCATTGAGAGCAGCAGTTGGAAAAAGAAAATTAAAAAGCAGGAGAAGAGTCTAAGGGAGCTTTGGGACAACATGAACCATAACAACATTTGCATCACAGGGGTATGAGTAGGAAAAGAATCCAAGCAAGAAATAGAGAACCTGTTGGAAGAAATAATGGCAGAAAATTTCCCTAACCTAGTGAAGAAAAAAGTTACTTAAGTTCAGGAAATACAGAGAGTCCCAATCAAGAAGAATCCCAAAATACCCACACTTAGGCACATAATAATTAAAATGGCAAATTAAAGAGAAATACTCTTAAAGGCTGCAAGAGAGAGACAGAAAGTTACCTTCAAGGGAGCTCCCATTAAACTATCAGCTGATTTCTCAATAGAAACACTTCAGGACAGAAGGGAATGGCATGAAGTATACAAAGTAATGAAAAACAAGGGACTAAATCAAAGACTACTCTATCCAGCAAGGCTATCATTCAAAACTGAAGGTGAAATAAAGAGCTTCACAGAAAAAACAAAGGCTAGTAGAGTTTATTACCACCAAACCAACACTGCAATAGATGTGAAAGGGACAGTTGTAAGAAGAAGAAATAGAGACACAGAGAGAAACACAGGCATAAAGAATAAAATGGCAAGAAATTAAGTATTGCCGAAACCGGTTTGGCTCAGTGGATAGAGCGTCGGCCTGCAGACTGAAAGGTTCCGGGTTCGATTCTGGTCAAGGGCATGTACCTGGGTTGCGGGCACATCCCCAGTAGGAGATGTGCAGGAGGCAGCTGATCAATGTTTCTCTCTCATTGATGTTTCTAACTCTCTATCTCTCCCTTCCTCTCTGTAAAAAATCAATAAAATATATTTTTTTAAAAAGAAATTAAGTATTTATCAATAACTAGAGGTCTGGTGTATGAAATTCATGCACGGGGAGGCCCTCAGCCCGACCTGCACCCTCTCCAATCCAGGAGCTGTCAGGGGATGTCCTACTGATGGCTTAGGCCCACTCCCCATGGTTCTCTGCTCTCTGCAGGGCCTGGCTGCTTCGCCATGGCGGCGACGTCCGCTCTCTGTCTGCGGGGCCTGGGGGCTTCGCTGCCACTGTGCAGAAAAGCCCCCACGCCATGCTGTCCACTCTTAGTGGTGGGGCTGAAAGGACTCGGGGACTCCAGCGGGACTGAGGGGACTGGGCGCTGCCATCTTGTGGCTATGGATGCCGCCATCTTTGTGATGGTGTGACGGTCTATTTGCATATCCCCTCTTTATTAGATAGGATAACCTTAAAATTAAATGGCTTTGATGTTCCAATCAAAAGACATAATGTAGCTGAATGGATAAGAAAACATGACCCATATATATGCTGTCTACAAGAGACCAACCTCAGAACCTAAGACTCACACAGAATGAAAGTGAAGGGATGAAAAATTTTTTTGTAAGCAAATGGAAATGAAAAAATATCGGGGGGAGTAATACTTATATCTGCCATAATAGAATTCAAAATGAAGGCCATAACAAGAGATAATGAAGGCCACTTCATAATACTAAAGGAATTGATACAAGTAGAGGATATAACTCTGGTAAACATATATGCACCCAATACAGGAGCACCCAAATATATAAAAAAACTTCTGGAGGATTTTAAGGGAGAGATCAGCAGCAATACAATCATAGTAGGGGACTATAACACCTGACTGACTTCACTGAATAGATCTTCTAGATAAAAAATCAAGGAAATAGCAATCCTACTAGTAAATGACACACTAGATCAGATGGAATTGGTACTTACAGAACATTTCATTCCAAAGCTACAGAATATACATTCTCTGCAAGTGCACATGGGTCATTCACAAAGGTAGACTACATGTTAGGACACAAACTAAGTCTCTAGAAGTTCAAGAAGATGGAAATCCATATCAAGCATCCTCTCGGATCACAATGTCATGAAACTAGAAATCAACTATAATAAAAATAATAAAAAAACATCCAAACACATGGAGGCTAAATAGCATGTTATTAAACAATGAATGGGTTACCAAAGAGATCAATGAAGTAATAAAAAACTTCTGGGAAATAATTGAAAATGAACACAAAACAACCCAAAATCTAAGGACACAGTGAAAGCAGTCCTGAGAGGGAAGTTCATAGCATTAAAGGCCTACCTTAAAAAACAAGAAAAACTTCTGATAAACTATCTAACCCTACAACATAAAGAATTAGAAAGAGAACAACAAGAAAAGCCCACAGTAAATAGAAGGAAGGAAATAATGAAGATCAGAGTGGAAATAAATGACATAGAAACTAAAAATAATACAAAAGATCAATGAAACCAAGAGCTGGATCTTTTTTAAAAAATTAATTAATTAATATTTTTTATTTAAATTCTTCATTGTTTAAATAAGTCTCCTTTTCCCTTCATTGACCCCTCCCCAGCTGCTCCCCTTCCCCCTCCCCCCAGCACATCCCCTCACCCCCCTACTGTCTGTGTCCATTGGTTATGCTCATATGCATGCATATAAGTCCTTTGGTTGATAACTTACCACCCCCCCTCCCCTGCCTTCCCTCTTAGGTTGGATGGTCTGTTCAATGCTTCTATGACTCTGGCTCTATTTTTGTTCATCAGTTTATGTTGTTCATTATATTCCACAAATGAGTGAAATCATGTAATATTTATCTTTCTCCAATTGGCTTATTTCGCTTAGCATAATGCTCTCCAGGTCCATCCATTCTGGTACAAATGGTAGGAATTCCTTCTTTTTTACAGTGGCGTAGTATTCCATTGTGTAGATGTACCACAGTTTTTTGTTTTTTATTTATTTTATTTTATTTTATTTTATTATAGAAAAGGTGGAAATTTATTGAAGAACAAGTACAGACTCCCACATGGGGAAAGGGAAAGATTCTCACAGCACAGATTCCCATGGGAGAGGGGGAAAGAGTCCCACCGACTTCCTATTTCCATGGTTTATAAAGGCTGCAGTTCCTGTGTCCTGATATCCCCTCTGATTGGTCAATATTCCCTTTCTAATTGGTTACTATAGTGACTCCTGAGGCCCTCCTCCCTCATTGTCCTCCTGTTCCTTCTGGGCTTTCTTCCTTCTTTATTTTGTAAATAAAGACCTTTTTTTGGCTACTTTCAGTTCCCTTGTCTTATGGAAATGCAACTGTTGCTGTTCCTTGTCTTATGGAAATGTCACTGACCCAGGCTCCCTTGTATTATGGAATGTACCCTCTCCCCCTCTGTAGCCCTGTATTTTTTTTCCATGGACCCCAATTCTAAAAATTCCCTAAACCTGCCTATGTTCCCCTAAAATTCCTGTTTCAGTCCCCCCTCTGATTAGGAAACCCCAACTGCCGTTGGGGACAGGGGCTGCTGCATCTTTCTGACTGCTTCCTGCTGGCAAAGGGGTGGTAGTTTGGGGCAGCAGTCAGGGTCCCATCGGAAGTGGGTGGTCTAAGGGTCCACAGAAGATGGATGTAGCGGCCTCCCTTTGCTGTTCTATGCAGAGGACCAGTTGTAGCTTTAGGGCTTCTAAATGGGAGGATATGCAACATACCAAAGGTTAAACAGGCAATGGTTAAAGATGAGTAATAAAAACAACAACAGTATGAACCAAGGTCTGAGAAAGGGAGTGAGCTCATAGGGATGGCATCATATCTTTAATTGGTGTCCAGACTTCTGGGGCAAGAGGCTATGAGTCCTTCCTTTTAGCTAAGCTGCTTGCAGCAAGAAGTGTTATTCATGGCACAGACTTTGCCATGCCTGATTGAGGGCCTTCTTGAAAATAAGGATCATAGACTTGAGAAGTGGTCCTGGTTTGGCTGGTGGTAGTGGTAGTGGTAGTAAATCTGTAACAGCTATAATCAAGGCTGCTACTCCTAAGGCCATAAGAGTTTCTGACTTTGGTCTGATTTAGCTTAAACTGTATTCTGAATTGGGCTGCTAGTAGCCAGGGATTTGGGGAGACAGTATGGCTTGAGAAATTTACTATACCAGGATTACAGAGAGGGGCTATAAGTAGGAGTATCTTGTGGTGTTTTTGGGTCCCAGTAAGGGCAGAGAAGGTCTCTTCCAGGTACCAGCCTAGGATTCAGGTGACACTTACGAAAAGACAGAATAAGAATTGTTAAAAAGATTAAAATACTGATTATCTAGAAATACCAGAGTATGTTACTTATTTGTGTACCACAGTTTTTCAATTCACTCATCTGCTGATGGGCATTTAGGCTATTTCCAAATCTTAGCTATTGAAAACTGTGCTGCTATGAACATGGGGTGCATATATCCTTTCTGCTTGGTGTTTCTAGTTTCTTGGGATATATTCCTAGAAGTGGGATTACTGGGTCAAATGGGAGCACCATTTTTAATTTTTTGAGGAAATGCCATACTGTTCTCCACAGTGGCTGCACCAGTCTGCATTCCCACCAGCAGTGAAGGAGGGTTCCTTTTCCTCCACATCCTCGCCAGCACTTGTTGCTTGTTGATTTGCTGATGATAGCCATTCTGACAGGTGTGAGATGGTACCTCATTGTCATTTTGATTTGCATCTCTCAGATGATTAGTGACTTTGAGCATGTTTTCATGTGTCTCTTGGCCTTCTGTATGTCCTCTTTTGAAAACTGTCTATTTAGGTCCTTTGCCCATTTTTTGATTGGTTTGTTCATCTTTCTTTTGTTAAGTTGTATGAGTTCCCTGTAAATTTTGAAGATTAAACCCTATCAGAGATAACATTGGCAAATATGCTCTCCCATGCAGTGGGTTTTCTTGTTGTTTTGTTGATGGTTTCTTTTGCTGTATAGAAGCTGTTTATTTTGATGTAGTCCCATTTGTTTACCTTTTCCTTAGTTTCCATTGTCCTAGGAGCTGTATCAGTAAAGATATTGCTACAATATATGTCTAATATTTTGATGACTATGGATTCTTCTAAGATTTTTATTGTATCCCATCTTACATTTAAGTCCTTTATCCATTTTGAGTTTATTTTTGTGTATGGTGTAAGTTGGTGGTCTAGTTTCATTTTTTTTGCATGTATCTGTCTAATTTTCCCAATACCATTTATTGAAGAGACTGTCTTGACTCTATTGTATGTTCTTGCCTCCCTTGTCAAATATTAATTGAGCACAATGGCCTGGGTCAATTTCTGGGTTCTCTGGTTCCATTGATCTATATGTCTGTCCTTGTGCCAGTACCAGGCAGTTTTGAGAACAGTGACTTTGTAATATAGCTTGATACCTGGTATTGTGATCCCTCCAACATTTTTCTTCTTTCTCAGGGTTGCTGCGGCTATTCAGGGTCTTTTTTTATTCCAGATAAATTTTTGGAGAGTTTGTTCTGGGTCTGTGAAATATGCCATTGGTATTTTAATGGGGATTGTATTGAATCTATAGATTGCTTTGGGTAGTATGGACATTTTGATGGTGTTGATTCTACCAATCCATGAAGATGGTATATTCTTCTATTTGTTTATGTCATCTTCTATCTCTTTTTTCAACGTCATATAGTTTTCTGAGTACAGGTCTTTTACCTTTTTAGTTAAGTTTATTCCTATGTATCTTAATTATTTTGTTGCAATTGTAAATGGGATTTTTTTTTTTTTAGTTTCTCTTTCTGTGAGTTCATTATCGGTGTATAGAAAAGCCATAGATTTCTGGGTGTTAATTTTGTAGCCTGCTACATTGCCAAATTCATTTATTAAGTCTAGTAGTTTTTTGATGTAGTCTTTAGGGTTTTCTATGTAGAATATCATGTCATCTGCCAATAATGACTGTTTTCCTTTTCCAATTTTGATGTCTTTTATTTCTTCTTGTCTGATCACTATGGCTAGCACTTCCAGTACTCTGTTGAACAGCAGTGGTAAAAGTGGGCATCCTTGTCTTGTTCCTGTTTTTAGAGGAAATGGTTTTAGTTTTTGACCATTGAGTATGATATTGGCTGTGGGTTTGTCATATATGGCTTTTATTATGTTGAGGTATGATCCTTCTATTCCCACTTTGCTGAGAGTTTTTATCAGGAAACAGTATTGGATTTTGTCAAATGCTTTTTCTGCAGCAATTGATATGATTATGAGATTTTTTGTCTCTCAATTTGTTTATGTGATGTATAATGTTTATTGATTTGGGGATATTGTACCAGCCTTGCATCCCTGGAATAAATCTCACTTGGTCATGGTGTATGATCTTTCTAATGTAATTCTGGATCCGATTTGCTAGAATTTTAGCATCTATGTTCTCTTTCTTTGTATTGTCTCTATCTGGTTTTGGGATTAGGGTAATGCTGGCTTCATAGAAAGAGCTTGGAAGTGTGCCTTCCTTTTGGACTTTTTGGAATAGTCTGAGAATGATAGGTTTAAGTTCTTCTTTGAATGTTTGGTAAAACTCCCCTACTTGGGGCTGCAGGCAAGTATAACTGAGACCAACTGGTATAATCCTCTGAGAAGGGACGCCTGCTTTCAATTCCCCCCACCTCCCAGGGACTATTCAGAGGGCAAGCAGAACCAGCATCCAGATAGGTTCAAGGGGCCCAGAACAGAGGGCACCTGGTCTTGCTTCCCAGGGGATTCTGGGAGCAGAGAGTACTCCAAAAAGTCTAGGCCTAGCACTGAAGACCATGGGCAGCAAGAGCTCTGGGCCTGAGGAAGGCCTCTAGAGCAGCGGTTCTCAACCTGTGGGTCGCGACCCCTCTGGCGGTCGAATAACCCTTTCACAGGGGTCGCCTAAGACCATCCTGCATATCAGATATTTACATGACGATTCATAACAGTAGCAACATGACAGTTGTGAAGTAGCAACGAAAATAATTTTATGGTTGGGTCACAACATGAGGAACTGTATTTAAAGGGCCAGAACGTTGAGAACCACTGCTCTAGAGAGATGTGTGGGTAGCCACGGAGTGCTTGGGCACCAGGAGAGATGAAATCCTCTTGGTTTAGGCTGGGCCCTAAATCCAATGACTGGTGTCCTTAGAAGAAGAGCAGAGGGCACAGCGGTGTGGCTCAGTAGTTGAGCATCAACCCATGAACCAAGAGATCACAGTTTGATTCCCAGTCAAGGCACATGCCTGGGTTGCAGGCTCGATCCCAGCAGGGGATTCAGGAGGCAGCCGATCAATGATTCTCTCTCATCATTGATGTCTCTCTCTCTCTCTCTTTCTCTTTCTCTCTCTCTCTCCCTCTCTCTCCTCTCCCTCTCCCTTCCTCTCTCTCTGAAATCAATAAAAACATACTTTAAAAAAAGCAGAGGAGAGGAAAGGTCACAGAGACACAAGAAGAAGCCTAATGTGAAGGCCATGTGAAGATGGAGATAGGCAGAGACTGGAGTGATCCAGCCACTACCCAAGGAACTCCTGGGGCCACCAGAAGTGGTTTGGAAGGTTTTTTCTGGAGCCTGCAGAGGGAAGCGGCCCTATGGACACCCTGGTTTCAGACTTCTAGACTCCATAGCAGGGAGAGAATACACTCCCGTGTTTTTAAGCCACCAAATTTGTGGTAATTTGTTACAAAAGTCCTGGCAAACTAGTACACTATATTAAGAACCCAAAAAATACCCATATGATTATCTAAATACATGGAGAAAAGCATGTGACAAAATGTAACATCCATTTCCTAATAACTACCTCAGCAAACTAGGAATAGAGGGGAATTCCTTCAAGCCCATAAAGAGTGTAGATGAAATACTTCTAGCTGACATCGTACTGATAGTGAAAGACTGAACGGGTTTCCCCTCCGACCAGGAACATAAAAAGAATGTTCACTGTCACTTCCATTCAAGATTGTGTTGGAGCTTCTACTAAAAAGCAACAAAAGTCATCCAAATTGGGAAAGAAGAAAAACGGACTTTAGTCACAGATGGCATCATCCCCCGTGGAGAAAACCTGGTGGAATCTATGAAATAGCTATTAGAACTTTTGAGTTCCACAAGGTTGCAGAATTATTATTATTATTATTTTTTTGCAGTGTATTTATATCTGCCCTGTGTATGCATCCACCAGCGACTCATCTGGGACCTGAATGGTGGTCTACCCTGTAGTTCAGATCTCAAAGCCATAGATGTGCTGCTTAGTATCAGATCCACACATGTGTAGGCACAGCTTGGAGGTGAGTCCAGGAGTTCACACACAGTTTTATGGAATCAGATGGTTTTTTGAGCTCCTATCTCTACTAAACCTCCCTCAACACTTTCCTGCTCCCAGTCCTCCCCACCCCCATTCCCCACCGTACTGGCTCTAACCAGAATGCTGGACCTTCAGGTTGCTCTGTCATGCACAGGATGCCACTGTGTGCCTCTGGGACTAAGCCATGAGAGGACGGAGAGAACAGAAGCCAGGGATATGCCCCCTTTACTCTTGGGACCACAGTTCCTTTGGTCAGACAAGATTTTCTTACCTCAGAGTTTTAGGTATTTTCCCAGCTTCCACTTCTGCTCTATCTCTGTGCGGATTGCCTAGGGCCGTGGTCGGCAAACTGCGGCTCGCGAGCCACATCCAGCTCTTTGGCCCCTTGAGTGTGGCTCTTCCTCAGCCTTAGGAGGACCCTAATTAAGTTAATAACAATGTACCTACCTATATAGTTTAAGTTTAAAAAATTTGGCTCGCAAAAGAAATTTCTATCGTTGTACTGTTGATATTTGGCTCTGCTGACTAATGAGTTTGCCGACCACTGGCCTAGGGGGTTGGGTGGGAGAGACAGAAAAAAAAGATTTCCTCCATTTTCTATTCCATGTAGGAGCCTTCTTCCCACTTGTTTTTATGTTTCGTTAATCCTCACCTGAGGATATTTTTCCATTGACTTTTAGAGAGAGTGGAAGGGAGCCAGAGGGTGGGGTGGGAGAGAGAGAGAGAGAGAGAGAGAGAGAGAGAGAAACATTGATGTGAGAGAGACACATTGATTGGTTTGCTTCCTGCTGGGGCCCGTCAAGGCCAAGGATTGAACCTGCAATCCAGGATGTGCCCTTGATCGTGAATCAAACCCGTGACCCTTGGGTGCTTGGGCCAAAGCTCTAACCACTGAGCAGTGCTGAGCAGGGCACTTCCACCCTCTGAGCCAAGGGTTTCTCTTAGAGCTCTTTCTCTTCACATCCAATGCATACATTTGGTTTCAGTCTGAAGGTAAGTCGAAGCCAGGTAATATCAAAGGAAAACAAATGGTAAATTCATGGTGGTTTAGTGCTATTAGAGATCTATTTTCTTTCCCAATCCGTATGTTATCATTTTTTTTAATGGACTTTTTTAGAGCAGTTTTAGGATCACAGCAAAATTGAGGGGAAAGTGCAGAGTTTCCATATCCCACCCCACGGCCCCACAAATACACAGCCTCCTCACTAACAGCCGGCACCAGAGGCGCATTTGTTACAATCAATGAACCTACATTGATATGTCATTATCACCCAAAGGCCGGAGTCTACATTAGGCTTCCCTCTTGATGCTGTATATGCTACAGGCTTAGACAAATGAATAATGACATGTATTCACCATTATAATACTGTTCACAATAGCTTCACTGCCCCCAAATCTGCTGTGATCTGCCTGTTTATCCCTCCTCATCCCCACCCACCAAAATCTAACAACCATGGATCTTTTTAGTATCTCCATAGTTTACCTTTTTCCAGAATGTCACATAATTGGAATCATATGGTATTTATTCTTTTCAGATTGACTCGTTTTCACTTAGTAATATGCATTTAAGGCTTTTCTGTCTTTCTATGGCTTGATAACTCATTTCTTTCTAGCACTGAATAATATTCCATTGTCTGTATTACCACAGTTCACTTCACTTACTGAAAGATATCTTAGTGGCTTCCAAATTTGTGAATCATGAATAAACTGCTATAAACATCCATGTGCAGGTTTTTGTGTGAACATATGTTTCAACTCCTTAAATGAAACATCAAGGAGCATGATTGGTATGGTAAGACCATGTTTAGTTATATAAGAAACTAGGAGCCTAGTGCACGAATTTATGCACCTTGAAAGGAACTGTGGGCCTTGAGGCTGCGGTGGGCACAGGGGTGGGTCTTGGCCCATCCTCCATGCTCCCACCCAGCCCCTCCTGCCGAGGTCCCAGTCCCCTGTCTGCTGGCAGCCCCACTCCCACCGCCGCCGCTCCCACACGTTGATGGCGCTGGACCCATCGCACCCACTGATGGCACGGAGAGATTGGGGCTGGTGCCAGCAGTGGGTGCGAGCGGCGGCAGCTGCCCCGATCTCCCCTCAGGAGCAGGGAGAGGTGGAGAAGTCCTCAGGGGCGATCAGGGCTGGCAGCTGCCGCTCACACCCTCTGATGGCGCCGAGTGATCATGATTGGCGCCGGGCACCAGCAGTGGGTGCAAGTGGCAGCTCCGGTGCTGGCAGCGGGTGCGAGCTGGGTTGGCACTGGCAGCAGGTGCAAGTGCTGGGCAAAGAATTTTCAGTAACCACCAGAGGCTTGCCCCGATGACAACCGACACCCCGCCTTGGTCTGGAGCTCCTCCTCACCTGGTCCACCATCCACCACGGCCAATGCCTGCCATGTTCCACGCTCTGCTGCCTGCTGTCGATGCCCACCATGTTCTGTGGGCAACCCCTGGTGGTCCGCTCCACCTCCTGGCCAGCATTTGGTGTTGCTCTTGACCGGGAATTGAACCACAACCCTTCAGTTCACATGCCGATGTTCTAACCACTGAGCACACCTGCCAGGGCTATCACTTATTTCTTTCATGTATCATGCCTCTGGTGTTATATCTAAAAGTTCATTGCAACAATTGAAAACATAGCTGTAGTCTAAAGAAGTTCCGTCTGCTTGCTCCCAACACCAGACAGAACTTATGGCTAAACTGCATAACATTCTACTTGAAAAACCAGCCGAAAAAAGCTCCTGGAAATATTGGGAGTGTGGAGTGTGGAGTGTGGAGTGTGGAGAGAGGGAGGAGAAGACAGAGTCGGTGAGCCAGCTGGCGCAGCTGCACAGCTGGGCTGGGAAGCCGGAGGGAAGTGCAGCAGTACAGCCCTGTCCCCTGGGACTGTGGGGTCTCAGCCACACACAGGGATCCCCAAACCAGAGCAACAGAGAAGGGGAACCCACATAGCATCAGGCAGGAGGAACCAGTGGTGACTCAGTCCACCAGGGGAACCCAGGCCGCCTTATCCCAGGCAAAAAGCGAGTGCTGGGCTACACCAGCCTGGGAAGCTTGCTGGGATCCGTGTTGTGGGAGAGGCCGCTCAGCAGAACTCCAGACCCCACAGAGGGTCTGAGCGGACCATCCAGCAGGGAATCCGAGGGGTCCGTTATTCTCATGGGACCTGCCTGAATGCCCTGGGAAAAGGCATGATCCTCCCCACCTCCAGCCAAGAGAAGGTGTCCCTTCCCCCACCCGTGGAACTGCCCTGGGCTGGAATTCTGGCCACAACAGCTGTGTCTGGTAATGCGAGGGTCTGGGACATCTGGCCGGGTGGGGTGGGAGCCTGAGCAGAAGCCCTGCCCAGTGAGAGCGGGCTGTGCTGAAAGGTTAGAGAGCCAGGCGGGGCTGGTTTTGTTTTTGTTTTTGTGTATTCCCCCCCCCTCCCCGCCCCCGCAGAGGTGGCGACAAGGGGGTGCCAGTGTCCCAAGCAGAGCTGAGGCCTTGGACGAAGAGGAAGTGCCCACCCGCCCCTCCTACAAGCTATGGGCACCACCCCCAATGCAATCTGTAACCATCCCGACTAGAACCAGACGCCCCACAGGGCCCAGTTCCACGGGAGCAGGGGAGGTAGCTCTGAGCAAGTGCATTCCAGGGGCAGCCAAAGCAGACCCGGCCCTGGGCTAGGGAGGCCCCGCCCACTGGACCACTCAGGGATCTGCCCTGTAGGGCTTTGGCCAGACGCCAGGACCAGGCAGAGACCTTGACTCACACTGGCCTGCACCAGAGGTCCTGGACCCACACACGGAGGGGCCAGATACGACAGCATCGAAGCAAAATCCCGCGAGCTCCAACATCCAGCAAACCCAAAGGTTTGTTGTTGTTGTTTTTCCCTTTTTGTGTGTGTCTGTTTTTTTCTTTTTTTGGGGGGAGGGGGAGGGGTGTGGATTTTCTTTCTCCTCTCTCTCCCCCTCCATATTCTCTAATTCTATACTTTATTTTAGTCTAATTTTTTTCTCATTCTTTTTCCTTTTTGTTAATTCTTATTTTTAATTCAAATATTTTCTTTTTTCATTTTTTATTTCTTATTCGACATTTTACTTTATTTAGTATTATTACTTCTAATCATTATTATTGTTATTTTATTCATTAGTTTCTATCTTTCATTTTTATACTTACCCTATTTCTGGTCTCTTCCTTCTTTGCTTTCATATTCTCTTTTATTTATTTATTTTAAAATAATAAATAAATGTGTGTTTTTTCTTCTCTCATTCTTCTGGTCTCATTTCTTCTAATAGTCTTTTTCTTCTGTGTGTCTGTTTTTTTGTTTGCTAGTTTGTTTTTTGTCTTTTGGTAGAGGCTGCTGTTCTTATTGTTGGTGTTTTGTTTGTGTTCTCATTGCTTTTTGTATGTGTTTATTTTTGTTGTTGTTTTCTTTTTAGTTTGGTCTGGTTTTGTCTTGTTTTGTTCTGTCAGCACCTTTTATAACAGCATGACATGGTCGTGTTTGAGACTCACAGTTCAAACAACAATGGCTGAGCTCATCCACAAACAGAACAAGAGCAATAAGGAACCAAATTCAACAGGAGAACCCACATAACCCACATAAGGGTCATTCATAGAGCACCCAACTCAGAAGATCAAGGAGACTAACCACTGGGGCCCACAAGAAGGCCACCTGACCAAGACTGGGAGCCATAGCATTCTTCTCCAACCCACAGAAACAAACACAAACACAGAAAAAAGATGGGGGGAAAAAGAAACAGGACCCAAATGAAAGAACATGAGTAATCTCCAGAAAAAAGAGCTAAAAGAAATGGAGGCAAGCAACTTATTAGATATAGAGTTCAAAGTAATGGTTAAAAGGTTGCTCAAACAACTTAATGATAACTATAAGAAACTTAGAGGGAACTACATCAGCATGAAGACAGATATAGAAACCATGAATAAAATCAATTGGAAAATGAAGAATAACATAGCTGAAATAAAGAATACCTAGAGGACCCTAGCTGGTATGACCCAATGGATAGAGCGTTGGCCTGCAGACTGAAGGGTTCCGGGTTCGATTGCAGTCAAGGGCACATGCCCAGGTTGTGGGCTCCATCCATGCAGGAGGAAGCTGATCAATGATTCTCTCTTATCATTGATGTTTCTATCTCTCTCTCCCTCTCCCTTCTTCTCTGAAATCAATAAAAAAAAATAAAGAAATAAAAAAATGTGTGGGTCATTGTTCACATCTTAAAAAAAAAAAAAGTACCTGGAGGAATGAATAGATTAGAAGAATCTAAGGACAAAATCAGTGAATTAGAAGAAAAGGTGGGGAAAAAAACACCCAATTAGAGCAGCAATTAAAAAAAAATTAAAAAGCAGGAGGATAGTTTAAGGAAGCTATTATGAAACATAATAACATCGACTTCATAGGGGTCCCAGATGGAGAAGAATCTGAGCAAGAAATAGAGAACTTGTTTGGAGAAACAATGACAGAAAACTTCCCTAACCTAGTGAAGGAAAAAGTTACACAAGTTCAGGAAACACAGAGAATCCCAATCAAAATGAACCCCCCAAAACCCACACCTAGACACATCTAATTTAAATGGCAAATGTCACAGACAAAGAATCTTTAAGGCTGCAAGAGAGAGACAGAAGGTTACTTTACAAGGGAGCTCCCAGTAGACTGTCAGATGATTTCTCAATAGAAACACTTTAGGGAACATCAAGAAGACTATATAAAATAATGAAAAGCAAGGGTCTGAATCCAAGACTACTCTATCCAGCAAGGCTGTCATTCAAAATGGAAGGTGAGCTATAGTCAGTTTGGCTCAGTGGTTGGAAGTTCAGCCTGTGGACTGAAGAATTGCAGTTTTGATTCTGGTCAAGAGCATGTGCCTCAAATGCAGGCTCCATCCTGTGCCATGCTCAAGGTGTGTGAGGAAGGCAATGTATCTCTCTCACATCAATGTTTCTCTCTCTGTCTCACCTGCTCCCTCCCATGTTCTCTAAAAAAAGAAAAAATCAATGAAAAAAATATTTTGGGGTGAGAATTAACCAGAAACAAAACAAAACAAACCCCAAAAACCACCACGACCACAACAAAACCCAAAATTGAAGGTGAAATAGAAAGCTTCACTGACCAAAAAAAGCTAAAGAAGTTTATCACCACCAAACAAGCACTGCAAGAAATGCTAAAGGAATGGTTTTAAGAAGAAATATATATAGAGAGGAACATAGGCATAAAGAATAAAAATGGCAAGAAGTAATTACCAACCATTCAATCTTAAAAGTAAAATAGCTTAAATGCTCTAATCAAAAGTCATAGGATAGCTGAATGGATAAGAAAACTTGAACCATATAAATGCTTTCTAAAAGGGATCCACCTCAGAACAAAAGATTCACACAGGATGAAAGTGAAGGGATGGAAAATAATTTTCCATGCAAATGGAAATTTATAAAAAAGCTGGAGTAGCAAAACTCATGTCTGCCAAAATAGACTTCAAAATTAAGGCCATAGCAAGAGACAATAAAGATCAGTATATCATACTAAAGAGATCAATACAATAAGAGCATAAAACTCAGGTAAACATATATGCACCCAATATAGGAGCATCCAAATATCCTATCTAATAAAAGAGAAACATGGTAATTGGCGTACGACCGCTACCCTTCCCATTGGCTAATCAGGGCAGTATGCAAATTAACTGCCAGCCAAGATGGTGGCCGGCAGCCAGGCAGCTTAAACTGAACATGAGGCTTGCTTGCTTCAGTGACGGAGGACTCCAATGTTCCCTGCCTGCTGCTGCAGGCCTCTGAGCTGGCAGTTTGAAACATAGTTACAAAAATAGAAGCTAAACAAAACCCCCAGAAACCAGCTTTCAGCTAGCCGGGATCTCAGACCTGGAGTTGATACAGAGTTTCGATTGTAGAACCTAAACAAACCAGATACCTGCTTTCAGGAGTGGAGGCCTAAGAGCTGGAGCCTCAGAGCTAAAGCTGGCTCAGAGTAAAAAAAAAAAGAAAAAAGAAAAAAAGGAGCAGTTGGGAGCTTCAGTCCCAGCCTGAAAACAGCCCTCAGCCCCTCACCCAGACTGGCCAGGCACCCCAGTGGGGACCCCAACCCTAAAGGATGTGTGACCAGCTGCAAACAGCCATCATCCCCTCATCCAGGCTGGCCAGGCACCCCAGTGGGGACCCCCACCCTGATCCGGGACACCCTTCAGGGCAAACCAGCCAGCCCCCACCCATGCACCAGGCCTCTATTCTATATAGTAAAAGGGTAATATGCCTCCCAGCACCAGGATCAGCAGAGCCGAGAGGCCTCCCAGCACTGGGATCAGCGTGACAGGGGGCAGCACCCAAACCCCCTGATCGCCCTGCGGCTATGTGTGTGACAGGGGGCGGGGCTACAACCTCCCTATTGGCCCTGCTCTGTTCCTGACAGGGGAAGGCGCCCCAACCCCCTGATCGGCCCTTCTCTGTGCCTGATAGGGGGGAGCTCCCCAACCTCCTGATTGCCATGCGGCTCTGTGTGTGACAGGGTGCGGCGCCCCAACCCTCCCCCCCCCACGGGCCCTGCTCTGTGTGTGACGGAGTAGAGCCATAACCTCCCCATCAGGCCCTGCCCTGAGTGTGACAGGGGCGGCGCCCCAACCCCCTGATCGGCCCTGCTCTGTGGGTGATAGAGGGCAGCGCCCCAACCCCCTGATGGGCCCTGCTCTGTGCGTGACAGGGGGGAGCTCCCCAACCCCCTGATCGGCCCTGCTCTGTGCGTTACAGGGGGCAGTGCCCCAACCCCCTGATTGGCGTGACAGGGGGTGGCGCCGCCTTGAGTGTGACAGGGGGTGGTGCCCCAACCCCCCAATCGGCCCTACCCTGAGCGTGACTGAGGGTGGCATCGCAACCTCCCAATCCGCCCTGCTCCGTGCATGACAGGGGGCGGCACCCCAATTCCCCAATCAGCCCTGCTCTGAGCCCAACCAGGGGCTGCACCTAGGGATTAGGCCTGCCCTCTGCCACCCGGGAGCAGGCCTAAGCCAGCAGGTCGTTATCTCCCGAGGGGTCCCAGACTGCGAGAGGGCACAGGCCGGGCTGAGGGACCCCCCCTCCCCCCCGAGTGCACAAATTTTTGTTCACTGGGCCTCTAGTATATATATAAAAAACTTCTGGAGGACTTTAAGGGAGAGATTGACAGCAACACAATTACAGTAGGGGACTTTAATACTCCACTGACATCACTGGATAGATCTAGACAAAAAATCAACAAAGAAACAGCAATCCTAAATGACACACTAGATCAGATGGAATTAATTGATATTTACAGAACATTTCACCCCAAAGCTACAGAATATACATTCTTCTCAACTGAACACGGGTCATTCTCAAAGATAGGCCACATGTTAGGACACAAACTAAGTCTCTGGAAATTTGAGAAGATTGAAGTCATAGGAAGCATCTTCTCAGATCATAATGGCATGAAATTAGAAATCAACTACAATAAAAACACTAAAAAACATTCAAACATGGAGGTTAAATAGCATGTTATTAAACAACTAGAGGCCCGGTGCACGACATTTGTCCAATTGAGGGGAGGGGAGGGTTCCTCAGTCCAGCCTGGCCCTTTTGCAGTCTGGGAGCCCTCAGGGGATGTCCAACTGATGGCTTAGGCCCGCTTCCTGCCTAAGCCAGCAGTTGGACATCCTTAGCACTGCTGCAGAAGGAGGAGAGGCTCCCACCATCGCCACTATGCTCACCAGCCTTCAGCCTGGCTTCTGGCTGAGTAGTGCACCCCCGTGGGAGTGCACAGACCACCAGGGGGCAGCTCCAGCATTGAGCATCTGCCCCCTGGTAGTCAGTGCACGTCATAGCAACTGGTTGTTCCACTGTTAGGTCTATTTGCATTTTACGCTTTTATTATACAGGATGAATGGGTTACCAATAAGATCAAGAAAGAAATCAAAATCTCTCTGGAAACAAATGAGAATGAATATACAACAACCACAAATCTATGGGACACAGTGAAAGCAGTCCTGAGAGGGAAGTTCATAGCACAACCAGCCTACCTCAGAAAACAAGAAAAATTTCTAATGAACTATTGAGCCCTACAACTTAAGGAATTAAAAAAAGAACAACAAGAAAAACCTAGAGTAAGTAAAGGAAGGAAATAATGAAGATCAGAGCAGAAATAAATTACATAGAGACCAAAAAACAATACACACACAAAAAATCAATGAAACCAAGAGCTGGTTCTTTGGAAAGATAAACAAGATTAATGAACCTTTATCCAGATTAATCAAGAAAGAAAGAGAGAGAACCCAAATAAAATCATAAAGGAAAGAGGTGAAGTAACAACTGACACCACAGAAATACAAAGGATTGTAAGAAAATACTATGAGCAATTATATGTCAACTAGAGGCCTGGTGCACGAATTTGTGCATGGTTGGGGTCCCTCGGGGTGGCCTGTGGAGATTGGGCCCCAGCTTATGCCCCCAGCCTTGCAGTCCAAGCTCACTTCCCCAGCCTCGCAGCACTGCAGCCCCACCTGGCACCCCACCTTGGCCTGGCGCTGCCCCCTCACCTACTCCACTATCCCGCCTGCGAGGCAATTGATCGCAGCTGGGACCCCTGTCTGGCTCTCTCAGCACCTGGGAGCTGGCGGTGGCCCCGACTCCTGCAGCTGCTGCTGGTTGCCGTCTGAAGGGCAATCAGGGGGGCAATCGGGCCCCCGCTTGCACCTGCCTTCACCTGGCACCACCTGCTCACCTGCTCCACCATCATGCCATGGTCTTGTTCTCATCAGGGCCCATCGGGGCCAGCAGCGCCTCCACTGCCTCCCACTGCCAGTGTCCCTTGCCAAAGCCCACCATGTTCCACTCCGCCCCCTGGTGGTCAGCACACATCATAGCGAGCAGTGAAAATCCCAGTCTCCTGGTTGAACGACTGCCCAAGGGGACAATTTGCATATTAGGTGTAGGGCACAGCTATAGGGTTAAGCCTTGGACTGACCTGTTGGCAAAGCCACAAACAAGTCCCAGCTTAGAGGACACAGTCCTCTTAGCATAATTAGGCTTGACCTTATGACACTCCCTAGATCTTATCTGGGCAGCTAATGGGCTGAGGGAGATGCAGCAAGTGCTGCTAAAACAAGTGAAACTCACAAGAACATTGTAACTATGGTGACCACTACCTTGTTTACCTCTTGCTATAAAATAAAGGCTCAGCTTGCCTCTGAGTCTCTCTCTGTGGCCTCAGCCAGGCACAGGAAGATCCACCTAGACCCAGCTTATTCTCTCTGTCTGTCATTTCTTCATCCTTTCGCTGCCCTCGCTCAGGCTTTCGAACCCTTGGCTGAGCTGGCTCGGCACAATTAGGCTTTTATTATATAGGACTAGAGGCCTGGTGCATGAAATTTGTGCATGGTGTGTCCTTAGGCCTGGCTGGCGATCAAAGCATGAGCGTCTCGGGTAGAAGGGCAGGTCCCAGCTGACCTCTGGGCCCTGGGCAGCACCTGGTCCCTCAGGCCCCCATGCGTTCCCCTCCGCCTGAGTCACGGAACCCATGTCCCCACACAGAGATGCGGTGAGCGCAGCTGGACAATGCGGGCCTGGGTGCAGCATGGGCCTCTGGGCCACCCAGCAGCAGCACATGGAAGCCAGGTAGGCAGCACGCTCTCTCCTGACTGGCCTCGCAGACTGGCTCCTGTGAGAACCCACGGAGAGCCCAACCGGTCCCTGTGGGCCTGGCGGCTGCAGGCTGGCTCACCTGGAAGAGGTCGTGCAGGTGTGGGGCGGGCTCCTCACCGGTGCCCAGCACCTGAGCATGGGGGCTTCCCCAGTGCACAAGCCCTGGCGTCCTGGGGGAGGTTAGCAGGGGGAGTGAGAGAGAGCTTGGCAGACAGCCCACATTCTCCCTGCACCTCCAACCTCATCACCCCTGCCCCCAGATAGCCAGTGAGATGTCGCAATGTGTCACCGATGCCCGCCATGTTCCGCACTGCCCCCTTGTGATCAGCGCATGTCATAGTGAGTGGTTGAATGCCTGGTCTCCTGTTGAACTCTCGGTCGAATGACCACCCAAGGGGACAATTTGCATATTAGGCTTTTATTATATAGGATAAGCTGGACAATGTGGCAGAAATGGACACATTTCTAGAAAAATACAATCTTCCAAAACTGAATCAGGAAGTATCAGAAAACCTGAATAGGCCTATAACAACTGATTAATTTGAAGCAGTAATAAAAACAACTCCCAGCAAACAAAAGCCCTGGTCTGGAAAGCTTCACAGGGGAGTTTTACCAAGCATACAAAGAAGAACTAACACCTATACTCCTCAAACTACTCCCTTTACAAGGCCAGCATTATCCTAATTTTAAATCCAGCCCTCATCTGTTTGGCTCAGTGGATAGAGCATCAGCCTGTAGACTCAAGGGTCATGGGTTTGATTCTGATCAAGGGCACATGCCTGGGTTGTGGGCTCAATCTCCTGTACGAGTGTGCCAGAGGCAGACAATCAATGATTCTCTCTCATCACTGATGTTTCTATCTCTCCTTCCTCTCTAAAATCAATAAAAATATATATTAAAAAATACACAGATAAAGACACTGCAAAGAAAGATTTACAGGCTAATATCCCCAATGAACATAGATGCTAAAATCCTCAACAAAATATTAGCAAATCAGATTTAGCGATACATTAAAAAGAGCATACACCATGACCAAGTGGGATTTATTCCAGGGATGCAAGACTGGTACAATATTCACAAATCAATGAATGAGATACATCACATAAACAAATTGAAAGACAAAAATCATGTGATCATGTTAATAGATGCAGAAAAAGCATTCAAAAAATCAAACACTCATTTTTTGATTAAAACTCTCAACAAAGTGGGAATAGAGGGATCATACCTCAACATAATAAAAGCTTTATATGACAAACCTACAGCCAACATCATACTCGATGGGCAAAATCTAAAACCATTTTCCCTAAGAGCAGGAACAAGATAGGGATGTCTGCTTTCACCAATTTTATTCAACAGAATACTAGAAGTCTTGGCCACAGCAATCAGACAAAAAAAGAAAAATAAAAGGCATCCAAGTTGGAAAGGAGGAAGTAAAACTATCAGATGGCATTATATTGTACGCTAGAGGCCTGGTGCACAAAATTCATGCACTGGGGTGGGGAGGGGGGCATCCCTCAGCCTGGCCTGTATAGGATAGGATTGTTTCCATGAACATAGACTATTTCTCCATTTATTTAGTTATTTTATTTCTTTCATCAGGGTTTTGTAGTTTTCCTCATATAAATCTTATACATATTTTGTTAAATTATTCCAAATATTTTATTTCAGGGAGGTGTTAATGTAAATGGCATTAAAACCATTTTATGTTTGTTTTAAATTAAAACAATTTGAAATTTTATTTGTTCATTTCTGGTTTTTAATTTCAAATTTTACTTGTTCACTAGTGGTATATTTTCTACTTGTTCATTGGTGATTGAATTTTGTATATTGATATTGTAAACTGTAACCTTGCTGTAATTGCATATTAGTTCCAAGAGTGTTTTTTGTCAACTCTTTTGGATTTTCTACGTACACAGTCAAGTCACCTGTGAACACAGATAGTTTTATTTCTCCCTTTCCAATCTTTGTACATTTTATTTCCTTTTTTTTTTATTGCATTAGCTAGGACTTCCAGTATGATGTTTTTATTTCCATTTAGCTCAATATAGATTTAAATTTTTCTTGAGATTTCTTTTATCATCCATGTGGTACCACCAATATTTTGGGGTTTTCCATCTATATTTCTGATATTGATTTCTAGTTTAATACGATTGTGATCTGAATGCAAACATGGCACAACACTTATTCTTTTAAATTTGTTATGGTCTGTTTTATGGCCCAGAATATGGCCTATCTTGGCGAATGTTCCATGTGAACTTTAGAAGAATGTTTATTCTGCTCTTGTTTGATGAAATAGGCTATAGTTGTCAATTATATCCAGTCGTTTGATGGTTCTGTTCAGTTGAATTAAGCCCTTAATGATTTTCTGCCTCCAGATCTGTTCACTTCTGTTAGGGAGTATTGGAGTCTCCACAGATAACAGTGGATTCATCTACTTCTCCTCGCAGTTCTGTCAGTTTTTCTTCTCACATATTTTGATGCACTGTTGTTAGGCACATACACATTAAGGATTGTTATAGCTTTTTGGAGATGGACTTTTTTGCCATCATGTAATGCCTCTTTTTATCCCTGATAATTTTCCTTGCTCTGAAATCTTCTCTGTCTGAAATTAATATAGCTACTCTGGCTTTCTTTTCATTAGAATTAGCATGGTATATCTTTCTCCATCCCTTTACTTTTTTTTAAATCTACTTGTTCCTTTATATTTAAAGTAGGCTTCTTATAGAGAACACTAGAGGCCCATTGCCCAAAGAGATTCGTGCAATAGGCCTTCCTTCCCCTGGCTGCCAGCACCGGTTTTCCTCCGGCACCCGGGACCCAGGCCATCACTCTGACCGCAGCAGAGAAGGCAAGCCTCTTCAGTCTTCAGTCTTTGCCCCACGCCTGCATATGCAAATTAACCACCATCTTTGTTGGGTTAATTTGCATACTCATCCTGATTGGCTGGTAGGAGTAGCAGAGTGACACCAAATTTGCATGTTTCTCTTTTATTAGTGTAGATTTGATTTATTTATTTATTTATTTATTTATTTATGTCCTTTGAGTCATTTTATTTCCACATATGTATTACATTCCTAGAAAAAGAATCCCAGGATTTCCCCTCCTGTGTGTTTTTGTCTGCTTATTCATAATCCATGATGCCCGCTGAGATTGTCAGTACAATGAAAGCAAACTGACGGGATGGAAGCAAATTGTTCTGCCGTTTTTCTAGATCTTTGAGTTGCACATCAAATCTGGGGCTGATTACTTCACACTTGTTCAACCTTCCTGTGAGGTTCAAGACAATTTTCCCAGCTCTGTGGTCATCAATAATTTCAAATTCGCCAATGTAACCATGCTTCATCATCACAGTCAGAAACCGGATGATGACTTTGGAGCATGGCCTGATGAGAACCTGGCGCTTGCCTCTCTTTTCGGCATTGTTGATACTCTTCAGAGCATCAGCCAGGACATTCATGAGCACCATTATGGTGGCAAGGACCGATGGCGGAAAGAGTGTAGATATTTTTTAAATAAAATCTATCTTTATCCTTTATGTGGTGTATTTATGCCACTGACACTTCAAGTGATTCTATAGTTGGCTTAACATATACCTTTTTATTATTACTTCCTAGTCATTGTCCTTTTTTCTATTTTTTGTACTCTATTCTTTTTCTGCCATTTGTGGTTTTAATTGAGTATTTTACATGATTCTATTTTTTTCTTCATTCTTAGCAGCATCAATTTTACTTCCAGAGAGAGCCAAGATGGCGGCATAGGTTAACGCCGGAGTTTGCTGCTTTGAACAACTACTTCAAAAGTGAAACCAAAAAACGGAAGGGACATCACCCAGAACCACAGGAACGCTGGCTGAGTGGAAGTCCTACAACTAGGAGGAAAGAGAAACGCATACGGACACTCAGAGGAGGCGCAGTGCTGAAGTCAAATTCTGAGGTGCGGAGTGCGCAGAGCGGGCTGGCGGCGGAGGGCGCGGTTGGCGTTTTCAATCGGGAGGGAGTCGCAGACTCTGAGCTCCAGATCCGGGCGAGTCTTTAGGGACCCAGACTCAAACGGGCGAAGCGGGACTGTCTGGCTTCGGTCAGAGCGAGTGCAGCTTTCTCTCTGAGCTTTGCAGCGGGTGCTGGGACTCAGAGAGGCAGAGCCCCTGGGGACAGGACTGAGAGCCGCCATAACTGCTCTCTCCGGCCCACCCTGTTGATCCTGTGCGACCCGCCCCGCCCAAGCCCTGCACAGAGGCATTTGCCGGATAGCCTCAGGCAAACGCCAGATTAGCACCTCCCTAGAGGACAGAAGTTCTCTCACTGCTGACACAGCTGATTCTCATAGCCACTTGGCCTGGAGGTCAAACCCTCCCTGGAATTAGCTACAACAATCAAGATTTAACTATAAAACTGCGAACAAAGACCACTAGGGGGTGCACCAAGGAAGCATAACAAAATGCGGAGACAAAGAAACAGGACAAAATTGTCAATGGAAGATATAGAGTTCAGAACCACACTTTTAAGGTCTCTCAAGAACTGTTTAGAAGCCGCCGATAAACTTAATGAGATCTACAAGAAAACTAATGAGACCCTCGATCTTATATTGGGGAACCAACTAGAAATTAAGCATACACGGACTGAAATAACGAATATTATACAGACTCCCGACAGCAGACCAGAGGAGTGCAAGAATCAAGTCAATGATTTGAAATGCGAGGAAGCAAAAAACACACAACCGGAAAAGCAAAATGAAAAAAGAATCCAAAAATGCGAGGATAGTGTAAGGAGCCTCTGGGACAGCTTCAAGCGTACCAACATCAGAATTATAGGGGTGCCAGAAGATGAGAGAGAGCAAGATATTGAAAACCTATTTGAAGAAATAATGACAGAAAACTTCCCCCACCTGGTGAAAGAAATGGACTTACAGGTCCAAGAAGCGCGGAGAACCCCAAACAAAAGGAATCCAAAGAGGACCACACCAAGACACATCATAATTAAAATGCCAAGAGCAAAAGATAAAGAGAGAATCTTAAAAACAGCAAGAGAAAGAAACTCAGTTACCTACAAGGGAATACCCATACGACTGTCAGCTGATTTCTCAACAGAAACTTTGCAGGCCAGAAGGGAGTGGCAAGAAATATTCAAAGTGATGAATACCAAGAACCTACAACCAAGATTATTTTATCCAGCAAAGCTATCATTCAGAATTGAAGGTCAGATAAAGAGCTTCACAGATAAGGAAAAGCTAAAGGAGTTCATCACCACCAAACCAGGATTATATGAAATGCTGAAAGGTACCCTTTAAGAAGAGGAAGAGGAAGAAAAAGGTAAAGATACAAATTATGAACAACAAATATGCATCTATCAACAAGTGAATCTAAGAATCAAGTGAATAAATAATCTGATGAACAGAATGAACTGTTGATTATAATAGAATCAGGGACATAGAAAGGGAATGGACTGACTATTCCGGGGGGGCGGGAAAGGGGTGTGGGAGATGCGGGAAGAGACTGGACAAAAATCGTGCACCTAGGGATGAGGACAGTGGGTGGGGAGTGAGGGCGGAGGGTGGGGCGGGAACTGGGAGGAGGGGAGTTATGGGGGGAAAAAAAAAGAGGAACAAATGTAATAATCTGAACAATAAAGATTTAAAAAAAAAAATTCTACTTCCTTTTACAACTTTTTTAGTGGTTGTCCTAGAGTTTGCATTATACATTTACAACTAATCCAGTTTCCTTTCAAATAACACTACTTCTTCACTGGTAGTACAAGTACCTCATAAAAATAAAATTTCTAATTGCTCCCATCCCTTGCCTCATTGCTGTCATTCATTTCACTTACACATAAGTTATAATCTTTAAATACATGGTTGCTATTGTTATTTTTTAAAACGTTAGCTCAATTAAGAGTAAGGAAAATAAAAAGATTTTTTTGTTTTACCTTTACTCATTTCTTCACTAATGCTCTTCCTTTCTGTCAGTCCTAATGTCTGACCTATATCATTTTCTTCTCTCTGATAGACTTCTTTTAATATTTCTGGCAATGCAGGTCTACTGGCAATAGATTCTTTCCATTTTTCTTGTTTGATAAAGCCTTTATTGCTCCTACACTTTTTAAGGATACTTTTATAGAATATAAAATTCTAGGTTGGTGAGGATTTTATCCCCTCTCAACATTGAAAATATTTCACTCCATTTTCCTTGCTTGCATGTTTTTGAGAAGTCAGATGTAATTCCTATGTTTGCCCTTCTATACATGAGGTGTTTTTCTCCTTTGGTGTCTTTCAAGATTTTTAAATTCTCATCTGAGGATATGTGTGTTTTTTATTGATTTTTAGAGAGAGAGGAACAGAGGGAGGGGGAAGAGGGAGAAAGAGAGAGAGGGAGGCATTTATGTGAGAGAGAAATATTGATTGGTTGCTTCTGGAATGTTCCCTGACTGGGGATTGAACCTGCAACCTAAGTATGTACCTTGATTGGGAATTGAACTGGCAACCTTTAGGTACATGGGATCCAACCAACTGAGCCACACTGGCCAGGGAGAGATTTTCTTCTTTATCTTTAATTTTCTTCAGTGTGAATATCATATACCTAGGTGTAGTTTTTTCTTTGGCATTTATACTACTTGGAGTTTCTGAACTTCTTGGATCTGTGGTTGGTTCTGACATTAATTTGGGGAAAATTCTCTGTTATGAATGCTTCAGATATTTCTTCTGCTCTCTTCTCCTGGTATCCTCATTGCATGTATGCTACACCTTTGTAGTTGTCTCACAGTTCTGGGTTTTATGTTACTTTGTTTCAGTCTTTTTTTCTCATGGCTTTTGCATTTTGGACATGTCTATTGACATACTCTCAATCTTAGAGATTCTTTCTTCAGCCAGTGCCAGTCTACTAAAGAGCCCATCAAATGCATTCTTCACTTATGTTATAGAGATTTTCATTTCTAGTTCTTTCTTTCTTTCTTTCTTTCTTTCTTTCTTTCTTTCTTTCTTTCTTTCTTTCTTTCTTTCTTCTTTCTCTTCCTTTCTATCTTAAATCCTCACAGGAGGACAGGCTTTTCATTGATTCTAGAGAGAGAGGAAGGGAGAGTGAGAGAGAGTGAGAGAAACATCAATGTGAGAGAGAAACATTGATTAGTTGCCTCATGCACATGTCCCGACCAAGGATCAAACTCACAACCTGGGTATGTGCCCTAACCAGGAATTGAATCCACTACCCTTTGGTGCACTGGACGACACTCTAATTCAGTGGTTCTCAACCTCCTGGCCCTTTAAATACAGTCCCTCTTGTTGTGACCCAACCATGAAATTATTTTTGTTGCTACTTCACAACTGTAATGTTGCTACTGCTCTGAAACATAATGTAAATATCTGATATGCAGGATGGTCTTAGGCGACCCCTGTGAAAGGGTCGTTTGGGGAAAAACCAAGATGGCGGCATAGGTAAACACTGGAAATAGCTGCCTCCCACAACAACTTCAAAAATACAACTAAAGACAAAACAGACATCACCCAGAACCACAGGAAGGCTGGCTGAGTGGAAATTCTACAACTAGAACGAATGAGAAAAGCACACTGAGATTCAGAGGAGGTGCGGAAGTAAGTGCAGAGGTACAGAGGCGCACGCAGCAAGGGCTGACAACTGAGGATGCGGCTGTCTTTTTGAATTGGGAGGGAGTCTTAAGCCCCCGACTGCTCTGAACTCCAGTTCCGGGAAGTCTCTGGGGACCCAGACTCATATGGGGAGAAACTGGACTGTCTGGCAGTGGGCAGAACTCGGAACTTGAGGGCAGCTTCCTCTCAGAGGTGCTTGCAGCGATTACCAGGACACTGAGACGCAGGGCCTCTTAGGGCAGGGCTGAGGATCAGCCATAGCTGTTTGCTCCGCCCTGTTGATTCCCTGAGACCCTGCCCCACCCAGGCTGAGGCAGAGGCTTTTGCATATGAAAGGCCTGGCCCTTTGCAATCTGAAAATTACCTAACAAACTGCAGCTGGGCCAGACAGACCCAGAACTTCCAAGAGAAGGCCCAAGGCCCCACAGCAGCTTGCATTGCTTCACAACTGGGCCTCATCTGGGCACCTCCAAGCCCCAAACAAGGAAGGGGAATCTGCAGATCTCTTCATAGCTCCTGCTGGGTAGCCTCAGGCAGAGGCTAAATTAGCACCTCCTTAGATCCAAGAGCGAGATTACAACTCCTCAGATCCATAAGGGACACACTCAGGGGGCAGACTCAGTGAGCACCAAAGCTCCACTGAAGCAAGTCTTGCCCCAGAAGGGTGTCTTCAGCACAGAAGTTCTCCCAAGGTACATGCCCTGGACTGGAATCGAACCTGGGACCCTTCAGTCCGCAGGTTGACGCTCTATCCACTGAGCCAAACCGGTTAGGGCTAGGCACCCCTTTCTTAAGCCCTTTCAATGTGCACCTTTTGTAATGTCCTAGAAGGCTAGGTGCCTGCCCCTGGGGTACCAGTTGGACTCTATCAAGGGAATTGCCTGGCTGGGATGGAGGACCTGTTGGGATTCTCTTGATGGAGGTGATGTGCCTCTTTATTAGCCTTATTGATACCTGGTCACCTTTCACCTGCCGTTAGCAGGATGTGAAGGAGAGCCTGTCTGTCGGCCCAGTTTGGATGGTGAGTGGCAAAAACGAAGGTGATAAGATCTGCCATTTTCTGAGGACCCTCCCTATTTGAGGGGCTGGAATTCCTCCAATTCAGTGAATCTGAGGTGGAAAATGGAGCCTGAGTCCAGTATGGCCCGTAGGCTGGCCTTCTGTTTATTATGCCTGCAGAACACTGCCTCCGAGGGAATTGTCCCGCTTCAGATAGGGATGCTTCTCGGCCAAATGGGGTGCCCTGAGGATACTTGAGGAGGAAACACCCTTCATCACACAGGGGCTGTTGCCCCTCCGGGCCTTATCTCAGGGGTGTCTAGCAGTGGGGGTGGGGGTGGCGAGGGAAATCTTCCTGCTGCTAATCCCGGATCCCCTGAGTTCAGGGCATTAAGGAGACCATCTCCTCACCCTCCTTTTCTTCCTGCGTCTTACTACCAGGGAGGGGCTTTGCAGCCATTTCCCCTCCCTGCATCTGTAGTTTGTCTCCTTTCTTTTTTTTTTCTTTTTTTAATTAAATCTTTATTGTTCAGATTATTACATTTGTTCCTCTTTTCCCCCCATCCCAGTTCCTGCCCCACCCTCCGCCCTCACTCCCCACCCACTGTCCTCATCCATAGGTGCACGATTTTTGTCCAGTCTCTTCCCGCATCTCCCACACCCCTTTCCCCCCCAAGAATAATCAGTCCATTCCCTTTCTATGTCCCTGATTCTATTATGATCACCAGATTATTTGTTCACTTGATTCTTAGATTCACTTGTTGATAGATGCATGTTTGTTGTTCATAATTTGTATCTTTACCTTTTTCTTCTTCTTCCTCTTCTTAAAGGATACCTTTCAGCATTTCATATAATCCTGGTTTGGTGGTGATGAACTCCTTTAGCTTTTCCTTATCTGTGAAGCTCTTTATCTGACCTTCAATTCTGAATGATAGCCTTGCTGGATAAAGTAATCTTGGTTGTAGGTTCTTGGTATTCATCACTTTGAATATTTCTTGCCATTCTCTTCTGGCCTGCAAAGTTTCTGTTGAGAAATCAGCTGACAGTCATATGGGTATTTCCTTGTAGGTAACTGAGTTTCTTTCTCTTGCTGCTTTTAGGATTTTCTCTTTGTCTTTTGCTCTTGGCATTTTAATTATGATGTGTCTTGGTGTGGTCCTCTTTGGATTCCTTTTGTTTGGGGTTCTCCGCGATTCTTGGACCTGTAAGTCCATTTCTTTCACCAGGTGGGGGAAGTTTTCTGTCATTATTTCTTCAAATAGGTTTTCAATATCTTGCTCTCTCTCATCTTCTGGCACCCCTATAATTCTGATGTTGGTACGCTTGAAGCTGTCCCAGAGGCTCCTTACACTATCTTCGTATTTTCGGATTCTTTTTTCATTTTGCTTTTCTGGTTGGGTGTTTTTTGCTTATTCGCATTTCAAATCTTTGACTTGATTCTTGCGCTCCTCTGGTCTGCTGTTGGGAGTCTGTATAGTATTCTTTATTTCAGTCAGTGTATGCTTAATTTCTAGTTGGTTCTTTATCATAACATTGAGGGTCTCATTAGATTTCTTGTAGATCTCATTAAGTTTATCGGCAGCTTCTAGACAGTTCTTGAGAGACCTTAAATGTGTGGTTCTGAACTCTATATCTTCCATTGACAGTTTTGTCCTGTTTCTTTGTCTCTGCATTTTTTTTTATGCTTTCTTGGTGCACCCCCTAGTGGTCTTTGTGCACCGTCTTGTTGTAGTTAAGCCTTGATTGTTGTAGTTAATACTGGGGGGATTTGACCTCCAGGCCAACTGGCTATGAGAGTCAGCTGTGTCTGCAGTGGGAAAACTTCTGTCCTCTGGGGAGGTGCTAATCTAGCGTTTGCCTGAGGCTATCTGGCAAATGGCTCTGTGCAGGGCTTGGGCGGGGCGGGTTGCACTGGATCAAACAGGGCGGGCGGGAGCGAGCAGTTATGGCTGCTCTCAGTTCCATCCCTAGGTGCTCTGCCTCACAGAGTCCCAGCAACCGCTGCAAACCTCGGAGAGAAAGCTGCCTTCGAGTTCCGACTGAAGCCAGACAGTCCCGCTTCTCCCGTTTGAGTCTGGGTCCCTAGAAACTCGCCCGGATCTGGAGGTCAGAGTCTGAAACTCCCTCCTGATTGAAAACAACAACCGTGCCCTCCGCCGCCAGCCCGCTCCGCGCGCGCACTCCGCACCTGAGTATTTCACTTCAGCACTGCGCCTCCTCTGAGTCTGGGTATGATATTCTCTTTCCTCCTAGTTGTAGAATTTCCACTCAGCCAGGCTTCCTGTGGTTCTGGATGATGTTCGTTCCGTCTTTTAGGTGTACCCTTGAATTGGTTGTTCGAGGCAGCAATCTCTGGCGTTAACCTATGCCGCCATCTTGGTTTTACTGTCTCCTTTCTTAGCCAGATTCTTATTGTGTAAAAACATAAAGCCTGGACATAAGGGATTGCATCCCTTTTCCTTGACTTTGGCAAGACAATTCCAACTCTATGATGGTATAGTAATTTAGAGAATCATTTAGAGGCCATTTCCCCCCATAGTCTACAGCAGTGGTTCTCAACCTTCCTAATGCCGCGCCCCTTTAATACAGTTCCTCATGTTGTGGTGACCCCCAACCATAAAATTATTTTCGTTGCTACTTCATAACTGTAATGTTGCTACTGTTCATAATGTAAATATCTGATATGCAGGATGTATTTTCATTGTTACAGATTGAACATAATTAAAGCATAGTGATTAATCACAAAACCAATATGTAATTATATATATGTGTTTTCTGATGGTCTTAGGCGACCCCTGTGAAAGGGTCGTTCGACCCCCAAAGAGGTCACGACCCACAGGTTGAGAACCGCTGGTCTAAAGTATACATAGACCAAGTGGAGTTACAATAGAAAACCAAGTCCTTCTTAGTCATTGGATCATAACTGTACGTGGACCAATTTGTTAAAATTCTGCCCTGGTGGGCTCCCTTTAGGAGTTGAAACAGAACAACCCCTGATGGCTCAAAAATACAAACCCCAAACCATAACCATAGAAAGACCCCAGACAGAGTAGGAACATATGAACTTGAATCCATAATTGCATTATCCCAAACAAGTGCTATAAGCAAGTCGTACTCTCTTGTCTCCAATAATGCAAATGGTCCTAACCGGACCCAAATGGCATGAAGCCCAAGGGGCACAAAGTCCGAGTGGCAGGGACAGCCTCCCAAATGGTACCACAAGTGGTTCTAGCTGGACCCACGTGGCACAAAGCCTAAGCGACAGGGAGAGGGGACCCCTGGTGTGCATGCCCGTTTGATTCACCCAGTCTTGGAGTCCGTCTGCTCCCCAGAAACCTGTTTCCTTCCACCAGCCAAGCATCTGAAGTGGCTGACACCTTGAGAAGGAGTGAAGGGAAATTCCTTGAGAAAAGCTCTTGGCAGCTGCTGGGAAGTTCCCCCAGTCCGGCTCCTGGGTCAAATTGTCACAGGCAGCTGGGACCCCAGCCCAGGCTCCCTCACTGAGGACCATGTTGTCCCATCTGGGTCACCAAAACTGTAGCAGGTTTGGCTCCCTGCTGCAGCAAAAGCCAAACTCGCGAGACAGGTGGAGGTACAAAAGGAAAGAGGTTTTAGTCAGGTGCCATGGCACCTGGGAGAGTGGTGGACTCCTGTCTCAAAGACCATCTCCCCTTCCTGCTGAACCCTGCAGTTCTTTTTTTTAAAATTAAAAAAATTTTTTAAATCCTCACCCAACAATATTTTTTCCATTGATTTTCAGAAAGAGTGGAAGGGAGGGAGAAAGGGGAAGAGTGAGAGAGAAACATTGATGTGAGAAAGACACAGCGACATGAGAGAGACACATCAACTGGTGCCTCCTGAATTCGCCCTGACCGGGTCCAGGGATCGAACCTGTAACCCAGGTACATGCCCTTGACTGGGAATTTGTCCCATGACCCTTTCGGTGCATGGACCAACACTCTAACCACTGAGAATGCTGGTCAGGGAAGCCCACAGTTCTCATAGGGATAGGGATGGGAGGGTTTTTTTCTCTGTCAAATTATCTTGCTAGCCTTTGGCGTGGTTGAGTCCTGTCCATTTTGTCATTCTAACTTTTGGCTGTTCGGTGTAAGGACCTTCCCCTGCACCATCTTGGCCAATGGGAGAGACTCCCTGGCACTCCGACTGACATTCTACCGTAACAAACTCACATTCAGTGATGAGAATCATTTCTAAGGCATAAGTGATGGGCTCTTTGGACAGACGGAAAGTTCATATGAAGCATCCAGATGATGTTCACATCCTCATTCCAGGCCAGAATACCATGTCTGCTTGGGTGGAAGGAAGAGACCCAATGCAGAAGGTGGCCAAGCAACAGGGCTCTGCCACTTTGTTTCTGTCACTTTTCATTGTCTATTTTATTTTGCCTAAACATTCCATTAAATGTTCCAACTCATTAGTCATTCAAACCCACCCAAACAAGAACGTGTGACCCTATCATGTGCCCAGAAGGCAGGGAGCTAAGAATATTGAACAAACAGCATTAATGACTAGTACCCTTTCTGTGAATCCAGAGGCCCCATGTCCCATTTGCAGGAAGCCACCCATTGTCTTCACTAGCAGAGACGTGTAAACAAGGGTCCCGGAAGGCTGGTGAATCTTGAACCCTGGCAAAGGCCAGGGTGATGCACCTATTGTTTAGTCCAGACAATGGGGGCTCAAGCTATTTTCTGACCAAATAGTCTCAGAGTAAATCTTTACTAATATTTACTGACCTTTAAGATAGTCTGTCTGTTACCGCAATTACCTGCCTAAGAGCTAGATGTGTATCCAAAATTGAATAAAAAAGGTTGACAAGGCCTGGGCACCAGTGGAAGTCCTTTCTCTTGCATTGGACTTGCCTGCCTGGCCCTCAATATTTCCGAATTATTATTTCTTGTCTCGTCCCTTTCATTTGCATGCGGCCCCTTCTCCAGATCCCAAACCCTGAACCACGCAGGATGTGGGTCTACACAATATTGATTTTTCATTTTTTTAATCTTTAATTTCTTTATTGGTAAAGGTATTACAAATGTGTCCTCATCCCCCCATTAACCCTCAACCCCCCACTCCCACTCATGCTCTCATCCCCCAGTTGTCTGTGTCCATTGGCTTGGCTTATATGTATGCATACAAGTCCTTTGGTTTTTCAATAATCACTGCCCAGCGAAGCGCCTGGCTCAGGTTGTGTTCAGTTACTGTTGAGTAGAAGAAAGAAAGAAAAAAGGAAGGAAAGACGAAAGAAGGAAGGATCACTGGAAAGGGACTGGAACTAAGGTGGGTTTGCCTTGGCATGGTCTGGAATGTGTGGGTTCTTGATTTCATGCAGGAAAGATTTCACGACACAAGTCCAGGTATTGGTTTTTTGTGTTTTGTTTTTTTTTTATAAACTGTATATTTTTATTGATTTCAGAGAGGAAGGGAGAGGGAGAGAGAGAGAGCAACATCAGTGATAAAAGAGAATCATTGATTGGCTGCCTCCTGCACGCCCCCTATTGGGGATCAAGCCTGCAACCTGGGCATGTGCCCTGACTCAAAATCAAACCTGTGACCTCTAGGTTCATAGGTTGATGCTCAACCACTGAGCCACACCGGCCAGGCAGTCCTGGTGTTTTTGAGAGTTTATTTATTTATTTATTTATTTTTCAAGAGGACATTTATTAAAGCTGGGGACAGTGAAACAAAGGAAGGACTTAAGACAGAAAAGACAAGATCACAGCAACAGGAGTGAGCCCAGCCTAGGCTGGGCTGCCTAAATGCAAGCAAGGAAGTCACAGTAACAGGAGTGAGCCATGATGGGCTGGGTGAATCAGGAAAGGAAGTCCCAGTAATAGGAGTGAGCCATGGCGGGCTGCGTGGACTAGGAAAGGAAGTCCCAGTAACAGGAGTGAGCCCTGATGGGCTGCGTGGACTAGGAAAGGAAGTCCCAGTGACAGGAGTGAGCCCTGATGAGCTGCGTGGACTAGGAAAGGAAGTCCCAGTGACAGGAGTGAGCCATGACGGGCTGCGTGGACTAGGAAAGGAAGTCCCAGTGACAGGAGTGAGCCCTGATGGGCTGCGTGGACTAGGAAAGGAAGTCCCAGTGACAGGAGTGAGCCCTGATGAGCTGCGTGGACTCGGGAAAGGAAGTCCCAGTAACAGGAGTGAGCCATGGCGGGCTGCGTGGACGCAGGAAAGGAAGTCCCAGTAACAGGAGTGAGCCATGGCGGGTTGCGTGGACGCAGGAAAGGAAGTCACAGTAACAGGAGTGAGCCATGACGGGCTGCGCGGACTCGGGAAACAAGTTACAGGGGCTAACAGAGGGAATTTGGAGACAGATTAAGAGGATTAGCTGGGATGAGCTGCTGCTGCCTGCTGCTCCCCTGTTTCAAGTCTCCTGGGAACCCTTAGAGCTTAGGCGAAAGAAAGCAAAAGTACGCACCTGAGGAAAGGGGTGCAGGGGTGTGCTCCAGGGAGAGCAGTGGGAGTTCTAGGGGTGATCTCAGGGGAGGGTCTCAACAGAATCTTCATCAACTTCCCAGGTGTGTCCTTCAATATGCTCATGCATCAACATGAGCATACAGGGGAATCTGCGATCATTCTCTGGTCAGCCTCACTGCTCTACGTTTATCTTCGATTTGTCTGGCTCTAATTGGTTCTTTTGTTATGTATTCCCCTGACTGCATCCGTGCTGGGATTTGGCTGGCACTAATGGCACTATCTGAGTCTCTGTTCTCTCTGTCCTTTAGTAGGTGATTTAAGCTATTCTCTCTCTCTGGTTGGGAAGGAGAGGTGTAAACCATGTGCTTCTTGGTTAGGGAAGATATGATCTTGTTATTTATTAGCAGGCTGTTAATTGCTTGGCCTTGTTTAACTATCTTGCCTTAGTTTCCCTCATTCTACTTGCCAAGGAATTTCCTCGCTTCTTGCTATATCCTGCCTCAGAAGGAAGGATGGATCAAGTTCCTGGCATGTAGAAAGGGTTCAAGGCAGGTTTTCCAAACCAGCACTGAAGATGGGATGTGGTAGGAGCACTAGAAACATGTACTGTGTTCAACTGAATTGGCTTTTTAAAAAAAACTTCCTTCTAGTTTTGGCTTGTAGCCTTTCACCAAATCTAAGTCCACAGCCAGGCAAAACCCAGGACACAGCCTGCAAACCTGAAGTCAGCAGTGAGGTCGGTGTTGGAGGAGCCGGCCTGAGCTGTCAGAACGCAGGCTGGGTGTCAGAGCAAACCTGAGGGATAGGTTCCATGTCGGGTTCAGTGCCCAGTGCTGCTCTTCCCTCCCCTGTGCTTGGGCTGTGTTTCAGTGACCAGGGCATGCCCAGTCCTGCATATCATATCATTTGTGCCCATTTGCTCCTCTCTGGCAAGTTCTAGCTGGGCCAGTATCTATACCCTGCCTCTAATAAGCCCATCTTGATGACAGCACAGACCTATGACCTTACTTTCATTTCAGTCTGACCTTTGAATTAGTTATAACTTGTTGTGTGCAAGTGTCAGAAATCCCACTCAGAAGGGTTCAGAAATCCCACAAAAAAGAATGCGATGGTTTCAGGTTTGGTTGGATCCAGCAGCCTGAACCAACGCTCTGCTTCTCAGCTTGATTTTCCTCTATGTTAGCCTCATCCTCAGGCTTCCTCGCTGTGCAGCCGTGGAGTGTGAGCCGAGGCCAGTGCCAGGTGTGTAGCAGAGTTTCAATAAATAATGGTGGAATAAATGAAGAAATGATGGGCTTAGCTCTCCAGGTTTACATCCTACCAACTTAGCAATTCCAGGAAAAAGAGAGTAATGCTTTCCAAACCAAAGTCCTTAGGGCTGAGTCTAATGAGTCTGGCCTGGGGTTTGGTCATATATTCGTCAGAGTAGGTTAGACTTTGCCATGGCAGCACATCAATCTTAAAATCTCTTACTCTTACTCACGGTAAGAGACTGGGGGACGAGGGCTTTGCCCAAAGTAGTCATTAAGGTGTTCAAGCTCGTCCCATTTGAGCCTCTACCATCTTCAAGGCAAGGCTTCAAGGTTCTCATGGGAAGATAAGAGAGAATATCCCATGTGGGGGATGTGCTAGATGCAGGCCTGAACGGGGCATCCATCCCTTCTGTCTGTCCTCCTTTGGCCAGAGCTGGCACAAAGGGAGAATAAAGTGGTTTGTAAAACCCTTAGCATTGTAGCTTGCTGAGGTCATCTGACACCCCGAGTCAATTGTGGAGGCCAGGGTGCCTCACTGCTCCGACCAGCCAGACCTGGGTGACACCCTCAACCCTGAAGTCAGCAAACTGGGTCAGCCCATCAAACCCCCCTTAGACTGGCTGAGGATGAGGGCTCCCTGTGAGAAACCAGGGTGCCATTGCCAGAAACAGGGATGGATACTGGGCCAGAAGATGTAACACAGACCCCTAATCCCTTGTGTTGCTTCTTGACTCTCTTCAGCCCCACCCAGCCCCACCCAGCCCCACCCAGGGCCCGCAGACCCTACCTGAGCACTTCAGCAGAATCAGGCTGGCAAAGGGCCCAGAACAACTCTGACTGTATTTAAATTATACTCAAATAAATTTCAGACCCTCATGGTCTATCAAAATCTAATTTAGTGAGAATATTCAGGGCTTGTTTTTATACTACAGACTCTGGACAGATGAAAAGATTTGGGGCAACACGTTAAGTATCTAGAGAGCAACATTATTTTAATAACCTTTAGACACATTATGAAACTTTTCCATATTACTTGTAGAAAACTTGGGAAATAAAGGAAAGTATTAGCTTTTGATGAGATATGTTCCAGTAACAAATGATCTCCTGCTCTCTGTGGCTACAACAACAAGGCTTATTCCTCGCGGGCGTTCATGCTGGCGTCGCTCATGTGTCTCCACTCCCCGGCCCAGCCTGGAGGATCAGTCCCGCTGGGATAGGTTGTTCTCTTAGCGCAGAAAACAACCCGTGGAGCCACACAACGGCTTTCACAGCTTCCTCTCTGACATCGTACATGTCGCTTCTGCCCACGTCCCATTGGCTGAGCAAATTAATGATCGGGTCTGAAGTCAGTGGGTGGGGTGACTTGCTCCTCCCAAAGGGGGTTACTACAGGGTCGCAGCGTGGGTGGGGACCGCTCACAGGGTAGGGGAGAACAAAACAGTAGGAACAAACACAGTGTGTATCTAAGAGAAGTGTAACAGATAAAATAGTTATCACAATGCCGTCAGCCTGAAATAACCACTACCCTCTGGGTGGGTCTCTTTCAGTATGTTTCCAGACATGTGCAAACCAACATTTATGTTTAATCACAAAGGCCAATCAAATCCAGATAATCCAACCAATTGGCATATCCAACACCAATCAGATGACCCAGTTAACCTCCCTCAGCTAAACCCAATTGTTTAGACCCATTAATTGATGTGGCTGGTGAAACAGATTAATTGGCATGACACTGGTGGAGTACATGCCAGACATTGGCAATTGCTGACTTAACTGTGTTGATTTGATTATGTAAATTGACTCCAACATATGTCTTTATATGTAAATATACACTGAGTGGCCAGATTATTATGACCACCCCATCAGTACTTTGTTGGGCCACCGTTTGCCTTCAATGCTGCAGCGATTCTTCTGGGCATTGACTCCACGAGATGTTGAAAGGTGATGCGAGGAATCTGACACCATGCCTGATGAATAGCACTGTCCAGTTCTGTGAGGTTTGATGGTTGTGGAACCAGCTGCCCGATGGCTCTTTTAACTTCGTCCCACAAATGCTCAATTGGATTGAGATCTGGTGATTGTGGGGGCCACCTAAGCAAGGTAAAGTCTCCCTCATGTTCTTGAAACCACTCCTGCACAATACGAGCACCGTGGCATGGCGCATTGTCTTGTTGGAAGAAGCCATCTCCGTTGGGATACGCCATCAACATGATAGGATGACCTTGATCAGCAATGATACTTAGGTATGTTGTGCTATTCAGACATTGTTCCACACGAATTAAAGGGCCCGAATCATGCCAGGAAAACATGCCCCAAACCATAACACTGCCCCCACCAGCTTGAAGGGTGGTACTCATGCATGTGGGGTGCATGCTTTCATGCTGTTTCCGCCAAATTCTCACTCTGCCATCTGCATGATGCAACTGGAAACGTGATTCATTGGACCACATGACTTTTTTCCAATGCTCGACTGTCCAATCCTTGTGTTCCTGTGCGAATTGGAGATGTTTTATCTTGGTAACTGCAGACAGCAAAGGTGTTCGAACAGGCCTTTGGCTTCCATATCCCATATGATGCAGTGTACGGCTAATGTGCCTACAAACATCAGGTGGTCATAATAATCTGGCCACTCAGTGTATATCTCTTTTTTAAAAAAAATATATTTTATTGATTTCTTACAGAGAGGAAGGGAGAGAGATAGAGAGTTAGAAACATCGATGAGAGAGAAACATCGATCAGCTGCCTCCTGCACACTCCCTACTGGGGATGTGCCCTCAACCCAGGTACATGCCCTTGACCGGAATCGAACCTGGGACCCTTCAGTCTGCAGGCCAATGCTCTATCCACTGAGCCAAACCGGTTAGGGCAATAAATATCTGATTTTTATTTTAAACTTACTTTATAAGGATTTTTCTGCATTGCTAAAACTTTACAAGCATAATTTTAAGCTTACATAAAAATTTATTGTATGGTTCTATTATAATTACTTAACCCAAGTCCTGAGCATTTTAAATGCTTCTACTTTGTGTTTTTCAATAATAACTGTTACACTCTACATATGTGTTTGTAAAATAAATTTTTAACATAAAAGTAACTCATTTTCATCATAGAATATGCAAGTGAGTAAAATTAAATTTGCTGTAATTCTACCTCCTAGACACAATAGTCTGGATTTACTTAAAAATACACACATATAGTATATAAAAGACAAGCAACCGGAACAGTGGAATGACCAGAACAACCCAAATGATCAGTCGCTATAAGGCACACTGCAGCAGCCAACCAGCCCAATGGGGGCTCTGATCGGCCCTCCCAACCGCCCACATCCCCTCCCCTTGGCCAGCCCTACCCCCCGCCGCCTCCCCCCACCCTGATTGGGGTTGGGCCTGGTGGCTAACCTCCCACATCCCCTCTCCCACCCCCCACCCCCCGCCAGCCCAGCCCCGATCGGCCCCCATTGGGGCTGGCCATCCGGACCCCACCCATACATGAATTCGTGCACTGGGCCTCTAATTTATTTATAAACAAAAATGAGATAATTAAAAAATGAATATAGTGTGATTTTTTTCTGGTGTCCTTATGCTTGAGACTCACAGAAGGGGAATTAAGAAGACAAAAAGGGTCTCCCACATTTAAGCCTCTTGATACATTTTTCAGTCTTGAAACGTTGGGTTAAAATAGGGAAGGAAAAAGCAAAACTGTCACTTTTTGCGGACAACATGATTCTGTATATAGAAAACCCTAAAGACTCCACCCCCAAAATATTAGAAACAATAAACAAATACAGTCAAGTTGCAGGATATAAAATCAATGTGCAAAAATCCATTGCTTTACTGTATACTAACAAAACTTCAGAAAAAGAAATAAAAAACCCAACTCCTTTTGCAATTGCAACCAAAAGAATAATATACCTATGAATAAACTTAACAAAGAATGTGAAAGACCTATATACTGAAAATTATAAAGCATTATTAAAAGATATTAAAAAATATACAATAAAATGGAAAAATATCCCATGTTCATGGATTGAAAGAATCAACATAGTTAAAATGGCTATATTACCCAAAGCAATATAAAGATTTAATGCAATCTACATCAAAATCCCAATGTCACTATTTAAACAAATAGAATATGAAATCATCAGCTTTTTATGGAACCACAAAAGACCGAATAGCCAAAGCAATCCTGAGAAAAAGGAACGAAGCTGTAGGTATCACTCTACCTGACTTCAATTATGCTACAGAGCTACGATAATCAAAACAGCATGGTATTGCCAGAGAAACAGACACACAGATCAATGGAACAGAATAGAGAGCCCAGCTATAAAACCAAATATATATGGACAGATAATTTTTGACAAAGGAGCCAGAAATACACAATGGAGTAAAGGTAGTCTCTTCAATAAATTGTGCTGGGAAAACTGGAAAATCACATGAAAAAGAATGAAACTGGATTATAGTTTGTCCCCATGTACAAAAATTAATTCAAAATGGATCAAAGACCTAAATATAAGACCCAAAACAATAAATTACATAGAAAAACATCAGTACTAAACTTATGGACCTTGGTTGCAAAGAACATTTTATGAACTTGACCCCAAAGACAAAGGAAGTAAAGGCAAAAATAAATGAATGAGGCTATATCAAACTAAAAAGCTTCTCCATGGCAAAACAACAACAACAATAAAACAAAAAAAAACTATGAAACAACAACAACAAAAACAAACAAACAGAAAAACACCCAGACAAAACAAAAAGGCAGCCAACAAGATGGGAGACGATATTTGCAAACAGTAGCTCTGACAAAGGTTTAATTTCCAAAATATATAAAGAACTCATAAAACTCAACACCAAACAAACAACCCAATCAAGAAGTGGGCAGAGAACCAAGAAGACATATGAACAACCAATAGATATAGGGAAAGATGTCCAACCTCCTGGCAATTAGGGAAATGCTAATCAAAACTACAATGAGGATGTGAGGGCGATCTGGCTGTGACATCTGTCACCCCATTGATCGCCAGGGTTGATTCGGCTGATTTGGCTGGCTAGGCGGGTGTCCCCCTCCTCCCTCACCGATCCATGTGCATCCCTCCCAAAACGACAATGAGCTACCACCTCACACCTGTTAGAGTGGCCCTTATCAACAATACAGCAATAACAAGTGCTGGAGAGGTTGTGGGAAAAAGGGAACCCTCATTCACTACTGGTGGGAATGTAGACTGGTACAACCACTATGGAAAGCAATCTGGCGATTCCTCAAAAAATTAAGAATAGAGCTACCATATGACCCAGCAACCCACTCCTGGGTATATATCCAAAAAACTTGAAATCATGTATTTGCAAAGATACATATACGCCCCTATGTTCATTGCAGCATTATTCGTATGGCCAAGACATGGAGACAACCAAAGTGTCCCGCGATAGAGGACTGGATAAAGTTGTGGTACCTAAACATAATGGAATACTATTCAGCCATAAGAAAGAATGAAATAGAGCCATTTGCAACAACATGGATGGATCTTGAGAACATTATGCTAAGCAAAATAAGTCAGTCAGAAAAAGCTAAGAACCATATTATTTCATTCATATGTGGGATATAAAATTGAAGCTCATGAGCACAAGTAGCAGTGTGGTGGCTGCCAGAGAGAAGGGGGTGGGAGAAGAGGGTCCAATATATGCTGACAGGAGATATGACTTTACATGATGGGCTCATAGTGCAATATACAGATCTTGTAACATAGAAACCCACACCTGAAACCTATATGATCATGGTGACCAATGTCCCCCCAATCCTATATAATAAAAGGCTAATATGCAAATTGACCAAATGGGGGAATGTTTGCTGTGACGAGCACTGACCACCAGGGGGCAGATGCTCAACGCAAGAGCTGCACCCTGGTGGTCAGTGCATTCCCACAGGGGGAGCGCCACTCAGCCAGAAGCTGGGCTCACAGCTGGTGAGTGCAGCGGTGGGGGTGGGAGCCTCTCCCACCACCAGCACTAAGGACCCCACCTGGGGAGCGGGCCTAAGCTGGCAGGCGGACATCCCCCAAGGGGTTCTGGACTGCGAGAGGGTGCAGGCTGGGCTGAGGACTCCTCCCCCCCAGCCCCCAGGGCACAAATGTCATGCACCGGGCCTCTAGTAAATTTAATAATAATAATAATAAATTTGGGGTTAATGTATACTTCTTCCAACAGTGTATACTTGTGCCCACCCCACTACAGTCATTGCGTTATGATTGTCACTTGATTCTGTCTTACCAGAAGAGACCTTGGTTTGAACTCCAGTGACACCCCTAGTAGACTCTGTGTGGTGGATCAGCCCCTGGGAGGCAGACTGCGTTGGGACCACATCAGCTTCTACCTCACTACATGGCTATGGGAACCAGCTCTGGCCCAGCCTCTTCTCTGGACACGAAGTGCCTGCTGGCTGCTGCAGTTCTCGCCTCTGCCTGGGGAATGTGGGCGTGAGCACAGCCCTGCAGCTCACCTCATGAGAGCGCTGGACATAGTGATTGGCTCCTAAAAAACAAAATACAAAGTAATGGATGTCACTTCCGAGACTGGGCTGTAGAAGACAGTGATTCCATCCTGCTTGCCCACTCTCCCTTGCTGGCACATTCTCGACTGCTCAGTTTGGTGAGACAGCTGCCATGCAGTGAGCGGCCCTGTGGAGAGTCTGACACAGTAAGGCTTGAGGCTGGCCTCAGGCCAACAGCCAGTGAGGAACGGAGGCCCTCAGTCTAACAGTCCACAAGTTCTAGCCAACACGTCCATGCTTGGGAGTGGGTCCTCCCCAGTCCAGCCTGCAGATACCTTGATTGCAGCTGTGTAAGTGGCCCTGAGCCAGCAACACTCAGCTAAGCCACATCTAATTCCTGACCCACGGTAACGGTGAGGTAATAAATGCATGTGATTTTAAGCCGCTGAGCTTTGGGCTCATTTGTTACGCAGCAACAGGTAACTAGGAAGAGCTCCTGTTACCCCGAAGGTGGAAATACTCCCCAGCAGTAAGTGTTGCGAGGCCTTGCTCTGGATGAGCGGTTACGAAACGCTGAACTGCAAGCCGAAGGCAGCCTGCAGGCGGGCTCGCCTTTTCTTTTTCCGTTGGAGGGGATAACTGTGCGGTGTTTGAAAGACATTTTGAGTCAGCATTTAACACAGGGGAGAGTTCGCAGGACACGGATCACCGAGGTCTAGGGACTCACTGGAAGCCAGGCACCTGGCAACTGACAGCTGAGGCCAGGCAGCCCTGTGCTTCGTTGGGGCACGTGTTCTCCTGTTTGTCAGAGAAAACACTACCCCTGACTGCCCGCATTTCTGAGGTCAAGTGTTGGCTGCAATTCATCACTGCGTTCCCACCACTTCTTATGGTAGAATAAGAGAAAGGCACGAGAATGGGACGATACAGCGGAATATTGTTCCCACATCTTCGTCAAAGGAGAGGCCAGGCCAAGAGGCTCAGGAGGTCAGCCAGAGCACAGCAGATGGCTCCTGTCTGCGCCACGTGACGCCCGCTGGGGCTGGCAGTCCAGCGCGGCTTCTTCCTTCATCCGATGGTGCTGGAGTCAGGACGGCTCCGCCCCAGGGCCGGGCGGGTCTGGCCCAGCTGCAGCCGGACTCTGGAGCCTCCACTGACGCTATGAGTCCAATTCCTTGTCTTTTCCTTGTCGTCTCAGGGCCTTTCTCTCTCCAAATGGTCTTTCCAGCAGGAAATCGGACTTCTCACACAGCAACTCTCAAGAGTATAAATGTGGACACTGCCAGGCCTTCTTCAGGCTCAGGACTGTGGCTGGCCCAGGGTCACTGCTGATTCATCCTGTTGCTTAAAACAAGTCACAGGCCCAGCTCACGTCCGAAGGGAAGCGGCTACACGGGGTATGCATACTGGAAGGCCTGACTCACGGGGCCACCGAAGTTCCAGGTTGTTCCCATGCTTCCCATGAATTCTCAGAAATATGGCAGCGGGGCCATCCTGGGCCATTTCACTCAGAAATGAACGGAGGCGGGGAAAGGCGGCCCCAGAGAACTGGAAAGCATGGGCCACTTGGATTACACACCGGGAACACGAAAAATGGTCTGGTAGCTGGGAGCTGCCATCATGTGCCCAGCTGAACATAAATGACGTCTGCTGAGGCCCACGCCATTACCCACCATGGCCAAACACTAGTCAACTTCCTTCTGAGCTTCTCTTTCCAGGGGTCTCAAGGCCACCCTTGAGTTTGATGATCCAGTAACACTCACAAGACTTAATGCCAGGTTATAGTCATAGCTAACTTTTTAAAAAATATATTTTTATTGATTTCAGAGAGGAAGGGAGAAGGAGAGAGAGTTAGAAACATCGATGAGAGAGAAACATCGACCAGCCACCTCCTGCACACCCCCCACTGGGGATGTGCCCGCAACCAAGGTACATGCCCTTGACCGGAATCAAACCTGGGACCCCTGAGTCCGCAGGCCGATGCTCTATCCACTGAGCCAAACTGGTTCTGGCCATAGCTAACTTTTTAAAAAATATATTTTTATTGATTTCAGAGAGGAAGGGAGAGGGAGAGAGACATAGAAACTCAATGATGAGAGAGAATCATTGAGTGGCTGCCTCCTGCTTGCCCCACACTGGGGATCGAGCCCACAATTGGGGGCATGTGCCTTAAGTGGGAATCCAATCATGACCTTCTTGTTCATGGGACGATGCTCAACCACTGAGCCACGCCAGCCAAGCATTGTAGTTAAGTTTTATTACAGAAAATAATAGAGAATAAAGCAACAGGAAAAAGATATTCACTGGGCAAGGTCCAGGAAGTTTGGGCACAGGCTTCCAAGTCCTTCCCCCACTGAAGTTGCACAGGACAGTATCTTTCTCTGTGGCAGGCAGCCACGGGGACACCAGAAGGGTCCCTGCTCGGGAGAGCCCACGCAAGTCGCGGATCCCAGGCTCTTCTGAAAGGCTGGGCACACAAGCACAACCTGCTATGGCAGCGGTTCTCAACCTGTGGGTCGCGACCCCTCTGGCGGTCGAACGACCCTTTCACAGGGGTCGCCTAAGACCATCCTGCATATCAGATATTTACACTACGATTCATAACAGTAGCAACATTACAGTTATGAAGTAGCAACGAAAATAATTTTATGGTTGGGTCACAACATGAGGGCCAGAAGGTTGAGAACCACTGTGCTATGGCAACCGACCCTCAGAATCCCACAGGTGAAGCCAGATACATCGGCACATAACAATCCTGGGGCACTGCTCAGCAATCCCCCAGTGGTCCGGCAGGCACCACGTCACCAATCAGTAGCAGAAAGAAGAGTCCGAGAGCCACTGTCCCAGGGATTGGCCCAGGGTCCACCTTGGTTCCAGGCTTCCAGACATGCAAGGATTGCGCCACCAGACCTGCTGTGTTAATTCTTTCCTCGCAACCTTACCGCGAGCCTGCCCATGGGGACTGCCAGCCTTTCTAGAGAGGGAAACCGAGGCTCAGGGGTACAGAGTGACGGTCAGACAGGGACTTGGGCCCACAGTTGAGGGGGAGGGAAGGCACATCGTAATTAAAGGCAAGGACTCAGAGGTTAGATAGGTCTGGGTGCCAGCATTGATTTTGCCAGTATTTCCACAAGCAATTTCAGCCCATCTGTGTAGCAAAAATTAAGATAATAGGACCTTTGCTGGGAATGTGTGAAATAGCGCTGCGGGGGTGCTTAGCACAGTTCATGACGCCATCAGTGACGCATCAATGAAAAGTCTGGGGCCCTGACCCGTGTGGCTCAATTGGTTGAGTGTTGTCCTATACGCCAAAAGGTCACCGGTTCTATTCCCAGTCAGGGCACCATCCCCATAGTGGGCCTGCAGGAAGCAATTGATCAATGTTTCTCACATTGATGTTTCTATCTCTCTCTCTCTCAAATAAATAAAAACATATTACACATTTTTATGGGGATTTCGTTGATGATGATGTGATGAGGGTTTGGAGTGGCTCATCTGATTCCAACCAATAACAGAAAAGTTGCTCCAGGTGAGGAGGCAAGAAGCCAGCCACAGCTCAGCTTGGGACGCCGAGGCCTTCGAGCCTGCAGGACCCCTCTATGCGGGAGCAGCAGATGGGAAAGGCCTGGGAAGGTAATTGTGGCGCCTCCTGGAGACAGGTCCAGGCTGTGTGTCTGTCGCTGGCATGCCAGGCTCGGGAGCCGTGGGCTCAGCCTGTGCTCGTGTGGCATCTGGGCTCAGGGATGTCTGGCGCCCGGGCTGTGTGCTCTATGTGCAGGGCTCAGTCCTGGGCCTGGAGGCCTGGGCTTTGGAAGCGCCTGCCCAGGTGTCCCCGGTGAGGTCCCCTGCGTCATGCACCAAGCAGGAGCGGCAGCAGCACTCACCATCATGGTCGAGGCCTCCAGTGAGGTCGCCAACTTGGCTTCCCACGTGAACCCCTGCCTGGTTCTGCCCCTGTGGGTGGTCGCTGCGGGGCTCTGGGCCTCAGTAGCCTCATCTGTGAATCGGGTGCCATGTTTTAGTGAAAGGCCACGTGATTCAGAGGGTGTAACGGCCACTGGAGGCCATGCCCGCGCACAGGTTTGTGTTCCTAGTCCTCACTGAGGATCTTAACACTTCAAACTGGTTGCCAGCCTTTTGCCATCAGAAGATGTTGCCTAACATCTGAGTTCCTAGCTTCTCTTTAAAGATGGGAGGGGGCTTTGGTCTGGCCACAGAGGACCTACTGCCCCACAAAGACACAGGTGGTGTGAGCCAGGCAGCAGCCACACCTACAGGCAAGGGCCTTTCTGCCTCCCTCCCTACCGGAGCCCCGTCAGAGCCTGACCCCAGGTGACTGACAGCTGGGTGCCTGCGACCGGTCAGGGGAGGACCAACCACAGGCCCACCCCCAGCAGCACCCGGCCGCGTGGCGTCGGTGCTGTTGTGCCGTGGGCCCAGGGGACGGGAGGGGCCTGCATGACCTCAGAGGGGTGTGTTCGGGGCAAGTGTGAAGTCAGGCTTGTTTATGAGTCTGACACAGAGCCCGTCATTTCCTCCCTGCCGGCCGAGCAGCGCCTCCCCCGCTCAGCCAGCCTCTGACCTGTTCTCTGGCATCACACGCTGTCACTCCTGCCGCCCATGTCAGGGGGATGAGGGTCAGAGCTGTTTGTCTGCACTTTGGATAATGAGCGCAGGGAAGCACTTTGGCCTCAGGAAGGGAGACCCTCCCCGCAGCTGTCCACGTGGGCTGGCGTGGCACAGGCCGGGGACGCCCCGCTGCAGCTCAGCCTCTCCGAGGGGAGCACAGGGCAGGCGGGGCCGGGCCCCAGCCAGGAGTCCCTGAGCACAGGGATGGAGAGGGGGATGCCAACCCTATCCTGCCTTCCTGCCCTGGGCCTCTCAGAGAAGGGCCTGGAGGGCTAGGAGACAGGTTCCCAAGTAAGGGTGCCAGGGAGCCCTCACAGGGCTTCCATGGACGGGAGGGAGGAGAGAGGGTAAGAACCCACATGGCTCCAGTCGGGGAGAGGGGCTGACAGGGGTCAGCACCAGGGAGCAGGCAGGCCTGAGAATAGGAGGGAGCTCCAATTCCACCCCATTTCCACCCCCACCCGCTTCCCACAGTGCTGACCCCGGAGGCAAACTACCGTCAGGGTCCAGAGAGTGGAGAGACAGACTCCACAGACTAGAGAAGGGGTGGTCAAACTTTTTGACTCGAGGGCCACAATGGGTTCTTAAACTGGACTCAGAAGAAGGAGCTGTGGCAGAGTTTCCCGACGTTGCCATGTTAACACTGCTGCTGGTGAAGGAGCGGAGGGGAGAGCAAGAGAACCCTCCACTCTTTCGGCTCCGTGGGTCAGATAGAACAGCCGAACGGGCCGGATCCAGCCTGCGGGCCGTAGTTTGCCCACGGCTGGACTAGAGTGTACCTGACCCACCTAAAGGCATTGGCATTCATAAAGGTTAAAACACTTTGCTAGCCAACATGGAAACACACACACACACATGCACACACACGCACACACTCACATACACACTCACACACACATACACACACACTCACATACACACACACTCTCACACACACGCACACACTCACATACATACACACTCACATACACACACATTCACATACACACACATTCACATACACACACACACTCAAATACACACACTCTCACACACACACACTCACACACTCACATACACACACTCTCACACACACACACTCACACACACATACACACACACTCTCACACACATGCACACACATGCGCACACACAATCACATACATACACACTCACACACACACACACTCACATACACACACACACTCACATTCACACACATGCACACACGTGCGCGCGCACACTCACATACACACACACTCACATACATACACACTCACATACATACACACATACATACACACTCACATACACACACTCACATACACTGACGGTTCTGCTGTGGTCTCTGGCAAGAAGCCTGACAGATCCTCACAGCTTGAGAGCAAGTTCTTTTCAGTGCAATGGTCAGAGGCTAGGTCAGCCCATGTTGAACACCAGGCATTTATTGTAAAGATAGCACAGGGCTCTAGCTAGTGTCTGGCTCTTGCTTTCTTATCGTCTTCCTGAGATACAGTTTACGTACAGTACAATGCACCAATCAAGGCACAGGCGGGAGGCTTAGCTCTGCCCTCCCATGTGACCTCCTCCAGACCAACATAAAGAACAAGTCCATCCTCCAGAAAGTCCCCTCAAGCCCATCCCGTCACCCCTAACCTCCTGCCCCCCCCCCCCACACACTCCCTCAGAGGCAGCCAGGGTCCTGATTCCTGTCATCATACGTTTGTTTAGACTGCCTTGAACTTCATATAGATTGTCATACTGTATAAGCATTCTCGTATGATTCTGCGTGAACTTGGGGTTTCGTTTTTCTCAGGGACATGCCTAGCGTGAGATGTCTGGGTCATAGAGCAGCAGTAGGCTTAACTGTATCAGAAACTGCCAAGCACTTTCTCAAAACAGGTGGCCCACTGTCCACTCCCAACGGCAGTGCTGCCAGGCCCACAGCCCCTCCTCTCAGCCCCTGCCAGTGCCCGCCTTCTACAGTTAGCCATTTAGCCGGGGTGCGGAGCGGTATTTCATTGTGATTTTAATTTGTGTTTTCCTGATGACGAATGAAGCTAAGCACCTGTCTATCTGCTTATTGGTCATCTGGATATCCTCCTTTGTGAAGGACCTATTCAAACAGTTCTTTTCATTTTTTTATGGGGCTTTATATATTTTTTTTGTGAGAAGGAGTTCTTCATATGTTCAAAATATTCTATATATTCCAGTCTTTTGTCAGATATATATATATATATATATATATATATATATATATATATATAATATTTTCTCCCAGTCTGTGGCTTGCCTTTTCACTTTCTTAATTGAGCCTGTAACCCGGGCATATACCCTTGACAGGAATTGAACCCAGGACCCTTCAATCCGCAGGCTGATGCTCTATGCACTGACCCTAACCTACTAAGGCTATAGTAATCTTGATATCACACAGTCTAAATCCTACAGCTTTATCCTTCAAGTTTGCCTAGGCTCATTATATTTCCATATACATTTTAAAATAGTTAATTGGTTTCAACAACAAGAGCTTGCTGGAATTTTCATATGAATAGCATTGAACCTATAAATCAATTTAAGGAGAATTGATATCTTAATGATGTGAGTCTTACAATCCATGAACATTGTATACTTCTCCATTATTTAGATCCTTATTAATTTCCTTCAGCAAAGTTTTGTACTTTTTAGTGTAGATATGTTGTACTTCTCTCATTAAAATTTTTGTTGCTATTGTACATAGTATTTTTTATATCATCTTGGTCTCTTTCTAATGACAACTCTCATCTGTTTTTCTCATTCTTTCTGCCATCATGTACATACTCAAAACCCAAATTTTAAAAGGAGCCAGTCAATTGGCCTAGTCAACATTACAATCTTCTTAAGCAGATGGCTGCCCTCGGGTCTGGGGCCAACCCTATCCCATTACTGAGCTCAACACACTCTTCCCCTGAGCAGGAGTCTTCAGGTACAATATTTTTTCACAGGAAGGAGGACTCGTGTGTGTCAGCCTGCTACTGACACGCCTGCTGCAGTCCTATAGAAGGCTGAATGGTCCCCCTCAAAAGATATGTCCACCTGAAACCTCAGAGTGTGACCTTAATTGAAATAAAGACTTTTGCATATGTAATTAAGATAAAGCTCTTGAGATGAGACCATTCTGAATGAGGGTGGGCCCTAAATACAGTAACAGGTGCCTTTACTAAGACAGAAAGGATAATACACACAGAGACACACAGGGGAGAAGACCATGTGAAGGTGGAGGCAGGGACTGGAGTGATCTACAAGCCAAGGAGCACCAAGAATTGCCACAGCCACCGGAAGGTGGATGCTCCCTCACACTCACCAGAAGGAACCAAACCTACTGATACCTTGACTTCAGACTCTGGCCTCCAGAACTGTGAGACAACAAATGTTTGTTGTGTTAAGTCATTCAGATTGTGGGGGTTTGTTATGGCCGCCCTAGGATGCGCCTACATACATAGACTATTAACTGATACCTAATAACACCCTGAAATGATAGGGACCAGAGCCAGTGCACCTGGCTGACTGAGTGAGGAGCTGACCTCGGGAGGGTCCAGGCCGAAGCTCCTCCCTCTTTCACACCACACCTCCCCCTCCACCCTGTGGAGACTACCCCTGAGCTCCAGTGGGGCTGGCCTCATGCTGGGGTGTCTGGCCAGTTCCTTCCCTGCTCTGTGTACTGTGTCTTCGTGCTGCTCCAGGGCTGTAGGGGTGGGAGAGGAAGGAGGAAGGCACTGTTCTCACTTGGTATTGGTGCCCCCTGCATGTGGCGGATAGCCAAATTTGAAGTCTTCCCCTGGCTGAGTGCTTCTGGGGTTTTCTCAGGAGTCCTGAAAGGCAGACACATGGCAGGAAACCCCCAGCTCCACAGGCAACGCCTCTATAGCTGCTGTGAGACCCCCCCTCTGCCTGGATCTGCACGTTGTCCCTGCAGTCCCTTGGGTCTTGGCAACGAGCCCCTCCAGAGAGCCAGTGGCCATGGGAAACTCGCGCAGCAGCTGCGCCAGACTCTAAGTACAGGCCATCCCAACATGCCGTTGTAATTACAGTGATTTTAAAGTGAGATTTAACATCTGGTAGGTCAATTCCCTATAACCATTTTATGTTAATGATGTCCTTGTACACTGGACTCTTTGCTATAAACTTTGATATCATTTTGTACAGCTCTTTATCACCCCATCTCTTGGCTCTCACCCCCAAAAGGCCAAAACACATTAAATTATTCTAATTTCGGGGAAATTACATTTTTATATTATGTTTTTCCCATCCCCAAATTTAATTTTTCTCCATTTACTGAACTTTTATTTTGGGTCTTTCTACTCAATTTCACAGTTTTTCTCATATAGGTTTTGTATCTTTCTTTTGAAAATTATCCCTAAGATTTTATATTATTATGAATGCATTTTTTTCTGTTTTCATTTCTAGCTACTTTAGAGGAAAACACACACACACACACACACACACATATATGTGTGTGTATATATATATATACACACACACACACACATATATGTATATATATATATATAATAGCTGGCTGGCATGGCTCAGTGGTTGAGCATTGACCTATGAACCAGGAGGTCATGGTTTGATTCCCGGTTGTGGGCTCGATCCCCAGTGTGGGATGTGCAGGAGGCAGCCAATCAATGATTCGCTCTCATCTCTGATGTTCCTATCTCTCTCTCCCTCTCTTCCTCTCTGAAATCAATAAAAATATATTTTAAAAATATTTTTTCAGCCATGGCCAATGTTGCAAAGTGGTTAGAACATTGCCATGCACCAAAGGGTTACGAGTTTGATTCCCAATCAAGGGCACAGACCTGGATTGCCAAGTAGGGGTGCATGTGAGAGGCAACCAATCGGTATGTCTCACTCACATCCATGTTTCTCTCTCTCTCTCCCCACCACTCCCTCCCTCCCTTTCACTCTCTCTAAAAATCAGTGGAAAAATATATCCTGCCGTAACCGGTTTGGCTCAATGGATAGAGCGTCGGCCTGTGGACTGAAAGGTCCCAGGTTTGATTCCGGTCAAGGGCATGTACCTTGGCTGCGGGCACATCCCCAGTGGGGGGTGTGCAGGAGGCAGCTGATCGATGTTTCTCTCTCATCGATGTTTCTGGCTCTCTGTCCCTCTTTTTTCCTCTCTGTAAAAAATTCAATAAAATATATATTTTTTAAAATATATCTTTAGGTGAGGGTTAAAAAATATATATATATCCAGGCTGGTGTGGCCCAGTGGTTGAGCATCAATCTATGAACAAGGAAGTCACGGTTTGATTTCCAGTCAGGGTACAGCCTGGGTTTCAGGCTCAATCCCCAATGTAGGGTGTACAGGAGACAGCCAATCAATAATTTTCTCTCATCACTGATGTTTTTATCTCTCTCTCCCTCTCCCTTCCTCTCTGAAATAAATAAGAAATATATTTAAAAACATATGTACATGTATATATGTACAATATTTTCAGCCACTTTAAATTCTCTTATCGATCCTAGAAGTCTGTTTCCAAAAATGTCCTGGCTTTCTGGATGTACAATAATTTCGTTTTGCAAATAAAGATAATTTTGATCTTTTTAAAAAATATTAAAAATATATAAAATTTATAAAATAAATGGTTCTGAGTTTAATGGTGATAGCAGACATTCACTTTTTGCTGATAATTTTAAAGAAAATGATTTCAATCTATCAATAATTAGTATGATATTTACTGTTGGATTTTATATATATGTTTCTTTTAGTTACCATTATTTTCTTCTATTCTTATTTAATTTGGAATTTTTATTAGGAATAATTGCTGAATTGTATTAAGTGCCTTGGTGCATGCCTTGATATAGCCACATGATTTTTCTCCCTTGTATAAATGATCTATGATCTTCAATAACTTCAGTTTTGATCCTATTTCTCTCCATATTCTCTCTGTGTGTCTCTCTCTCTGTCTCTCACATTATATAAATAAGATATAATATAAATAAATATGACAAAAGAAAAAATAAAAACATAACATATGTAAACCACTTGCAAGATGTATCAGCGCAGTGTTATTTCAGTGATTGGATGTGATGCACACTCTGCTATGAGTGTAGTAAAGTGAAGTGCTTCAAACACTTCTTACAGAGATGATTTTAATGAGCTACTATGTGACGCATTCGGCACAGCGTTATTTCAGTAGATAGAAGTGATGCATATTCTGTAATGCATGCAGTGACATGTCTAAGAACACTTAAAAATTGTTTTTGATTGACTCTAAAGAGGGAGGAAAATAGGGAAGGAGAGAGAGAGAAACATCAATGTGAGAGAGATACATCAATTGATTGCCTCCCCCATGCACCCTGACTGGGGATGCAACCAGCAGTCCAGGTATATGCCCTGACTGGGAATCAAACCCATGACCTCCCAGTGCACAGGCCAATGTTCAACCAACTGAGCAACATTGGCCAGGGCAAGAACACTTCTTATAAAGATATTTCTAATGATAATAAAATAAGCTAATAAAATTTAAAAATAAAGTAATAAAGAAGATAAAACAATTATATAACATATCCTATATAAATAAAAGCCTAATATGCTAAGTGTCCAGTTGACCAGTCAGCCGTTCAACCAATCAAAGCGTAATATGCTAATGATATGTTAAGGCCACTCAACTGCTCTCTATGATGTGCACTGACCACCAGGGGGCAGATGCTCCAACCAATAGGTTAGCTTGCTGCTGGGGTCTGGCCAATCAGGACTGGGCAAGATAGGCTAGTCATGCCCTGGAGCCCTCCCATGGTCCCTCCCTGACTGGCCAACCTCCCGCATCTCTTCCCAGCCCTGATCATGCACTGGTGGGTTCCCTTGGCCTGACCTGCACCCTTTTGCAATCCTAAACCCCTCAGGGGATGTTGGAGAGCCAGTTTCTGCCCAATCCTGCAGGCCAGGCTGAGGGACCCCACTGGTGCACGAATTCGTGCACCGGGCCTCTAGTATAATATGATTTAACTAGAGGCCCAGTGCATGACATTCGTGCACTCAGGGGGGCCCCTCAGCCTGGCCTGTGCCCTCTTGCAGTCCGGGAGCCCTTGGGGGATGTCCAACTGATGGCTTAGGCCCACTCCCTAAGCCATCAATCGGAAATCCTTAGCACTGCCACGGAGGCAGGAGAGGATCCTGCCACCACCACTGCACTCGCCAGCAATGAGCCCGGCACACTGACCACCAGGGGGCAGCTCCTGCATTAAGCGTCTGCCCCCTGGTGGTCAGTGTGCATCATAGTGACTGGTCGTTCTGCTGTTAGGTCAATTTGCATATTAGCCTTTTATTATATAGGATACTAGAGGCCTAGTGCACGAAAATTCATGCACTTGGGGGGGTGTCCCTCAGCCAGGCCTGCGCCCTCTCATAGTCTGGGACCCCTTGGGGGATGTCCACCTGCCAGCTTAGACCCACTCCCCAGGGGATCAGCCTAAGCTGGCAGTCAGACATCCCTCTGGCAGCCTGGAAGTTCTTGGGGGATGTCCGACTCATGCGTGTAGAGGGCCTAAGCCACAGTCGGACATCCATCCTGCCACCACTACTGTGTTCGCAGCCATCAGCCTGGCTTGTGGCTGAGCAGAGCTCCCCCTGTGGGAGCACACTGACCACCAGGGGGAAGCTTCTGCATTGAGCGTCTTCCCCCTTGGTGGTCAGTGCACATCAAAGCAACTGGTCATTCTGCTGTTAGGGTCAATTTGCATATTACCCTTTTACTAGTATTATCTACACTAATAAAAGAGAAACATGGTAATTGGCGTACGACCGCTACCCTTTTCATTGGCTAATCAGCGAGATATGCAAATTAACTGTCAGCCAAGGTGGCGGCCGGCAGCCAGGCAGCTTGAAACTAACATGAGGCTTGCTTGCCTCAGTGACGGAGGAAACCAACGTTCCCCGCCTGCGGCTGCAGGCCTCTGAGCCTGAAGTTTCAAACATTATAACAAATACTGCCGGACTTCAGCCAGCAGATTTGCAACATTGTATGCAAAGGCCAGAAACCTACTTTCAGGAGCGGAGGCCTAAGAGCTGGAGCCAGAGCTAAAGCTGGTCCAGAATAAAAAAAAAAAAAAAAAAAAGGAAAAAAGGAGCGTTTGGGAGTTCAGTCACCCCCAGCCTGAAAACAGCCCTCAGCCCCTCACCCAGACTGGCCAGGCACCCCAGTGGGGACCCCCACCCTGAAGGGTGTGTGACCAGCTGCAAACAGCCATCATCCCCTCATCCAGGCTGGCCAGGCACCCAAGTGGGGACCCCCACCCTGATCCAGGACACCCTTCAGGGCAAACGAGCTGGCCCCCACCCATGCACCAGGCCTCTACCCTATATAGTAAAAGGGTAATATGCCTCCCAGCACCAGGATCAGCGGAGCCGAGAGGCTTCCCGGCACCGGGATCAGCATGACAGGAGGCAGCGCCCAAACACCCTGATCGGCCCTGCTCTGTGTGTGACAGTGTGCGGCACCCCAACTCCCCCCCTGCCCCCGGGCTCTGCTCTGTGTGTGACGGGGTAGAGTCATAACCTCCCCATCAGCCCTGCCCTGAGTGTGACAGTGGCGGCGCCCCAATCCCCTGATTGGCCCTGCTCTGTGGGTGATAGAGGGTGGCGCCCCAACCCACTGATCCGCCCAGCTCTGTGTGTGACAGGGGACGGTGCCCCAACTCCCCTATCGGACCTACTCTGTGAATGACAGGGGGGAGCTCCTCAACCCCCTGATGGGCCCTGCTCTGTTTGTGACAGGAGGGAGCTCCCCAACCCCCTGATGGGCCCTGCTCTGTGCATGACAGGGTACGGAGCCCCAACCCCCGGATTGGCCCAGCTCTGTGCGTGACAGGGGGTCGCGCCGCAACCTCCCCATCGACCCTGCCTTGAGTGTGACAGGGGGTGGTGCCCCAACCACCCAATTGGCCCTGCTCTGAGCCCGACCAGGGGCTGCACCTAGGGATTGGGCCTTCCCTCTGCCACCCGGGAGCAGGCCTAAGCCAGCAGGTCGTTATCTCCTGAGGGGTCCCAGACTGCGAGAGGGCACAGGCCGGGCTGAGGGACCCCCCCTTTCCCCTGAGTGCACAAATTTTTGTGCACCGGGCCTCTAGTATAGAATAATATAATCTAGAGAGAGAAAGGAAATATGCAAATTAGGCTGGGACTCCATAATGGTTCACAACCAGACAGGAGGAGGTTACATGTACAGGTGAGGCCCAAAGCAGAGACGGAGATGGAGACGGGGCCGGCGAGCCGCTGTGCTCTGGCTCAGGCTGGCCCCCCAGAGCCGGAGCAGATACGGACAGGGGCAGGGGGCTGGCTCGCAGCCTCCACGGCCGAGCACAGACCTGGAGAGGAGACAGTGGGCCTGCCTCCCGCAGAAGCAGCACAGCTCCCTCCCAGCTCCCACGGAATTGGTGCGGGTCCCTCCCAGCTCCCGCGGAAGCTGCACGGCTCCCATGGAAGTGGCCCTGCGTGGCTCCCGGCGGCTCCCGCAGAAGCAGAGGGCAGCCTATTGTGTGTGATATCGCGCGATGGGCTACTAATATAATATAACATAACATAACATAACATAACATAACATAACATAACATAATATAATATAATATAATATAATATAAGCATAATATACAAATCGACTGAATGGCCAAACAGTGGAATGTTCATCGGGACGACCTTCCGGATGAAGCCGGAGCTATGAGGGCTGAGGCATCCAGAGCTGTGAGGGCCAAGCCCCTTGCACTAATTTCGTGCATCAGGCCTCTAGTACAATATAATCTATAATAATAAAAGCGTAATATACTAATTAGACCGGATGTCCTTCCAGGATGAAGCCGGTGCTGCAGCCGCCACGGCTGCGAGGGAGGGATCAAGGCAGCTGTGGCTGCGAAGGCCTGTTCTTGCACGAATTTCATGTATTGGGCCTCTAGTTTAATATAATATAATATAATATAATATAATATAATATAATATAATATAATGGCTAGTTTCAATTTTCTATCAACTTTCCATAAAGATAATCATAAAAATAAAGTAAACACAAATTCTAATTATGCACCATTGCTTCTGGAAGGCTGTGCAGTGTAGTAGTTAGAGGACAGACTCAGGAGCCAGTCTTGCTGAGTTTAAATGCCAGCCCCACCAAGTGAGAAGCTACATTTCCCAGCCTCACTTGCAGCTGGAAGTGGCCAAATGAGTGGCAGTCTGAGTGGGCCTTTTTTTTTTTTTTTTTTTAAATATATCTTTATTGATTTCAGAGAGGAAGGGAGAGGGAAAGAGTGACAGAAACAGCAATGATGAGAGAGAATCATTGATTGGCTGCCTCCTGCACGTCCCCCACAGGGGATCAAGCCCGCAACCTGGGCATGTGCCCTTGACCAGAATCGAACCTGGGACCCCTCAGTCTGCAGGCCGACGCTCTATCCACTGAGCCAAACCAGCTAGGGCTGAGTGGGCCTTTTGATAAATCCTGGCGCCTCCCCCAACCCTGCCTCTTTCTCTCTCATTCTCACCCAAGGATATGTTTTTATTGATTTGAGAGAGAGAGAAACATTGATGTGAGAAACATTGATCAGTTGCCTCCCGCCCATGCCCCCGATTGGGGATCAAACTGGGTTTGTGCCCTGACAGGGAATTGAACCCGCGACCTTTTGGTGCATGGGTGATGCTCCAACCAATCGAGCCACACCGGCCAGAGCAACACTGGCCTTTCATGTTTCTGTTCCTTACCGTCCGCCCATTGCTTTTGATCTAGACACTGGGCGTGAGCCAGCAGCCATCTTGGGGTCTTGAGGATGAATGCTACATGTTGATAATGGTGAGCGGGAAGAAGGAAGAAACCTGGATCGGGGGACACCGTGGAGCTGTCACCCCAAATGTAGCACAACTAGGTGTGGGCTGTGTTTTTGTGAGACAGAAATGCACATCGGTCTTGTTTACGCCGCTGTCATTCCCTGAATGTAATTCCCAGCTGAGAGGATAACGAAGGATCCACTGGCTTTGATCCAGGGACAGAAATGTCTGTGGAGCCTTGCACACCACGCGCTGCTGTGCTGGCGCTGCTGCCTGCGGTGGGCCGGCCCCGAGGAGGTGGAGGGCCTTGGGGTGTGCGGCCTGTGCTGCCCAGCCACACCACCCTAGGAAGTGCACGTGGCATCAGGCATGTCCCGGGAGCCCCTAGGCTGGCCAAGGAACCCGTTCATCTGTGGGGATTCCCCCAGACACCCCAAACCCAGCCTTCTTGGGATATAAAGGTCATAGATGTCTTCAAATTCATCAACACCCAGCTCCCTGTGGTCACATCCCTGCTGGCCAGTCCCCAGCCAAACCACCTGCCCTCCACCTCACAGTCAGAGCTCTGCTTCTGCACATCACGCTCCCACCAGGGCTCCCATTTGTCTCTTTATGGGGGAGAGCAAGACCTCTGGGACAGACACACATGGCATAAAGTCATACCACGCTGACTAAACAGCAAAGGGGAGGTGTTGGGTCGTGCAGCTGAAAGCCCAGCGATGGACTTCAGGCGAGGTTTGCTCCAGACGCTCAGGCAGTCTCACTAAGAACCTGACTCTCTGCTCTCTGCTCTGTGGCGATGGCATCCTCCTGGGGACCTCAGTTCCTCCAGGCTCTTCTCTCACGTTAGCAAAACAGCGGCAGGCGTCCTGCACTCACACCCCCTCCCCACAGAGGTCTCTTCTGAGTTCCCACATAAAGAGAGAGTCCCTCTACAAGAAATCTCAGCAAACAGTTCATGTTGCACTGGCCCTGGTGACCTTCCTTGGGGTGAAAGTCCTCCTGGCTTTCCTCTGGGGAGCGCTCCTCTCTGTGGTTCAGAGGGCTGACCTCAGACAGTGAGCACGCGGCCTGGTGCCCCGGATACTCAGCTGCGGCCCTTCCCCACGCCCACCCCAGGTGCTCACTCCTGCTGCCTGGGGCCAGGAGTCTGAAGGCTGGGAAGGGGGGAGGCCTTGGGATGTGGGGCCCTGGCACAGGTGGGGAGAACTGATACTTCAGGGGTGAAAGGTCCCACTTACAAGTCCCCCTGAAGACCACAGTCTGGGACCAAACGAGCCTGCAGGTCGGAGGAGGAGGCCACAGGAGGCATTGTGAGGGCAGGATCTGGGGGGCCGAGGCCCTGGACAGAGAGGGCTTCTCGGAGTCGGCCTTGAGAGAGGGCGAGGGAGCATGTTTCCCACAGAGGCACAGCCTGGAAAGCAAGGGTTCAGAGACCCTGCTGCGGGCAGGGCAGGGTAGTGCCCCTTAGAGGGCTATATGGACCAACAGACAGTGATGGCAGGGGAAGGGGTCCTGGTGCACTGGGACTTGAACAGCAAAGGGGAGGTGTTGGGTCATGTAGCTGAAAGCCCAGCGATGGACTTCAGGAGAGGTTTGCTCCAGACGCTCAAGTCGTCTCACTAAGAACCAGACACTCTGCTCTCTGCTCAGTGGTGATGGCATCCTCCTGGGGACCTCAGTTCCCCTCCAGCAGACCTGTGTGTCCTGACCGTGTGGCCCTTCCAGCAGCTCCTCCTCCCTTCCAAGTGGCCTGCGCTCTCCCACCCCGCCCCCACCCTGCCTGATAGGCTGCTTAGCTCTGCCTCAGCGGACAGCAGACTCTCCTGCTGTCGGTGCCCATCTGGGAGCAAGCAGAACTGCAGGTAGGGGCATGAAAGTGTACCCATCCCAGGGCCCGGAAGGAGTGGGAGGATGTGCAGATTTGAGGTGAGCATCTTTGCAAAGGACAAAGGGGTCCAAGACAGCCCAGCAGGGAACAGAGGGTGGGGCCAACAATGACTAGGGTGCCCACAGGTTGAGTGGACAGAGCTCTGCGAAGTGGACATGACCACCTGTCCCTCACAGAGGAGGACACAGGGTTCAGAAAGGTTAAAAGGCTTCTCCAGGGGGGCCTGGTAGGGTGGAGCAAAGCTCTACAGCCTTCCCGAGACCCCCCTCTGGGCTTTTGGGTACGGAGCCATTGGGGGAGGTGATTCACTGAGAGGATGGAGTAGAGAGGTGGCTGCAGGGGTGGGACCCAGAGGGACAGGTTGAGAGGGGTCCTAGGGAGGAATGCTGAGGTCTGGCCCACGGGGCTGCGGGCAGAGGGCGCTGCCCAGACCCTCTGACCACTTGGACTTTCTCGTTGCACAATAATTCCAAGGTTCTGGTTGCCAAACTCACTTGTGTTTAAAGGAATAAGCAGGGCTGGCGTGCCAGCCTGAGGTGCTATCAGCGCGCTCACAGATAGAAAGCTGTGTCTTAGAAACGAGGTCGCCGATGAAAGTCACAAGCCATGGACTCCAGCAGCCAGGGCTCTCTCCCCAGGCTCCCCAATCCTGGGAAGGGGGGGGCAGGTGTGCTCCTGCAGAGCTTCCGCTGAGAACCCCAGGAGGGGTGGGAGGCCAGCCTGCAGGGCTGCAGAGGGGACAGCTTCATGGGGACAGGCAGCCCAGTCCCTCCTGCCTCCCTGCCCCAAGGTGCTGGCTGATCTCTCCAGCACATTCTTGGCCGCAGCTCGGTCAGTCCCCCCCAGAGGCAGACCTTCCCCAGTGCCTTCCTGTTCAAGTTCACGGGCCTGGGACTCACAGTTGAAAGGTCCAGGTGGACAAACTTTGCTGAACAAAGTTCCTTTTCTTCCTCCTCAAGGAGAGTGAAGGCCAGACCTCAGTCTCCACACCAGTGAGGGGAGGGGCTTGGCCCAGCCAAGGGCTCCACCGGAAAAAGGAGCACAGTGTTCCCAGAGAGGGCACACCACTGCAGGCTCGTTGTTCCAAGTTTCAAACTAGACTCTGTGTTCATCTTCAAATTTTTGGCAAGGGCTGGCACCAAGCTGGCTCTAGGGTTCTCTGAGCTGCTCCCCTGGCTCACGCATTGCCCTGAGAACAGAAGCACCCCAGGTGCTCATTGGCGTTCCCTCTGAAAAAGAGCTTTAAAAGGACTTGGTGTTTGTTTTGAACTCTGCACCTAGTACAGTGGTCGGCAAACTGCGGCCCCTTGAGTGTGGCTCTTCCACAAAATACCACGTGCGGGCGCGCACGTACAGTGCGATTGAAACTTCGTGGCCACACTCAAGGGGCCAAAGAGCCGCATGTGGCTCGCGAGCCGCAGTTTGCCGACCACTGACCTAATAGATTGTTTGTCTCCATGTTGTTTAATTGCTTTGCTGAAGATTTATTCTGTTGTTTCCTTTGGGCCATGTTTCTTTGTCTCCTCATTTTGGCTGCCTCCCTGTGTTTGTTTCCATGTATTAGGTAGAGCTGTTATGTCTTCCATGCTAGGTAGCATGGCCAGGGTCTAGGGGTATAGCCTTCTCAATCACCCCAGCTAGGCCCCTCATGTGGGCTGTACACCCTTCTGTTGTAGCTGAGTCTTGATTGCTGTTGGTACATCAATGGGAGGGATTTACCCAGGCCGATCAGCTGTAAGGACTGGCTGCACCCACTGACCACTGATCTCCAACCACCTTGAAGGATCAGCTATGCAAGGGCCCACCACTTAAAGCAGGACTCTGGTACTTCAGCAGGGCTCTGGTACCCACTAGTCCATCCTTGAGTGTGTTGCTTAGAAAGTGGTTGAGTGGTGGTTCTTCTATGTGATCTGAAATTGCCCACTGGACACACTGGCTCTGGGGCTCTGGGGCCTCTTGGGAGGTGCAGGCCAAGGTCACCCACTATCTGTGCTCTGTTTGGGGCCACCAGGCATAAACTACAAAGTGATCTGCATATAGCTGCTTGTTGTACTGGACTTAGAAGTGCCCAGGTGAGTCCAAACTTTGAACCAATGCTGGCTGCTGCTAGTGGTGGGCCTGAGCCTACTTAGCTAGTGGTACAGAGCATGCTGAGGCCAGACAGATGCTGCTCATTTGAGGAATTTTAGGAAAATGTGAAGTATGAGCCAAGACAGGCCATTTCTATACTAAAGTCACTGGATACTCAAGGAACTTAGTGAGGACTTCAACAGCATGAAAAAAAAAACCCAGTTAGAAATGAAGGGAACACTAACTGAAATCAAGAATAATTACAGGGAATCAACTGTAGAGCAGATGAAGCTGAGAATCAAATCAGTGTTTTGGAATATAAGGAAGCAAAAAACACCCCATCAGAACAGCAAAAAGAAAAAAGAATTTTTTAAAAATGAGGATAGTGTAAGGATCCTCTGGGACAACTTCAAGCACACCAACATTCGCATCATGGAGGTGCTGGAAGGAGAAGAGAGAGTGCAAGAAATTAAAAACTTATTTGAAAAAATAATGACAGAAAACTTCCCTAACTTGGTGAAGGAAACAGACATAAAGTCCAGGGAGCACAGAGAGTCCCAAACAAGATGAACCCAAAGAGGCCCACACCAAGACACATTATAATGAAAATACTAAAGGCTAAAGACAAAGCCTTTAGTATTTAGTTACTTTAAAGATACTTAGCCGAAACCGGTTTGGCTCAGTGGATAGAGCGTCAGCCTGCGGACTGAAAGGTCCCAGGTTCGATACCGGTCAAGGGCATGTACCTGGGTTGCGGGCATATCCCCAGTTGGAGATGTGCAGGAGGCAGCTGATCGATGTTTCTCTCTCATCGATGTTTCTAACTCTCTATCTCTCTCCCTTCCTCTCTGTAAAAAATCAATAAAATATATTTAAAAAAAAAAAGATACTTAAAAGTAACAAGAGAAAAGCAGTTAGTTACCTACAAGGGAGATCCCATAAGATTGTCAAAACAAAAGAAACTTTGCAGGCCAGAAAAGAGTGGCAATAAATATTCAAAGTGATGAAAAGCAAGGATCTACAACCAAGAATAATATACGCAGCAAAGCTGTCATTTAGAATTGAAGGACAGATAAAGAGCTTCACAGATAAGAAAAAGCTAAAGGAGTTCATCACCACCAAACCAATATTATATGAAATGTATTGAGCAGCTGCCTCCTGCATGCCCCCTACTGGGGATCAAGCCTGCAGCCCAGGCATGTGCCCTTGACCGGAATCAAACCCAGGACCCTTCAGTCTGCAGGCTGACACTCTATCCACTGAGCCAAACCATCTAGGGCTAAAGGGTCTTCTTGAAGTAGAAGAAGATAAAAAACTATGAATAATAAAATGGTAATAAATATATATCTATCAACAATAAATACATATCTTCAACAGTTGAATCTATAAACAAAATGAATAAGCAGAACAGAAACAGACTCATAGATACAGAGAACTTTTTGTTGATTGCCAGATGGGAGTGGGGTTGGGGGGAGAAGTGAAAAAGGTGAAGGGATTAAGAAGTACACATTGGTTGTTACAGAATAGTATGGGGTTGTAAAGTACAGCACAGCAACTATAGTCAATAATATTCTAAAAACTAGGCCTGGTGCTGGATGGGTGTGGGATTTATTGGGATGAGCACAGATGACATTATGTAATGTCTGGTCACTGGGATGTACAAAAAATAAAAATAGATAATAAAAAAATAAAAGTACTTGGTGATTTTTTTCTTTATTGTTTTTGTATGACTTTAATTGATTGCAGTGAATCATGCTTTTATAAAAAATAAATAAAAAACAAAAAGTTATTTTCAGGGATAATCCCTGTTTCTGAGTGTGTGTGTGTGTGTGTGTGTGTGTGTGTGTGTGGTTTACCTAAAATGGAGCATGAGAAGTTTATACATTGGGAAGTTTCTCAATGTATAAACAGACAGAATTTCTCCCTTACTTCCATCTGAAAAAAATAAAAGAAGCAAGATTCAAGTCTCAAGTAAAAGGTGGGCCAAGAGCCTGCTATAGATCAACACAGGGACAGGGACAGTTAGACTTGGTGGCCAACAAAATGCTGCAGGTCTTAGATTTGACTCTCCACCCCTAGTCTTCAGGCTGGGATGAGCCCTAGGTCCCCCAATCTCACTCTACCTTCTATCCCAACACACCTTCCCCCAACGGATTAGTCACCATGTTCATTAAGCAGCTACTACAAGTCAGGCACTATTCTAGAACTGGAGGCAGTGGACAAACTCACAGCACTTCCTCCCTTTGCAGAGCTGACAGGTTCATGAGGGAGACAGAGTGCGGCCTGCTGACAAGGGGTCTAAAGGGAGTTAGAGCCGAGAGGGAGGGAAGGAGATGGCCAGATGTGGGGCAGGGCCACCCCTTTATTAAGCATGATATGCAGGGAGCAGTTTCATCAAGAAGGTGACAGGGGAGCAAAGACCTGAAGAAGTGAGAGAGGATCCTCCAATTCCAAGGGAGGAGAGCTACAGGAATAAGCCCACCGTGTTCCAGAAACATCCAGGAGGCCGGCCCTTCTGCTGGCTGCAGGGAAGTGATGAGAGAGGGTGGCAGGAGCGGAGGGAAGGGCACAGAGGCTCTGAGCAGAGGAGGGACAGGACCCACTTGCAGTGGCCTCCCCCAAAGAGAGGCCCACATCCCAGAAGCTGTGAGTGGGACTTTACTTGGAAAAAGAGTCTTTGCAGATGTATTAAGGCTCTCAAGGTGGGCCCTAAATCCAATGAAAAGCGTCCTTATAAGAGACCCACAGAGGAGAGACCCGGGGAGAGGAGAGGGCCGCGTGAAGAGGGAGGCAGAGGTGAAAGGGAGGCCCCACGAGCTAAGGAAGGCCGGAGCCACCAGGAGTCAGAAGAGGCAAGGAAGCGGGATGGAAGGAGGTGGAGAGAACAGCCAAAACACATGTGCACAGCCCATGGACACAGACAGCAGTGTGGTTAGGGCCAGAGGAGGGGGAGGGCGGGGTCTGGGTGGAGGGGACAAAGGGGAGGAAAATGGGGGACATCAGTAATAATGTCAACAATAAATAGAAACTATAACTAAAAAATAAATTAGCTCAGTGGGGGGAAATCTTGTAGAATACATTTAAATTGTGCAAAACAAATCATGTTGATGTTGAATAATTAAAAGGCACGTTAATAAATATTTCTTCCAAAGGAAAACAAATTTAAAGGCAAAGAGGAAGGAAGGATCCACCCAGGAGCTTGGAAGAGAGTGTAGCCCTGACCACACACTGGTTTCAGCCCCGTAGGACTGATTTCAGAGCTCCGGCCTCCAGAACTGCGTAGGAATAAGTGTGTGTTGCTTTAAGTCACGCATTTTGTAGTGATTTATTAAGGCCGCCACTGTGCGGGGCCAGGGTGAAGTGGGGAGACCAGCCTGGGAGTCGTTCCAAGACACGGCCACCTAAGCGACCCCAGGTCCATCGGCCTGCCCGTACCCAGGTGTAGCCATGTGTGCCCGCCTCCTGTTTTTTGTTTTGTTTTTAATGTCTCTCCTGTTTCAATTTAAATAAACTTTTTAAAAATGCAATATTAGATCCCTATGTTAAATATGAAACTAGATTCATTTTCTATAAATAGGAGGTAACCATGAAAATAAATTCAAGAAGAACAAAATTGTTGCTACATTCCAATGACGTGCCCACGGCCAGCCAAGCACGGAGTCTGTGGCTCCTTGTTGTGTACAACAGAGTTTGTGTCAGGGGGAGCTCCCACAGCGCCATTCCTGTCGCTGAGCCCGAGGACAGCGTGGCTCTGCTTAGCACAGGCCGCAGCGGGGCAAGCAGGGTCCTTGCCACCCGTGTCCTCAAGCCCTGGTGTCCCAGCCACTGGATGGTGTTGGCCTCTTCAGGCCTGGCGGTGGGGAAAGGGTTTCAGTGATGGGATGGGGAGGGGGCAGGAGCTAAAGAACTAAAACCTGTCCTCCTTGAACTAGCCCAAAAAATCCAAGAGGAAGGAGCACTTCCAAGCTCTTTTTATGAGGACAGCATTATCCTCATTCCAAAACCAGGTAAAGACACTACAAGAAAAAGAATTACAGGCTAATATCCCTGATGAACATAGATGCTAAAATCAACAACAAAATATTAGCAAATTGGACCAGCAATATATTAAAAATATCATAAACCATGACCAAGTGGAATTTATTCCAGGGATGAAAGGCTGGTATATTTGCAAATTAGTAAATGAGATACATCACATAAACAAATTGGAAGATAAAAATCACATGATCATATCAATAGATGCAGAAAAAGAATTCAAAAAAATCCAACATCCATTTTTTTTAAAAATATGTTTTTATGATTTCAGAGAGAGGAAGGGAGAGGGAGAAATAGAAACACCAATGATGAGAGAGAATCATCGATTGGCTGCCTCCAGCTTGCCCCCATTAGGGATCAAGCTTGCAACCTGGCATGTGCCCTGACCAAGAATCAAACCATGACCTACTGGTTCATGGGGCCCAACAATTGAGCAACACCAGCCAGACCCAACACCCATTTTTGATGAAAACTCTCAGCAAAGTGGGAATAAAGGGTTCATAACTCAATATAATAAAGGCCATATGTGACAAACCTACAGCCAACATCATACTCAATGGGAAAAAACTAGAACCATTTCCTCTAAAAACAGGAACAGAACAGGGTTGTCTGCTTTCACCACTCTTATTCAACATAGTACTGGAAGTCCTACCCACAGCAATCAGAAAAGAAGAGAAAAAAAGGCATCCAAATTGGAAAGAAGAATGTAAAACTGTCATTATTCACAGATGACATGATATTGTACATAGAAAACCCTAAAGACTCTGCCAAAAAACTACTAGATTTAATAAATGATTTTGGCAATGTAGCAGGATACAAAAGTAGCACCTGGAATTACTGAAAAAAAAATCTCATTTACTATTGCAACAAAAAATTAACATACTTAGGAATAAACTTAACCAAGCAAGTAAAAAGACCTTTACTTGGAAAACTATAGAACATTTTAAAAAGAGATAAAAGAAGATACAAACAAGTGGAAGAATATACTGTGTTCATGGATTGGCAGAATTAACATAATTAAAAGGTCCATACTACCCAAAGCAATCTATAGATTCAATGCAATTCCTATTAAATTACCAACAGCATATTTCACAGATCTAGAACAAATACTACAAAAATTTATATGGAACACAAAAAAAGACCCGGAATAGCCACAGCAATCTCAAGAAAGAACAAAGTTGGGGGAATCACAATATCATATATCAAGTAATACTACAAAGCCACCGTAATCAAAGCAGCCTGGTACTGGCACAAGAACAGGCATATAGATCAATGGAACAGAACTGAGAACCCAGAAATTGACCCAAGCCATTATGCTCAATTAATATTGACAAAGGATATAAGAGCATACAATGGAGTTAAGAGAGTCTCTTCAATAAATGGTGTTGGGATAATTGGACAGCTACATGCAAAAAAATGAAACTAGACCAATAACTTACACCATACACAGAATAAACTCAAAATGGATAAAAGACTTAAATGTAAGTCATAAAACCATAAAAATCCTTGAAGAAAACGCAGGCAGCAAAATATCAGACATCTCACGTAACAAAATTTTCACTGATACAATGCCTAGGGCAAAAGAAACAATGGAAAAATAAATAAATGGGATTACATTAAAATAAAAAGCTTCTGCACAGCAAAAGACAACAGCATCAAAATGAAAAGGGAACCCACTGTATGGGAGAACATATTTGGCAATGATACATCTGATAAAGGTTTAATATCTAAAATATATAAAGAACTCATACAACTTAACAAAAGGAAGACAAATAATCCACTCCAAAAATGGGCAGAAGACCTATATAGACACTTCTCCAAAGAGGACATGAAAATGGCTAGAGACATATGGAAAAATGCTCAACGTCACTGATCATCAGAGAGATGCAAATGAAAATGACAATGAGATATCACCTCACACATGCCAGATGGCTACCATCAACAAACAAGTTCTGGCAAGGATGTGGGGAAAAGGGAACCCTAGTACACTGCTGGTGGGAATGCAGACTGGTGCAGCCACTGTGGAAAAACAGTGTGGAGTTTCCTCAAAAAATTAAATATGGAACTGCCATTTGACCCAGCAATGATTCTCTGTAATCACTGATGCTTCTATCTCTCTCTCCCTCTCCCTTCCTTTCTGAAATCAATACAATATATTTTAAAAAATAGATCCAGAGATATGGAAGCATGCAACAGGCTAAGGATCCTCAGAGAAAATGGGTTGGGGGGAAGACGTCAACCAAAAAACCTATACGCATATAAGAATAACCCATTGACACAGACAATAGTGGGGTGATGGCCTGGGGTGGGGAAGAGAGAGGGGAGGAGGCTAGTGGGGGATACAAAGGGGGACATCTAATACCGGCAACAGTAAAGATAAATCTTTATTTTTTTAATCTTTAATTTCTTTATTGGTTAAGGTATTACAAATGTGTCCTCATCCCCCCATTAACCCCCAACTTCGCCCCCCCACTCATGTCTCATCCCCCTGTTGTCCAAGTCCTTTAGTTGATCTCTTCCCCTTACCCCCACCCTCCCCTACTTTCCCTCTGGGGATTGATAGTCTGATCGCTGTTTCTCTGTCTTTGAATCCGTCCCTGTTTATCAGTCTATGTTGTTCTCTATATTCCACAAATGAGTGAGATCAAGTGGTATTTATCTTTCTCTGACTGGCTTATTTCACTTAGCATAATGCTCTCCAGTTCCATCCATGCTGTTGCAAATGGCAAGAGTTCCTTCTTTTTTACCACAGTGTAGTATTCCATTGTGTAGATGTACCACAGTTTTTTAATCCACTCATCTGCTGATGGGCACTTAGGCTGTTTCCAGATCTTAGCTATGGTGAATTGAGCTGCTATGAACATAGGGGTGCATATGTCCTTTCTGATTGGTGTTTCTGGCTTCTTGGGATATATTCCTAGAAGTGGGGTCACTGGGTCGAATGGGTAAATATGTTCTCCCATGCAGTGGGCCTTCTTGTTGTTTTATTGATAGTTTCCTTTGCTGTGCAAAAGCTTTTTATTTTGATGTAGTCCCATTTATTTATTTTTTCTTTAGTTTCCATTGCCCTAGGAGCAGTATCAGAAAAGAAATTCCTTCAGCATATGTTTGTGATTTCGCTGCCTGTGGATTCCTCTAGTATTTTTATGGTTTCCCCTCTTACGTTTAAGTCTTTTATCCATTTTGAGTTTATTTTTGTGTATGGTGTGAGTTTGTGGTCTAGTTTCATCTTTTTGCATGTATCTGTCCAATTTTCCCAACACCATTTATTGAAGAGACTGTCTTGACTCCATTGTATGCTCTTGCCTCCTTTGTCGAATATTAATTGGGCATAGTGGTTTGGGTCGATTTCTGGGTTCTCTATTCTATTCCATTGATCAATATGTCTGTCCTTGTGCCAGTACCAAGCTGTTTTAAGAACAGTGGCTTTGTAATACAGCTTGATATCTGGTATTGAGATCCCACCTACTTTGTTCTTCTTTCTCAGGATTGCCACAGCTATTCGAGGTCTTTTTTTATTCCAGATGAATTTTTGGAACGTTCGTTCTAGATCTGTGAAATATGCCGTTGGTAATTTAATGGGGATTGCATTGAATCTATAGATTGCTTTGGGTAGTATGGACATTTTGATGATGTTGATTCTACCAATCCATGAACACGGTATGTTCTTCCATCTATTTATGTCTTCCTCTATCTCTTTTTTTCAGTGTCCTGTAGTTTTTCGCATACAAGTCTTTTACCTCCTTAGTTAAGTTTATTCCTAGGTATCTTTATTTTTTTTGCTGTGATGGTAAATGGGATTGATTTTTTAGTCTCACTTTCTGAAAGTTCACTATTGGTGTAAAGAAATGCCATAGATTTCTTGGCATTAATTTTGTATCCTGCTACATTGCTGAATTCATTTATTAAACCTAATAATTTTTTGATGGAGTCTTTAGGGTTCTCTATGTACAGTATCATGTCATCTGCAAATAAGGACAGTTTTACTTCTTTTCCAATTTGGATGCCTTTTCTTTCTTCTTCTTGTCTAATCGCAACGGCTAGTACTTCCAGTACTATGTTGAACAGGAGTGGTGAAAGGGGGCATCCTTGTCTTGTTCCTGTTCTTAGGGGAAATGGTTTTAGTTTTTGCCCATTGATTATGATGTTGGCTGTGGGTTTGTCATATATGGCTTTTATTATGTTGAGGTATGATCCTTCTATTCCTACCTTACTGAGAGTTTTTATCAAGAAAGGGCGTTGGATTGTGTCAAATGCTTTTTCTGCACCATTGATATGACTATGTGGTTTTTATCTCTCAATTTGTTTATGTGATGTATTACGTTTATTGATTTATGGATATTGTACCATCCTTGCATCCCTGGGATAAAATCTACTTGGTCATGGTGTATGATCTTTCTGATGTACTGCTGGATCCGATTTTCTAGGATTTTGGCATCTATGTTCATGAGGGATATTGGCCTGTAATTCTCTTTCATTGTGTTGTCTTTATCTGGTTTTGGGATGAGGGTGATGCTGGCTTCATAGAATGAGCTTGGAAGTGTTCCTTCCTCTTGAATTTTTTGTAGTAGTCTGAGGAGGATAGGTTTTAGTTCTTCCTTGAATGTTTGGTAAAACTCCCCTGTGAAGCTGTCTGGCCTCGGGCTTTTTTTTGCTGGAAGCTTGTGGATGACTGCTTCAGTTTCTTCCATAGTTATTGGCCTATTGAGATTTTTAGATTCTTCCTGATTAAGTTTTGGAAGTTTGTATTTTTCTAGGAATATGTCCATTTCCTCCAGGATGTCTAGTTTGTTGGAGTAGAGTTGTTCATAGTATTTTTTTAACAGTCCTTTGAATTTCTGTGGGGTCTGTCGTTATTTCTCCTCTTTCATTTCTGATTTTGTTTATTTGGGTCCTTTCTCTTTGTTTCTTAGTGAGCCTGGCTAGAGGTTCATCAATCTTGTTTATCCTTTCAAAGAACCAGCTCTTGGTTTTGTTGATCTTTTGTATTGTCTTTTTGGTCTCTATGTCATTTATCTCTGCTCTGATCTTTATAATTTCCTTCCTTCTGCTTACACTGGGCTTTTCTTGTTGCTGTCTTTCCAACTCTTTGAGTTGTAGGGTTAGGTAATTTATTATCATTGTTTCCTGTTTTTTGCAGTAGGCTTGTAGAGCTATGAACTTCCCTCTCAAGGCTGCTTTCGCTGTGTCCCATAGGTTTTGGATTGTTGTGTTTTCATTGTCGTTTGTTGCCATGATGTTTTTTATTTCTCTGGTAACCCAGTTATTGTTTAATAGCATGCTATTTAGTCTCCATGTGTTTTATTTTTTTAGATTGTTTTTATTGTAGTTGATTTCCAGTTTTATGCCATTGTGATCTGAGAAGATGCTTGATATGATTTCTATCTTCTTGAATTTGAAGAGACTTTGTCTGTGACCCAATATATGGTCTATCTTTGAAAATGACCCATGTGCACTTGAGAAGAATGTATATTCTGTGGCTTTGGGGTGAAATGTTCTGAAGATATTAATTAATTCCAGCTGATCTAGTGAGTCATTTAGGATTGATGTTTCTTTGCTGATTTTTTGTTTAGAGGATTTGTCCAATGGTGATAGTGGGGTGTTAAAGTCCCCTACTATGATTGTATTGCTGTCAATCTCTCCCTTGATCTCCTCCAGAAGTTTTCTTATGTATTTGGGTGCTCCTATATTGGGTGCGGATATGTTTACCAGAGTTATTTCTTCTTGTTGGATTGCTCCCTTTAGTATTATGAAGTGGCCTTCCTTATCTCTTTTTATGTCCTTCACTTTGAGATCTAATTTGTCAGATATAAGTATTGCTACCCCAGCTTTTTTTTCATTTCCATTCGCCTGAAAAACCTTTTCCCATTCTTTCACCATCAGTCTGTGTGCGTCTTTTTTTCTGAGGTGGGTTTTCTGTAGACAGCAGATATATGGGTCATGTTTTCTTAACCACTCAGTTACCTGATGTCTTTTGATTGGGGCAATTAATCCATTTACATTTAAAGTTATTATTGATAGATACTTGTTTGTTGCCATTTTTATTCTTTTTTTTTTCTTTTTTTTCTATCTTTTTTTTTAATTAAATCTTTATTGTTCAGATTATTACATTTGTTCCTCTTTTTTTCCCCCCCATAACTCCCCTCCTCCCAGTTCCCGCCCCACCCTCCACCCTCACTCCCCACCCACTGTCCTCATCCATAGGTGCACGATTTTTGTCCAGTCTCTTCCCGCATCTCCCACACCCCTTTCCCCCCCAGGAATAGTCAGTCCATTCCCTTTCTATGTCCCTGATTCTATTATAATCAACAGTTCATTCTGTTCATCAGATTATTTATTCACTTGATTCTTAGATTCACTTGTTGATAGATGCATATTTGTTGTTCATAATTTGTATCTTTACCTTTTTCTTCCTCTTCCTCTTCTTAAAGGATACCTTTCAGCATTTCATATAATCCTGGTTTGGTGGTGATGAACTCCTTTAGCTTTTCCTTATCTGTGAAGCTCTTTATCTGACCTTCAGTTCTGAATGATAGCTTTGCTGGATAAAGTAATCTTGGTTGTAGGTTCTTGGTATTCATCACTTTGAATATTTCTTGCCACTCCCTTCTGGCCTGCAAAGTTGCTGTTGAGAAATCAGCTGACAGTCGTATGGGTATTCCCTTGTAGGTAACTGAGTTTCTTTCTCTTGCTGTTTTTAAGATTCTCTCTTTATCTTTTGCTCTTGGCATTTTAATTATGATGTGTCTTGGTGTGGTCCTCTTTGGATTCCTTTTGTTTGGGGTTCTCCACGCTTCTTGGACCTGTAAGTCCATTTCTTTCACCAGGTGGGGGAAGTTTTCTGTCATTATTTCTTCAAATAGGTTTTCAATATCTTGCTCTCTCTCATCTTCTGGCACCCCTATAATTCTGATGTTGGTACACTTGAAGCTGTCCCAGAGGCTCCTTACACTATGCTCGCATTTTTGGATTCTTTTTTCATTTTGCTTTTCCGGTTGGGTGTTTTTTGCTTCCTCGTATTTCAAATCATTGACTTGATTCTTGCGCTCCTCTGGTCTGCTGTCGGGGGTCTGTATAATATTCGTTATTTCAGTCCGTGTATGCTTAATTTCTAGTTGGTTCCCCAATATAAGATCGAGGGTCTTATTAGTTTTCTTGTAGATCTCATTAAGTTTATCGGCGGCTTCTAAACAGTTCTTGAGAGACCTTAAAAGTGTGGTTCTGAACTCTATATCTTCCATTGACAATTTTGTCCTGTTTCTTTGTCTCCGCATTTTGTTATGCTTCCTTGGTGCACCCCCTAGTGGTCTTTGTTCGCAGTCTTATAGTTAAATCTTGATTGTTGTAGCTAATTCCAGGGAGGGTTTGACCTCCAGGCCAAGTGGCTATGAGAATCAGCTGTGTCAGCAGTGAGAGAACTTCTGTCCTCTAGGGAGGTGCTAATCTAGCCTTTGCCTGAGGCTATCCGGCAAATGCCTCTGTGCAGGGCTTGGGCGGGGCGGGTCGCACAGGATCAACAGGGTGGGCCGGAGAGAGCAGTTATGGCGGCTCTCAGTCCTGTCCCCAGGGGCTCTGCCTCTCTGAGTCCCAGCACCCGCTGCAAAGCTCAGAGAGAAAGCTGCACTCGCTCTGACCGAAGCCAGACAGTCCCGCTTCTCCCGTTTGAGTCTGGGTCCCTAAAGACTCGCCCGGATCTGGAGCTCAGAGTCTGCGACTCCCTCCAGATTGAAAACGCCAACCGCGCCCTCCGCCGCCAGCCCGCTCCGCGCACTCCGCACCTCAGAATTTGACTTCAGCACTGCGCCTCCTCTGAGTGTCCGTATGCGTTTCTCTTTCCTCCTAGTTGTAGGACTTCCACTCAGCCAGCGTTCCTGTGGTTCTGGGTGATGTCCCTTCCGTTTTTTGGTTTCACTTTTGAAGTAGTTGTTCAAAGCAGCAAACTCCGGCGTTAACCTATGCTGCCATCTTGGTTCTCCCTGGGTGGAAGTCAGACGGAAAGTGGCAGCAGGCCATGTGCGATGTATGACGGGAACACGCTCTCTCGCCATTTTTATTCTTTACCCCTGTGTTCCTTCTTTGTTTCTTCCTTTGTTTCTTTGTCTCTTTCTTTGTTTCTTTGTTTCTTTCTTTTCTTTTCTTTTTTTTTTTTTTTACAACAGACCTTTTAGCATTTCTTGCATTGCTGGTTTGGAGGTAATAAACTCCCATAGTCCTTTGTTGTCTGTGAAGCTCTTGGTTTCACCCTCAATTTTGTGTGATAGCCTTGCTGGGTACAGTATTCTTGGATTCAGACCCTTCCTTTGCATGACTTTGCATATTTCATTCCATTCCCTTCTTGCCTGATGTCTTTCTGTTGAGAAATCCGTCACTAGTGTGATGGGGGATCCTTTGAAAGTAACTTTCTGTCTCTTTCTGGCCGCTTTTAAGATTCTTGCTTTGTCGTTGGTGTTTTCCAATTTAATTATAATGTGCCTTGGCGTCGGTCTTTTGGGGTTCATTTTGTTTTGGAATCTGTGAGCTTCTTGGATTTGTGTGTCTTTTCTTCCCAATATCAGGGAAGTTTTCTGTCATTATTTGTTCAAACAGGTTTTCTATTCCTTGCTCAGTTTCCTCTCCTTCTGGCACCCCTATTATTCGGATGTTGTTTCGTTTAGCATTGTCCCAAAGTTCTCTTAGGCTCTCCTCCTGCTTTTTAATTTTTTTTTTCTAGAAGCTGCTCTGCTTGGGTATTGTTTCCTACCTTGTCTTCTAGCTCACTGATGCAGTCCTCTGCTTCTTCTAGTCTACTGTTGATGCTTTCTATTGAGTTCTTTATAGCAGTGATGTCATTTTTCATTTCTTCTTGGTTCTTCTTCATTTCCTCTTGGTTCTTACACATATTGTTGAATTTGTCTTCCATTCTTTTCATCCACCTTATGACCATTTCTCTGAATTCTTTCTCTGACAGGTTGCTTGCCTCCATTACCTCCATTTCGTTTATTTCCTTTTCTGGTGATGGCTGTTTTTCTTTCATATGTGGGCTGTTTCTTTGTCTCCCCATAATCTCTCTTCTTCAGGTGTTTGGTTATGTAGTTCTCTCTCTGCTGCGTTGATTTAAAGGCACAAAATACAACACAACAAGGCACAATGCACAAGGCACTGAACACAGATATATTCACGATACTAATAACCCCAAATAAAGATGACCACCAGATCAATGAGAATTAGAGGATAAAGAAGAAAGAAGAGAGAAAAAAGAGAAAAAGAAAAAAAAAGGAGTGCAAAAATGAAATTGGGGAAAGGAAAGAAAAAGTAAGAGAGAAAAGAAAGAGAATGAAATAGAAAAGGGGAAGAAACTATTTATATGGGGAGAAAACTCCAATAGAACAGCCACTAATCCCAGCAAATTCCAGCAACAGATCCCTGGATATGAACTACAAACAACAACTAATATCAAGCAAGGCAAGGGAAAACAGAAGCAAAAAATAACTGGAAAAAAACCAACAGAAAAAGAAAAAAGCAAAACAATCTCACATGCAAGCATATAAAAACCCCAATACATTCATCAATCAAGCAAACAACAACAAAACGACAGAGAGAGAAAAATCTTTGGATAGTGAAGAAAGAGAAGAGAGAGGTGTATATGGATTTAGAGCAGGAGATTGGTAATTAGATATATATGTAGGGTGAAATTTTAACAGGGGGTAAAAATAAGGAATAGGGAAAATCTAAAGCAGGGATAGGGTAAGAGAAACAGAACAACAAAAGGGGAAAAGTGAGGAAGAGAGTTTTGGCATGAAGGTGAAGTTGAGGTAGAGTAAAAGGATGCTAAACGAAAGATGAAAATAGAATGTAGAACACTAATCCCAAAATATTCACCTTAACAAGACATGACCCAAAGGGAACAAAGCATGAATGTACTCACGACACCAATAACCCCAATATAAGCAATCACCTGAGAAAAGATAATTAGGGGAGAGAAAAGAGAGCACAAATGATATCTAAGAAAGAGAAAAAAAGATAGGAGAGGGAAAAAAAAGGAGAATATATATTTATGGAGAAAACACCACAGAGCCAATAGATAAACCAAACCTGTCTATCCATTTTTAAAATAATGCATCTGATTTTATGATGTGATCTCATATAGAATCTTGAGGGAAGCAAGAACTGTGAGCACAGTAATCTTTAGAGAATGTGCAGTCCTTTGGGTATTTGCTCCTCAGTAGCTTAGTCAGATAGTGTTTTCTTAACTGCTGCTGAAGCACAGTTCAGTCTTTATTTTGAAACCTCTCTGTCTTCTCTCCCTCTTCCATTACTTTGATTACCTTGATGGGACCAAAGATAAATCTTTAAAAATGCAAACATCATTGGACTTTTTTTGTTTATTTACAGTTGCAGAATGACAAAAGTTATTGATTAATTACAATCATTTATATTACTAGGTGTATTAGTTAATAATGGTGGATTTTGTAATCAAAGAAAACATGATAATTTCAAGAGAAACATCAAAAGTGCTTTATTCAAAGTAATGTCCATCACTATCTACACATTTCCCCCATCTTTCAGGTAATTTGTGGAGACCGTCCCAATAGAACTTTTCTTGTTTTGAGGCAAACCATTCAGAGACCCAATTTTCCACTTCTTTGTATGTTTTGAAGTGCTGCTTAGAAAGTGTGTGTGCCATTGATCAGAACAAGTGGTCATCTGAAGGAGCAAGGTCTGGTGAATACAGTGGATGGGTTAATACTTCCCAGGCAAGATCTTTTAACGTGTCTTTAACTGGTTTTGAGGTGTGTGATGGTGCGTCATCATGAAGCAAAATTACTTTGCCGTGTCTTCTGGCACATTTTGGTCATTTCACAATCAAAGTGTGGTTCAAATTGATTATTTGTTGCCGGTAGCGATCAGTATTAACGGTTTCACCTGGTTTTAGAAACTCATAATACACCAAACCTTCCTGATCCCACCAAACGCAGAGCACTGCCTTCTTTCCGAAGCAATTTGGTCTTGCAGTCGATGTTGATGGTTGACCTGGATCAACCCATGATTTTGTGCGTTTGGGATTCTCAAAATAAATCCACTTTTCATTGCCAGCCACAATTCGATGCAAAAAAGACTTTCTTTCGTGCCGTTAAAGCATCATTTTACTGATGACTTTTCAGTTTTCCATTTGTCTTTCCTTCAGTTGATGTGGCACCCATTTCCCTGCCTATAAATCTTTCCCAGTGCTTGTAAATATTCGGAAATTGTTCGCTGAGCAACTTTTAATCTTCCTGCAAATTGTTTTTGAGTTTGACATGCATCTCCATCCAATAATGCTTGTAGTTGTTGGTCTTCAAATTTTTTTGGTTGACCTGGACATTCTTTGTCTTTCACATTGAAATCATCACTTTTAAAGCATTTAAACCAGTGTTCACAGGTATCTTGAGATGGAGCATGTTCACCATAAGTTTCCCAAAGTATTCAGCAGCACTTTTCTTCAAAATAAAGTAATGAATTACAACTTCCCAGAAATGCTCTTTTTTTTGGGCATGAAATTCGGCATTTTTAAGTGTAAAAATATCTATGATATTAACACCAACAAATTTGACATATGAAGTTTTGAAGCTTGTTGTCAATACAACAAAATAGCATACATATCAAATCGCATTTATTTCAACATATGTGTAACTCCATCTAGTAAAAAGAATCCATATTATTAACCGGTACACCTAGTACTCACCTACAGGTAAACTTTTGGTGAAATGTATAATTTTTGTGATTTTAATAATTTTTCCTGTGCTATGTTTGTTCTATTTATGTTTATTGAGAAGTGGTTTGATGTTTTATAGGTCTTGTATTTTGCATGGCTTGTTTTTACATGTTTTTATAAAGCATTGCTATTGTGTTTTATGTAACTGTCAGTGTGCACTGGATTGGAAAATTTTAAATGACCCCTCCTACAGACAGTTGAGAAGCACCCCGCGCAGAGGGTGGCCAGGGGCAAGGAGAAGTGCAGAGCTGAGATGTCCATCTGAGAACGCAGAGGGAGGGTCCAGAGGCGGAAGACCGTGCCCAGGGCCTGACTGTGAGGGTCCCTGAGTTGCAGTGACAATTAAATGCTCAACTCTGCAGGCGTCAGTTACACATGGGCGAGGGGGGCCTGGAGACAAATGAGACTGAACTCCGAATCCCCAGATGGCCTCCGCCTGCCTTGACGGCTAAGAACCTCCTGCTTGGGATGGACTCTCTCCCTGTGAAGGCCTCTCAGTGGCTGTGGCCTTTACCCTCAGGACCGCGGGCCCACAGAGTCACTGTCCACACAGCCAGACAGAGGTCTAGGGCAGTGACGGCGAACCTTTTGAGCTCGGCGTGTCAGCATTTTGAAAAACCTTAACTTAACTCTGGAGCCGTGTCACATATAGAAATTTTTTGATATTTGCAACCATAGTAAAACAAAGGCTTGTATTTTTGATATTTATTTTATATATTTAAATGCCATTTAACAAAGAAAAATCAACCAAAAAAAATGAGTTCGTGTGTCACCTCTGACATGCGTGTCATAGGTTCGCCATCACTGGACTAGGAAGAGGAGAGAGAGTCTAGCCCCCATATGGACTAGGAAGAGGAGAGAGAGTCTAGCCCCCATATACACACAGATCCCATTTGGGTTCCAGGAGGAGCGCCAAGGAGTTTAAGGCTAGAAATCAGATGACCACAGGGTTTGAGTCTGTCCTGTGCTGGTGGCTCACTGTGAACAAGAATGTGGCTGGATTAATGATTTTATAGAACAGCAAAGGCTTGTTAACTACACTCAAGATGCAGCTGAAGGTACAGCTGAACAGCTAGACGCCAGCAGGAGGATGACCCGGGAGAACAGGTTGGCCTTGGATAAGATTTGGCAGAAAAAGGAGGAATACGTGTAATGTTGGGGGCCACTGCTGCACATTCATCCCTGACAACACAGCAGACGGACCATCACTGAGGCCCTAGGCACTGGCAGCTTTAGTGACGAGTGAGCTGGAACCTGGGACCTAGGGTCCTTTCTCTGATGCACTAGAGCAGGGGTCCTCAAACTACGGCCCGCGGGCCACATGCAAATACAAATATTGTATTTGTTCCTGTTTTGTTTTTTTACTTCAAAATAAGATATGTGCAGTGTGCATAGGAATTTGTTCATAGTTGTTTTTTAAACTATAGTCCGGCCCTCCAACGGTCTGAGGGTCAGTGAACTGGCCCCCTGTTTAAAAAGTTTGAGGACCCCTGCACTAGAGCAATGGTTTGGAATGTGGAAGGAGTGATGGTGTCCACACTCACCCCTTTGATTAGGATTTACAGTGATGAGATGTCACATAATCCCATGTATGGGGGTCTTATCCAAGGGTTAATTGAAACCGCATTGACCAAACAGCAAATTAGTCTTCTCCTAGACACTGTAGAACATGAAAGTCAATGAATGTCAGCCGAGTTTGAAGAAAAGAGTTTAAATAAAGAAAAGGGGGGAATTGTGAGAAGAAACAAGTCATCTTTTCTGTCAAAAAGCAGTTTAAACAGCCGCCATTTTGGACTGCGTAACTTGGCATCCGCCATGTGGGCAGCATGGCTTGCAGCTCCCCTGGGGGCCCCCATCTTCACGGTGAAGGCCAACCCCTCCCTTTGAATTAGCCAATCGGGAAAGACTGTGCGCCTGAGCTCCAATCAAGAGTGAGAGACAGGTCAAATGCGTCAGGGATTATAAAGCCAAGCAGATCACCTGCTCTGTGTGCGCCTGCTTCCAGACCATGTGTGTGCACCCTTCTAGGCAGAAGTAAAGACATTTGCCTGGCTGCCTGGCTCCCGAGTGTGTTTTGTGTTCTACCAGGACCCCTGAATTTGGGGGCTCGCCTTATTTCTAACAACACCATTCAAGGACCACCTAGAATCTCTGACCTAACCCAGATGAACTGATTCAATGTAGGGCTCCCAGCCGCAAGCCTCAGCATGTTGTGTCCCTGTCCCAAATTGCTTCTATATCTTATATATTTAAGGCCCGTCACCTATGTCGAGGTGCGGGGGGTTCCCACAAAGGTGCTGCTCCTAAGTGGGACACGCACAGGTGGTCTGGACCATCCGCTTGAGGCTTGCGCCAATACCTTCTGGCCAGACATTTTCACAGAGACAGCACCGAGATCTGAGCTGACCTGGAGAAATTACACACAAACAGGTTAGATGCAAGCACACAGGGGGTTTATTTTCCAGTTCCTGACGGGTCTCAGGCGCTGGGAAGGATCCACCCGGCGATGCTCGCTGACACACACACAGGGGTAGACGGCGCCGTTGGCTGCTGGCTCCTTCGTCGATCGACAGTTAATTGGGCGGAGTTTCGTGCCGGGAACCGAGACCTGAGCACACACAGGCCCTCACGCCCTGGCGACAGGAGAGCTGTGCGCTGCTGGGTCGATCAGACTGTCTGATTGTATACCCTCTGTGGACGTGGTCTTCGCTGGTGTGTGTGTTATCAGCGGCTGCCATATGTGGATCCACTCAGGGTCTGCTAATCTATGGGTATGTACCGGCTTTGAGCGTTCCCATCAGATAGGTTGTTTACCAGTACTAAGCAGAGCTATGAGGGTGCATTCCTGGGTCCCACACAGCATTCCTATATCTAACATTACTATAACAGTCCACACAGGGTCACATGCTTTAAGTCTTACATTCTAAGGTCCTAACATTAAGTACCATAATGATTATTATAACAGTCCCCACCTCCCCAGGCCTCCACCAAAGCCTGGGAAGCCCTGTGCTCCATGGCCCTGGGCTCAAGGAGCAGCCATTCAGGTCTGCCTGGCATTTCTGCTTTCAGAGAGGTACCAGGAGATGGGGAGGAACAGATGACCACCCCTGATGGCCCAGAGGCTGTGCCCAGCTGGGGCAGTTGGAGACCGGTGGTGAGGACGCCAATGACAACATGGGAGCTAGTGAAAGCCCAGACGGGACTCCCGCAGGAGTTAGAGGGCAGCCCTCACCATACCATGGATCCCAACCCTCCCCAGGCCCCCGTGGAAATGTCACAAGAAAAAGCACCTGAACAGAGCCTGTGGCAGGTGTCTAGAGGCGTATTCCCGTCTACAGGACGGCCATGGGATCAGCCAGACTGGGGTAGACATTGGGGAGCAGATCTCTGGGTTGTTTGGGAGAAGCCAGATCAGTGAGCAAATCTCCCAACTACATAAAAGTTTACTTGAGGTTTGAAGAAAAAACCCAAAAACTACAGGTGAAAAAGACATGTCTGTGGCTGCTGTTTGCAATTCTCAGTGCAAGGTCCCATCCTCCTAGCCAGAGGGGTCAAGGTCATGTCTGGACAGTGGGGCTGAACCAGTTGTGGAGATCAGCCTTGGCACTGGACACCACATCCCACTGGCCCCACCCCAGTGATACGGAATTTTTGGAATGGAACCCGGATTCTTTGTCCACTGGAGTCGAAGAATGAATCCACGGACAGAGGGTAGTATAGCAAAGGTGGAGATTTATTGAAGAACAAGTACAGACTCCCACATGGGGAGAGGGAAAGAGCCCCACAGAATAGACTCCCATGTGGGCAGGGGGAAAGGGTCCTACTGACTTCCTGTTTCCATGGTTTATAAAGGCTGTAGTTCCTGTGTCCTGATATCCCCTCTGATTGGTCAATATTCCTTTTCGAATTGGTTACTATAGTGACTCCTGAGACCCTCCTCCCTCATTGTCCTCTTATTCCTTCTGGGCTTTCTTACTTCTTTATTTTGTAAATATAGACCTTTTTTTTTTTGGCTACTTCCAGTTCCCTTGTCTTATGAAAATATACCTGTTGCTGCTCCCTTGTCTTATGGAAATGTCACTGCACCTGGCTTCCTTGTGTTATGGAAATGTACCTTCTCCCCCTCTGTAGCCCTGTGGTTTTTTTTTTCCCATGGACCCCAATTCTAAAAATTCCCTAAACCTGCCTATGTTCCCCTAAATTCCTGTTTCACCAGCAGGTCCTGTGTGCCCCTGTCTCCAGCTGCTCAGGCTCACCCTCACGGAAGCATGATCGCGAGGCCAGGCTAGAGAGGCATTTACACCGGGTCCCCCATCCTCCTTCCCCGACAGGGGCCAAGTGGCCTCCTGTCCAGACCAGCCCCCTGCTTCCCAGCTGTGTGACTTTGGGCAGATTGCTCAATCTCCCCAAACCGGGGCTGGGGCTGTACCCGGGCAGGAGGAGGCTTCAGCCTGCGGGACCTTAGGGGCTGGGGCCACCAGCTGCCTGACCGCTTCCTTGGACCTCAGCTTGCAGTTCCAGGTTGAAGTAATTAGGACTTGACTTGGCTGCAAATGGAAGAAGTCGCTTCAGAATGCCTCAAGCAAACAGGAACTTACTGAGAAGTTCAGGGATAGACCCTGGCTTCAGAACTGGCTGAATCGAGGGCCTCCAAA